>NC_140953.1:101822086-102422086 GCF_014529385.1 Adiantum capillus-veneris
AACTTTCCGGTCTCATAGGTCACTATGGCCTTTTGAAGACGTTAATATAACATTTCATTTCATTTCATTTCTCTCTCTCTCTCTCTCTCTCTCTCTCTCTCTCTCTCTCTCTCTCTCTCTCTCTCTCTCTCTCTCTCTCTCTCTCTCTCTCTCTCTCTCTCTCTCACACACACACACACACACACACACACACACACACACACACACACACACACACACACACACACACACACACACACACACACACACACGTTTGGATGGGATAAATTTTTAGTCTTACCTTATTCATGGGCTTGCTTAGCTCACATCTTGTGCAACTTGTAATTACATGGAATTTTTTGCCGGCCCTGGACCTTTTTCATGGCCACATGTATGTGGTCCTTTTTGGGTTTACATAATGTTGGTCTCACTTAATTGGTATTAAATTATGGCTTGGTGTATAAGTAGAGTTAGGTGCCGAAGCTGGTGGTTTTACTTGCTTGTATGTTTACGCGCGATGAGCTGGATTGGGAGTTGATTCCGCCCTATTCTCGAGTTCATCTGTTGGCATTACACATAGTCCCATTTATTGCAAACTGTCTTCCAATCGATGATTGGTTGTGGATGAGCGGTGGAGCTACATTTGGTTGTACGAGCTGTGGTTTACTCTCAACCTTGATCCTTCAATCTTATATAAAGGTGAGGGTTTTCCTCACTTAGCAGGCTTTTATACATTTTGTCAGTTGTTGTTGTGGTGAGGTAGCGTTGTTTGAGTGACTGTACTCTGAGTGTGTTACGCTATGGCTAAAGGGAAAGATAAGCATAGATAAACAACTGAGGTAGCGTTGTTTGAGTGACTGTACTCTGAGTGTGTTACACTATGGCTAAAGGGAAAGATAAGCAACAAGCTTTGGAGGTTCATTTTCTGGCTTCTTCTCATGTGGAGTTCTTTGGCTTGATGGGTTAAATTTTGAAAGTAATACCTTTTTGCTTGGTAATTGAGAACTTATGGACACTTCTAAATGTGTTGTGATGTGCTTATGACATGAGTTTGCTTGCGATTTGGATGGGCGACTGGTCTAGCTAGGTTTTTTTCATGATAAAACGAATATGGTTGTGAGTAACCACCTTAAGGGGCTGGAGATTATATCAGGTGAAGATGATTCTTTGAGAATTGGATTGGTGGTTGCTTGGTATGGTAAAACATCTCACTGGTTTGTTTGATGAACATGCACTAAGGAATATTTTTCATGAAAACTTGGTTTCATGTACATGTGCTGGTTTTATCAGTTTAGGGCTAAATTATTTTTTTGATGAATACATTGGAAAGATATGTTAAGTAGACTCTTTTTGGTTGAGTACTTTTGCTGGTTTGTAGATATGACCACTCTTTTGGATTCTTCCTGGGTTGGCATGGTTATACTCTAAATTCATTAGCTTTATTTTGGGTTTTGACCTAAGGCTCATTTGGGTTTTGACCTAAGACGGTTTATTGAGAATTGGATTGGTGGGTTGTTTGGTATGGTAAAACTTCTCACAAGCTTGTTTGATAACATGTATGAAAGAATCTGTTGAGAAAACCTGCCTTCATGTATATGTGTTGGTATGATCTGTTTGGGCTAAGTTGTTTTTCCTAGGAATGTCTTGAGTTGACATGCTGAGTAGATTCTTTTCGGGTGAGTACTTTTTGCTTAACCTGGTATAAGGCACCGCTACCATTTATGTTGTTGATATGGGGTTGCTTTTGGTTTGTATTGATAACTTGGTAATTATCCTTCTTGTTTAGCAGGTATAACTTAGCATAGGGTTTTCTTGGTTGCGGCTGTATACCTTAGCATAAATAGTTGTTTATGTTCTTATTTACGGATGTCTAATGTAACTATGCTAACTTATGACTCCTTGAAACAATGGATGACATAGCTGGGTGGATATGGTTACCTGCTCTTTGCACGACTCTATAGAATTACCTATTTTCGAATATAACCTCCTATTTTCGAATCTAAAACACCTGGTTATTACATTTTCTAGTTATTCTGGACATGGACAATATGTATGGGAACATAGACATGATCTATTGTTTGTAGGTTTGCTGGTATCTTTTGCTAAAAGGAGTAAGAGGGAGTCACTTTGGTAGGGCTAGACTAAGGGTATATATTTATTTAATTTTTCTTACAAATTGGTTTGGTGGTTCCTTACTGTCTCGGCATGTTACCGTAACATGTTTGATTACTTCATATAGCGTCTGATTAATGAGAATCTCCGGCTCCTCGGATTGCTGTTGTTGCTCACTATTATGGCAGAACATGTCAGGGTTTTCTTGTATACATGAGTGTGTATATGACGGTTTTGATGCTAATAAATCCGGAAATATTCGTCTATTGTTATCAGGATATACCAAGGTATAAGCTGACTGCTCGAATGAGCACTATAGTCGATCCTATCAAGAGGGTGTAGATCTCGAAAAAGCTTAAAGCGGCTAGGGCAAAATATGTGGCCTCTTTTGCAGTTAAGAATATGGCATGTTCGAGGAAGAGAGCCTTTCTTAATAGAACTTGAAAAAATAAGGAGATAAACTATATGACCCTTAGCATAGATTTCGTCTAATGTTAATCATTGGTAGTTTTTAGGTGTTGAAGTTTTGTTTATGATGATGTAATTGGCTACCAAAGTCTCTGAAAGTTTCCGTTTCAATGATAAGTTCACTTGTACAAAAAAGTTGTACCTTTGTGGCATGGATAACAACTAGGATGCCCGTGCATCACCTACATATAGAGCCAATGCTAACAGAATGTTATGTTGTTTCTATGGGTGCAGGTGAGGGCTACTCTCTTTGGTTCAGCTTTTTGGTTGCTTTACTATTTGGAAGATTGGTTGCTGGTTCGAAGTTTGTGAAGGAATTTTTACCTTTTGGGATGGTGACTTGTACCAACCTGATGTTATTCATTTGTACAAAATCATGCTATCTAAGTTTATTTTGTACAATAAACCTTGTATTTATCTGGGTACCTTGGTCTTTGAATTTGTATATGTTCGTCTGTGGGTAAGATAAGTAAATAACTAAAACACACACAAATTGTACTTAGATCCAATCTTGCCACTGGATCAGGAACAGGCTCCTAGTATTGCGCTAGGTCAGGTTGCTCTGATGATACAATTTGTCTGAGCTAGGAGGGGCTAGCCTCACATGATCATTATGACTGTTTTTTGACCGGTTGAAGGTTGAGGCTGCTACGAGATTATTACACTACAGTGTTATCTTTATAGTTTGTTTTTTTAGATTCTTCCGTTTATAATATTTCCTTTCAAATTTCTGGGACATATCTAACTATGCCTCCATGAGGCAGTTTCCTTGTATTAGGGCCTGGCTTTCACGAGCTTCACTTTTGGTTCTTAGATGCATACAAGATGCGGAAGCATCTCCTCTCATTGTGGCCTTGTTTAGTAATCCTATTACCTCCTTGGTTCACACAGTCTTCTTTGACAAATGGGTCAAAACTTTGGTTAAAAACAGTAAGGAGAGTGTCTAAGTTATTACCGACATTATTTCTAATATTCCAACTATCTCTAAAGCTCATAAAGAGGACTTGGTTAAGTTCTCTTTGGATGGTGCTGAACTTGCTAACCTTCTCAGAAAGCAGTGTGGGCTCAGCCCGAGTTTTGTCACGTCCCTGACTATTCTGATTCTCCCACCTACCAACATTTTTTTCAGTAGGGATGTGCTGCTGTGAAAGCTGTTAAAGAGGTTTTCAGAAAGATTTATGTTCTCTTAGTGGGACTTCGCTTTTGAAATTGGTACCTGAGGTTTCCAGAATTTTCCCATTTCTACCTATACGACAAGTGGAGGTTGAATCTTTAGGGGTGGAGCACAAACTTTGGTTACTCCCTAATAAAGGTTTTCTGGCTCCTATCTCAATAGAGACCTCGGTTTTTTTTGGCAAATCTACCAGCTGCTACAATGTAGGATTCTCGGCTAAAGATACTCAAAGGAGTGCAATGTTTGGACAAAGGAGAGCTTATTAAGGCTCCGTTCAACATGTATTTTCTAGTTTCCAAGAAGTGTACATCTATTGCAGGTCTTTATGCGAGAACCAAAGGTCTCATGGAATTCAGAAAAAACAATGCTGATTATTATGTGGATTTAGTATGGAATATTTACAGACCGCATCTTAAGTGCGCTTGCAGATTTCTTGACCCTAAAGCGTCATGTGAGTTTAGCATTATATGGTTCGACCATGCAGTTTGGTATGCAATCAACAATCTAGAATCTACATTCCCAGAAAAGCCTACATCCTTTCATCTTACTCTCATCTGCTCTTGGTTAGGTGGGCAAGCCAAGGAGTTAATTTTGGCACAAATTGCCTTCATACAATTTTGTATATTGATGGTTGACATGCTCAAAGAGCTCGGAGCAAATGAACCCGGGATGCTTCTTACCACTTATGGTTCTTACAAAGGGATTAAAACTATTTTGGGTCTTCTGAAACCTAACTTTGAAGATGATGAGTCCCCTTCTCAAAAAAGACCCAACACACTTTTAACTCGAAACTCCACGTTTACTTCCTTTCTTACCCCCTCTTCGTCTGCTGACTCCAGTTTTGGAAGAGGAAAGTCTAGAAGCTTTACAAGAGGAAGGGGTCGGGGGTTGCCTATTAAACATCTTTTGGAAATGTGATTGTGCTGGTAGCAGTCAATGAGATCGGGAGGCGCTTTCTACCAAGCAAAACTGGGGATTGTAGTGCAAATTCCATTCATTGTCATTTCACCAATACAATTTTGGATTTCTTTTCACCAAACTCAATTTTTGTTGAATGCTTTGATTTGATATATGGTAATCATTCTGTGATTGAAAATGTGGTGTTTGGTTGGAAATATTCTGACCCTATTAAGTGTTTTGTGTAATCAAATGAATTTTTGAGACATGAACCTATTTTAAGATGTAAATGCAAAAAAATTACCGCATACTGCAAGGATTTTGGTATACTTGGTGTACATGTCTGTACGACAAACCTAATTATTATTAAGGTTTCTTCTCTTCGAGATTTACTTGTAATGGGTTTGAATCATATACTTGTAGAGCCTCTGAATTCTAGAATGGCACTGTCCGCACTACTGGACTGTCTGGCTGACTTGGCCTTAACGCTCCCATTGGAGCAACAGATCCTACAGGATCTTGTCCAAAAACTTAAGACGGTCTTTTTTCAAAAGGTTAGTCTTTTGCCAGATAAATGGCTCAGCTTGGATACTACTTGGGTCACTCCAAAAATTATGCAAAACTGCCATGAGGTGACTTGTGATTGGTTTATAGTCGGTCTCGATAAAGCTGCCAACATTGTATCAGTTATTTGTAAGAAGCTTGTTTATGAAGCTGCCCTGGTAAGGTTGGGTGGAAATGAATTTGAAAAGGCAAATGAAACACTAAAGGATGTGGCTTTAGCTTTGCTGAGAGATTTGGACAATATGGGATACAATGAAACTTCAAGTAAGCTTCCCGTGTTGTTCCCGACTTTTAAAAAACACAAACAAAAGTTCCGATGGATTTTTGATGCTTCAAACAATATTTTTCTTGTGTTACAAAAGATGTTACTTCCTGCCTGAACCTAGTCATGACAGAGGTTTGCAATCTTTGTGCTAAACGAAGAACAAACCTTAAAAGATTCAGTGGTATAGAGTGTTGTACTTTCTGGCTTGCTAAGAATTCATCGGCGGTGTTTATCAACTTGCCTACGGATATCTATTGTATCTTCACCGTTGATACTACACAATGTTATGAAAACATTCCTCTCTCAGGTTATTCAACCCTCTAGGAGTGCTAGATGAGATTATCAACTTGGCTTTTTCTAACAAAAAAACACAAGGGTTTGAAAAGATCTCACTGGTAAGAACACCTTGTTGGGTTAAAAATTCAATCAAAAAGCCAGCGCTGTGCTTTGACAAAGTTACTCTATGGTAATTAAATGGACATTGCAAAATTGCTTTGTTCAATTAGGGCCAAATTGTTGTAGACAAAAGATGGGAATACCTATGGGATTCTCCTGCTCACGAATAATGTGCAATCTATACTTATTAATTTTTGAATACAAATGGTTGTGTTAAAAAATGAAACAAAATGAGGAGGCCAAACAACTTTTAGTCTTCAATAACACGTTTAGATTCATGGAGGATTTATTGAGTGTTAACAATCAGCCTACCTCTCTATATATGATAAAACTATTCTTAAAAAAACCCGCTTTTTAAACATGAAAATTCAGCTTCACTCTCCCTTTATTGGACAATACACTACACGCTTCTTTTGAAAGCGGGATAATTTGTCTTTTAATCCTGCTGAATTTGTTAAGAGGAAAAGTAACAGACCTATAAAAAATGAGCGTAATACCTGCTTAGGTATTCTGTTGCTTATTATATACTCATCTATGTATAAACTTTTTGTCCAACTTGAAAGGGCGTGATCAATTGGCAATATCTCCTCATAGACCTGTATGTTTCTTCTCTCCCTCCTGGCCCTGGCAATCTATTGATGCCACGGACTGCTTGCCTCATTGGAAGGTTGCACCAACACTGCTCCATCACGTTGCACCACAAAGACTTGCTAAGATCTGGTAAAAATTTGCCAACGGAATCTATGTGAGACATTTGGTCGAAGACCGCACAATATGGCAAAAAGCTCACGATAGTGGAAACTAAGGTTCCAATAAATGTGCACTGCTACAAAATTTGATGGACCTTCTCTCTTGTTTAGTAGGTATAGCTCATCATAGGGTTTTCTTGGCTGAGGCTATATACCTTAGCATAAATAGGTGTCTATGTTCTTATTTACGGATGTCTAATGTAATTCTGCTAACTTATGACTCCTCTAATCAGTGGATGACATAGCTGGGTGGATATGGTTACCGGCTCTTTGTAGGACTCTGTAGAATTACCTATTTCTGAATATAACCTTCTATTTTCAAATATAAAACACCTAGTTATTACATTTTCTGGTTATTTTGGACATGGACAATATGTCTGCGAACATAGTCATGATCTGTTGTTTGTATGTTTGCTTTATCTCCTAGTATCTTTTGCTAAAAGGAGTAAGAGGGAGTCACTTTGGTAGGACCGGACTAAGGGTATATATTTATTTAATTTTTCTTATAAACGAGTTTGGTGGTTCCTTACTATCTTGGCATGTTACCGTAGCATGTTTGATTACTTCATATAGCGTCTGGTCAATGAGAACACTTCAAGAGGTCACTTAAATTCTGGTGTCAAATTACCGACGCCAACGGCGGGCGTTGATATATGTGTAGGTAAGTATGGAGGGAGATGCAATTTTAAAAAATTTTCATTTTTAAATTTTCGAGGGGGTCTACCGATACCTGTTCCGATGCCTGTTTCGACACCTATTCCGATGCCTGTATCGATTTTTGTACCGTCGGACCCTGCAAAAAATGAACCTGCGGGCTTTCCTTGCACATTTCGCTTATTCTTGTGCCTTTCTCTTGCTCTCTTCCTCCTCACCTCTTGCAGGTCTGGTGCGAAACAAGTTGTCGGAGGTGCTAATCTTGCTCATGGACTACTCCATAGCTCTAAGGTGAGATTGTTTTCAAGTTTACTTGTAGGTTTAGGGTTTAGGGTTTAACTGCATGGTGTGTGTGTTTGTGTGCGTACGTTTTTTGCAGGTTCGAGGACGTTTACAACACGTTTTCTTGCTCAAATAGGCCGCATGTGAGTGCTTGAACTTTTAATGCATATTAAATTTTATTTAGATTAATTTGTATATTGATAAAAGAAAATTTCATGCCTTAAACTTTCATCCACTAATGGTTTCAGAAATGATCCGAAGACATCACAGGAAGACTTAATAATATTTTTGTAGCTTTGTGGAATAAACAAGACTGACATGATATCCATAGAGTTTTGTTTTCCAGCATTGAGCACCATAATCTCCACAACCCCACAACTTTTTTGTGTGGTTCTTGATGTTTGAAACCCGTCCCAATGCAACAAGAGAGCTATATTTCTAGGGTCACCCTGCTTATGCACACCAACAATAAGAGTGAGTAAGGACATTCAGTGTACATTTTGCTAAGAAAAAGAGGAAGATAGACATCATTACCTTGCACAACCTTTTCTCACATTTGATTTCTTCCTTGCATTCGGAGCAGATAAAAGTGTACACTGCTCGCTCAGCATCCCATGCATCTTCAAGTTTTTGAGAGTGTTTGTCAAAGGGAAAAGTCGTGTAAGACTTCTTACATCCAGGTGTAGAGCAAACAATTGGCAGCTCATATGTTGACAATGGGTCCCAAAAGTTCTTCACTCCTTGGAATTTTGTTCCATCCCAAAAGTTCTTTATATGCCTTCCCGTAGAAAATGCATCTCCCTGACACCATTGATTTTTATGGCGCCACAAACTCAATAGCTCATGACAAAAAGTTCTACTTCTTGTAAGAAGCTTCAGTTGAGGTCCTATTGCAATATAATCAAAAGCAAGCATTCACTTTCTTGGCTTTGTGCATAATGTGACTTTTCACAGCAAGTAATACAGTCACGTTTAAGCCTTTTGGAGTTTGAAGCACCTGAACAGACACACCTTAGAACCTCTCCTACAAAGTTGTCCTCTATACTTGGGTAAAGAAGTTCGGGTGCGTGCTTTGCTCCATTACTTCCTGTACAAATACGATAACGAGAGGGGGTCACCATCCCCAAACCTCTCAGCATTGTTTGGAATTGATCCCAACACGCGGGTACTTGCACCCTCCAAGCTAACCTTCCCATGTCTTTGGCAACTGAACCAACAATTTAGCTAGCTTCTTTTTGAAGAGTAGTTCTTTACCCTAGCTCCACCAAGGTCACCAAACAGAAGACTTAGCATTTGATCTTGAACACCTATCGGCATTTTATGTTCATCCCATAAACTTTGAAGTTCTACTATTCTCTCTATTAGTTCAAAGAGAACAATAGATGTCCCTTCCTCATTTTCCTCCCTACTATCTTGCACGCTAGCATCAGCCTGTAAATGGTCATCACCATCTACATGATGGTCACCGCCATTTGAATCTTCCATTTGCCCTTCCTCCACGTTGAGACCTTCACTCAAGGAAGGTGCTACATGTGGCACATCTAAACCAAAATGGAGCTTCAAGCTCCCAAATCTCTTTGAAAGAATTTGGTGTTGATAAAAGGTTGAAGTATGCACAAACCGCCCGCCATAGCAATAAAAAGAACAGTTACAGAAATCCTTCCTTCCATCACTACTGGACTCTTCAGTTCTTTTTACATGCCGATCTTCTGTTCGGTTTGTGATGTTATGTGTGACATCAAAATCAATGTCACTTTGTACCCTTCTACTCTTGGTCACAGAAGGATGTAACCTTCCTAATGTAACGCTTGCTCACATTGGGAGCAGAATACCTGATAGGGAGCATGATAGATTTGAAAGTCGTCAACGCCTATGATCGACGTGTGATTAAAAATTGCAACATGTGTTGCTTGTGTAGGTGATTGCGTCTATGCCTGCATAGGTGATTACATCTGGAGAGACATGCCGGACACGAAGCTCCTCAAGCACTTTTTGTGCTTTCTCAAGCACACCACATTTAGAATACATATCGATCAAGAGAGTGCAAAGCACAACATCTTTTTTCTTGCATAGGGCCACATGCCTTCAAGATACATGCATAGGTGATTGCATCTAAATAGAGGCCCTCGCTTCACATCTGCTGACATTGCAAACAGAACACCTGATAGGGAGCATGATAGATTTGAAAGTTGTCAACGCTTGTGATCGACGTGTGATTAAAAAAGCTTGTGACATGTGATGCTTGTGTAGGTGATTGCATCTATGCCTGCGTAGGTGATTGCATCATGAGAGAGGCCCTCACCTCGCATCTAGATTTTTACTGCAACGATTAAAAAAGCACGACAGAGCCACATGCTTTCCAGGCGCCTGTGCGTAGGTGATTGTATCTGGAGATAGGCCCTCACTTTGCATCTGGATTTTGACTTCCACGCCATAGCTGCTAATTAACCTCCTAATAAGTTGCTTAAGCCTAGGGTAAATGCACACTATTTTGGAGCACAGAAGAAAAGAATGGAAAGAGAAGGGTAATCTGTAGACCCACATCCAGCAATGCTGTTACTTCCTGCAGTACTAGCTAGAAAGAAGTCTCAACCTCATGTAGCAGTTACTCCTGTGAGTATATGTGTGTGCGGAAATTATAGCGTGTTGCAATGATGGCTTTGGTTGAAAGGAGGAGCGTCAAAAGATGTTACTAGCTTCATAGCCTTCTCTCTCTCTCTCTCTCTCTCTCTCTCTCTCTCTCTCTCTCTCTCTCTCTCAAACAGTAGCCAGAGACAAACTTGAAGACAAAGCTCTGAGCTGCTTCTGGGAACTTGCAAACTGATTGTGGAGAAGATCGAATTGCTGCTGAGAGCAAAAGATGCTACTAGCTTCATAGCCTTCTCTCTCTCTCTCTCTCTCTCTCTCTCTCTCTCTCTCTCTCTCTCTCTCTCTCTCTCTCTCTCTCTCTCTCTCTCTCTCTCTCAAACAGTGGCCAGAGACAAACCTGCAGACAAAGCTCTGCGCTGCTTTTGGGAACCTGCGAAGTTCGAACTACTTGTGGAGAAGATCGCATTACTGCTGAGAGCAACGTAGAATGCTGTTTTTTAAATTCACTTGGCAGTTGGTAGCTTTTGACGGTGTAGTCGTAGTTCTTTTTAGAGCTTTTCATCGCAGTGTTTTTTTTTTAATAGAGTAGCCACATGGGTTAATGAGAGCGCAGTGCTGCGATTTTACCTCCTACGCTAACGAAGTAATGAAGTTTTTGAATAATGCTCTAGATCTTAATTTGAGCGTGACACAAAAATGAACTAATGGTTTAGTCTTCACATTTGTAGACGAGGTCTAGATGAGTAGCTTGAAGTTTGCATGTACAAAGGAGAATTGAGGTAGATCTATTTGGGCATCAAATTGATGGCAAGAACCTCTAAAATATAATGTGGATGTGTGGAATAACATGTCTAAAACTGAAAGGATTTTTCAATGAAATACAAGAGAAACCTCATGAGCCACAATAACATCACAAACAGCTTATTAAGGACCCACAAACACAACACTATGGTTGCTAGACCCAATAAAAAAATGAAGTTGACCACATGCTATCCAAGTGTCTCTTTGGTCAATAGAGTATATCATCACAAGCTGGCAAGATGGCACAAACCATACCCAAATGGAGAAACTGCTTTCTCATTGTAGAAAATATTTAGTTAAATTCATCAGCGCCCTTGTGATCATTTATGTACTTTCTCTTTCACCCTCAGTTTGATATAGAACCGAGCTTGTTATCCTTACCATACTAATGTGTTGAAGCCTATGTACTTCTTGTGATAAAAGAAGGGATAAAGTTTGCAAAGTGTAACTCCAAATATCAATAAGGATGTCTGGTATCTTGCATTTAGTAAATGAATAAAATGCTTTTGTGAATCCCTAACAAAGGGTTCAAATAACTAGCAATGACATTTGAATAGAAAACACGACAGTTCATGTTTTTGTAATAGAAAAAATCAGCACTTGATAAGATCTTCTAGAGTCATAGCATTGAAATAATCCACTGTTTTTTTTTGAATGAATTGTTTAAGATATGTACTTGAAAAGGTGCAAATTATCTTGACGTTTTCTTTATGATTAATGGTGTTTTTTTGTGTGTTTAGATAGTTTAAAGTGTCAAATAAGATTAACCTTGCAGGGACCCTTTTGAAAATGAAACCTAAATTGGTGTTCTAATAACAATTTGGTCTTATTCAAAGGGTATGATTGTATGGTTTATAGTTCAAAGTAACCAATAAAAGCGCAAAGCTCAAGTCTCATTTTTAAAATGGGACTTGAATAAGTCCCAAAACGCCTAATTAAATTGGTGTTATCAACAAAGCAGCTTCTTGAAAACTCTGAAGAAATCTAGGTTTTAAATACACCTCCACATTGATATTTTGACCTTGTATTCTAGCACAATATCGAAGATATAAAGTTATAACTTGACACTTGTTGCCCAAGCTTATGGACATATTTTGAGAAGTTAATGAGACTTTTAAATAATCAACACAACGTGGACTGTACTTGTAGGGTATCCAATTTACATTTGAATTGGATGTTTTTTTTTTGTATAGATTGTGATCTACTTTGTGTTTAGAATTGTATCATTAATTATTTGGATGAATATAACATAAATTGTTCAAAAAATCTACAATAATCTCCATCATCTTGTAATATCTTTTCCTCTCTAAGGACAATGTGTGCAGTTGTGGTACTTGCAGATCAATGATAGAGTGTGTGAGATATAAAATGTTTTGATCCCTTCCCTTTTATAGTTTCGTCTACAACTATGAGACTTTATTTTGTTTCCTTATTTATATTAGCAACAAATATATCAATTAAGAAACTTAGTTGAGGATCGAGCGAGTAACCATGATATTTGTCAATAATTAGTTGTTTAACTATGCTTAATGAATTTTTACTAAAATGAAATTAGGGGCAGACAAACTTACTACAATTACTTGATCCATAGTAAGTGGTAAATTACTAGATGAAACACCCTTTGCTATATAGGAGTTTATAAACTACCAGATGAGGATGCCAAAGAGCTAGCTACTATATAGGAGTTCATAACTTACTAGATGAACTTACTAGATAAGGACATCCAAGAACAGGTTTCTATATAGGAGTTTATGACTTACTATATGAACTTACTAGATCAACACGTCCAAGAGCAAGTTACTATATAGGAGTTTGTGATTTGCTAGATGAATTAGAAAATTGCTAGCTTACTTGTTAGATTAAATGTGAAAACTCCTACTTGTAACTAAGAATTATTGAGCATGTACTCTAACTTGCTATCTAGAAACACGTCCATTAAAGCTCCTTGTGAATGTAGTGACATGGAGTGCATAATTGCTAGCAAGCTTTGCAGACCACGATGATGGACATGTTTATCATAGACAGATTTAAGGCCAGACTCATTGGAAGCACCCTTGTTGATATGTATAGCAGATGTACTGGCAGCATGAAAGATAGTTTTTGAAAGTCGTGGTTTGGTATCGTGGGGTGCAATGATATCCGGCGCCCAGAAGATCTCTGTGACCAGGGTGGAAGATTCTGTCCATATTCATCCTATGGAAATTGGCAGGGGCATGGCGCACAGCTCGGTTCAAATGTCATTCTTATATATAAACATACCTAGCTACCCCTTCTGGTATGCAACATGTTTTCTGGTATCCTCGTTTTCGTTAGATTCGGACCCAGATGCTCTCTCTCATCTCCTTAATCCTCAATATGGGAGACTTGTGCTGATTGTACCATCCCTTTTCTGCACCATGTCGATCGCGCAAGTGAGCGAAAGGGAGGCGAAGTTGGCGGAATGACGTAGACGAAGTTGCGGATTGTTTCCCATGAGGAGACTCTGCATGTAGGTGTGTGTTCAAAATTGTTTTGCATCTATAGCTATGGTAGCTCAGTGCGTGTAGAAAAATAGCACAACATTGGACGACGTTTTCAGAAGCGCTGGCCAACATCAATATACAATATCATGCAGCTAGCGTCCAACTTGAAAGGGCATGATCAATTGCCAATATCTCCTCATAGACCTGTATGTTTCTTCTCTCCCTCCTGGCCCTGGCGGTCTATATTCTACTTGCCTCATTGGAAGGTTGCACCAACACTGCTCCATCACGTTGTACGACAAGATCTGGTAAAAATTTGCCAACGGGTCAATCTGTGTGAGACATTTGGTGGAAGACCGCACAATATGGCAAAAAGGCGCTCACGAGAGTGGAAACTAAGGTAATTCCAATAAATGTGCACTGCTACAAAATTTGATGGACCTTCTCTCTTGTTGGATTCAAATATAGTTCATAGATGTGCTCAAGCATCTATCTCACCCATCCTCGTGGCTATAGCTACAGCAAACAAATCTATGCACAGGCGCCAAAGGCCCAAAGGCCATCCCTTTTCTTTTTTGCAAGCGGGGGTAACTTGCCCACTTCTGAAGAATCGATCGTTGGTGGAAGAATTCCAGAAAGCTATTACTGTCCTTTGCAGGCAAGGCAAAAGTTCAGTCGAGGCTCTAACCAAGTAATTAGCAGCAGGCAGCAGAAACATGGAAGCATGTGATGTTGCTAAGTTGGCGTCGTGTGTCGACCACTGATCCGGCCGTTTGTCTGATCTCCAGCTGGCGAAGATTTCACAGAACTTGTACGAAGAGACGCCTTCTGTGAATCTGTACCACCCACTTTGAGCATGTGAAGAATCTTCGTCTGCAAAATGGTCGTCCCGTGTCTCGTCAGCCATGCATAATGTACTTGCATTCCAACAGAGTCACGCATACCATACCGCACATTCGCCAATTTGTTTGTGTCTTATGAGATAACCTTTGCAGAAACAATGTGACATGCATGGGCTGGCAACAAAATCAGAACAGTTGCATACTTTGTTGGACAGTCATGGTGCTCACGTTTCTCTCTCTCTCTCTCTCGCGCGCGCGCGCTCTCTCTCAGACGGGGCCCCGCGTTCACGTATTAAGTGAATATATAATGTCTATTATAACAGCGGCTTGCCGACATCATCAGGGGTGGTGGCGCAGTTGGCTAGCGCGTAGGTCTCATAGCTCTGAGGTATCCTGAGGTCGAGAGTTCGAGCCTCTCTCACCCCAAGTGTTTTTGTTCCTCCTGGAACGAACCCTCATGTTAGCTAGTAGGGCACGGTGGCAAAAAATTCAAATGAGTATGCATGTGGTAGCTAGTAGTATATATAATAAGCCTTATTAAGGTCATGCAAATGCCATTCATTAAAGCGACACAACCAACCACTACCTTTAGCCACGATGGTCGAACGCATCAAAAACCGTCACAATCACTCAAAGAGTCTTGCTGGAGTGAGAACATTCCTTGACATTTGTGGCTTCTTTTACTATTTTGCTTCAAAGATCGAGATTCAGCAAGAACTTCCTTCGCTTTTGCTGTGGCGTCACATGAAAGGTTGAGTTATGTACTAGCAAATGCATAATAGATTGTATGCATTGGATGTGACATCCACGTAGAAGGAAAGCACACACATGATAAAATTGCACATTAGGTCTCTTGAAATTGCATGCTGGGTTGACCGCGACCTTGAGTGCTCAATTGAAAACTTTAGAGCTTCCCTTACCTTTCTCCTCTACCTTGGCATGTCTACCGGTTCACAACTTTAGCCAATTCAAATGTGAATTTGTATAGGTGTCTCATTGAAGTCCTCGTTCCATACCAGTTTCACACACCTCCCACTCTTTCTATCAATAACGCTGGGGAATCCACTCTTTATAGAAAACAACATGCCCCCTACGAGCCGAGAGTCTCCAAATATCGTAATCATGGTCCTCCTCCTTAGGCTTAAAAGAACTATAATGAAAAAACTCATATGCCTCTATTTCACATGTAGGGTTTTGTATGGTTCTTTTGTGCTTTTCTAACATTCCTTTACTATCAACATATCTTGATGGGGTTCTCCTCCTTTTTAAGCCTCAAATAACCCTGCCACTATAAGAGAGAACAAAAACCAAGAAGAAAGAGTGAAAGATTTCACGCTTTTTGGATTTAAGACGACACTAGTGCATCATGTTTATATGCACAAGGAGCTTCACCTCCGTTTCTATGCACATAGCTAAATGTAAGAGATTCGTATTAGTATACACTAAATTATTGAGTGCTCTTTCCACTTTGCTTTTGTTTGTTTTTGCTACTCAGCTCTTATGATTGTTTTCTTTTCTTTTGTCCTACTATGTATGGATCCAGATGCATTATCTGGGGGTTTGAATTGGTCCCTTTAAATCAAAAAATGGATGATTATACTGAGAACCCCGTCCAAAACATTGATGTGTGGATGAGCAGTGAACACCTGGCCACATTCAAGATAAGATCCATGTGCACATTGCACCAACTAAAGGAGGATCTACAGAATGAATAGATAGATTTGCCTATAGCTGTTGTTTTTTAGATAATTGGCAAGGATTATTTCTTTCTTTCATTCATTTTTTTCTTTTTTGTGTCATAATTTTACTTTCTAGATAATATGGCTTGTAGGTCGTGAGAGGGATTAAAAAGAAATTTCTATGCAAGGAAGTGCGAAAAGGGATTGTGTATCTACTTCCAAGTTAAAGCATACTTCCTAGTTAGAGCCCCATCCTTTTGTCAGTATTGTTGATAGGATGTATATTTCTGGCGCGCACTCTCCGAAGAGCGCTTTTTGAGAGTCCGCTGAGAAATTCCATCAGGGTTGAGAATCCTCTCTTTTTTTTCCTCACCCTCTCTCTCTCTCGCTCATAGAAATTTTCCCTTGCGAATAAACCTTGATCAAACATTTATTATTCAAAAATATCTCTCTTTTCTCTCATGCATACTCATACACAAGCACAAAAATACACCTAAGTCATTACACACACACACACACACACACACACAATCTCTCTCTCTCTCTCTCTCTCTCTCTCTCTCTCTCTCTCTCTCTCTCTCTCTCTCTCTCAAATATTATAAGTTATGTCGAGCGACAAGGTTATCCTCCAACCAGACAATGGTTGTAACATTTAATGGCCTAATAACTTGTGTGTAGCGGAAATTAACATGAACATAGTGGGCATTTCATTAGAGTAGATTCCTAATGAGAATTACAAGAGTGCTTGGGTGGAGAGAGCAACAAAAAGCATAACACCTAGTTAGATAGCATCAACAATACTTTCAAAAGAGAGAGAAATTAAGCTATTGACAACAGTTGAGGACCGGATTTTCATGGAGCCGGTCCCCCCTCTAAAAGGCTTTGTATTATGGTTTCTCCCATCAAGAGAGACATTGTACAATACAATTCTTTGTGTTCCTTCAAGACTAGCTAGTGCAATGAAGATGAAAGCTTCATGCACTAAGCAAAACACTTAGCAAAAAAAACTTTAATTATCCCCGTTCTTAGACCCAAGACCTCACACACCTTCGAAGATGGTGAGAGCTAGCAAGGTATGAGAGTAGATTAAGAGGAAGGAGTATCTTACGAGAAAGATGTACATCTCCTCACATAATCACTCATATTAGCATAGCTTTAGCTTAGTAATTAGCTTGGTAGAGGAGATGAGCATGCATTGAAGCTTGGCTCTTGGTTGGATTTGCATCCACAAGCCAAGAGTGTGTCGATGTAGGCTTCTATCTCACAAGCTTGGAGTAGGTGATGAGCTCTCCATTAAAGCTTGGGAAGAGATAGTCTTCTCTTTCTTCACACATGAGATTGTGTGAGTGTGTGTGTGATAATGCCTTGCAAAAATCAGCCCCCCCTCTCTCTCTTGGGCGAGCCCTCTTGCTATTTGCTCTTGCTCCGGCCTCATTGGCCCTCCCCAAGTCAAGCCAATGACCATTAAGCAGCATAAGTGATAGCCTTTTGACATGTGTCCCCCTTTCCCCTTTTGTGAGAGCTTTAGGTAATTTAATAATTAAACTAAACTCTCATTGGACCCCTTTGCCTCCTGGCCAATAGGAATCATGCAAGCTATTGGGCTCCTGAATGCTCATTGGACCCCTTGTGAGACTGCCCAATAGTCTTCTAGGAGACTTAATTCTCATTGGTTTCTTTTATTAAATGTTTTTAAATTAATTAAACTAGATTTACTCTAGCTTAATTCTCATTGGTCCACCTCCAAGACCATCCAATAGGAATTGGGCACACCTTGTGGGCATCTGGGCTAGGGAGCTGACATGTGTCCCTAATTCCCTTTGTGAAAAGGGAGCCTGTGTGTGTGTGTGTGTGTGTGTGTGTGTGTGTGTGTGTGTGTGTGTGTGTGTGTGTGTGTGTGTGTGTGTGTGTGACTTTCTCTCTCATCCCCTACTCCCAAGGCTCGCCCCCTCCTATGTAGGGATTTGAAAAGACTTTTTGGTCACACACAAAGCATCCAATTTCCCCTAGGGTTGACCTTTGGACACAACCTTTGAATTTTGGAACCTTAGCATTTTGGAAGTCTTAATGGGCTGAACCTTAGGGTCTTTTTAGCCCATTGTTGCACATGGATCTTTTGCAGATGGCCCCCCTTTTGGATCCCTATTTTTCCTCCTTTGGACCCCTACAATGGCCGGTCTGCTAGATCAACCAATATTCTAGCTTTTTCTCCCCTGGTACTTCCCCACATTAAATGATCAGTTTAATATGAGAAAATCATTTAGGAGAATTAGATATTGATTATTATGACATTACCTCTCTCTTGAAATCATAGTCGTCCTCGACTATGGTGTAGAGAAGATAAAGCATATTCACGAGTCCTTTTGTTAGCGGGTAGAGGATCCCTATGTTAGCCTACGACATCATTCCACAATGGATGACTAGTCCATTTGGCGCTTGAGAGCCTGAGGCTGCTGCAAGCATGTCTGCACATTAGTCCTATCAGTCTTCCATAATAGAGTGACAA
The DNA here is from genome assembly GCF_014529385.1 of Adiantum capillus-veneris. Classification (NCBI taxonomy): domain Eukaryota; kingdom Viridiplantae; phylum Streptophyta; class Polypodiopsida; order Polypodiales; family Pteridaceae; genus Adiantum; species Adiantum capillus-veneris. The sequence continues at coordinate 101,840,506 of NC_140953.1, forward strand.
GCTCTACTTGGTGTTTGGGAGACGTCGTCTCCACAAACTTGATCTAAACATGCATACTACTTCATTTTTGTGCACAATAAAGAAAAAGAGAGTCTTATAAGACAAAAAATACTTTGTTCATTTTTAACATTTTGTACATTTGCTTACTCTTGGGAAGCATTGTAAGCATTGACAAGGTTTAGGTTATCCTTTAATTGTATGCCTTGCATCCATCTAGCATCTTCAAAAGGATAATTTTTAAACTTAATAAGATATCATCGGATAGTCTTACCGCCTCTTAATACCTTGTCTTCATGTCGGAGAATGGACTCAGGCTGCAACATCTCCTCTTGGTCCTCGATCTCCGGTGGGTCTTCAATAGTTGGTTCTTGAGGTGGCTCTCCTTTGTAAGGCTTTAATAGGCTCACATGGAAAGCATTGTGTATGAGCCAGTGATTGGGCAACCTGAGTTGATAGGCCATTTCATTGATTGGCCTAAGAATCTGGAAGGGACCATAGTACCTTTTTGCTAGCTTAGCATAGTACTTTTGGTGACCCGTAGGATTCTTGCCTGTCGTGTGCCTTAATCGAGCCCTGGGAAACTTTAACAAGACCCAATCATTTTCTTTAAAGGCTTGGGCTCTTCTGTGCTTGTCAGCAGTAGCCTTTTTTCTTTGCTATGAGATAGAGATAGCATCCTTAATCTTTTGAAAAGATTCTTGTAGGTCTCGGCTATACTCATCTGCAGCGAAGATCTTCCCATGTACCTTAAGTAGCAAGGGACTTTTTGATCTTCCCTCAATTACCTCGAAAGGTGCTTTTCTCGTGGAAGTATGTACAATGTTATTGTAAGCATACTCCACTAAGGGTAAGTACTTCTCCCATTGGGATCTTTGATCTACTTCCGTTACATAGGCTTTTAGTAGATCGAGAATGGATAGGTTAGCTATTTCACTTTGGCCATCCGTTTGTGGATGATAGGCCGAAGAGAAGTTTAGCCTTGTCCCTAAATTCTCAAAGAGACCCTTCCAGAAATTACTGGTCATTCTAGGATCTCTATCCGACACTATGGACATTGGCAAGCCATGGTACTTGAAAATTTGTGAAATGAAGAGGGTTGCCATTTGATGGGCTTTGATAGTCTTTTTGACAGGTATAAAATGAGCTTGTTTACTGAACCTATCTACTATCGTCCATATTACCGTATTCCCATGGATAGACTTAGGCAATCCAAAGATGAAATCCATGGATATGCTCTCCCATGGTGAATTAGGGATTGGCAAGGGTTGAAGCAATCCAAGTTGCTTCCCTCTATCAAATTTTGTCTTTTGGCATACCACACATTTAGAAACATACTCTTGTATGTTCACTTTCATGGTAGGCCAATAGAAATATGTTTCAATTCCCTTTAAGGTAGACTGAATCTCTCTATGCCCCGCATAAGGTGGAGCATGAGATTCATACATTACTTTCTCACGTAGTGAGTTAGTAACGCATAGTCTATTGCCATAGAGAAGATAACCATCTTGTAAAGTAAATGGTTCTTCTTTCTTCCCTAATGCAAGGGCTGAAATCACATCTCTAAAATCGGAATCAATAGCGTACTCCTCTATCATTGAAGATAGATCATTGTGAGTTTCTATGGAAACCGCATTCACTTTCGGACGTCTTGAGAGTGCATCTGCTACTTGATTATGCTTGCCAACAATGTGAGCAATATGAAAATGAAATTGCGAAAGGAAATTTGCCCACCTCATTTGTTTGTCGGAGAGCTTGGTCTGCGTCATGAAGTACTTAAGACTTTGGTGATCTGTTCGCAGAATGAAAGGAGTCCCCAATAAATAGTGCTTGCATGAGTCTAAGGCATGTAGAACTGCAAGGAGTTCCTTTTCGTACATGCCTAGCGCTTGCTCAACAGGGTCGAGCCTTCGACTCTCATAGCCTATGGCATGCCCTTCTTGGAGCAAAACAGCTCCAAGGCAATCACCACAAGCATCACATTGGACCTCAAATGGTTTTGAGAGATCCGGTAGTGTAAGCACAGGTTGAGAGATAAGATTTTCTTTAAGCTTTTCGAAAGCATTGTTCTCCTTAGCAGACCATGTATACCTAACGCTTTTTCTTTGTTAGGTCATGTAATGGTCCCGCAATTTGTGAGAACTTTTCTATGAAGCGTCTATAGTATGCACACATACCTATAAAGCTTCCTAGTTCATGAAGATTCCTTGGTTTAGGCTATCCTTTTATTACCTCTAACTTTGATGGATCCATTTGGATGCCATCTTGAGAGATAATGTGACCTAAATACTGAATCTCTTGCAAGAAAAATTTACTTTTCTTTCGATTAACATAAAGTTTATTCTCTCTCAAAACTTGAAATATTACCTGGAGATGTTGCTTGTGTTCGTCTAATGAATTATAATAGATGATAATATCATCAAAGAACACTCCAGTGAAGGTTCGATGAGGCCTGAACAGCTTCTCCATCAAGCGGTTGAATGTGGCTGGTGCATTGGTCAAGCCAAAAGGCATGACAATGTATTCGTAAAGACCAAATGTGGTGTGAAATGCGGTCTTTACAATGTCTTGATCAACTATCCTTATTTGATGATAGCCACTTTTTAGGTCAATCCTACTTAAGTAGGTTGATCCTTGTAGCTTATCAAATAGGTTTTCTACCCGTGGAACGGGAAACCTATTCTTGATAGTGATCCTATTTAGTGCTCTATAGTTGACACACATACGATATGTGCCGTCTTTCTTTTGCACTAATAGCACAGGTGAGCAAAATGGAGATGAGCTAGGCCTAACCATGCCCTTCTCAACTAACTCATGCACTTGCCGCATAATCTCCTCTTGTTGAGCTTGTGAAACTCTATAAGGAGGTTTGTTAGGCGGTGAACTTCCTGAAAGAAGTTCAATTGCATGGTCATCATTACCTCGTTTAGGAGGTAGCTCACAAGGGATGTCGTCAATAAAAACATCTTGAAACCCCTTGAGAAAATTGGATAACTCTAATTCCTTTTGGTTACTTTTATTTTCCTTTGCTAAAGCATTAGGTTCTTTTTGAGAATCTTTAACAAAAATCATGTACACGGAAATAGAGCTCTTTATTGACTTGTTGAAAGCTGGTGTATGTACAATGGGGATAGTGTTACCCATTTTCTTAGCATCTATATACATGTCTTTTTCCCTGAACTTAAAGGAGATTCTCCTTTCAGGAAATTTAACATCAGCAGCCAGGCGGTCAAACCATGGTGCCCCTAGGATTACATCCTCATTCTTGAGAGGAGAGATAAAGAAGTCCTCTTTGTCCACATAGCCTTGGACATGAAGCCTCAATTTCCCAATTAAGGGAGTGACCGAATCTTCTTTCCCCTTGAAGGAACTGTCTGCGGGTAGGACATCTCCCATCTCGTAGGATTGTATGCCTAGCTTGGTGGCTAACTCCATAGATATAAAATTGTGAGTAGAACCAGGGTCAAAGAGAATAAAAGCATCATGTTCTCTTACCTTTCCCCAAGAATGGCATATTGGAGATCCTTTGTGATGAGTTTGGTGAGTCTCCTCCTCTTGGATTTCAACCAAGGAAGCTCTAGGAGGATCTTGGCGGTTGTTCTTTTGGGGACAAGCGCGGTACGCATACCCTTGTTCGCTGCACTTGAAACACCGGTTATCCTTATGATAACGCTCAAGCTATTCAGGAGAGAGTTTATTCTTACCTTTGTAAACTCCCTTCTCTTTAGCTTTGTTGGAGTTGCCCTTAGGAGACTTTTGGACATTGTCCTTCCCCTTAGGCTCATTGGAACCTTTGTTTTCCGATGGCTTATTATTTCTTTTAGCCCCTGTTTGGAAATTGATTCGAGAGGCCACCATAGTATGGTGTATTACCGCCGATATGGTACGTGGCCTTTGGGAGTTGACATACTCCGCCATTTCTTCGGTTAAGCCCGCACAAAATTGTTGCTTTTGCTCTCCAAAATCCAACTTTTTGAAGACAGTGGCTTTGAGTTGTATGTCCCAAAACTTGTCTACATATTTATGGATGGATTCATTGGGAGAGAGCTTTAAGCTTCGCCATTCGGTGAGTACTTTGTCTTTGGCATCGGTGGCCAAAAACTGCTTCATAATGGAAGCTCTTAAAGCTTTCCATGTTCGTGGAGCTTCACCGTTGGCTCGTAGGCTAGACCACCATTGTCTGGCGGACTTTTGAAAGTGCATAGCTACATGGCGTAGCTTAGAGGACTCCGTGAAGCCCTCATCTCCAAATGCCGCATCGAATTGCTGGATAAAGGCCAAGACTTTGTCCGTAGCACCAAAGGTGCCATCATAGGTAAGGAAAGAGATGCTCTTCCCTCCCTCTTTAAATTTCTTTAATTTGGATGACCTCTTCCATGCGGCATAGGATTTCCTATGGCCTCTTCTTTTTGATGGTTCAAAGGTTGCACCATCACTTTCTTCAGAAGGTGAAGAATTTGAAGAAGGTGGAGAAGAGGGTGACCTCTTTCTCGCCTTTTTCTTGTCTTGATCTTCGTCGTCTTCACCATAGCTTTCATAAGAGGAAGAGGATGAAGAAGATGGAGAAGAGGGTGTCCTCTTTCTCGCCTTTTTCTTCTCTTGCTTTTTATCATCCCTCTTTGAATTATGGCGTGGAGAAGAGTGTGATGGTCTTCTCCGCTTTGGTGGTGATGGAGAGCGTTTAGCTTGCCGTCTTCATGGAGCCATCTCCGCCGAGGTGGCGGAAGACTCACTTCTTTCTCGTTCCTTCGGTGGAGGCTCTTGAGTTCTCCTTTGGGAAGGAGATGCATCATCAAGAAGTAAATTCTTGAGCCCTTCATATGGATTCTCTTCTTCTTCCCGAATCGGAGAGAGACCTCTTTTGGTAGTCTCACAAGGAGGCTTCCTAGGTGTTCTCTCGTCATAGTGATGAGCTTGGAGAATCCCGTGAGCACGAAGCTGCCGTTGCACTTCACTTTGGAGAGATGGATTGCCCATGGCTTGTTGAAGCCTAGAAACAAGATAGTTAACAAGCATTGAAGCATCATTAGTAGCTTGCTCATGAGCAAAATCAAAGTTATCAACATTAATTTCACTCTCTTTACTATTGTCAGCCATTCTAACAACTTTTAGGTGTAAACTGTTTAGGTGTACTTTGGCACTTCAAGCCCTAGTTGCTACTCCTCTTTACCCCTTTAGAAAAAGCACTCAAGCTACTGTACCCGCGGCTCGAATACCATTAATTGCAAGGAATAGAAGAGAGGGTCTTTCGACACCAAAACAACACCGGATCCTGTCAAGCTTCTAATAGCTCAATAGTGGTTAAGCCGTAGGCAAGCCCCGTAGGACTCCACTATTAAGACCATAGCTCTCGACGGTGATGCCCCGTTAACTGCACGAAGGCAGGCGCACTGCAAGGCTGAAAAATCCCTATTCTACTTACTCACAGGCAATTAATAATAGCAACCATTTATAGCTAGCTTGAGGACCTCCCTTCTTGAGCAAGAAAAGAGAAACCTTGTGCTCTGATACCAATGTAACATTTAATGGCCTAATAACTCGTGTAGCGGACATTAACATGAACATAGTGGGCATTTCATTAGAATAGATTCCTAATGAGAATTACAAGAGTGCTTGGGTGGAGAGAACAACAAAAAGCATAACACCTAGTTAGATAGCATCAACAATACTTTCAAAAGAGAGAGAAATTAAGCTATTGACAACAGTTGAGGACTGGATTTTCATGGAGCCGTTCCCCCCTCCAAAAGGCTTTGTATTATGGTTTCTCCCATCAAGAGAGACATTGTACAATACAATTCTTTGTGTTCCTTCAAGACTAGCTAGTGCAATGAAGATGAAAGCTTCATGCACTAAGCAAAACACTTAGCAAAAACAACTTTAATTATCCCCGTTCTCAGACCCAAGACCTCACACACCTTCGAAGATGGTGAGAGCTAGCAAGGTATGAGAGTAGATTAAGAGGAAGGAGTATCTTACGAGAAAGATGTACATCTCCTTACATAATCACTCATATTAGCATAGCTTTAGCTTAGTAATTAGCTTGGTAGAGGAGATGAGCATGCATTGAAGCTTGGCTCTTGGTTGGATTTGCATCCACAAGCCAAGAGTGTGTCGATGTAGGCTTCTATCTCACAAGCTTGGAGTAGGTGATGAGCTCTCCATTAAAGCTTGGGAAGAGATAGTCTTCTCTTTCTTCACACATGAGATTGTGTGAGTGTGTGTGTGATAATGCCTTGCAAAAATCGGCCCCCTCTCTCTCTCTTGGGCGAGCCCTCTTGCTATTTGCTCTTGCTCCAGCCTCATTGGCCCTCCCCAAGTCAAACCAATGACCATTAAGCAGCATAAGTGATAGCCTTTTGACATGTGTCCCCCTTTCCCCTTTTGTGAGAGCTTTAGGTAATTTAATAATTAAACTAAACTCTCATTGGACCCCTTTGCCTCCTGGCCAATAGGAATCAGGCAAGCCATTGGGCTCCTGAATGCTCATTGGACCCCTTGTGAGACTGCCCAATAGTCTTCTAGGAGACTTAATTCTCATTGGTTTCTTTTATTGCATGTTTTTAAATTAATTAAACTAGATTTACTCTAGCTTAATTCTCATTGGTCCACCTCCAAGGCCATCCAATAGGAATTGGGCACACCTTGTGGGCATCTGGGCTAGGGAGTTGACATGTGTCCCTAATTCCCTTTGTGTTAAGGGAGCCTGTGTGTGTGTGTGTGTGTGTGTGTGTGTGTGTGACTTTCTCTCTCATCGCCTACTCCCAAGGCTCGCCCCCTCCTATGTAGGGATTTGAAAAGACTTTTTGGTCACACACAAAGCATCCAATTTCCCCTAGGGTTGACCTTTGGACACAACCTTTGAATTTTGGAACCTTAGCATTTTGGAAGTCTTAATGGGCTGAACCTTAGGGTCTTTTTGGCCCATTGTTGCACATGGCTCTTTTGCAGATGGCCCCCTTTTGGATCCCTATTTTCCCTCCTTTGGACCCCTACAGTGGCCGGTTTGCTAGCTTAACCAATATTCTAGCTTTTTCTCCCCTGGCACTTCCCCACATTAAATTATCAGTTTAATATGAGAAAATCATTTAGGAGAATTAGATATTGATTATTATGACAATGGTACACCCGAATCATTCACAACAAGAAAATTTTTAGAGTTTCCAAACCTGATTATATATTAAAGCGTCATAAACTCACTCAAGGCTACTTTTTGGGTCCATAAGCACCTTTCGAAGATAGTCTACATTAGCGAGGACTACAAGATTTATGTAAAACCACTCCAACAATCACAATTTCTGCCATGTCCATGTCCAAGTGTGCCAAAACTGCCTCACATCCAAAAATGTGATCAATGGTAAAGAACCAATTCATCATGCCTTGACTTCTAGTTGTCTTTTTGCGTAGTGGAATGAAAGAAAGTGGTTTGGTAGGCCTCACTGAAAGTGGTTGGCTGCCCTGGATTTGTCTCAGTAACAATGGATGTGGTACACATCGAACCCCTGGATCTCAACCTACGTGATTCCAAGCGTCACTCGTAGTCACCCCGCTCAGAATATGATCCACCATCTTGCAGTTCGCACCTTTCAATCTGTTGCTCTTATGAAAACTCCTCCAATTCTTCAGTGACTACTCGTCCCGTCTTCTTTCCACTTGATGGTCATGTAGGTATTGGTTTTGGGCTTGGACAACGCGTAGCTATGATAGGAGAAAGGGCATCAAGAGACTGATTGATGATTATGTAATGCTGACAACAATGAGGGCACTATACAAAATTGAAAACCACTTTGGAAGAGATAACTTGCTGTTGTATGCTTCCGCTTATTTTCAGGGAGTTTGCCATCGACATAGTCTCATAAAACAATTAAAAATCTCTCCATGTATCCATACCATGGAGTTCCTCTATCCACTTGTCAAAATAGATCCCACTCTCCTCTCTCTTAGACTCCAACAATGCATCGCTTGGATGATCGAGATATGGATTACGTAAATCTTTCTTCAGGGTTTACGGCCATCATTTACAAATTACAATCTTGATTCCATTAATCAAAACATACAATATAAATCATATACCCCAATAAAACTCAATATAATTGAATACCTATATAATAGGCGTCACACAATATATGCAAAGTGTGGATGCTCCTCTCTGTTGTGTGTGGCTTGTATGGTTGTTTTCCACCCCAAAAAAGCCTTCTCCAAGTAGTCTTGTTGAAAAACTTGCATTGCCTCTCTAAGAGATAACCCATAATCGTGTATAGCATGTGCATAGAGTTTCTTCACCGTTCAGTTCTCGGTCTCCATCTTCTCCGCCAAGCTCAATACCTCGGGGGGTGCACTATGTAATCATGTTAATGTATAACGTGAGTTCAAAAGGAGGGATTTTTGAAAGGGCGGTGGTAATGCGTGTGCTAGTCTCCACCCAACCGTGCTATCTTATAGCCTCCCCCTAGCGTATACACTGTCCGGCTGTGCCGGTGGCCTTGCCCCTAGGACCCATGTCCTTACATTACCCCCCCTTGGAGAATCGTTTTTGTCTTTGAAAAAGAATGTAGGAAAACATTCTCCCATGTAGAACCTTCTTCAGGTTTATCTAGCCATTTTACCAACACCTGCCGTTTGACATGATGTCTGGTGCGAAGCTCATGAGAATCCAAAATCTTTTTGGGCTAATGAGGACTGCTTGGCGGTTTGATAAGGTCTACTAACACACCTGTGTCAATGACGTTGTGGTCGGGATGAAAACACACACAAAGCCTCTATAACGACCCGACACACACTCTTGGGAAGATACACACACACACACACTATGGGGCACCACTCGGCTTAGACAACACACCTGGCCGAGACAGGGAACACACCTCTGGAGTGAGAGGAGAGAGACTATCCACTTGCCCACTCCACACAGACACACACACCCAAAAAACTCAGCTCAAAAAAGAATAATTTCTGATGTTTTGATACAAATGAGCTTGGGCCAACACCAATGGGGCAAACAGCTCACACAATATGGGTAAAAGATACCAGACACAATCACAAACTGGAGCAGAAACTTCGCTCATAGGAGAAACTTACACAGCCAAAACAGCAAAAAAGAGGGAGGAATTTGGCAAAATGGACAGCGCCATCGCGTCCGGAACGGCCCAAAACCCCAGTCTACAATGTCAAAGTGCTCAAATCCGACCTCGGATGAGCAGTTTACGGCCAAAACAGGCTCCAAAAACCCCAAAAACACACCTGCGGCTGTTCCTCCTCTCTTCTCCACGTTTTTTCTGGTCTTCTCTCCCTTTTTTCAGTTCCCACACTTAGCTTTATTAGTTGGGCACCCTTGACCTTTTAGATGACCTCAAACGGACCCCAAACAGGCCAAAAACTGACCTCGCAGTGCATAGTTGTCACCTTTTTCCATCATTCGCACACTTGGCACTCAGTTTTCCCCAATAATGCATCTCGGCACCACGTGAAGTGGCCCCAAAAAAAGGTCCTCATGATGAACTTTCTACATAATTCTCACAAGCAAACACCCACGTTGTGTCTGTACTCATCCGCGTGCAAATATTGACCTCGTTCGCCCTCCTGACGCCACTAGATGCCATCTGACGCACCTGCTGACCTCATGTCGTCGGCCCGCGGATAGCTTCCTCGAGAAGTTTTACACGCTATAAACTCCTCATTATTGTAGAAAAAACATAATGTTACTGGTGATAGTGAAAATCGATGCACTATGTACACACTGTCCTACCTGTACACATGTGGGCCCCACATAACAACCTGGCTAAGGAAAATGGGCAATCCTTTATTTGATGCACCATACATGTATATGTACATATGCGCAATCCCTTGCTCCAAAAAACTCCTGACATAATTTGCCCATCCCCTAGCCTGCTAGATCATTCATGATCAGCAGCAGCAAAGAGAGATATGAGACTCGCCGCATCACAGGTCTCCTCATCCCTCACCAACACTGCTTGATCCACAGACAGCTCATCTTGCTCCACCATCATCAATCTAGCATGATACAATTTAAGACGCAACCCATTTACCCTTGACTTATGTAGAACACCATCCAGGTTAGCCAGCTGATATGTGCCATTTGAAAAACACTCCACCACCTTGAAAGGGCCTTCCCACTTAATTTGAAACTTCTTTTGGAAGGTGTTGTCCAGCTTACTATTGTAGCGCAAAACCAAGTCATGTTTCTTGATACCCTTACTTTTAACCTTTTCATTTATCTTTGCCAAATCCTTATCCTGCATCTGCCCATAATGCTCCAATGCGCTCATCCTATCCAACTGGACCTCTTGTAACTGCAAGAGCCTCTCTTTGAATGCATCACTAGGCGACCCAAGCAACTTCTCTAACATCTTGACCGCAGGCAACTCTACCTCCACAGGCAATAGTGCTTCTTTTCCATACACCAAATGAAATGGAGTAAACCCTGTAACTGTCTTCACCGAAGTACGGTAAGCCCATAATGCACTAGGCAATTCCAAATCCCAATTCTTTCCTTGGTGCTCTGTCACTTTCGAAAGAATCTGTACCAACTCACCATTGAATCTTTCATTTAAGCCATTACACTGCGGGTAATAAGGAGTGGTATGCTGGTGCCTAATCTTCATCTTTGTGCATAAGAAGTCTAGCAGTTTAGCTCTAAATCCTGGCCCCTTATCTGAAAGTAGCTCTAATGGCACCCCAAACTTGCAACATATTTCATCATACACAAATTTTGCCACATCCTTTGCAGTGATCTGTTTTACTGCTATAGCCTCTGCCCATCTAGAGAGATAGTCCACTGCCGTCAAGATATAGCTTTTGCCCCTGCTTGTGATAGGTAACGGGCCTATTGCATCAATCCCTCACTTTTCAAACACATCAAACGCCATAATGGTTTTTCGTAGCTCTGGCTTCAACACTCTCTTCCCAAATGCTTGACACCTATTGCAAGACCTACACCAATGGTGAACATCCTTGTGCAAACTAGGCCATACATACCCCTCTTGCAAAATCTTATGCAAGGTGATCTTTAGAGCAAAATGGCCACCACATGCACCTTCATGATTCTCTTCCAACACTCTGTAAAGCTCCTCCCGCCAAGGTACACGTCTCAACACGAGATCAGCCCCTTTCATGTATAAGACATCACCAATCAATTTGTACCTGTATGCTCTACGCACAAAGCCATACTTCTTAGACTTCTGAATCTCCTTTGGAATGATTCCTGTTAGCAAAAACTCCTCTTCTTGAGCCAAACTTTCCCGGCCATGATAAAGAGGTAAATTGGTCCTCAACACGAATAGCTCCCCAATCATGCCTTGAGCTGCTTCATGTGCCTCTCCATTTAGAGCACGTTCAATGTGTCTGATGCTCCATGCTTCAAACTTTTTTAACAGGCCTTTAATTCTAAAGCACATTTCCTTCAATGAGGTGTTCTTGCTCTTCCACACACCCAGCACTTGCTTCACCACTAACAAGGAATCACCTTTTATGCTCAACCTTCGAACCCCATGCTTCAAACAAATGTGTAATCCGGCTTCCAATGTCGCATATTCAGCCTCATTGTTACTATGCGCATCCAATTTGAACCCTCTCTTGCATACTAGCTTCCCCTCTGGATCATAAAGTGCTATACCCTCTGAAGCTGCATTGTGGCTCTTTCTGTATGAACCATCAAAGAACAACACATGTGCATTGCTGATCTGTGGAACTTCTTCAACTACCTTTCTCACCACCTCTTCCTTAACAATAAGGGGATTCTCCTTGTAGGTCAACAAATCAGCTAGGGTAGCCCTTGTACTATCTTCCACTAGAAAAGAGAACTCAAACTCTTGCAGCTCAATTACCCATTTCTTCACCACATTTGACATGTTAGTACCATTAATTAACTGTGGCAAAAAGGCATAACTCGTCAAGAAAACAAAAGGCCGTGGTAGCAAGTAATGACGAAATCATCGACAAGCAAATATTACACTGGCCATCACTAGCTCTACTTCCGATAACTTTCTCTCCGCTACCAACTTCACTCGGCTTGCACAATACACTGGCCTCATATAATGGCTGCCCTTCCCCTTTTGCAATAGCATAGCTCCAATGGCATCATCCCCTAGTGGAAAATCTGAAACATGAAACTTTCGACGAGCTCTCCTTTTCCTCTTGGCCTTGACATCCTCGCCTTCATGGCTCTTTCCTTTCTTCTTACTAGGACCTGGGGCACTTCTTCCTTCCTTATCCTCTGTGGTCCTCTTCCCAATAGGCATCACTAATGTATCCTCTAGCTTTGATGCCTTCTCCAAGGTGACTACACTTAGCACTTTTGTCTTTCCCTTTTCCTCCTGGGTCAGTCCACTGGTTCCTTCGTCTCCCTTAATTTCGATGCCATAATCATTTGACCTAGTTAGCACCTGTCTTTGCAATGGATACATGTCTCCCCCCATCCTTGGTGGCTTATCACATTGTGGGCTGATGTGACCCAACTCTCCACAATTATAACATGTGGGCGTCTGCCTCCAAAACCTACTATTACTTTGTCCAGCACCATTCCTAGGTCTTTCTTCACCTCCTGGATGATTTGCAAACCTCCCTCGACCTCGATTATTTCCCACTTGACCTAGCATGTTTAAGCTGAGATTCTTCATCAAATCAACCACTTGCCTCATGTCTTGCCTTAGGCCATCATCTTGCACTGCTGTAGTGACCACAACTGACATAACCTGAGTAGTAACAGGAACCACTGGTTCATGATGAACCCCTGACATACGACCTTGTAAAGAGTCCATAGGCTGAAATTCAGACCTCATGGGCAAAGACTCCACCCCTAACTGGCTCATTTCTCTCAGCTTCCACTCTTTGTTCCTTGCTACCTCTAGTGCATCTTCATATGTCCTAGGCTTCTTTAGCTCTACTCTCCAACGTATATTCTCCCAAAGACCAGCCAAGAACCTGTCCTTCTTCATCATGTCAGGCGGGGGTACCTGTGGTGCTAAAGCCTTGCACATTCGCTCCCATGCCAATGAAAACTTTCGTATGTACACATCTACTGGCTCACCTTCCTTTTGTACCAAAGCCTGTACTTCTTGCCACACTTTGTCAGGATCTTCTATCTTCACAAACTCCACTTCCAATCCATGCCTTAGATTGTCCCAACTCAATCTTATAGGTGGATCAGCCATACGCAACTCCTCTTCAAATGCTTTGGACCAAGCTCATGCATCACTCTTCAAACAAATTTGGAGAAGGCGTAACATTTGCGTAGGGTCATGAATCTGGTTGCTAATGCAGACAACCTCCATCTTTTCCAGAAAGTCCTCCACATCTTCATCACTTCTTCCATGAAACTCCGGATAAGAGAAAGCCATGGCTAGAGAACCCCTTCAAACACACGTGCAAGAACCCAAAACTTTTCACTACCCAATCCCCAGAAACTTCAATGGAGCTCAACTTTAGATGAGAACAAACACATGCACATCAAATGAGTTTTCATAGTTGATCATCGGAATTACAACAGGCAAAGGACATTCCAGGATCTCTCTCAATCTTCTTGGCCCAAACATAAAGACTATGCGCTGCTGGAAAAAGATCTTCTTGGACACATGAACATTAATCTGAATTCTTTGAGTTAAATGAAAAGGAGTGAACTGAGGGCCATTTTGATCATCCATTAAAGCCAACCATGAAGCTCCCAAGAAGGCACACCTGACTCAACCTCTGATTTTGCCAAAATTTCAGCAGCATAACAACATAAATGGCTCAAAATACCAAAAAACTAGCCATCATAACTTGGGAAAATTTCGACAGAGTTTCCCCAGAAGTAGAGCAATGAGAACCCAAAATATAGACTGTATCTGTATGCATAAACTGCCAACAATAGAACCCGAGCATCAAATAGGACTCACTAGTACATAGCCTATGGCGAGGTCACAAAAAGGGTGCTCCAGCTACCTGTATCACCGAAAGGATCTCCACATTTGAGAATCCCCCAGCTCAATAAAAACCTCACGCTATCGACCCTCACATGAAGGCTAATGCAAATCGCTTATAGTCAAGTCTCAGAAATGACTATCTTCCAGACCAAGTCTTAGAAATGGCTGGGACTGCCAAATACAACCAAGTATGGCTCCACAAATGCGTACAATGGCAGTTTCCACAAGTAACGTACAATGCAGCAGACAATGCGCTCAAATAGGCGCCAAGTGATGCATTCCCACAACAACTGCAAGTGACATCACTGCTAGTATATCACTGTACTCCAGCTACCTGTACCTGTGTGAATCACCTGTACCTGTACCTGTCCCTGTAACCTGTAACCTGTAACCTGTAACCTGTAATCCCGAATCTCGAAGCTCGAAGCTCGAAGCAGAAGGTACTCGAAGAAGATCCTCCGTGGGGGCGCCAAAAGAATGTGGTCGGGATGAAAACACACACAACGCCTCTAAAACGACCCGACACACACTCTTGGGAAGATACACACACACACACACACTATGGGGCACCACTCGGCTTAGACAACACACTTGGCCGAGACAGGGAACACACCTCTGGAGTGAGAGGAGAGAGACTATCCACTTGCCCACTCCACACAGACACACACACACACACACACACCCAAAAAACTCAGCTCAAAAGAGGAGAATTTCTGATGTTTAGATACAAATGAGCTTGGGCCAACACCAATGGGGCAAACAACTCACACAATATGGGTAAAAGATACCAGATACAATCACAAACTGGAGCAGAAACTTCGCTCATAGGAGAAACTTACACAACCAAAACAGCAGAAAAGAGGGAGGAATTTGGCAAAATGGACAGCGCCATCACGTTCGGAACGGCCCAAAACCCCAATCTACAATGTCAAAGTGCTCAAATCCGACCTCGGATGAGCAGTTTACGGCCAAAACAGGCTCCAAAAACCCCAAAAACACACCTGCGGCTGTTCCTCCTCTCTTCTCCACGTTTTTTCTGGTCTTCTCTCCCTTTTTTCAGTTCCCACACTTAGCTTTATTAGTTGGGCACCCTTGACCTTTTAGATGACCTCAAACGGACCCCAAACAGGCCAAAAACTGACCTCGCAGTGCATAGTTGTCACCTTTTTCCATCATTCGCACACTTGGCACTCAGTTTTCCCCAATAATGCATCTCGGCACCACGTGAAGTGGCCCCAAAAAAAGGTCCTCATGATGAACTTTCTGCATAATTCTCACAAGCAAACACCCACGTTGTGTCTGTACTCATCCGCGTGCAAATATTGACCTCGTTCGCCCTCCTGACGCCACTAGATGCCATCTGACGCACCTGCTGACCTCATGTCGTCGGCCCGCGGATAGCTTCCTCAAGAAGTTTTACACGCTATAAACTCCTCATTATTGTAGAAAAAACATACTGTTACTGGTGATAGTGAAAATCGATGCACTATGTACACACTGTCCTACCTGTACACATGTGGGCCCCACATAACCACCTGGCTAAGGAAAATGGGCAATCCTTTATTTGATGCACCATGCATGTATATGTACATATGCGCAATCCCTTGCTCCAAAAAACTCCTGACAACGTTATCATTCTGTCCTAGGTATTTTCGTAAATGGCTAACATGAAAAACAGGATGAACTTGTGAGTGCTCCGGGAGAGCTAACTTATAGGCCACTTGACCTATACATTTGAGAATGGTAAATGGTCCACAATAGCGTGGTGAAAGTTTAGCAACTTTTCCTGTCTTTAGACTTTCTGAATGCTCCGGAACTTTGAGGAAAACCTTGTCTCCTTGTTCGAAAGTGGCAAGACGACGACGCTCATCTACGTACTTCTTATATCGATCTTGAGCTTGCTTAACATTCTATCGAGCAACTCAAAGCATGTCAAAATGGTCTTGGAGAAAATCCTTCGCTTGTTGTATTTTATCCTTAGCCAACCCCACCGTAACGGGTGATCTAGGTTGAAATCCATATAAAAGCATAAATGGACTAAACTTTGTAGTCACATGCTTTGAACTATTATAAGAAAATTCCAATATAGGTAAGTAGTCTTCCCAATTGGTTTGCTTCTTGCTGACGTACGCTCGTAGCATATCCTCTAGCACTTGATTAACTCTTTCTATTTGACCATCCGTTTTTGGATGATTAGGTGTACTTAGATTAAGTTTAGTTTCCAACTTTTGGAACATAGCTCTCCAGAAGTGATTATCAAACTTTCAATCTCTATCACTAATGATACTAGCTGGAAGACTGTAGAGTTTATATATATGCTCTACAAATAGCCACGCTAATTCCGCTGTCTTAATCGTAGTGTTAGTGGGAATGAATCGACCCATATTTGTGAGACAGTCTACAATTACTTAAATGGCATCATGGCCATGATTTGTAGTAGCTAGTCCTACTACAAAATCCATAGAGATACTCTCCCACTTACCTTGTGTAGTCTCTAAAGGATGTAAAAGGCCACTTACCTTGTGTAGTCTCTAAAGGATGTAAAAGGCCACCTACCTTGAGGTGCTCTGCCTTATTAACTTGGCACTGTTGGCAGTTTAGTACGTACTCTTGAACATCATGATGTAAGCTCGGCCAATAAAATTGCCATCGAACTAAGGCGTACGTCTTACGATTACCTGGATGACCAGCACTTGGACTATCGTGACACTCAAATAAGATTTGGCGCCTAGTGCCTGAGTCCTTTGGCACACATACTCTACCTTTGTGGAGTAAGTAGCCATCATCAATGGAAAAATTCTTCCATCGCTTAAGCTCTTCTTGAGTAGGGATCCCTTTTTAAAATTGCACTCCACACTTTAGCATATGATTGATCTTGTGCACACTTGCCACGTAAGGACTCCAAAAATCCACTCTTTAGTTCCGTGAAAGCAAGTGAATTAATCTGAGGCATCCGACTTAGTGCATCCTCTACTACATTATATTGCCCCTTGCGATATCGTAGCTTACAATCATAATCTTGAAGGATTTTTGCCCATCTAGCTTTACGGCCCTTCAAGTCTGTTTCAGTAGTAAACAATTTGATACTCATGGTCAAAAACTACTTCAAACTCGGCACCATATAAATAGTGTCGCCACTTTCGTAAAGCGTGAATTATGCATACAGCTCTCTCCCTCATAAACATAATAATTCTATTGAGCTCTATCTAAATTTTTACTTTCAAAGGCTATAGGTCTTCCCTCCTGGAGAAGTACCACACCAATGGCTTTATCACTAGCATCAGTCTCTACCACAAATGGATTAAGTGGGTAGATGATTGCTAGGATGGGAGCAGTGGCTATAGCTACCTTGAGCTGTTCAAAACTGCATTTTTGGGCTTCTTCCCAAGAAAAGGTCTTACCTTTTTCTTTAACTTGATCTGTCCTAGGAACAGTGATTTTGGCATAGTCATGGATATACTGTCGATAAAATTCAGCCATGCCTAAAAATATTTGAAGCTCCTCAACCGTGTTGGGATGTGGACATCGAAGAATGGCAGCGACCTTGTCAGTGTCCATCTTGATGCCAGAAAAAGATATCACAGGACCGAGGTAATGTATCTCTATTTTTAAGAAATCGCACTTTCTTTGCTTAGCATATAGCGCGTGAGCTCATAGCTGTTCAAACACTAATCGTAAGTGTTCTATGTGTTCATCTTCAGTCTTACTGTAAATGAGAATGTCATCATGGAAAACCACAACAAATTTTCCAAGATAGGGACATAAGACACTATCCATGAGTGTGTTCTAAAGGCAGTTTTAGAGATATCTTGTCGTAGGATACGTACTTGGTGGTATCCTAAACAAAGATCTATCTTTGTATAGTATCTTGCCCCGTGAAGTTGATTAAACAACTCATGTACTCAAGGTAGAGGATACTTGCTCTTGATGGTTATTGCATTTAATCCGCGATAATCTACGCACATGCACATAGTACCATCTTTCTTTTTTACCAATAGAATTGGTGATGCCCAAGGCGAAGTGCTAGGTATAGTGAAACCACGGGCGAGGTAGTCAGCCAACTGACTCTCAACCTCCTTGGCTTCTTTAGCACTCATATGATAAGGTGGTTTACTCACCGGTTTAGTGCATGGCAAGACATCTACGCCATGCTGCACATCACGTGTAGGGGGTAAACCCGATGGTAAATCACTTGAGAAGACATCACTATACTCCGTGAGTAAGTGAGTCAGCTTCTGTCGTGCAAAAGGAGAAAGTAAACTAGAGTTATGCTGGGATGGAGAATCTTGTAATTCATGTAATGTTTGTTTTACAACAGTTGCACGTTGCTCTATAGAATTAAAATTGAGAGCACTTTGCTTGTTAGATTTGTTAACACTTTTTTTATTAGTAGAATTCATTGCACTTTGCATACCATTAGAATTTATTGCACTTTACATACCATCACTAGAATTCACCGCACTTTGCTCTTGAGAATTCACAAGACTTGGAGACAAGAAATAACACAAAAAGACTTCATCTATTAAATCTGCTTTTTGCAAAATAGAAAGCTCGGCTGTACATATAAGAGGTGCAGATGGTATATTTTTCTCACCAAGCAAAAGCACATGTTTACAATTGGCCATAAAGGATAAGGAGTTGTGTTCATAGCTTGTGTGCAATGGGTGTTTCCTAAATCATGCAGCCACTCCCATCCTAAAACTATATCAGCACGGTCCATGTTCATAACTTGGAAGTCAAGGGTCGTCGTATGATCTTGAACAATAAGCTCAACCCCTTGAACTACCGTGTCCCATACTTCTTTATCATTCTCGGACATCTGCTCCACCACATACTTGTGAGAGCAGGGAGTCTATGTAAGCTTCAATTCCTTGACTAGCTTATAGTTCAAGAAGTTATGAGTTGCACCATCATCCACTAAAATATGAACACGTTGTCCGTTAATAGTGCCATGCATGCGAATCAAATCATGGTGTCCAAAGGTGGGCTACCACATTGAAGCAGGCACACAACACTTATGCTTTTCTTCCATATGAAGAACCTCTACAACACAATATCTAGGAGATGAATCTAATGTGAGGTGTTGCACCGTGTGCATGGCCTTTTCTTTGCCTTGCAAAAGAGGACAATTTTTCTTGTTATGTTGGTCCGAAAGACATTTAAAACACAAATTGTGTTTCTTCGCACGCTCAAAATCGGCAGTGTTGAGAGACCCACGTGGAGTATCTCGTGAGCGCTTAGGCTTCTTAGGCTCTTGTGGGGATGGAGAGGTAGATTGTCTCTTATTCCTCTTGGAACGTGTGGGAGATCTACCTCGCCATTGGCTCTTAGCCACATTGCTTTTAGCAAAAGTATTCTTAGAGTAGGGAACATTTCCTTTCCTCTCTTGGTCATCATCATATCTTTGGGCATGACTGATGGCTTCTTCCAAAGATTTTGGATGTTGGGTCTTAACATGAAGACCAAGAAGTGAAAAGGAAGGGTGAAGCTACTTCCTTGAAGTTTGAAGCTTTCCCTTTCCTTCTAGTTTTCCTTTCAACACAAGTAGGCTATCTTTCCTTGTTATACACAACAAGGGTCAATAGATTTATGGTAAAGTGTTGGCCTCTTACCCTCATGGGGTGGGTTCAACCCTCCTTCATGCAAGGGTTAAGCGGGCCTTCCTACGCGCGTATCCAATGGTGCTAACGAAAGTCTTCGGAGCCTCGGTGTCGTCGAGTTTGCCTTGGTCGCTCGCCTTGGTCGGCGTAGATGGGGCGGCCACAATCGGCTATTCGCTGTCTGTCCACAAGTTGCGCACATGAAAGCGTGCATGTCTTCGTTTGCTGCACAACGAAGACGTCGCTGTCTGCGGAACGTGGGAGAGAAGCAGAACGTCGCACACACATGCAACCCGCTTTTCGTCTTCTCCCAAAAATAGCTCCGATACGAGTGAAAGGGTGTTGGTAATGTGTGTGCTAGTCTCCAGCCAACCGTACTATCTTATAGCCTCTCCCTAGCGTACTCACTGTTCGGCCGTGCCGATGGCCTTGCCCCTAAGACCCATGTCCTTACAGTTTTAAAATGCAAAAATTTTAGGCAATTTAACAAAGACACATTAAAATAAGGGGTTTTTATATTCAATTTTGAATAAAAAATCCTCAAAATAAGGGGTCATTTTATTCACTCGGATATGTTAAAAGAGGGGATTTTTAAATATCCCACGAACGCACGTTATATAGGGGGTATTGAACTGTGGACCCCCCGAGCTCAATACACCCCCTATACTTCTAGCATTAACAACTTTGCACTAATATATATGATTCCGTACTCTAATGTTACTACACCCACCTTTCCAGCTTCCACCAGTAAACGTGCATTCTCAGCCACTGCAAGAATGGATTCTCTTAAGTTGGAATAGATGCCTCTATCATGGAAACGTTTCCCTTGGCCAATATGTTAATCAAACGACATTTCCTACAATGTTTCATTGGATACCATCTTATATATATATATATATATATATAAAACAATGCATTCAAAAACAAAAAATACTTACTCCATAGAATTGATGCGTGTGCGTGCAATCGTGAACACTTTGAAGGGGTCATTTTGTAACCCTTTTCTCCTCAACCCACAAATGAAATACACTTTCAAAAAAAGTTTGCAGCATTGTCAAAATTGGTGGAAGATCTATATCTCCAATCTCTTCCGAATAAGAAGTCCTTGGTCTCCTTTAGCACCAGGTCATAACTTGCTTCGTAATCTGTTTCTCTTGAAAGATACTCTCTACTGTCCTTTGCCGGTAAATTTTACATTTTGAGCCGATACATTACATCAAACTCCTCCTATCATACACAACATAAAAAGGCAAATTGATTTTTAAAGAAATAACCATGAAGTTATCCAATGCATATGTATTATAGCTTAATTTTACCTTCCACAATAGTTGTGCTAACAAAGACATCGGTAGTCTAAGCCATCTTGATTGGTTCATCACTATGCCACAAAGCGCCCTTTGAGATTTTTTCCTATCCTCATCATTGAACTTGTCCAATAAGGGTTGTGGATCCGCAAGTGTCAACTTTTGCATCATGAAGATATCATGGGCAATGGTGTGAGACACATACACTTGTGTGACTATCTTTTAAGGCAACAATTTAGCAATTATTTGAAATTCAAGTGTAGCAAATCAGTGTAAAGACCTTACTTATTGATCATGTCGAGCACTAATAGAAATTCCGCCATCTCCTCAAGGTGAAACTTCACAATCATACACTCAACTTTTGAGGTTGAGAATTCATCTAGCTGATCGCGCAATGCCCAACCTTTCCATGCGTGGAGTCAACGATCCCCTTCCCACACGATGAACATTATATCCTCCATGTGACAAAGCTCTGGAATGGCTCTACTTTGGTCATCAAACGTAGTAGACATTCTCTCCTATAAGTGCCACACCTATTGAATGGTACGTGATCTTGCCTAGGGAAAGCTTCAGACATAATTTTTTTCTTTCATTTTTTCTTTTGTGTGCCATAGTTTTACATTCTCTTTTGGATACTATGGCTCTCAAGTCCCGACAGGGATTAAAAAGAAATTTATATGCAAGAAAGTGCAAGAAGTGGTTGTGTATCTACTTCCAAGTTAAAAAATACTTCCTAGTTCATTAGGAAAAAATTGGACCCCCTTGGGGCCGTGTAAGGATTCCTAATTTTAAGGGATTAAGGCTAATTTTGTAGGGGATGGAGGGAACAAAGACAATAAATAGAGCTACTTTTGTAGCTCTCTCTCTAACTTCTCTCTAGATAGGAGAGGGGAGGAAAGTAGGGAATGAGGGTGGTAAAGTAGGAGGAAGAGGGGGGGTAAAGTAGGGGAGAGAGGGGGTAAAAAGAGAGAGAGGAGTAAAAGTAGAGAGAAGAACCATTCTCTCTCTACCTATCACCAAACAAAGAGATTAAGTAGTTATGACAAAATCTCCTTTTCAGCTCGTGCATCAATTCACCCCAAAAAATGATTTTTTTGTAAAATCTTCAAAATGGATCTTTTAAGCTTTAAAAAGGTATATATAAATAAATAAATATATATATATATAACAATATTTTTTTGGAAGAATCTAGCTTTTATAAGCTCCAAATCTAAAATTCCTTGGGTCCCTCTCTACATTAATTCCAAGAATAAATAGATAATGCATCATTATCAAATCGTCCATCTAATAAAGCCTAAAAATTGAAATTTTTAAAATTTAAAAATTTTCCTCTTTTGAGCTCAAAAATTGGATTTATATATATCTACATATAAAAAAATATATTTTTAAGTCTTTTTATCCCAAAAATTGTCTGTTTATCCCAAAAAGTATATCTTATCTATTTTTTTCCCCATCATAACTTTCCACCATGTCTCTTCGTGACATAACCAATGAATCACCTGCGCCGTCATCTATTAGGTCAACTAATGTCAGTCTGCGTCTACCGATCAAATTTGCTCCCACAAAAAAAAATGACGAGAAAGCATCTCAACCGGCATCCGTACGACGGTTTTGAGGAGAAACCAATGTTGACTTGTGGCTTGATGGAGGGTTGTATCCAAAAGATCCGCTCGTGGGCTGTCATCCGACATTCTGTACACTCCCAAGCTTAATCAAATATGCGGGAGAAGGAGAACGTGGTCTTCTTGGGTATTGTAAGAGATTGGACTCCAATCACGCAGGTGCGTCGGCATGTTTCCGACAACAATGTCAAGTGTTACACATTCATTCACAAATCTCCAACAACAACTACATTCCACAGAGACACAACTCAAAGATCTTAAAGAGGAGATGAAAGCTACAGAAACAGAGGTAACTAAGCTACAGATTGCAATGATGCACCTAAAAGCCACTCCATTTGGCATGCGTGAGTGTAAGAGGGAGTTCTCTTCCATTGAAAACTTAGCCTCTAATGGAGGGGCATGTAAGAAGCGGATCACGGCAACCAGGTATTTTTTTTAATTCACAGTGTTCATCACTTATAATAATTTCCATCAATTTGTAACTCGGTTCACCTTTTGAAATAGGACATATATACAAGATGTGTGTGGAAGTCTTAGACAAGAGGACTGTTGCAATCTTCTCCTAGGATGCATCTAAAGGAAGATATACTTTACATCATAGGTTGCGAAAAGGCCAAACACATGAAAGATGCCATCACAAAGAAGATCCTAAAAAAGATCTCTAACCTTGTGTTTGAGGATGATGTCCATAGAGCTTGTGATGAGGTTGGGATCAACACAAATGCATACCATGGGGCAATACTATTCCTAATGGGGCAAAGTCTTTTGGTTATCATCAATTCAACAATATTTTTGTTGACTTGAAATGACTACAACGAGCTATGGTTAAATTTTATGCTTTGTCTCAACAAGGTAATACAAATTGTAATGTCATTTTTTATCTATATTGAATATCATTTAGTATAACAATTCAATTCCTATGTTGTTTCAGTACTTGGAGAGAAGCTCATATTTATTCTTAAGCTAGATGAATGTCAAATTGTCAAAGGACGGAGATTGGAACGTATGAGTGTGAGTGTGACACTCATGAATGAGGTAATGCTTTTTGCAAAAGTCGATGCTATCGGTGATCATTCTCAGAAACCATCATTTAGTGTACAATCAAAAAAGGAAATATGGTGGTTAGGAGCTTTTGAAGTTCCGAAAGAGACTCATGAGGTGTTGGCATGGGTCTTCTCTATGATCCCGTGGATCACACAGGTTATTAAGGCACAACTAGAGGGAGAAAAACTAGAAGTAGATGGAGTAGGTACATTTGATGTTGAGTGGCACTTAGGAGGTGATCTAAAAACAATCAAATGTATACTTGGGTGTAAACAAGGTGCTTCATCACTTCTTCCTTGTCCATATTGTGTACGGGGATACAAGGAGAGTACTCGTGGCTCCACTTCTTCAAAGAAAAGTGTCAAGGGAAGTCAGGCAACAGGGTCAATGGATGATGATGCAAGAGAATGGGTGTGCTCGGTGTTGAAGTGTCCTATCATGGAGGTCCCCAATCGGTCAACAAAAGATAGAACATGGCATCCCATTATCAAATTTTCCACTTACAAATGTACACTTTTGCACTTTGCATGCCTTCATGCGTATATTTGATTGCTTGTTAACACTAGGTTGGTAACCTAACAGGACATAAAAGTGTCCTTTCAGTGTTATGAAAAAAACCTTCAAAACCATAGTAGATCCACTCATTTTGTAAAATCCTTTCAGGAGGTTATAGTTCAAGGCCTACTACACATGGAAAAAATAATAAACTTGTAAAATTTCTCATCTTTTGGTCACACCAAGCCTCCAAAGTTGATGGACCAGTACATTTTCATCAAAACAGTCATTTCTTACGTTTTGTTGCATAAAAATAAGATTAGGGATTTTTGTAGGAGTCGAGATAAATTCCCTAGTTAACTTCAATGGGTTGGTGATCAGAACATATGATTGCTTCTCACTCACTATTTTTTGTTTTGCCAAAAGAAATAGGTACAAAAAAGTTGAATTTTTACCATGCTGCAAACCTATCATCAAAGTTTCTATAGCCACGCTCAATAAAAATAATATATATGCATGTTTTCTTAGTTCCCTATTGTCCTTTAGGTTTATAAGGAGCCATGGAGCATGTCAAAAGAATAATATATCTCTTACCAAGGGGAATCTTGGGGAGAAAGATGAAGTGCTAAATATAGCAAACATGAAAAAACTGGGTTCAGCATTATGAGTTGTAGAATCCCATAGGAGCTATTCAATATCTAGCCAAATTTGATCCTTATGACTAGATATGGTTACTACCTACACAAGAAACTAACAATATTGAAAAAGCTATACTTGATATATTAGAATGTTTCGTTTTCTTCTATAATTGAAAAAATCAACCATCGTTGTCTACTATGCAAAATAGGGTATTAGGTGCCCCAAAACTCAAGGAATATTAGCTTTATGTTACAATATGCGACATAGAAAATCAAAACTGCATTTGGATATCATGAAAGCAACCAAAAAAATCAAAGAAGAGCTAAAATTGGCCAAAAAACAGGATTTGATAATTTTTGTAATTTGGTCATAACTTACAACTTTAACATTTATTTCTCCCTAGAAGCATCACGACATGTTGAGGACTACTAAAGATAGTTCTCTAGCATTATAGACCTCACAAACTTGAATTCTAGAGTGGTATAGTTGCAAAAAGTTGAAAAAAGCCAAACACAGGACCCATTTTTTCACACAGTTTAGGTTGTGAAATGTTGTGCAAGGACAAGGTTAAAGATGGAATTGATATTCCAAAAAAATGTGGAGTTTTTTTCAGCTCACGAGACAACTTTCTAGACAGATAGCACCTCAAAATCCATTTTGAAACTCTTGACATGATTCAAGGAAAATGGTCACTTAACAGGACATAAAAGTGTCCCATTACCAACCTAGTGTTAATTAAAGCTTCACATAGAGTACGCTTTCACAATGAAACCACTTTCCAGATCCGTGGAAGCCATTGGAATAGTTGAAGCAATTTTAAATTCGATTGGATGTCATGGTGGCAATGTTTCTATCATCGGTGAGGTGGAAAATATGCATGAAGTGCCACAAAAAGTATCTATGAATGGTGTGAAAGCACGTCGGTTTTTCAAGAAACCAGAGATGCGAAAGGAGAGGGGTGAGGAGGATGCTCCATGGGAGCTATGGAAAGCGCTTTTCAAGTGTACAATCGATCAAGATTCAAATCCCGTGCTTGTAAATCTGCGTAGGCACTTGTGGCACCACTTCGAGTTAGTCCTTCAAATCATGTGGAAACCCCAAACCACAAGCGAGCAACAAAATTTGCTCAAAGATCATATTTCTAATTTCACTAAAGCATTTGTGCAAGCGTGGGGAGAGATCAATATCACACACTACATGGTAAGTTACTTTGTTCAGTTCAAATTTTGATGCTATACATAAAAATTCATTTGATCTAAGCATTTTTTCTTGATGCAGCATATTTTGTATGTACATGGAGCATTCTTTATGTCAAAATATGGTTCATTAGACATGTGGAGCACTCAAGGAATGGAGAAATCACATTATCGAGCCAAAGGTGTTTACTTTAAAAATACACGTCACGGTGGTGGAACTACGAGATCCAACTACATGAAGGAGACGTTTGATTGGTTCTTTCGTTGTTCTTTGGGGAGATGTCATGCCATCGAGCGAGCGCGAAAGTCAAGTCTTGCCAAGGAGGTTAGGAGACAATCTTGACTTAATGCTAAAAAGAAATGGAGAAACTCCACTGGACCCTTTAATCATGCTAGGTGGCGTGAAAATTCCCATAGAGTGGGCAAACGTTGGTTACCCAACATGTAAAACATATGATGCAATGCAATGTAATGTTTAGGTTTGTAGATGTCTTTGTTGAGTTGCATATAATACTTCTCCATTTATCCATTTTTTGTTTTTTATATTTTGATGATATTAAGAGTTTTTTTAAGTGGCCTGGTCAAGTGTGAAGAGACCTTTAAAAAAAAAAAAATAGGGGGCTTTTAGAGAAGAGGGAGTCTCATTTTCAATATTGCCCCTTCTTACATAAGGCACGCACAAAGCAAACAGCAAGAAAAGATCCTTCGTTTTTTGCTCACCCTCTCTCATCCGTCCAAGGTGCTCAAAAACCACCTTGGATACACGAACAAGAGCTCCTAGCAGAGATGGAGAGGGAATGGTCAGGTGAAGAGCAACAAGATGGACAACCTTCAC
Organism: Adiantum capillus-veneris; assembly: GCF_014529385.1. Taxonomy (NCBI): domain Eukaryota; kingdom Viridiplantae; phylum Streptophyta; class Polypodiopsida; order Polypodiales; family Pteridaceae; genus Adiantum; species Adiantum capillus-veneris. The sequence goes on from NC_140953.1 coordinate 101,867,151, forward strand.
GCAAGAAGAAACGGGTAGTGACTTCAGACACTGAAACCGAGACGGACAACGAAGCACCAAGCCCACCATGGAGCGGACAGGAGATCCCAAGCAATCATCGAGTCTCGGCTGGAAAGACATTGCCACATGGCTTGGGAGCTCTGCCATCAGATGAGCCTAGACGTGATCATGGGTTACTAAATGCAGAGGATTTTGAGGATGTAGAAGACGAGCCAGTTGGAGCGCACGGTGGAGTTGAAGAGCCAGTCGGAGCACATGGTGGGCTTGAAGATGCACAAGCTCCTTATTGCAAGCCCTCTCGTAGAAAGAAAAAGTTTTTCAAGGTTCGCCCTCGCAAGGACCATGTCCCAAATCCACCATCCCTCAACAACGGGCTCCTGCTGTGAAGCGATGCATTCCAAAGGCCTTGCAAGAGATTCGTCACTATCAAAAGACTGCTGACCTTCTCATTCGCAAGGCACCATTCACACGTTTGGTGAAAGAGATCATGCAAATTTATTGAATGACGTATCGAATTCAAGGTATCGCCTTAGAAGCTCTGCAGGAAGCGGCAGAATATCAACTAGTTTCTCTTTTTGAAGACACAAACTTGTGTGCTATTCATGCAAAACGGGTGACAATAATGCCCAAGGATATAGCTCTTGCGCGTCGAATCAGAGGACAGAGAAACTGAATTTGACTTTTATGCCATTTTGGCAATGTAAAGATATCTTTTTCAAATATAACGAGTTGTGGCTTTAGTGATTTCTTTTCCATCGTACTGAACATTTGTGTTTATAAGTGATATGATGCTGTGAGATTTATTCTAGATGTCGGTTCTTTCTTTCAAAAGTGAGTTCTTGTGGTTGAAATGGCTTTCAAAGAAAAAATGATTTTAAGTAGACCTAGGTAGAGAGAGAGAGAGAGAGAGAGAGAGAGAGATGTCGATAGAAGGTAATTAAAAGAGCTGTCAGCTTGGCGAATGTCCCGAGTCTTAGCAAAATGAAATATTGTATCCAGTCGCTATATATACATAGATAGAATATTGAATCCAAGTCAATAATCAACTGCATTTTCTCATCAATTGAGATTTTCAAGATGATAAAATAATAAACCGAATGTGGTTGATTGAAAAACCAAAAAGGCATAATATCAATGCAGCCTGAAAAACCTAGCCAAGAAAAGGTGAAAAAAAGCTGTATGGGAGCCTTCCGCAGAGGCGCGCGGGAGGGCGAAAGTAACCGTTACTTTCGCCCTCCCGCGCGCCTCTGCGGTAGGCTCCCATACAGCTTTTTTTCACCTTTTCTTGGCTAGGTTTGTCAAGCTACACTGATATTATGCCTTTTTTTATTATTTATATGAAAAAAAAATTCTTGACCTTGGTTCAGAGAATTGCACAATCATACCACAATATAGAGCCAATCACCTACTGTCTATCGTACCATAAACTCAATACAGAATTTCACAGTTAAAATCAAGTCCCATTTCAAATTTGAAATAGCAAAGTACAAAGATGTGATATATCCCATTACAAATTTGAAAGAGTTAATTACAAGATATATGCAGCTATTGAGTGCTTGAGCCATCTAAGATATGGCGAGCAATGTTTTCTCGCCGCTCTTGGGCGCAGGGAAGCTGTTTGTGCAGCACATCCCAAGCAATTTGTTCCACATTGCTTAGACCTATATCTTGGCTTAAGGCCACATTACAAAGTACACGACCATGAATGTGTTTCGCAAATGCAGCACTGGCCATAGATTTATTTACAAGATAAATGACTTGGGAGGCTTGAGATATGGTTGACAGGCATAGGATGCGGCTCATTGCTTTCATCATTGACACCCAAAATTGACCACAAGGAGTGTACTCCTTGTGGATTATCGCAAAGCCGTCCTGGGGGAGCTTGCCAAGGTAATGCGCTGTTGGAATTAGGGTTGCAGAGAAACACACACAGCTTGGAGAAGACGAAGGAAGCTCAAGGCACACAATAGAGAGTGTGTTACTTAGTGTGCAATGGAAAAATAGTTAGCCCTAGAGTGATGGGCGTATATACAATGCACGGGGGAAAAAACATCCTAAAGAGGGAAAAAATGCCCCGGCGGTCCTAGTGTGTTCACACACATCACTACCACATGTATATGGTAACAAATCCCCCCTGGAGTGATGCGGTGAACGAGAGCTGGCACATGAGTAAAGGGAAGTGCCATGCCCTGAGGACAGGATCAGTCCACAAAGGGGAGTAAGCCCAAAGCTTTGCGGAAAGCTACAAGCTTCTCACGAGACAATGCCTTTGTGAAAAGATCTGCAAGGTTGTCCTGTGTTGGCACATAAGCCAAGCTGATCTCTCCTGCTGAGAGCCTCTCCCTGACATAGTGGTAATGCACCTCAATGTGCTTTGTGCGAGCATGAAAAACTGGGTTCCTCGCAACTGCCAATGCGCTCTGACTGTCAGTGTAGATAGTGTTGGCAGTGTCCTGTCCAACACCCAAGTCAGCCATAAGGCGTCTGAGCCATACACACTCAACCGTAGCTGTGAAGACTGCCCTGTACTCAACCTCACAACTCGAAGTGGCCACAGTAGGTTGCTTCTTGCTCAACCATGATATACATGAACTGCCAAGCATGAAACAAAAACCACTTGTGGACACTCGCATGTCAAAACAACCAGCCCAATCTGAGTCCGAAAAAGCATGTAAGTCTGGCGGCAATGATCCCCCCTTGGGATAAAACAAGCCAAGATGTAAAGTGCCACTAAGGTAGCGGAAAATCCTCTTGACAGCCTGCCAATGCTTAGACCCTGGGCTATGCATAAATCTGCTGACCTGCGAGACTGCAAACTGAATATCTGGCCTCGTGTTGCATACATAAATGAGGCAGCCAACAGTAGTTTGGTAAAGAGTGACATCAGCAGGATCGCCAGCATCATGTAGACTCAACTTCAAACCTGTTTCCATGGGAGTGGCAATAGGTTTGCAATCCTCAAGTCCAAACTTACATAGCAATGTCTCTATGTAACTTTTCTGACACAAGGCAATACCACCATCACACTGCTTAAACTGTATACCCAAGTAATGATGCAACAGCCCCAAATCTTTCATCTTGAAAGTAGCATTCAAATCAGCCTTAAATTCAGTAATATGTCTCTCATTTGGTCCAGTGATCAGCAAATCATCAACATAAAGAACCACAATGAGAAATACATCATCCTCACGCTTTACATACAATGTGCTTTCTGTTGGACTGTTACGAAAGCCTCGTTTAACCAAATGAGTGTCAACTTTCTCATACCAAGCACGAGGAGATTGCTTCAACCCATACAAAGCCTTCTTACATTTGCACACTTTGTCCTCTTGTCCTTTTATGACAAAACCACGAGGCTGCGTTACATAAACTTCCTCAAATATGTCACCATTCAAGAAAGCAGTAACAATGTCTGATTGATGTACATCCCAACCAAAATGAGTTGCCAATGCACATAGAAAACGCACAGTAGTCATACGACAAGTGGGAGCAAAAGTCTCTTCATAATCTATGCCTTTTTGTTGTGCATAACCCTTTGCAACAAGTCGAGCCTTATGGCGATCGATCTCACCATCCGGCTTGCGTTTCAACTTGTAAACCCACTTCGTACCAATGGGCTTTTTGTCAGGAGGCAAATCACATAAAGTCCATGTGTCATTCTCTATAAGTGCATCATATTCTGATTTCATGGCAGCAATCCAATTTTCTGAATTCTGTGCTTCATCAAAAGACAGAGGCTCCTCAACATCATGTAAACTAGACCTAGCCAAAGCATAACAATCTGATGCATAAGATGCATGGCGAGCGCCTGAACGAGTACGACTAGATAAAGGTGCATCCAATTTACTGTCACGCAAAGTGTGCACCAGCCATTTTGGCATACCTCTAGTCTGCTCATTTTCAGCCCTTTCCTCATCAAGTACATCATGTACACCTGCATCAGTAATAGGCTGTTCTAAAACATTTTCAGAAACCCCCATAGGCTGTACATTTGCCTCATTGGAACTTACATTCGTATTTCCACCACTGAAAAGAGGCAACAAAGTGTCATAAATGTCCTGTGAGCTTACATTAGTGTCTCTAGTACATAACAGCAAGGGCTGAACAGAGTCTTCCACAAACACTACATCCCGTGAAACCAGAATACGTTTTGTTTGCGGATGATACAACCTGTAACCTTTGCTTTTAGCACTATACCAACAAAAATACATTTGACAGCCTTATCATCCAATTTTCTGCGCTGCACTTGTGGCACCAAAGCATATGCCAAACAGCCAAAAACACGCATCTGCTCAATAGAAGGTTTTCTATCATGCCATGCTTCATATGGATTAGTAGACTGCAAAGCTTTCGTAGGACACCTGTTAAGTACATAAGTGGCACACATGATGGCCTCAAGCCAAAAAGAATGCGGTAAAGCTTGACTTTTGACCATACATCGTGCCATTTCCGTTAGTGACCTGTTTTTCCTCTCAGCAACACCATTTTGCTGAGGTGTATAAGGCATTGTACATTGGTGTTTTATCCCACGACTAGCCAGAAATGCATTAAATTCATGAGACATATACTCCCCCCCTCGATCGGAACGGAGGGTGCCCATAGTACATTTTGAGACATTTTCAGCCATAGCCAAAAATTGTTTGAAGCACATAAAAACTTCGGACTTCGCTTTAAGGGGAAATACCCATGCATGCCTGGAGTAATCATCAATGAAAGTCACGAAGTATAGGTAATTGCCCAAGGACGGAGTTTGCATGGGCCCACAAACATCACTATGCACAAGCTGCAACCTGCATGTGGCCCTAACTGAACCATCCTTTGGAAACTTAGAACGCTGCATTTTACCCAGAATACAGCCTTCACAAACATGTTTGATAGGTGCTTCAAGAGGCGGCAAAGAAGCAACCATATCAGATTTCTGCAAACGCAGCAAACTGGCAAAATTCAGATGACCAAAACGTGCATGCCAAAGTTTTGCATCTGAAATAGCCCTTGAATCTGCAACAGCATTTGCAAAATTTTGTCCACACTTGTCATACAAAGTGAGCTTATACAGCCCACGGTACAAAAGCCCAGATGCAACAATTTCATCACCAAAACTGAGATCATGAACTGTACATCTGTCATCCACAAATTTGACTACAAGTCCAAGTCTAGCAAGTGCGGATACAGACAAGAGATTCTTCTTGATCCCAGGTACATAAAGTGCATCAACAAGTGTGAAGGAACTGCCATTAGCAGCAGTGAGCACAATCTTTCCAACTCCCTGAACTGGATAAGAGGCGTTGTTGGCACAAGTGACTGAATTCCCATGAGGGACAGACTCGAGAGAGGTAAACAATTCACGATGTGAGGTAATGTGCTTTGTAGCACCACTGTCGAAATACCACACATGTGAATCTGCAGCAACTGACAAGCATGCATCATGGACAACAGGATTGTAAGTGCACTCTGCGCTAAAAGCCCATTCTGCATCAACATCAGCATCACAATCTCCTTTCACAGAAGACTCAACAATGGCTGCATTTGTAGTGGAACCAGCATTTGCAAAGGAACCACCCTCTTTCTTCTTAGCCTCTTTGGCCTTCAACTTAGGACACGACTTGATCAAGTGATCATTGGCTTTACAATAATGGCAACGCATCTTCTTTTTGCCCTTATCACCAGAATTGCCGGACGAAGTGCTGCCAGCAGAAGCATTAGGAACAAAATTTTTGCCACTCGCAGCAGACCATAAGAAGTGGCTGCATTACTGTTACCACCCTTTCTTTGAGAAGCAATAAAAGCCTGTTCAACTGCACGCTGCCTAGTCCTGTTTTTTCTAGAAAGTGACTCTTGCAACAGCAATGTGCATAATGCATCAAACTTGACAACTTCAGGATTTCCTTGGGTCATCAGTCTCCAAGTACTAGCAAAAGTCTGGTAGGAATCTGGTAAGGCATCAAGAACAGTCTGCACAAGGGAACTGTCCGAAATGACTTCACCTGCAGAAATGAGTTGCTCATTGATATCCTTGACACTAGCAAGGAAAGTGTCCATATCATCTTCCTCATGCATAATCTTCAACTCTAGCTCTTTACGCAGCAAAGCAATTTTAGCCTCATTGCGGCTTGCATAAAGACCTGCTAGAATATCCCAAGCCTGTTTTGCAGATTTTGCTGAACGGATGTGAGGAATAATGGTGCGCTTCACAGACAACGCAATCAATGCTTGAGCCTGCGCATCCTTAACATCCCAACGAGCTTGTTCTGCCGTAGGCAAAACAACTCTAACAGCTGCAATCCTTGCAGCAAGACCTGCAACATCCTCAACATCGCCTACATCTTCAGAACCAGGACGTACATCAATGCCCTGCACAATGTTCCAGACACCTTTTGACAGAAGAACATGTTGCATCATATAAGCCCACATAGGGTAGTTGTCCCCATCCAACCTGTCCTCAGCAGCAAACATCTTGAACACATCTGTGTTGTTGTTGTCAGCCATGGTAAATGCTGCACCTGATGTGAAAACTGCCCGAAAATAGGAGAAATGGAGCGGGAACAACTTGTGCTATATAGCACAAACCGTAGAAGACTATAAGGCACCTGTTATGTAGAAAACGGCACTGACAGAAAATCTGCACAAAATGACGAAATAGCCTGTGCAGTACTGCCCGTAGTGGAAACGGAGGCCGAAATGAGCCCAAATCAAAATTCTGAGCAGACCAAGCTCTTCGAGCTTACCAAAATATTTGTCGACCTGCGAACGCTCGCCAAAGCTCACTGAAATCGGAGAAAGTGAGCAGGCGTGTGTTGGAGCAGCTGGCGACTAAGCCCGGGAGGACGTGACCTGCTCTGATACCAATTGTTGGAATTAGTGTTACAGAGAAACACACACAGCTTGGAGAAGACGAAGGAAGCTCAAGGCACACAATAGAGAGTGTGTTACTTAGTGTGCAATGGAAAAATAGTTAGCCCTAGAGTGATGGGCGTATATAGAATGCACGGGGGAAAAAACCTCCTAAAGAGGGAAAAAATGCCCCGGCGGTCCTAGTGTGTTCACACACATCACTACCACATGTATATGATAACATGCGCAAGGGATGACTCCCATCCGAAAGCTTGGCGCCTACTATCTCCTCCGCGACTTGGATGCTCATTCAGCTCCACAACATTCTACAAAGAAATCAATAGGTAAATAAGATTTAAAAATGCAACAATGAAAATTAATGTAATCAGAAAACAAAAATTAATTGATACCTCTTGTTTTTCGTTGTCCTCATCGTTTATGCCTTTGCTGTCAAGAGAAATGGATGAATTGGGAGCCATAGCGACACTCTCAAGTTCATCCATATGAACATGCATAAGAGTGCGTTGGGCTTCAAGCAATGCGCGCGTAGCTAAAAACTCATCCTCCGAAACAGATGAGTGCGGTGCATCTGTCACCACCACCATTGCCAACTCCACTGTATCTACCACACTCTCTCCAAGGGGTAGGAGGCTTCGATCCAGTGGATCGGAGGAGGGGTCAATGGCAGAGGACTCTACAGTGGCACAGAGAATGGACAGGCACTCATCCATGCGGATGTCAAATTTTTTTTCAAGATCATGTAGAAACAAATATTCCTCCCCATTTATGAAAATTGGGGAGAGCCGTTCAAAAAAAACCTTCGGAGTTAATGTCTCCTCCGACGCATCTGCAGTGGGCTTGAAGGATGCTTCTGCACCCTTATCACCCATGGATTTTGCGGCATCCATGACACCTCCTGGGTAGGTTAGGGCAAGAATATTGCCCTCTTTGCTTGCATCCCAGGGCGCTGTAGTGGGCTCCTTTGTGTCCTTGACGACACCCCCAAGGCGCAAATGAGGCAAACTCACCTCAGATCTTTCAGGCTCCTCCACAAGAAGAAACACAAAAGTTGCCAAGCGACTTAGAAACTGGGTGCCGACCTTCTTCTTTATCAAACATGAATCTTCAATATACTGACCTGCCTCACCTGCAATTACACAAAATCGCTGAAGCCGCTGGGTGAAAGGCCGATCGCCTTTGTGTATGTAGCGAAGCAAATCGCATGGAATCTACAATTCCTCTTGTTCGACAATTGGTACAACATATTTGTCGATGTAGATTTCAAAAAATTCCAAGATAGGTTGAAAAGATTGGATGTTTAGGTGAATAGTTGCGTTCACATCAAGGAATTGGGTGAAGAAATTGTGGAGATTGTCACGATCTTGCCACTCGGTTGTTTGTAAAAACGCTTGGAAGCGTTGTAACACTGTGGCTTCGGGAGGGGTGGAGGAGGATGCTATGATGCTAGCTACTAAGGTAGGAATGCAAAGAGTGCTAGAGCTCAAATGAGAGTGTGAATAGGCTATGTAGGTGAATTGTGAAAATTGTAGGGTTTAGGAGGCTTTATATAGCCCCCCCCCCCTCCAAAAAAAAAAAAACAATTAAAATATTAAACAATTTTCACACAGTAACACAAATAACAAGAAGTTATAAAAAACTTACAAACTAGATTACAATCATTTAACTCTAAAAACACATCACTACGACTTTAAGATAATGTGCATTGCCAAAATTTGATACAACCATCTGTTTGAATTTACAATTGTGATATTATAGGAAATTTAAGTACAAAACATAACTACTCTAATGATAAAATCAGATTCTTCTTCCGTCATCCACGCCTTTTCAATTTGAATCGTGCTCTCCATGCGGCTACCAAGCTAGCAAAAAAATAAGAAATAGCATACCCACCTTAGAGTGAGGAATAATCCAAAGAACATAAAGATTACATAATTAAGATAGAAAGATCATTCACCGTACGTCGTCCAATGCAAAACTTTGTAGCTTCTCCATGCTCTAAACCCATTATCATTAAGTGCTCCCGCATATTGGCCAATGTCCAATGCTTGTTCACTTGGACGGTCTCAACAACACCACTCGACAATTTGATTGCAATTTCAAATACCTCAACTGTAGCATCGGTGGATTGCAATGGAATCCATTCACTAAGCTTGCACATCCATCTTTCATAGAAGTACTGCATGTAAAGGGTGGAGCGCACCTTGATGAAACGGATAGCAATGCCGAAACTTCGAACCTGACACCGAAAGCAATCTCCGTTGTGAAGTCCTTCAAGATACCCCCACTTCTCGCCAAGGATGGCTTCCAATGTATCATAATGTAGATCTTTGCAAACATACATAGTGTTTGTATGATGGAAAGGCAAAGATCCAAATATGCTAGCGAAGACATGAGCAGGACAACACCATCCAAGCCCAACGGAACGCGAGGCTTTTCCAAATTTTAATGATGCTCTCACATCAGCTACAATCTTGGCTTTCAAAGACATTACAATGAATGCATCTGGCTTTGGCCACTCCATGCTACGCAAGGTTGTAGCCTCCAAAGATTGTAGCTCTCTATAGCCTTGCTCATTTGTAGGTACAATGTACTTGTGGATGTAGAAGAACACCCTTTGCCGTGAAAGGTTTGATGAAGTTGTGTTGGGAAAGAGCATATCCCCAAGACTTGCATGCATGGCCGTAAATGTGCCTGAAAGGCACGAGAGCGGTTGCTCCTCCACAAGGCTAGAAGGAAAAACATCTACATAGAAACAAAACAGTCCGTGAAATGTAAAAAGTCCATTTTTTAAACCACCAAAACCATTGAAGTGCAAGGGACATACAATTACAAGGAAAATTCCTTGGGTTGGTGATCCCTCGTAGACGTATGTGTCCAAACATGAAGACATGTTGAACGATTGCCACCGTACCCTTGTCTCTTACTTGCTTGAAGCCTATTAGTCTTCCCTTCCAATGGAGATCAATGTTTGCTCTTTCACGAACACGATGGGGAACGATTGCGAAAGGTTGCATGTAGACCCAAGCACCTTCTTGAAAAACCTGAGGTTCCCATTGCTGCTCCTCATTCTTCGAGTTGTGGAGAACCATACTTTGAATGATGGGTTTGGGGCATCTATTTTGACCATTGTTGGCCATGGATGCTTAAGTGGGAGCTTGAAATTGCAATGGAGAGCTTGGGGAAGGAGGAGGGAGACAGAGTTTAGAGAGAGAGTGGGAGGTTAAAGTTGCAATGGAGAGCTTGAGGAAGGAGGAGGGAGACAGATTTTAGAGAGAGAGAGTGGGAGCTTAAAATTGCAATGAAGAGCTTGAGGAAGGAGGAGGGTGTAAGAGTTTAGAGAGAGAGTGGGAGCTTTGTGTTATGGAAAGGGGCTATGGAGGAAGGGAGTCTTGGGAAAGAGGTTCCAGAGTGAGAAAATGACTTTTTGATCATAGGGTAGGTTTGGGGGGAGTTTTGGATGGAATATTTTGAATTTAAGTTTTTTTAAAAAAGTTTTGAAATTTTAGGGTTTTTGCAAAAACGTATCTGTGGACCCACCACTCCCCCCCCCCCCCCCCCCCTTTATCCATCCACCTCCCTCTAGGAGACAAAGCAATAAATGAGTGGACAACCCTATTATTCCCTCTACTTTCTTAGGTTCTAGACTTATATACATTGATCTCTTCCTATTGGCTGGAGCCTAATGAACCTTAATCCTATATGGCCCAAGGAGAGTCCACATTTTTCCTAATGCAGGGCCCCACCCTTTTGCCAATACTTTTGGCAATTTATATCAATTGTTGCTTACACTTAGTATTTTGTACAAAATATTTTTATATCGAAGACAATAACTTGTTTGGTGGAAATAGCTCACTTTGTGATTTCCATTCTGCAAGGATTTTTTGTGATTGGCTATAAAAAGGTGTGCCAATGCCATGATTTTATTCAAAATTGTATGGTTTTTGTAAGCACAAAAGAACATAGTGCTATCATACCACAGTCTTGTCATCCTCTTCCATCATAAAACTCTAAATAGGTCAACCCAGATTCCCAAAGTCACCTAAGCCACATTGACAAATGAGCCATAAGGGTGGTAGAAATATGGTTAAGGATACTTGCTCCTCTTATTCACTTGTGAGCAAGAAGAAGTAGAAGAAAAATGAGAGAAAAGTCCATGAGAAAAAGACCATAGAGGAGGACATAGAAGAGAAAGTAGAGGCACATTATAAGCCAGTTTTCATTAGCTTAACTTACCTTAAATAAATCTCACCATGGTTGGAAAAGTATTTAAGCCCTTCTGGTGTAGGGTTAGAAGATGGCTACTTACAACACAATTAAATTGGAATAAACATGTAGATACAAATCCAAGGGCGGTCACAATTGTGGATGAAAGTGAAAGATTATATTGGGAGCTACACAAGAGCTAGAACCAATGATATAGTAACAGTGGAAGCCTTTGGCTCAATTTACTAACCCAATAATTTAGTGTAAACATGTCTTGATGGGGTTCTCCTCATTCCTAAATTAACCCAATTATTCATATGTTAAGAGAATGGCAAAATTAAAGTGAAAACATATCTTGATGAGGTTCTTTTCACTTTGGTTTTTATTATTGTGCTACTCAGATCCTATGCTTGTTATATTTTTTTGTGCTACTATGTACTTCTTACAGACCTCTATCTCTGAAGCATAGAGGAATGGCAGCTGATGGAGTGTTTCATTGACATTTTGAATCTTTAGTAAATGGCCTCATTGGGGAAGAGGTTCACAAAGGGAGAATCATGGGTTTCTTGTAGAGAATGAGGTATTCTTTTTCCACCAAAATCCATGAAGGATTGGGTTAGTGTCTCCAAGCTTGTACTGCTTAATTTTTAAGAGTGGAGAGTGGATGCTACCAAGATTGACAACAAGTGAAAGCAACAGGTGAAAGACCTATTATTAAATTCAAAAATGTTCAAAGACTAACATTGCAAGCAAACATAGTAGACTTTCAATTTTTATACCCATCAATATTATATTGCAAAGGTGGATGTGAAAGCATCTAGAACAATAATGTCAATTAAGTGCTTAGACATAGAAGATGTGTTGAAATTTGTGGATGAAGGTTGAGCTCAAAAAATAGTGAATCAAGTCATTTGGAAAGTGTATCTAGCTCCATTACATGTAAATACATGATCCATACCCAAAACTTCATTATCTCATTTCTTTTACAGTTGTTGGTGGCATCATGTGGGGGTTGAATTAGTCACTTAAATTAAAACATGGATGATTATACTGAGAAATTCATCCAAAGCATTGATGTGTGGATGAGCAATGAGCACCTCGCCACCTTCAAGATAAGATCCACGTGCACACTGCACCAACTAAAGCAAGATCTGTAGAATGAAGAGATAGATTTACGTGTTGTTATTGCTTTGAGATAGTTAGCAATAAGTTGTGTAGATGATTTCTTTCTTTCTATCATTTTTTTCTTTTGTGTGTCATAGTTTTACTTTGTCTTTTGGATAATATGGCTTGTAGGTCTCAACAGGGATTAAAAAGAAATTTCTATGCAAGGAAGTCTAATTCAAATTTAAAGCATACTTCCTAGTTAGAGCCCCACCCTTATGGGGTTTTGCCATTACTGTTGGAAATTTTATTGCCTACAATTGATATTCTGTACAAAATATTTTGATATCAATGATAACTAATTTGGTGCAAATAGTTCATTTCGTTGGTTTCTTTTTTAAGGATTTTTGGGGATTGGCTATAAAAAGGAGTGCCAATGTTATGCTTTGAATATGGTATGGTTTTTGTATGCTCAAAAGAACATAGTGCTATCATACCACACTCTTGTCATCCCCTTGCTTCATAAAACTGTAAATAGCTCAACCCGATTTCTCAAAGTTGCCCATCCACACTGACAATGAGAAATAGGGGTAGAAATATCGCTAAGGATACACGTCCCTCTTCTTCACTTCTTGTGAGAAAGAAGAAGCAAAAAACGAGAGAGAAAGTCCCATGAGCAGAAGACCATAGAGGAAGAAATGGTAGAGAAGGAAGTAGAAGAGAAGGTAGAGGCAGCAGACTGTGAGCCCGTTTTCTTACCTTAAGCAACTCCCACCATGGTTGGCAGAGTATTTAAGCCCTTCAGGGGTAGGGTTAGAAGATGGCTACTTTCAACCCAATGAAATTTGACTAACCATGCAGAGACAAATCCAAGGGCTACCATAATTGTGGGTGAAATTGAAAGATTATATTGGGAGTTACACGAAAGTTGGATCCAGTGAAATCATAATAGTGGAAGCCTTTGGATCAAATTATTTGTATTTACTTAGTTTAGAATCAAAAGTTTTAATTTTACAAGGGATGTATAGGTATACAAAAATGTTAGTACTCAAGAAGAGATTTTGTATATTCTCTACAAAAAGCTATGTGCTCAAATGTTCCTAAACTTTACTAGGAATCTTAAGGCTCTTCCTTGGAGTGGCCTCTTGTGTCCTCCTTGGGAACTTTTTTCAGAGTGTTGGGCTCCTTCTTCTTCTACTCCTTTGCCTCTTAATATTCCTTGTTTTGATCCTCCTTAGCCTCTTTGTTCTTCTCCTCTTTGGAATTTGGCTCCTTCTATTGAACCTTTAACTCTTCTTCCTTCTTCTTCTTCTCCTCCTTAGCCTTTGCCTCTTTCTTTTTCTCCCCCTTAAAATTTGTCTCCTTCTTCTCCTCCTCCTTAGGCTTTGACTCCTCCTTGCCTTGTGTTTGTGCTCTTCTTGGGATCTTTCTAGGGGTAATAGGGTCCTTCTCCTACTTCTCTACCTTGGGAGTCACATGATCCTCATCTACCTTGGGAGTAACAGGATCCTTCTCTACCTTGGGAGTCACAAAATCTTCCTCTACCTTGACTTCACATAATCCCCATTCTCTTCCTCCCCTTTTTACTTTTGTTGTGTTGGTTTTCCTTGGTGTATATGTTGTGCCTAAACTCTTTCTTTGGCTTCTTTTCCAAACATTTGTTTTTGATGTTTGTGTAGGTAGTGGCATTTATACACTGACTATATATCTAACCAACTTGGTCCTGACCATCAAACATACTTGTTAGAGTAGAAACCCCTATTGATCATGCTAAGAATAATGTATGTGTTATATCTCAACAAGAATTTAAATATAGACACGTTCTTTTAACTAACAAGTATATAAATATGGTCACATGCTTATCCTAATGGCTTTTATTTTGGGTTGCAAAAGGTGTAATCAACCAATGTCCATCCACACTCTCTATCCAAAGGAGAAAGATTCCTATTGCAAGGGGGGCTACACAAAGAGATAAAAAACAATGAGACACTACTTCACTTTATAAACCAATATCTCACTTTACAACCTTACAACACCATACCTTCACCTTTGTTGGGGAGAAGCTTTGCTCATGCTATCCTAGTAGTGAGAAACTTCTCTAGGCATGTTATGTATTGGATGCATGTGTGAAAAGGCTCCCTTTGGTCTATGTGAAGAGCAAACCTCTCATACATTTGAAGAGTCAAGGGTCAAGTCCATGTGTTGTTCCCTGATTCCCTCTAGCCTAAATCAAGGGGAGGTAGATGCCACTCTTTGGCTATATAAGACACTCATTGTAAGCTTCTTCTAAGATAATTAACCAAGTTTTTTGCATAATATCTCTTGCTTAAGTGTAGTTTGTGATTAGTCTCTCTAATTATGAGATTAATCCATGAACGCTTCTCTTTAGTATCCACCCTAAACCTTTCAATATTTTGGATGTCCATATAATCCATGAGCTTTGTTATGGGTGGATATTCAAGACATTGCTCACTTTGTCTCTACAAGCATTGATGAAGCTCTATTTACAAAGCTCCAAAGCATATGTAGACAAAACCTAACTATAGGAAAAAAGTATAAAAAGTGGGACCATAGTACACTTACAACCTAGCCATTACATGGTGCCCCTCAAGACAGTTCAATATGAAGCACGCCTTATCCACTGATGTCAATTTCTATTAGGCTCCACTATGACTTATGACAAGAGCAAAGGAGCTTTTGAAAAGCCTCAAAGATTAAACCCTCAAACTTAATTAAGATTTTCAATAAAAGCATACCTCTCTTGAAAAGGGTAGAAGAGAAGCTCATGTCTCAAAATGTATATTGGATAGCCAAATTATTTAGTTCATTGACTGATGTTTCACTTCTCAAATAGTGGAGATGATTGGATCAACCACCTCCACTTTTTGCCGTGGAAAACTAACTCATAGGACCATGCATATATAATATAAAAATAGATACAAAGATCAATTGTTAACTGTCAAAAAGATTCCTCAATACAAGGACTTGGTGGGGTGAAGGAAAACCTTAAATATTCTAAGATAATAAATTTACTGATCTATTTCTTCTAGTCTATAAGAATGTTAACACTCATGATCATATAGTTTTTCCTTTGTATAAGGTCATCATTTAAAAAGACAATCACCTTGTGAGAGTGGTTTGTGTCTCAAGACCCATCAATCAACACCTATCACATCTCAAAAAGAGACGGAACCAAGACCAAATTGTCAATCCTGGGAAGCAAGTGACTCGAATAGGGCATGGAGGCATGCAAAGAGGTTGGCAATCTCATCTGAACATACGACACTCCACTTTGACATGCAATGCACATTCTATCTAGTGGATACCCGAATTCCTTCCTCTAATCCTTTCACACATCCACATGCAAATCCACAAGCACATCAACTTCAGAAATGACATTGAACTCAATAGACAACTTCCTTAGGTTGTACGTAATATAACTGGGTCATTAGACTCACAATTTGACCATGTGGAAAAAGCACAATTTTCTCTAGCAGTTACATGTTGTCAAATCAAATTTTGAAATTGTCTACTAGGTTCTCCTAAGTGTTGAAAACCTTGTGTAATCAATGAAATCACAATATGACACTCAGATAGTGAGATATGTCACCTAAAAGGTTGTAAAAGTGGAAGCTCGGTTCTTGCAAAGTGCTTGCAATTCAGGTATCCACATGTGTGTGAAGCATATAGTGTGTGTGAAGGGGGATACAAAGGCAAAGGAGAAGGAGGGAAACAAGTAGAGGGAGAGGGGAACAAGGAGGAGAGGCTCTTGGTCTCCCAATCTCTCTCTCACACACTCTCATCAGGGAGCTGTGTGTGTGTGCAAGAGAAAAGACGCTCAAAAAAGATTATTTTTCACTCTCAACCTCAACCTCAATGGACAAGAAAATACCAAGGGCATCTAGGGCATGAGGGTAAGAAGTCACCAAGGGAGGCGGAGTTCTTTTATGGCATGAAGAGAGGTAAATCTTGCTCATATTTTGGAGATGCAAAGACATCAAGGTGCAGAGAATTTAAGCAAGATTGCATGTACAAAGAAGCAAAAAGGGTTGAAGAGTAATTTTCATGGCAAAGGTGCAAAAAGGCTAAGTAATTGGGGACATATTGGCTATTAACTTCCTTGGATCTAAAAATTGAAATCAAATAAAGAGTTCTATGAGTTCAAAGACTTCAAGAAAAGAAGAGTCAACTCGTGACAACAAATGAATGATTTCCATTGCGTGAAGCTTGATCCAATCCACGTTCATTGAGAGGCTTGAGTGCATGTAGCTATGAGGAATTGGAGCTAATGATTTTACCTAGAGTTTTTGATCATCTAGGTGATTGTAAGAGATCGATTAGACCAAATCATGTACATTTTATTCCAGTTCTTATGATATACTGTTCATGTTGGGCTTGTTACCATATACATGTGGTAGTGATGTGTGTGAACACACTAGGACCGCCGGGGCATTTTTTCCCTCTTTAGGAGGTTTTTTCCCCCGAGCATTATATATATACGCCCATCACTCTAGGGCTATCCATATTTCCATTGCACACTAAGTTATACACTCTCTATTGTGTGCCTTGAGCTTCCTTCGTCTTCTCCGAGATGTGTGTGTTTCTCTGCAACCCTAATTCCAACAATTGGTATTAGAGCAGGTCATGTCCTCCCGGGCTTAGTCGTTAGCTGCTCCAGTACACGCCTGCTCACTTTCTTCGATTTCAGTGAGCTTTGGCAAGCGTTTATAGGTCAAAAAATATTTCGGAAAATCTTGAGTCTGCTCAGATTTTTGATTCGGGCTCATTTCGGCCTCCGTTTCCACTACAAGCAGTACTGCACAGGCTATTTTGTCATTTTGTGCAAAATTTCTATCAGTGCCGTTTTTTGCATAACAGGTGCCTTATAGTCTTCTATGGTTTGTGCTATATAGCACGTGTTGTTCCCTCTCTGTTTCTCCTATTTTCGGGCAGTTTTCACATCAGGTGCATCATTTACCATGGCTGACAATAACAACACAGATGTGTTCAAAATGTTTGCTGCTGAGGACAGGTTGGATGGGGACAACTACCCTATGTGGGCTTATATGATGCAACATGTTCTTGTGTCAAAGGGCATCTAGAACATTGTGCAGGGCATTGATGTACGTCCTGGTTCTGAGGATGTAGGCAATGTTGAGGATGTTGCAGGTCTTGCTGCAAGGATTGCTGCTGTTAGAGTTGTTTTGCCTACAGCAGAACAAGCTCGTTGGGATGTTAAGGATGCGCAAGCTCATGCATTGATTGCATTGTCTGTGAAGCGCACCATTGCTCCTCACATTCGTTTAGCAAAATTTGCAAAACAGGCTTGGGATATTCTAGCAGGTCTTTATGCAAGCCGCAATGAGGCTAAAATTGCTTTGCTGCATAAAGAGCTGGAGTCGAAGAATATGCATGAGGAAGATGATATGGACACTTTCCTTGCTAGTGTCAAGGATATCAATGAGCAGCTTATTTCTGTAGGTGAAGTCATTTCAGACAGTTCCCTTGTGCAGACTGTTCTTGATGCCTTACCAGACTTTTGCTAGTACTTGGAGACTTATGACCCAAGGAAATCTAGAAGTTGTCAAGTTTGATGCATTATGCACATTGCTGTTGCAAGAGTCACTTTTAGAAAAAACAGGACTAGATAGCATGCAATTGAACATGCTTTTATTGCTTCTCAAAGAAAGGGTGGTAACAGCAATGCAACCACTTCTTATGGTTCTACTACGAGCGGCAAAAATACTGTTCCTAATGCTTCTGCTAGCAGCACTTCGTCTGGCAATTCTGGTGATAAGGGGAGATAGAAGATGCGTTGCCATTATTGTAAAGCTAATGATCACTTGATCGAGCAGTGTCCTAAGTTGAAGGCAAAAGAGGCTAAGAAGAAAGAGGGTGGTTCCACTACAAATGCTGGTTCCACTATAAATGCAGCCATTGTTGAGTCTTCTATAAAAGGAGACTGTAATGCTGATGTTGATGCAGAATGTGCTTTTAGTGCAAAGTGCACTTACAATTCTATTGTCCATGATGCATGCTTTTCAGTTGCTGCAGATTCACATGTGTGGTATTTCGACAGTGGTGATACAAAGCACATTACCTCACACCGTGAATTGTTTACCTCTCTCGAGTCTGTCCCTCATGGGAATTCAGTCACTTGTGCCAACAATGCCTCTTATCCAGTTCAGGGAGTTGGAAAGATTATGCTTATTGCTGCTAATGGCAGTTCTTTTACACTTGTTGATGCACTTTATGTACCTGGGATCAAGAAGAATCTCTTGTCTGTATCTGCACTTGCTAGACTTGGGCTTGTAGTCAAATTTGTGGATGACAGATATACAGTTCATGATCTCAGTTTTGGTTGATGAAATTGTTGCATCTGGCCTTTTGTGCCGTGGGATGTATAAGCTCACTTTGTATGACAAGTGTGGACAAAATTTTGCAAATGTTGTTGCAGATTCAAGGGCTATTTCAGATGCAAAACTTTGGCATGCATGTTTTGGTCATCTGAATTTTGCCAGTTTGCTGCGTCTGCAGAAATCTATTATGGTTGCTTCTTTGCCGCCTCTTGAAGCACCTGTCAAACATGTTTGTGAAGGTTGTATTTTGGGTAAGATGTAGCGTTCTAAGTTTCCCAAGGATGGTTCAGTTCGGGCCACATGCAGCTTGCAGCTTTTGCATAGTGATGTCTGTGGGCCCATGCAAACTCCATCCTTGGGAAATTACCGGTACTTTGTGACTTTCATTGATGATTACTTCAGGCATGCATGGGTATTTCCACTTAAAGCGAAGTACGAAGTTTTTATGTGCTTCAAACAATTTTTGGCTATGGCTGAAAATGTCTCGAAATGTACTATGGACACCTTCCATTCTGATAAAGGGGGGGAGTATATGTCTCATGAATTTAATGCATTTCTGGCTATTCATGGGATAAAACACCAATGTACAGTGCCTTATACACCTTAGCAAAATGGTGTTGCTGAGAGGAAAAACAAGTCACTGACAAAAAAGGCACAATGTATGGTCAAAAGTCAAGCTGTGCCGCATTCTTTTTGGCTTGAGGCCATCATGTGTGCCACTTATGTACTTAACAGGTGTCCTACGAAAGCTTTGCAGTCTATTACTCCATATGAAGCATGGCATGATAGAAAGCCTTCTATTGAGCACATGCGTGTTTTTGGCTGTTTGGCATATGCTTTGGTTCCAGAAGTGCAACGCAGAAAATTGGATGATAAGGCTGTCAAATGTATTTTTGTTGGTTATAGTGCTGAAAGCAAAGGTTATAGGTTGTATCATCCGCAAACAAAACGTATTCTGGTTTCATGGGATGTAGTGTTTGTGGAAGATTCTGTTCAGCCCTTGCTGTAATGTACTAGAGACAGTAATGTAAGCTCACAGGACATTTATGACACTTTGTTGCCTCTTTTCAGTGGGTGGAAATACGAATGTAATTTCCAATGAGGCAAATGTACAGCCTATGGGGGTTTCTGAAAATCTTATAGATCAGCCTATTACTGATGCAGATGTACATGATGAGGAAAGGGCTGAAAATGAGTACGCTAGAGGTATGCCAAAATGGCTAGTGCACACTTTGCGTGACAGTAAATTGGATGCACCTTTGTCTAGTCGTACTCGTTCAGGCTCTCGCCATGCATCTTATGCATCATATTGTTATGCTTTCCCTGTGCCTACCTTACATGACGTTGAGGAGCCTTTGTCTTTTGATGAAGCATAGAATTCAGAAAATTGGATGGCTGCCATGCAATCAGAATATGATGCACTTATAGAAAATGACAAATGGACTTAATGTGATTTGCCTGCTGGCAAAAAGGCCATTGGTACAAAGTGGGTTTACAAGTTGAAACGCAAACCGGATGGTGAGATCGATCGCCATAAGGCTCGGCTTGTTGCAAAGGGTTATGCACAGTAAAAAGGCATAGATTATGAAGAGACTTTTTCTCCCACTTGTCGTATGACTATTGTGCTTTTTCTATTGGCATTGGCATCTCATTTTGGTTGGGATGTACATCAATCAGACATTGTTACTGCTTTCTTGAATGGTGACATATTTGAGGAAGTTTATGTAACGCAACCTCACGGTTTTGTCATAAAAGGACAAGAGGACAAAGTGTGCAAATGTAACAAGGCTTTGTATGGGTTGAAGCAATCTCCTCGTGCTTGGTATGAGAAAGCTGACACTCATTTGGTCAAACAAGGCTTTCGTAACAGTCCAATAGAAAGCACATTGTATGTAAAGGGTGAGGGTGATGTACTTCTCATTGTGGTTCTTTATGTTGATGATTTGTTGATCACTGGACCAAATGAGAGACATATTGCTGAATTTAAGGCTGATTTGAATGCTACTTTCAAGATGAAAGATTTGGGGCTGTTGCATCATTACTTGGGTATACAGTTTAAATAGTGTGATGGTGGTATTGCCTTGTGTCAGAAAAGTTACATAGAGACATTGCTATGTAAGTTTGGACTTGAGGATTGCAAACCTATTGCCACTCCCATGGAAACAGGTTTGGAGTTGAGTCTACATGATGCTCGCGATCCTGCTGATGTCACACTGTTGGCTGCCTCATTTATGTATGCAACACGAGGCCGAATATTCAGTTTGTAGTCTCACAGGTCATCAGATTTATGCATAGCCCAGGGTCTAAGAATTGGCAGGCTGTCAAGAGGATTTTCCGCTACCTTAGTGGCACTTTACATCTTGGCTTGTTTTATCCCAAGGGGGGATCATTGCTGCCATACTTACATGATTTTTCGAACTCAAATTGGGCTGGTTGTTTTGACACGCGAGTGTCCACAAGTGGTTTTTGTTTCATGCTTGGCACTTAATGTATATCATGGTTGAGCAAGAATCAACCTACTGTGGCCACTTCGAGTTGTGAGGCTGAGTACAGGGCAGTCTTCACAGCTACGGTTGAGTGTGTATGGCTCAGACGCCTTATGGCTGATTTGGGTGTTGGACAGGACACTGCCAACACTATCTACACTAACAGTCAGAGCGCATTGGCAGTTGCAAGGAACCCAGCTTTTCATGCTCGCACAAAGCACATTGAGGTGCATTACCACTATTAGCTTGGCCTATGTGCCGACACAGGACAACCTTGCAGATCTTTTCACAAAGGCATTGTCTGGTGAGAAGCTTGAAGCTTTCCGCAAAGCTTTGGGCTTACTCCCCTTTGTGGGCTAATCATGTCCTTAGGGCATGGCACTTCCCTTTACTCATGTGCCAGCTCTCGTTCACAGCATCACTTCATGGGGGATTTGTTACCATATACATGTGGTAGTGATGTGTGATAACACGCTAGGACCGTTGAGGCATTTTTTCCCTCTTTAGGAGGTTTTTTTCCTCCAAGCATTATATATACGCCCATCACTCTAGGGCTATCCATATTTCCATTGCACACTAAGTTATACACTCTCTATTGTGTGCCTTGAGCTTCCTTCATCTTCTCCAAGCTGTGTGTGTTTCTTTGCAATCCTAATTCCAACAGGGCTCGTGTTGGCATTCATCTATCTATGTCTACTATTTTCTCTCTCGAGTCATCTCTCACAACCAAAGGCCCCATGCCTTCTCGGCTCAACTCTAAAACCCATATACCCCGATAGTGGAATTTCATGTCTTCATGATGTGCCCTCTCCATTTCCTTCGTTATGATAGCTCATTTTGGGTGGCTTCTTGGCCATGTGGACAATGAAGGATGGTTCATAAGAAGTGTTAGAGACCACTTCTTCTTGCATGGTTGATAAGTGTTCTAGGTTAATCTGGCACTTTCCTTAGTGGACCCTTGACTCACTTGATCTCTTGGCAGTCTGACATCCAATCGGTACCAAGCTCTTGATCTCAAGAACATAAAAAATTTAGGAATTTCAAACTTGACATGTTACCTAGAATTCTTTGAATCCCTTGGAACTTTTTTGTACTTCACCTCTTCTTGTGCACCAATCTTCTTGCATGTACAAGACTCAACAATTGTTGAGAGCATTGATGGAGTTATGACAAGTTGGCAATGAATTCATACAAAACTTTAGCAAACTACAAGACTTCATGCACAATTTTATTAATCTCAAGACCCACTAATGCTCTACAGATCTTATTTCAGGGGGTGGAACCAAAGTTTTCCAAAAAAATTTGCTTCTTGCACTTTGTGGGAGAAAATCATGATTTTCTCCTCTGTAGAGGCCTTTTGAGGCATTTTTCACTTTGACCCTCTCAGAGGCATACCACACACTCCCAACAACTCAATCTTGCAACAATGCAAAAGTTTAGATTGTCGTGATGGTCTGAAGAGTCACTTAACCCACATTTGGCCTACTTCCTAGATTTGCTTAATCTCATGCACAAGGACTTATTTCTAGATTTGACTCTATGGGTGTGTTCCTTACCTTGAGGTCTCCTAGAATGCCAAAGTTGGCCCAAAAATGCTTGAGATACGTAAAATCTAGGAGAAAATCTCAATTTCCCCCTACTCTAACTGGAAAAATGCCCAGTTGCAGTTCCAACACAATGGATGTGATTCTCACCCTAAGATAAGAGTTTGGTATAAAACTTGACCAAAAAAATCACTTCTGGCAAAAATTCAAGAAAAAATTGCAATTAGTTCTCTCATTCCTTCTTTTGACCGCTTTTATAAACTATGGTCAATCCCAAGGTATTCTACCCTTCTTCAAGAGTACATTTATAATGTTCACTCCAATTGAACAATTGATATGATCACAAGCTCAATTTAAACAATTTCTCTAGTCTAAAGGCCAACTTTTGTCTCTACACTCACTTTTGATGCCCATATTCACTTTCAACTTGATCGATGGCCTTCTTAGATCAAGGTGATTGCATGATATTAACCTTGTAGTCTTCTGAGATCCAAAGGTGGAAAAAAGGGAGAAAGACGCAATTCTCTCTAGGAATGGCCTTTGTAGGTTGGAGTCAACCAATGGTTAGTCCTCTTGATATCTCCCTGATTGGCTCCTTCTCACCTTTTGTAAATCAACTTGCAACAAAACTTCATTCATGTGCTTAAGCAAGCAAGTTAAACACATTGGTCAAATATCATGCACAAATTTATCTTCAGTTCTAATCTGCAAGAAAAAGTTACAATTTTCTCTCACAGAAGTTGATAACTAACTTTTTGAGATTTCTGGCTGGGGCTATGCATTTACACTCTCTTGTTCATGTAGCTCATGCTCTAAATCACAAAATTTTATAAGTGTAATATCCTCATTCAGGATATCACCCCTTTTGACAAAAGATCTTTTTAGTGACATGCAAATCCAGAATGATGGTCGAACTTGTCGAACTTGTTTCCTTACCCTACTCCTAAAACAAAAGAAATCAATAAGAATAGGTGCAAGATGCTCAACAAACAATTCCCTAACTAAAGTCTCAAATTTTTTCCATTTTCTTGTATTTTTCTAGCTTAATGCAAGCTTTACCACTCTATCAATCAATAAAATCTTGCATTAAGCTCCAAACCTATCAAAAACACTTACCATAACTGACTAACTCTCTCTTGCAGCGAGAAACTCACCACAATCACACAAAACAAAGACGAAGGAAATCCTGCTCTCCTTTTCTAACCTATCTTATCTACTAATCTATTCAAGGTAATTGAGTCAGACTCAAATGTGTTCACACTAGTCTAGACACTCGTTCCTCGACAACGGTGCCAATGTCTTGAGACCCATCAATCAGAACCTATCACATCTCAAAAAGAGATGGAACCAGAACTAAATTGTCTATCTTGGGGGAGATAATTCACTTGACTAGGGCATGGAGGCATGCCAAGAGGTTGCCAAACATAGTACACTCCACTTTGACATTCAATGCATGTTCTATCTATCGGATCGTCAACTTAGATTTTGGACTTTGCCTACTAGGTTCTCCTAAGTGTTCAAAACCTCATATAATTGACAGAATCAATATAAGACACTCAAATAGTGAGATATGCCACATGGAATGTTGCAAAAGTTGGAGCTCGATTCTTGCAATGCACTTGTAATGTAGGTAAGAGCTCGATGAGATAAACACAATGGTGCCCTCATAATTACGATGTGACAATCGTGCGATGTAGTGTAAAGATATGAGTTTACAATAGAGTGAAGAGCCTCACATGACATACAAAAGAACCTTATTTGCTCGCTTTTTTCATAATAATGCTACTGCCAAAAAACTTTACAAAGTTTCCTTTTATACCCTGGCTCGAGGTTTTATGATACAAAGGCTGAACTTGCCACAATATTAACAAGAATTACATCTCAGGCTTCAAAATTACAAAATGATAGCGGAGACGGGTTTTGAGAAAAATATTACAATCACTTGGGATTACAAAGATGAGATTGTTCTTG
This sequence comes from Adiantum capillus-veneris, assembly GCF_014529385.1. Taxonomy (NCBI): domain Eukaryota; kingdom Viridiplantae; phylum Streptophyta; class Polypodiopsida; order Polypodiales; family Pteridaceae; genus Adiantum; species Adiantum capillus-veneris. The sequence continues at coordinate 101,891,670 of NC_140953.1, forward strand.
GTACACACTTGGCCCTCATTGTCGTTGTTGGAATCTTCCAACAGGTTATGCAAATGTATGTATCTTATGGAAGAGCTTAATTAGAAAGTCTTTAACAACCTCATGCATACAACCCAAGGCACTTCTTGTCCACCTTATAAGTATTTTAAACTATTCTACTACTTCCATGCAATTTTTTTGAAAAGGTAGCCTAAGAGTTGCAAGAGTAAGATCCTACTATGCTCTTCTAATATCTCTCAAGAATCTTACTTTTTGCAAAAATCTCCTCTAGCTTGGAAGTGGGAGCGGGAGCTTGATACCAACTCCTTTTTGGGTGGTTTCTCTTTAACTGCTTTGTGCTCTCTCCTTGCTTTGAACCTCTCCTTTGAGGTCTCTCCTGGCGTTTGAACCTCTCCTTGCTTTGGTTGATTAAGCGTTTCTTTTGTCTTGAATTCTTCTTTAGGGACCTTCCTAAGAGTTTGTTTTGTTTTTTCCATCACTTAATATCATCCTGCATTATCAAACCCAAAATATAAGGAGAAATGAGTGTCCTCTCAACTCAAAAACAAAATCTTGCCCAATAATACTAAATTTGCCTAAGGGGAACAAACTTGAAAAAAATTGTCAAATGCTAACGATGTCGTCCCTACATGAAAATAGTGTATGTGGAGGATTACCCAAACATACTAAATTTGTGTGAAGTGAACACGCATGATAAAACTTTTCAAATGTTAATATTGTTGTCCTTAACAAAAATAGTGTATGTGAAGGCTTGTACAAATATACTAAACTTGCGTAGGGGGGACACACTTGGAAAAAAATTCAATTGGTAATGGTATCCTCCTTATGCAAAAATAGTGTATGCGAAAGCTTATCCAAGCATACTATTTTCACGTAGGGGAGACACACTTGGAAAAAACACATGCTTATCAAATGGTATTGAAAACTTTAGTAAGGATGTAATAGTACTAATGTAGAGCTCTTGATATGATAATTGAGAGATTATGGAGACCAATGCAAAAAAACACAGGACCAATGCACAAAATTTTGAGTCCAAAAATAGTCATTTTGCATGGATTTGACGGTTTTGTCACAAATATGAGGCTCATGATTGCAAGGCTATGTATAGTCCAAAACTCTTCTAAGCATTAATCCACCTCTTCAAATTTTTGAGCTAAACCATCTATTCATCAAAATGATGCTCAGAGGACATGATGGTGTTTTTTTTTTCATTTTTCAGTTGGTATTTTCCATGCACAAATTTACAAAGTATGTATGCTCATTCGAGCACACTAAATTTTGGTATATGAAATGTGAGAAACAATGAAATCCAATAACCCCTTTTGCTATACTCATAAGTTGGCGCCCCCCGCCGCCCGCCCCCCGCCCCCCACCAAAAAAAAAATAATGAGTGTTTGACCTTACAAAGGAGCACAAGATTGGAAACTATGTACACTTTTATGATATATTCAAAGCAAGTATCTTAACAAAGAGCACAAGAGCTAAGAAACTAGCATTGATCGAAGATAAATGGAAGAAGGTTCATAACCATAGTGAGTGGCATGGAAAGCAAGGTTGTAAACTTGTGATCAAAGACATTGCATTCTTTCTATTTTTAACTCTTATTCCAATAGAGGAAGAAAAGAGTCCATGTCCTTGCCAACAACAACACTTGTGAATGACATAGAGGTTGACGAGATACCTAAAGATTATAATGAAGAAATGGAGAAAATCAAAAGTAAAGAGATTTTGGATGTGGAAGAACTCAAGGCAAGTAGCATCACAAAGGTAGAAGAGTCCATTCATATCCCAAAGGGAAGAGCTTGACTCCTTACTATGTACAACAACCGGTGACCAGTGACTTGTTAACCCACCAAAAGCCTGTCGGGGTTTTTATTTTCTTGACAGGCCTGCTAGAAAACATCAAAAGATCTGCACGCCCATTGACAAAAATAAAAATCCCAACGAGCCCATGGGGTGTCATTTTGAGAGAGAGAGAGAGAGAGAGAGAGAGAGAGAGAGAGAGAGAGAGAGAGAGAGGGGGGGGGGGGGGGGGGGGGGGGGGGTCGTGTGCGAGCATGCTCTACGTTGCAATGTACGACAATGGTAGAGTAGCATACCACATGACTTGTGTAATCGTATTATGTGTGTGTGTGTGTGTGTGTGTGTGTGTGTGTGTGGGTGGGTGGGTGGGTGGTAGCATGCCTTGTGTTGTATTGCACAACAATGGCATGGTAGCTAACCACACAACATGGATGTGTGTGCTAGCTGTTCTACAAAATGGTGCTTACCACGAGGGAATCACCTCGCTTACACAAAGAATATGGTGTCCTTGTGGTAAGTATTGGGTACTACGTCAGTAACGTGGAAATACTAGTATCATTTTGGTGAGTCAATTTTCCTTGCACATGCAAAAGAAACATATGGGCATTGGACAGTAATGCAGCCATATGATGCTCGTATTTAAATTGTCTTTAGATTTGAGCAACATTTGGTCGATAACACGGCTAATATGTGTCATTTTTTAGAAGCATGTATTTCTTTATAAATGTAGCATTCAAGTCATTGACCCGACCATATGAACACCGTATACATTGTATATGCATGTGTATGTAGTGTTTGTTTGAGTACTATGTACACAAAATACTTGGTCACTAACGGTCGTGAAGAGTATTTCGTATACAAATTTGTATTTTGTGAAACAACAAGGGCTTTCCATTTACGAAGATTTCCATCAATAAAAAAAGATTGAAAATTAATCACATGGCAAAGAAGGTCCAAGGTTTGTATACAAAATACTCTTCACAAAATACAAATTTGTATACGAAATACTCTTCATGACCGTTACTGACCAAGTATTTTGTGTATATAGTACTCAAAAAAACACTACATATACATGCATATACAATTTATACGGTGTTCATATGGTCGGGTCAACGACTTGAATGCTACATTTATAAATAAACACATGCTTCTAAAAAATGACACATATTAGCCGCATTATGGACCAAATGTCGTTCAAATCTAAAGACAGTTTAAATACGAGCATCATATGGATGCATTACTATCCAATGCCCATATGTTTCTTTTGCATTAGGAAGGAAAATTGACTCACCATAATGATACTAGTATTTCCACGTTAGCGACGTAGTACCCAATATTTACCACAAGGACACCATATTCTTTGTGTAAGCGAGGTAATGCCCTCGTGGTATGCACCATTTTGTAGAACAAATAACACACACATCCACGTTGTGTGGTTAGCTATCATGCCATTGTTGTGCAATACAACACAAGGCATGCTACCACACACACACACACACACACACACACATAATACAATTACACAAGTCATGTGGTATGCTACTGTACCATTGTCGTACATTGCAATGTAGAGCATGTTCCCACACGACCCCCCCCCCCCCCCCCCCCCCCCCTCTCTCTCTCTCTCTAGCTCTAGGTCTCAAAATGACACCCCATGGGCTCGCCAGGCTTTTTATTTTTGTCGATGGGCCTATAGATCTTTTGATGTTTTCTAATAGGCCCGTCGAGAAAATCAAAAACCTCGATGGGATTTTTATGGGTTTAACAAGTCACTGGTAACGGGCTTAATTCTAGGAGCATTTAAAACTACCAAACTTAGGAAAACGAATAGTCAAGTCTGCTAGCCCATGCGGTTCAAGCTCCATAGTAAGCTCAAAAAAAGATGCTTAGAAAAATTATGAGAGCTCTTTGAAACAAGGAGGCCAATTTGGAGGTCGAGACAAATATGGCCGATGTACATGCCGATCCAATTTTGACCCACCCAGACCAAAGCATTTCTAGACTTTTTGTTTGGATGATGATCATTGGCATAGTGATTATAAAGAGGATATGGATTATGATTCAATGGAAGATAAAAAAGCAAAAGGACCTAGTACAAACATGGTGTCCATTGAGATATGACTATAGCAAAATAAGAAAAAAACCAAGAAGAAAAACCTTTGATCCAAACGTATACGCTATTACCCATCTAGAGAAGGAAGTTCACCCAAATCAGAAGGCGCTTTTGAAATTGACCATTGCATATAAGATAATTGTTTTATAGGAAGCTATGAGATGGATGAATGAGGAGCTGGTGTTGATGCCACATGTTCATTCCATGTAGAATTTGAGGGTAGTCCTAGACTAGCCATAGTTATGCAAAGGAGACATGGTAGATACCATAGGCAATTCAAAATAGTAGTATTTACAAAAGAAGAGGTACAATTAAAGAAACACAAGCCAAGGAAACAAAGTTCTTTGCAAATAAGGAAGGAACATAGGGATACTGAATTAACCCATTAGGTGCCAGATGAAGAGCCAACTAGAATATTATTAGAGAAGGAGCTTGTGAATGGGTTATTCCATTCAAATATTTGAGAAGCAATTGTGCAATTACGTATTCAAATGAAGTTGGGAGATATGCTTTGAAATTTGATGGCTTTCAAATAAAAGTTGATGTTTTAATAGGATGCACCATGAATGAATAAAGTAGCACCTAAGGAATTGGATCCTTTGATAGATGATATGGCCTCATTGATCACAATATAGCATCAAGGTAGTAACATTAAACATGTACTTCTGGATAGAGGGTCCAAATTATTACATGAGATACATGTAAGAATTATGGATGGCATGAATTAGAGCCAGTTCCATTTTTTGTTTGAATGGTGGATCCACAAAGAGTGTAACCTCTAGGTATATTGCCAAGTATAAATTTTGATATTTGAGGGATACACTTTGTGATGTCCTTTGTAGAGTTGGATCTCCATGAAATGAAAGAAGATTATCATATGTTGCTAGGCCAACCATGGCTACAACAAGATAAGGTCAAACAAAATTGGGCAAAACATACCTTAGGGTGAAAGCATGTTAACTTGTCATGCTTTTTCATGTCCCGGACAATGCTAACTAGCACAATTTTGGCATATGCTAACTAGTACAATAACTTGAGCTACATCTCCAAGATCTATGACATATGAGGTATTAGTAGAAAGCACTTGAAACAAGGAATCCAAATCTACAACCGCCGAAATTTTTTTATATTAATTGTAAAAAATTTACCGGACGCCCAACTTTTCGAAGATGTGCTAACTTGAAACTGCTAAGTAGCACAAAAAGCGCGACAGGTTAACATGCTTCCACCCCTTATTGATATGGAGAGGATCAAGGAAGGTTCAAATCCCATATTAGCAAGTCAACCATGTTTGTGAGGAGTCTCGACCTATTGTTGCCAAACTAGTGAATATGACGGAAGGTCTAATGGATGAAGAAGAAGCCAATCTTGAGGGAAAATTAGGATTTAGATAGCAATTTGTATGGTGGATATGGAAGCAATTCAAAAGCGCTATTATATGGATGATGTCCCAACCAAGCCATGGTGGTCAGAAATGGATCTGAGTTTCAATGAGGTTCCAATAAGGACATTGAATGTCTAGGTGAAGAGGGAAAATATGACCTAGTGCTAATGGAGTTGAAGAAGTTGTTACAACAGGAACATCAATTTGAGAAGCAGATGGACAAAGTATTGTGAGTTCATGAAGATGCAATTCAACAAGTAAATCTTGGGACAAGGGACAAAATTAAACCTGTCAAGATATGTACAAATCTGGAAGAGTATTTCCAATTAGATCTTATAAAGCTGATGATGGAATTCATGGATATATTTGTATGGGACTATTGAGATATGAACGGTCTAGATCCCAAATTCTATCAACATTGTATCAATTTGGAGAAGGGTGTGGTTCCCACCAAGCAAGCTAGGTATCATATGAATCCAAATTATGCAAAACAACTGGAAGGAGAGTTAGATAGATTGTTAAAAAACGGAATTTTCCAATCCTTGTGGTCCCTAAAAAGAACAAGAAGTTGTGTACTATGTCAATTACTACAAGCTAAATGCAACTATGGTGCTGAATATCTTTCCACTTTCATTTCCAGATTCTACCTTGGATGAAGTTGCAGGTCTACATATGTATTCTTTTGCAGATGGATACATTGGTTACAATCAAGTATGGATGGCTTTGTAGATCAATCAAAGACGGCATTCATAATTGCATGGGGAGTATTTGCTTATACAGTTATGTGGTTTGGATTGAGAGATGCATTAAGTACTTTCCAAAGGGATATGCAAATATTTGGCCCATATTTCACAAATTTTATGATGCAAATTTTCTTGGATGATTTCTCTATATTTGGAGAAAAGTCAAAGCACTTGTATCACCTCCAGCTTTGTTTCAAACAGTGTCGAGGAAACTAGGTTAACACTTAATCCAAAGAAGTGTGTGTTTGCTATGGCGAGTGGGATGTTATTGAGACACATCATTTCCAAAGAAGAAATTACCAACAAAATTGTTGATATATTGCACCACCACCTGATTCACCAAAGACGATAAGATTTCTAGGACATTTGTGGTGGCATGGGTATCATTTGCAATTTTTGGCCCATATTGTGGTACCATTGAATGTGTTAGCACATGCAAATAATAAGGATTTTAAGTGGACTTTGGAATGCGTTACCACCATTTGAAGATGATGTTGATCCAAGCACCAATCCTACCTTCTCGAGATTGGGGAATTTTTTTGATTTTTTCTTTTGCTTCCAACTTTGCAATTGGTAGTGTATTAACACAAGAAATAATTAATGGATGGTTTTGACCTATCTACTATGCTAGTAGAAGGATTTTTGTAGATGATAAATATTACTTGGTGACTAAAAGAGAATGTTTGGGAATGGTGTATTTGGTGAACATGTTTTGGTATTATTTGCTTGGGAAATTATTTTACTTTCATGTGGGTCACTCAAAAGTATTGTTCCTTGTGTGGTAGTAGAATTTGGTACTCCGACTAGCCCGGTGGATGATTTTTCTTTAGGAATTTGAGTTTGAAGTGGTGCATTGTCCTCATGTGCACAACATGTAGTTGTTGCAGATTATCTGTCTTGATTGGATTTAAGGGAAACACCAACTAGTGTCAAGGATGAATTGTCAGATAGGCATTTGTTTTGAGCACAGGTTAGAGAATATGGAATGACTATTGAAAATGCACAAAGTGACGAAGTTGTTCCAAACCCAGAAATCATTCCATGGACATGGTATGAAGAGATGATGTTCTTTTTGTAAGAAGGCATCATGCAGATCCACTTAATTATGGATCAGGGAAGGAGACTGGCATTGAAGAGTAGCAAGTTTGAAATTTTACTGGGCCAATTGTATTACAGAGATCTCAAGGATGTGCCGTTGTGGTGTGTTCTTGAACCAAAACAGCAAGTAATACTTGCAGAAGATGATGAAGGCATTTGCTATTGTGGACTCTTATAAATGGCTATACAATGCAGAGGTGGCCCTTTGAGCGGTGGAGATGGAGTTGTACAACCTCAAAACATAACTATTGTTGAGCAAGGAGGAGGACCAATTTCGGGGGGAAGTGGCAACCCAAACACATAGTGCTACCAAGTACAAGAGATTCTTCGAACACACTACATTTTTTTGAAACAATGTGCAAATTCCCTTAGTCTATTTAATCATGCCTCTCCTTCTTGGTGGACACAGGCATCCACTTTGCTCCAACAACATTACCCTAGATATCAACCCTTTGCCCAGTTGAGGTCATATGTAAAACCCAATCCACCTCTCCCCCCTTGTTGATTTCTCTGATGGAGACTAAAAATTATGTATTATTGTGGCATCAAGTCCTCCATGCATGCCAAATATTATGCCAAAGTAACCTTAGTTCAGATACTGAGGGGGTGTGTGTCCTGATTTGAAAGGATGTAACCCTTCATATTGTCATGCAAATTACGATTCTATAAAAGATAGTCACTACCTAAACACGGTGTATGAGCTTATGTAGATCATTTTCATGGATGAAGATATGTGCTAGTAGTTCATGCATCTTCCTTATGTGTATGTGTATTGGTTTTGGTCTTCTGTACCATACCTATTGTGTGATATTGTTAAGCTCTATATTTGAGGTCTTGACATGACACGCGACAACATGCCTCTTTCTCAACTTTTGGAACAAAATTAATATCCCACACATATGTATACCAATTAAATATTACTAGTATGATACCGACAAGATTTAACCTTTTGTATAATAAACTACTATTACAAAAATAAAACGATATTGGCATGCTACCAATATAATATCAGCATGTTAGGAGTATGATTTCCACATGTTACATCACTTGGTTTTTTGTTCTTGTGACCTATCAGTATGATATCCGCATGCTAGAGTGCATGGTTTTCTATTTCGATGACTATTACCACTGTTGTCCTCTTGTGTCAAGTCTAAGGATCTAATTGATAAGTCACTTCCTTTTGGATTGTGAACAAGAAATGAAGGCAACACTAGCTAGTTGGGTGATTATAAAAGAAGACTATGTCCCATTTGGGACAAAGCATGCTTTGGAAATGGCTAGTAGAAATTGGCACCTCAAAGATGAGTGCTCCCCTTCTTCAAACAATTAAGAAGGGGATCTAATTGATAAGTCACTTCCTTTTGGATTGTGAACAAGAAATGAAGGCAACACTAGCTAGTTGGGTGATTATAAAAGGAGACTATGTCCCATTTGGGACAAAGCATGCTTTGGAAATGGCTAGTAGAAATTGGCACCTCAAAGATGAGTGCTCTGCTTCTTCAAAAAATTAAGAAAGGGAAGAAAAAAGAGAAAATCAATAACACAACAAAAGATGAGGCTGTATATATAGAATGGGAGGGGAGGGACCAAGGAGGAGTAGAGAGGGGAGGATGCCACACTTATTATCTCCTTTTACCATGATACATTACCAATGGTTGTATGGCACACCATTTTACTAAGGTAGTTTTCTTCAAACAATTAAGAAGGGGAAGAAAAAAGAGAAAAGAAATAACACAACAAAAGATGAGGCTATATATATAGAATGGGAGGGGAGGGACCAAGGAGGAGTAGAGAGGGGAGGATGCCACACTTATTATCTCCTTTTACCATGATACATTACCAATGGTTGTATGGCACACCATTTTACTAATGTAGTTTTCTTGAGTGATGGCATGGACTATGCCATGGGTCTGGACCTGCTACGCAACATCCACATTAATATTGACCTAGAGACATTTGGAAAAATTAATCCTATTGCCAATCAATTGAGAGATAAATCCCTAAACCTATAGTGGGAGCTCCATGAACCATGGTTTGATGAACAAGAATTATAATATCTAAGTTGTATTATGTGACTCGCTTTTTAGTGAATACTTATTTTGCTATTATTGCCATTTTTTGTATCATGCCTACAATGTGTAAAGGTAATCTTCAATGTCTTTAAAATACAATTGTGTACAGTTTTCCACTTAAATGAAAATTAAATGACATTATACTTTTGCACATTGCTCATAGACCAAATAAACTTAGTATAGTTTGAGTTGTATTTGATAGTATAATAGCTATACATTGTGGTTGTATACTCCCAACAATTGTATTCATGTAACAATGAATAAATCAACCATTAGGAAAAGTATGAATCCTCTAGGGGCCCTTTGGGATTAAGGTTAAAGAGAGGCTATCCAATGAGAAGAGGGTGGTGGACACACTCTATGCCCTCAAAAAAGTAGGGGGACAAAGTAGTGTTGCATTTCTTAATGGCCTCTTACCTAGTGAGAAGGTGGAAGGTGGGGTGTGTGTGGGTGGGGGGGGGGGCTCTTGGAATCTCCAAGTTTCCCTCCTTTTTTATATGGTTATGGAAAAACCCCAAAATTTTTAAAATTTTCAACTCTTATTTTCTTAAAACCCCCCTAAATCTATTTAATGGTCACAAAAGAATTTTTTGATCTCCAAAAGTCAAAACGTGCACCCAAAAACCCTAAAATTCAATTTTTTTTGAAAACTTTTGAAACGTCATATTTTACTATCCAATGTCCCCCCAAAACTATTCCTCAGTCAAAAAATGATTTTCTCTCTCTAGAACGCTTTTTCCAACCCCTCCTTGGTTGCAACCATCACACTCACGCTCTACTCCAACACTCTCTCTCTACACCAAGGCATATCCTCTCTCCTCCCCTCCCATCTCCCTTTGCCACACCAATCAAGGGTTATCCACCTTCTCCTATGTCCATTGCCACAACACTCCTCCCCCCCTCTGTCACTACCACCTCCCGTTGGCACACCAAGCAAAGTCATTCACTTTATCCCACCTACATTGTAGCAACAAGCAAGGTCCTCCTCCTCCTCCTAAATTTCTTTGTTCACCCATGGCCAGTTCTACTCCGCAAAGGTGGTCAAAGCATGAGGTCATAGCACTTGCATGCCACAACACAAGAGGTATAGATGGTGAGTGGGTGCCACAAGAGTTCACCAAAGGTGCTTGGGTATACATGCATCCATCTGCTATTGGCCCTCACCATGTGAAAAATTGTGCAAACTTGAATCATCATTAGAAAGAAAAGCTCCTTGGCTTCAAGAATCGCAAAGACAAGGGGGCCGTAGCCATTGTGCAACATGTTTTCTCAATGTCAAGCATGCAATTTCATCCACCAGCTCGATTTCCAACACATTGCAAGTACATGTTTTCAAAATACAAAGCTGGGTGTGAAATCACAGTGGAATGTTCTTATGGATTCATACTTATGATTTTCCATGCATTTATAATCATATTTCCATCCACATTGGTGGAGGAGCAGCCACTACATAGCCTCTCCAGCACATTCGATGCTATATATTTAGATATTGGAGCAACAATTTTGCCCAATGAAACTGGTTCAAAGAAGGATTTTCTTCTATTATCACTCCTATATTGTGCTTGCTTCTACACAAGGGTTTGGAAAGCTTGAACCCATCAAAGTATCTTCCTTATTAAGTATGGAGTGGCCATAGCCAAATTTGTGGTCGGTAGCACCTTTCAAGCAAAATATATAATAGATGTCCAAAACTCCTTGAAATATTCTAAAGTTTCTAGGTCTGTGGGATTGAGTAGGTGTTTGCCTATTCAATGTTTCATGCATATCTTCAAAGAGTTAGGATTTGGGAGACTACCACAATGCTTGTATGTAAAGATGTGCATTATGAGGATTTAGGGAGGCTTTTAGAAGAGGAATGGGGTTTTGTGGAGGGCATGCACAATGGGGATAGGTACCGTTGTAAGGTTGGAGCTTCAGGTATTGGGATGTGCTATTTAAAATCCTGAACCTCCTTGTACATATGATTTCACTATGATCGTTGGATGTGCAAGCTTGGAGTGTGGACTCCCTTACAGAGTGTAGATGACACTATTGCAAGCTTTGACATTGCAGTGAGGAGGCCAAATGATGTTTTGGAGGCTATCCAAGTGAACAAGCATTGGACTCTCAGTAATGTGCGAGAAAATTTGGCTATTATGGGTTTTGAGGACCTCAACAAGCGCAATTTCGTTTACAAGGTCACAAGGTGATAATCCTTCCACCAAATTTTCACTTCATCAAAGTTTGACGATCATTGCCTACTTATTGTAATGAATGTTCGTAGATTGGGTAGAGAATGGAAGACAAAATGGAAGGTCCAGGAGGTTTGGAGCATGGATGGAACTATGCTATTGCTGTTATAGCTTTGCAACTCTTGCATTGTTTTTAAAAATCCCCTATGTAATCAATTTGCTTTGCTTCGGTAAATTTGAGACTTTGAATATAAATTTTCACTCTACAATGGATGTCAAACAACTTGTTTTTGAACCATCTTATTTATTATTGAAATCTAATCGTCACATTAAGACGAAAGTTTACTTTTGGTGAAAGTGCCTTTTTTAATAAAAAACATTTGTGTGAAAAAGGTGCCTTCTTTAAAAAAAGGGTCCATTATAAAAGGGGGGTTGCATAACTCATTCAAACCTTTCACTTTCGCAACCTTGAGCTCCTCCACTCTCTGTCTACACCGTAGGCTAGATCTGCATGTCTCCACAGCCTCTGTATCTGCACCCACATTGAATTTGGAGACAGTAGATACAAAACTCCCAATCATTTTGTCATTCCAAAATCATATGAGTACAAAAGCAAGGTCACGGTAATACAAAAAGATAGGTGTAACTTTGGCTAATGCTCAAATTCCCGTCGCAATCGGAGTGCAATCTGCATGTCCTTTGGTTGTATCATCACTCTCTTTGCATGTATGCGCATAGGTTGGTATCTTTCCACACAGAGATGATGTGAGGCTCTATAGCTTCTTGAATAGCCTCCAACGCCATTGCTTGCATTTTGTATTGATTGCCATAGATTTGGAGCACTTCCTTCACCATGCGAGCAAAGGGATCTCGTCGAATTAGAAGCTCCATTGTCTTCTGGTAGTGCTGGATTTTTGAAAATGGCCTTGATATTTTATGATGCTGCTGAGGTTGTCTAGGAGGCACTTGCATGTTTGCTGGTGGGCAGAGTTTGGGCTTATTGATTTTATTTTATTTGCAGATGTTTACATGCTTTGGTGTTGGATTTACCGCCTCTTTTGACTCATCCTCTCCCCTTGACTCCCAATCTTGTACTGCGGAGAGAGCACCCCATTGGCACCCCATCTTCCCTCCCACTGGCACCCCATTGTGGCTCTATGAGATCTAGATGGTCTTGCTTGCGATCGGTGGCACGATGGATGCTCCTTGTCAGACTCCGATGTTTGAAGACGCTCCTCTTCTAGGAATTTTCCAATGGCTTCATTGTGAAAGCATATTCAATGTGGAGCTTCAATAGCCTATGAAAAATGCGCATGAAGATAAAAATGTACATTCGATAGAGGAAAGAGAAAGATTGGATTCCAAGCCCGGTCCTTTTGTGCACGATCTGGGGCATTGAGCATGGGACATCTCAAAATAGACGCTTCCCATTCTTTGCCTTCATCTTCAAAATCAAGATTACCCTTGAGTGAAAAATGGACAAGGTAAGAGAGAAGAAGCCCCTTGTTTGTAGCCAAGCAAACACTTTATGGTCTTCAAGTCCCCACCTAGGTGCCACTCCACATCAAAGCTACCGAAACCCTCAACCTCCAAATTCACACCTGCAAGTTGGAAGCATATTACTTCTGTGATCCATGGAGTTCTCTCAAAAATCCATGAAAGTACTCCATTGGTCTCTTTGGGCACTTCAATAGCACCCAACCACTAAATATCTTTCTCTAATTGCACACTAAAAGATGGGGTGGGAGATGGCTCGACTAAATCCCTTTGCTTGGTTTGCAAAAGGGCCTGATTCATTAGAGTGACACTTAGCCTCTCTAACATTTCGCCTTTCACTATTTGACACTTATCGAGTTTCAACACAAAAGCGACCTTTGTGCCAAGCAAGGGCGGTTCAATGCTTCTATGTCAAGGGTATGGATGGATGAAAACCTTTGCACAACCTAAGAAATCTGCAAAGGTTTCTTAGGTTGTGCCAAGCAAGGGCGGTTCAATGCTTCTATGGCAAGGGTATGGATGGATGGATAGAAGCATTGAACCGCCCTTTGCAGATTTCTTAGGTTGTGCTCCACCCGAATGTGCAAGGGTTTCAATGGATGAAAACATGCGCTTGCACTCCCTTGCACCAAGGGGTGTTTCTTTCAAATATGTGATGGTGCTACATAATGTGGGTATCCTTTTTCCTAAATTTGTTGTTGGAGAGTTTAAACCTCCCTCTTAGAAGAGGTAATAATTTCTTGTAATGCCACTGTCTTGAGCTGAAGAGCTTGACATTCGTGCATCCACGAATGCAAATAAGCACCTGCACCCATACACAGCCGCTTGCAATAGCCTAACAAGCCTGCTTCTCCCCTCCCAAGATATTGAAAAAATGTAAAGGATGGATGGAAGCGGCTTATAGGATCGTAAGGGTATAAATGGCCGTCCACCCAAATGTCAACATTTGTCTCACCAGCGACACTACGTTCTTATGATGACCTTTGATCACCCTCACACGCGACCTTCGGTGCAAACGTCGTGGATAAGCGAATATGTACGCTTTTGGTGTATGGAATAGGTGGTGTGGAGGCACACGATTCGTGATGTCCATAAGCACCATGGAAATTGTTGCGTGAGGAAGCAAAGGATGAAAAGAGAGAGGGAGGAAGATGGGAGGAGAGAAGGTGGCAGGGGGCAGAGGGAGAGAGTGGATAGGAGGAGGAGAGAACTTTTTTTAAAAAAAGATTTTGAAAAAATGGATTTTCAATGCTTGTAGGTGTAAAAAAAAGTCAAAAAATGATTTTTGGAGATGTATATATATTGGGGGGGAGTTTTAAGTCAAAAAAAAAGTAAAAATGACTTTTTTTGAAAAAAAGTCAAATTTTGGCTCTTAATGACCGACGTTTTTGATGATGTGGCCACACCCCTTTACTCCCTTCACTTTCAAAAAGCTAGAAAGAGAAAGTAACCTCTTAGGTCCACATCCTACACGTGTCTTACAAAAAGGCTAGAAAAGCCTACTCAAAACTAGCTTCTTGAATGCTCTTGTCTCGTTAACCCTATACAACATTAGCCTTAATTCTTAAAAATTAGGATTCCTTACAAGACCCATGCAAAGTCCATATATCTCCTAATGTAGGGTTAGACCCTCCTATTCCGCTTTTGTTTTTTTGCAAATGTGTCTTCATTATGTCCGGATTTGTGGATGACAACTGTTGATGTGTATTGATATCTATGAGATGAAACAATCCATCCAACTAGACATTGTATGATTATCATCCTAAAAAAACTGGCTCATTCGTATAGACTCTAGCTCTCAAGATTTGGAAAAACCAAACATTGCCCTAGTCTATTCCACTTAATCTTATAACTGTGTTATCAAAGATCCACCAGTAGAGCGAGAGAGAGAGAGGGTGAGGAAAAAAAAGAGAGGATTCTCAACCCTGATGGAATTTCTCAGCGGACTCTCAAAAAGCGCTCTTCGGAGAGTGCGCGCCAGAAATATACATCCTATCAACAATACTGACAAAAGGATGGGGCTCTAACTAGGAAGTATGCTTTAACTTGGAAGTAGATACACAATCCCTTTTCGCACTTCCTTGCATAGAAATTTCTTTTTAATCCCTCTCACGACCTACAAGCCATATTATCTAGAAAGTAAAATTATGACACAAAAAAGAAAAAAATGAATGAAAGAAAGAAATAATCCTTGCCAATTATCTAAAAAACAACAGCTATAGGCAAATCTATCTATTCATTCTGTAGATCCTCCTTTAGTTGGTGCAATGTGCACATGGATCTTATCTTGAATGTGGCCAGGTGTTCACTGCTCATCCACACATCAATGTTTTGGACGGGGTTCTCAGTATAATCATCCATTTTTTGATTTAAAGGGACCAATTCAAACCCCCAGATAATGCATCTGGATCCATACATAGTAGGACAAAAGAAAAGAAAACAATCATAAGAGCTGAGTAGCAAAAACAAACAAAAGCAAAGTGGAAAGAGCACTCAATAATTTAGTGTATACTAATACGAATCTCTTACATTTAGCTATGTGCATAGAAACGGAGGTGAAGCTCCTTGTGCATATAAACATGATGCACTAGTGTCGTCTTAAATCCAAAAAGCGTGAAATCTTTCACTCTTTCTTCTTGGTTTTTGTTCTCTCTTATAGTGGCAGGGTTATTTGAGGCTTAAAAAGGAGGAGAACCCCATCAAGATATGTTGATAGTAAAGGAATGTTAGAAAAGCACAAAAGAACCATACAAAACCCTACATGTGAAATAGAGGCATATGAGTTTTTTCATTATAGTTCTTTTAAGCCTAAGGAGGAGGACCATGATTACGATATTTGGAGACTCTCGGCTCGTAGGGGGCATGTTGTTTTCTATAAAGAGTGGATTCCCCAGCGTTATTGATAGAAAGAGTGGGAGGTGTGTGAAACTGGTATGGAACGAGGACTTCAATGAGACACCTATACAAATTCACATTTGAATTGGCTAAAGTTGTGAACCGGTAGACATGCCAAGGTAGAGGAGAAAGGTAAGGGAAGCTCTAAAGTTTTCAATTGAGCACTCAAGGTCGCGGTCAACCCAGCATGCAATTTCAAGAGACCTAATGTGCAATTTTATCATGTGTGTGCTTTCCTTCTACGTGGATGTCACATCCAATGCATACAATCTATTATGCATTTGCTAGTACATAACTCAACCTTTCATGTGACGCCACAGCAAAAGCGAAGGAAGTTCTTGCTGAATCTCGATCTTTGAAGCAAAATAGTAAAAGAAGCCACAAATGTCAAGGAATGTTCTCACTCCAGCAAGACTCTTTGAGTGATTGTGACGGTTTTTGATGCGTTCGACCATCGTGGCTAAAGGTAGTGGTTGGTTGTGTCGCTTTAATGAATGGCATTTGCATGACCTTAATAAGGCTTATTATATATACTACTAGCTACCACATGCATACTCATTTGAATTTTTTGCCACCGTGCCCTACTAGCTAACATGAGGGTTCGTTCCAGGAGGAACAAAAACACTTGGGGTGAGAGAGGCTCGAACTCTCGACCTCAGGATACCTCAGAGCTATGAGACCTACGCGCTAGCCAACTGCGCCACCACCCCTGATGATGTCGGCAAGCCGCTGTTATAATAGACATTATATATTCACTTAATACGTGAACGCGGGGCCCCGTCTGAGAGAGAGCGCGCGCGCGCGAGAGAGAGAGAGAGAGAAACGTGAGCACCATGACTGTCCAACAAAGTATGCAACTGTTCTGATTTTGTTGCCAGCCCATGCATGTCACATTGTTTCTGCAAAGGTTATCTCATAAGACACAAACAAATTGGCGAATGTGCGGTATGGTATGCGTGACTCTGTTGGAATGCAAGTACATTATGCATGGCTGACGAGACACGGGACGACCATTTTGCAGACGAAGATTCTTCACATGCTCAAAGTGGGTGGTACAGATTCACAGAAGGCGTCTCTTCGTACAAGTTCTGTGAAATCTTCGCCAGCTGGAGATCAGACAAACGGCCGGATCAGTGGTCGACACACGACGCCAACTTAGCAACATCACATGCTTCCATGTTTCTGCTGCCTGCTGCTAATTACTTGGTTAGAGCCTCGACTGAACTTTTGCCTTGCCTGCAAAGGACAGTAATAGCTTTCTGGAATTCTTCCACCAACGATCGATTCTTCAGAAGTGGGCAAGTTACCCCCGCTTGCAAAAAAGAAAAGGGATGGCCTTTGGGCCTTTGGCGCCTGTGCATAGATTTGTTTGCTGTAGCTATAGCCACGAGGATGGGTGAGATAGATGCTTGAGCACATCTATGAACTATATTTGAATCCAACAAGAGAGAAGGTCCATCAAATTTTGTAGCAGTGCACATTTATTGGAATTACCTTAGTTTCCACTCTCGTGAGCGCCTTTTTGCCATATTGTGCGGTCTTCCACCAAATGTCTCACACAGATTGACCCGTTGGCAAATTTTTACCAGATCTTGTCGTACAACGTGATGGAGCAGTGTTGGTGCAACCTTCCAATGAGGCAAGTAGAATATAGACCGCCAGGGCCAGGAGGGAGAGAAGAAACATACAGGTCTATGAGGAGATATTGGCAATTGATCATGCCCTTTCAAGTTGGACGCTAGCTGCATGATATTGTATATTGATGTTGGCCAGCGCTTCTGAAAACGTCGTCCAATGTTGTGCTATTTTTCTACACGCACTGAGCTACCATAGCTATAGATGCAAAACAATTTTGAACACACACCTACATGCAGAGTCTCCTCATGGGAAACAATCCGCAACTTCGTCTACGTCATTCCGCCAACTTCGCCTCCCTTTCGCTCACTTGCGCGATCGACATGGTGCAGAAAAGGGATGGTACAATCAGCACAAGTCTCCCATATTGAGGATTAAGGAGATGAGAGAGAGCATCTGGGTCCGAATCTAACGAAAACGAGGATACCAGAAAACATGTTGCATACCAGAAGGGGTAGCTAGGTATGTTTATATATAAGAATGACATTTGAACCGAGCTGTGCGCCATGCCCCTGCCAATTTCCATAGGATGAATATGGACAGAATCTTCCACCCTGGTCACAGAGATCTTCTGGGCGCCGGATATCATTGCACCCCACGATACCAAACCACGACTTTCAAAAACTATCTTTCATGCTGCCAGTACATCTGCTATACATATCAACAAGGGTGCTTCCAATGAGTCTGGCCTTAAATCTGTCTATGATAAACATGTCCATCATCGTGGTCTGCAAAGCTTGCTAGCAATTATGCACTCCATGTCACTACATTCACAAGGAGCTTTAATGGACGTGTTTCTAGATAGCAAGTTAGAGTACATGCTCAATAATTCTTAGTTACAAGTAGGAGTTTTCACATTTAATCTAACAAGTAAGCTAGCAATTTTCTAATTCATCTAGCAAATCACAAACTCCTATATAGTAACTTGCTCTTGGACGTGTTGATCTAGTAAGTTCATATAGTAAGTCATAAACTCCTATATAGAAACCTGTTCTTGGATGTCCTTATCTAGTAAGTTCATCTAGTAAGTTATGAACTCCTATATAGTAGCTAGCTCTTTGGCATCCTCATCTGGTAGTTTATAAACTCCTATATAGCAAAGGGTGTTTCATCTAGTAATTTACCACTTACTATGGATCAAGTAATTGTAGTAAGTTTGTCTGCCCCTAATTTCATTTTAGTAAAAATTCATTAAGCATAGTTAAACAACTAATTATTGACAAATATCATGGTTACTCGCTCGATCCTCAACTAAGTTTCTTAATTGATATATTTGTTGCTAATATAAATAAGGAAACAAAATAAAGTCTCATAGTTGTAGACAAAACTATAAAAGGGAAGGGATCAAAACATTTTATATCTCACACACTCTATCATTGATCTGCAAGTACCACAACTGCACACATTGTCCTTAGAGAGGAAAAGATATTACAAGATGATGGAGATTATTGTAGATTTTTTGAACAATTTATGTTATATTCATCCAAATAATTAATGATACAATTCTAAACACAAAGTAGATCACAATCTATACAAAAAAAAAACATCCAATTCAAATGTAAATTGGATACCCTACAAGTACAGTCCACGTTGTGTTGATTATTTAAAAGTCTCATTAACTTCTCAAAATATGTCCATAAGCTTGGGCAACAAGTGTCAAGTTATAACTTTATATCTTCGATATTGTGCTAGAATACAAGGTCAAAATATCAATGTGGAGGTGTATTTAAAACCTAGATTTCTTCAGAGTTTTCAAGAAGCTGCTTTGTTGATAACACCAATTTAATTAGGCGTTTTGGGACTTATTCAAGTCCCATTTTAAAAATGAGACTTGAGCTTTGCGCTTTTATTGGTTACTTTGAACTATAAACCATACAATCATACCCTTTGAATAAGACCAAATTGTTATTAGAACACCAATTTAGGTTTCATTTTCAAAAGGGTCCCTGCAAGGTTAATCTTATTTGACACTTTAAACTATCTAAACACACAAAAAAACACCATTAATCATAAAGAAAACGTCAAGATAATTTGCACCTTTTCAAGTACATATCTTAAACAATTCATTCAAAAAAAAACAGTGGATTATTTCAATGCTATGACTCTAGAAGATCTTATCAAGTGCTGATTTTTTCTATTACAAAAACATGAACTGTCGTGTTTTCTATTCAAATGTCATTGCTAGTTATTTGAACCCTTTGTTAGGGATTCACAAAAGCATTTTATTCATTTACTAAATGCAAGATACCAGACATCCTTATTGATATTTGGAGTTACACTTTGCAAACTTTATCCCTTCTTTTATCACAAGAAGTACATAGGCTTCAACACATTAGTATGGTAAGGATAACAAGCTCGGTTCTATATCAAACTGAGGGTGAAAGAGAAAGTACATAAATGATCACAAGGGCGCTGATGAATTTAACTAAATATTTTCTACAATGAGAAAGCAGTTTCTCCATTTGGGTATGGTTTGTGCCATCTTGCCAGCTTGTGATGATATACTCTATTGACCAAAGAGACACTTGGATAGCATGTGGTCAACTTCATTTTTTTATTGGGTCTAGCAACCATAGTGTTGTGTTTGTGGGTCCTTAATAAGCTGTTTGTGATGTTATTGTGGCTCATGAGGTTTCTCTTGTATTTCATTGAAAAATCCTTTCAGTTTTAGACATGTTATTCCACACATCCACATTATATTTTAGAGGTTCTTGCCATCAATTTGATGCCCAAATAGATCTACCTCAATTCTCCTTTGTACATGCAAACTTCAAGCTACTCATCTAGACCTCGTCTACAAATGTGAAGACTAAACCATTAGTTCATTTTTGTGTCACGCTCAAATTAAGATCTAGAGCATTATTCAAAAACTTCATTACTTCGTTAGCGTAGGAGGTAAAATCGCAGCACTGCGCTCTCATTAACCCATGTGGCTACTCTATTAAAAAAAAAAACACTGCGATGAAAAGCTCTAAAAAGAACTACGACTACACCGTCAAAAGCTACCAACTGCCAAGTGAATTTAAAAAACAGCATTCTACGTTGCTCTCAGCAGTAATGCGATCTTCTCCACAAGTAGTTCGAACTTCGCAGGTTCCCAAGAGCAGCGCAGAGCTTTGTCTGCAGGTTTGTCTCTGGCCACTGTTTGAGAGAGAGAGAGAGAGAGAGAGAGAGAGAGAGAGAGAGAGAGAGAGAGAGAGAGAGAGAGAGAGAGAGAGAGAGAGAGAGAGAGAGAGAGCTATGAAGCTAGTAGCATCTTTTGCTCTCAGCAGCAATTCGATCTTCTCCACAATCAGTTTGCAAGTTCCCAGAAGCAGCTCAAAGCTTTGTCTTCAGGTTTGTCTCTGGCTACTGTTTGAGAGAGAGAGAGAGAGAGAGAGAGAGAGAGAGAGAGAGAGAGAGAGAGAGAGAGAAGGCTATGAAGCTAGTAACATCTTTTGATGCTCCTCCTTTCAACCAAAGCCATCATTGCAACACGTTATAATTTCCGCACACACATATACTCACAGGAGTAACTGCTACATGAGGTTGAGACTTCTTTCTAGCTAGTACTGCAGGAAGTAACAAGCATTGCTGGATGTGGGTCTACAGATTACCCTTCTCTTTCCATTATTTTCTTCTGTGCTCCAAAATAGTGTGCATTTACCCTAGGCTTAAGCAACTTATTAGGAGGTTAATTAGCAGCTATGGCGTGGAAGTCAAAATCCATATGCAAAGTGAGGGCCTCTCTCTAGATGCAATCACCTACGCACAGGCGCCTGGAAGGCATGTGGCTCTGTCGTGCTTTTTTAATCGTTGCAGTAAAAATCTAGATGCGAGGTGAGGGCCTCTCTCATGATGCAATCACCTACGCAGGCATAGATGCAATCACCTACACAAGCATCACATGTCACAAGCTTTTTTTAACACACGTCGATCACAAGCGTTAACAACTTTCAAATCTATCATGCTCCCTATCAGGTGTTCTGTTTGCAATGTCAGCAGATGTGAAGCGAGGGCCTCTATTTAGATGCAATCACCTATGCATGCATCTTGAAGGCATGTGGCCCTATGCAAGAAAAAAGATGTTGTGCTTTGCACTCTCTTGATCGATATGTATTCTAAATGTGGTGTGCTTGAGAAAGCACAAAAAGTGCTTGAGGAGCTTCCTGTCCGGCATGTCTCTCCAGATGTAATCACCTACGCAGGCATAGACGCAATCACCTTTACAAGCAACACATGTTGCAATTTTTAATCACACGTCGATCACAGGCGTTGACGACTTTCAAATCTATCATGCTCCCTATCAGGTATTCTGCTCGCAATGTGAGCAAGCGTTACATTAGGAAAGTTACATCCTTCTGTGACCAAGAGTAGAAGGGTACAAAGTGACATTGATTTTGATGTCACACATAACATCACAAACCGAACAGAAGATCGGCATGTAAAAAGAACTGAAGAGTCCAGTAGTGATGGAAGGAAGGATTTCTGTAACTGTTCTTTTTATTGCTATGGCGGCGGTTTGTGCATACTTCAACCTTTTATCAACACCAAATTCTTTCAAAGAGATTTGGGAGCTTGAAGCTCCATTTTGGTTTAGATGTGCCACATGTAGCACCTTCCTTGAGTGAAGGTCTCAACGTGGAGGAAGAGCAAATGGAAGATTCAAATGGCGGTGACCATCATGTAGATGGTGATGACCATTTACAGGCTGATGCTAGCGTGCAAGATAGTAGGGAGGAAAATGAGGAAGGGACATCTATTGTTCTCTTTGAACTAATAGAGAGAATAGTAGAACTTCAAAGTTTATGGGATGAACATAAAATGCCGATAGGTGTTCAAGATATGGAGTGTAGCTACTTTGTTTGCTACCATGGATGGTTTGGGGTAGAGGTCCACTACTTGTCCAACCTGCTATCTATTGTGTTATGGAGGTTTTAGACCAAGTTTGTTTGAAGGTCCACCACCTATCCAAGCTAGCTCTATTGAATAGTCCTATCTCTAGTCTGATCACGTGGATGGTTTGGGGTAGAGGTCCACCACTTGTCCAACCTAATAACCATTGTGTTATGGAGGTTTTAGCCCATGGTGGTTTGAAGGACCATTGTGTTATGGAAGTTTTAGCCCATGGTGGTTTGAAGGTCCATCACCTGTCCAAGCTAGCTCTATTGAATAGTCCTATCTCTATTGTTTGAAGGTTAAAGTGTGAATGGAGTGTAGCTACTATGTTTAGTAACATGGATGGTTTGTGGTAAAGGTCCACCACTTGTCCAACCTGCTATCCATTGTGTTATGGAGGCTTTAGCCCTAGGTGGTTTCAAGGTCCACCACCTGTGGAAGCTAGCTCTATTGAAAATTCCTACCTCAATTGTTTGAAGGTCAATGTGCGAATGGAGTGTAGCTACTAGGCTTACTATCATGGATGGTTTGGGGTAGAGGTCCGCCATCTTTCCAACCTACTATCCATTGTGTTTTGGAGGATTTAGCCCAGGTTGGTTTGAAGGCCCACCACGTGTCCAAGCTAGATCTATTGAACAAATCTATCTCTAGTGTTTCAAAGTGAATGTGTGAATGGATTGTAGGTACTTTGTTTACTACCATGGATAGTATGGGGTAGACGTCCACCACTTGTCCATCCTACTATCTATTGTGCCATGGAGGTTTTATCCCGGGGTGGTGTGAAGGTGGACCACCTGTTCAATCTATCTCTATTATTTCAAGGTCAATGTGTGAATGGAGTGTAAGTACTATCTCTATAATTACCATGGATGCTTTGGGACATAGGTCCACCACAACCTAGTATCCCTTGTGTTATAAAGGTTCTAGCCGAAGGTGGTTTGAAGGTCCACCACCTGTCCAAGCTAGATCTACTGAAAGAAGCTATCTCTATTGTTTGAAGGTCAATGTGTGAAAGGAGTGTCTACTATGTTTACTACCAGGGATGGTTTGTGGTAGAGGTCCACCACTTGTCCAACCTACTAACCATTGTGTTATGAAGGTTTTAGCCTAAGGTTGTTTGAAGGTCCACCAATTGTGCAAACTAGCTTTATTTAAAGAAGCTATCTCTATTGTTTGAAGAGAGCGTGTGAATGGAGTGTAGCTACTATGACTACTATCATGGATGGTTTGTGGTAGAGGTCCATCACTTGTCCAACCTACTATCCATTGTGTCATGGAGGTTTTAGCACAAGGTGGTTTGAAGTTCCAACACCTTTCCAAGCTAGCTCTATTGAAACAAGCTATCTCTACGGTTTCAAGGTCAATGTGTGAATGGAGTATACCTACCATGTTTACTACCATGGATGGTTTGAAGAAAAGGTCCACCACTTTTCCAACCTACCGTCCACTATGTCATGGACGCTTTAGCCCAAGGTGGTTTGAAGGTCCACCACCTCTCCAAGGTAGCTCTACTGGAACAAGATATCTCTATTGTTTCAAGGTCAATGTGTGAATGAAGTGAAGCTACTATGTCTATTAGCATGAAAGGTTTGAGGCAAGGTGCACCACTTATCCAACCTACTATCCATTGTGTTATGGAGTATTTAACCCAAGGTGGTTTATTGAAGGTCCACCACATGTCCAAGCTAGATATATATTGAAAGAATCTATCTCTATTATTCCAAGGTCAATAAAAGAATCGAGTGGAGCTACTATGTTTACTACCACGGATGGTTTGGAGCAGAGGTCCACCACTTGTCCAACCTATTGAACATTGTGTTATGGAGATTTTAGCCCAAGGTGGTTTGAAGGTCCCCTACCTGTCTATTGAAATAAGCTATCTCTATTGTTTCAAGGTCAATGTGTGAATGGAGCTGAGCTACTATATTTACTACCATGGATGGTTTGGGGTAGAATTCCACCACTTTTACAACCTAATAATCATTATGTTATGGAGGTTTTAACCCATGGTGGTTTGAAGGTCCACCACCTATCCAAGCTAGCTCTATTGAATAGTCCTATCTCTACTGTTTGAAGGTCAAAAAGTCTAAATGGAGTATGGATACTATGTTTACTACCATGGATGGTTTGGGGTAGAGGTCTACCACTTGTTCAACCTACTATCCATTCCTGTCTAAGCTAGCTATATTAAAAATTTCTACTTCTATTGTTTGAAGGTCAATGTGTGAATGGAGTGTAGCTACAATTTTTACTACCATGGATGGTTTGGGGTAGAGGTCCAACACTTGTCCAATCTACTAACCATTGTGCTATGGAGGTTTTAGCCCAAGGTGGTTTGAAGGTCCACCACTTGTCCAAGCTAGCTCTATTTACTAGTCCTATCTCTATTGTTTGAAGGTCAATGTGTGAAGGGAGTGTATATACTATGTTTACTACCAGGGATGTTATGGGCAGAGGTCCACCACTTGTCCAACCCACTAACAATTCTGTTATGGAAGTTCTAGTCCAAGGTGGTTTTAAGGTCTACCACATGTCCAAGCTAACTCTATTGAAAGAATCTATCTCTATTGTTTCAAGGTCAATAGCTGAATGGGGTGGAGCTACTATGTTTACTACCATGGATGGTTTGGGGAAATGACTACTTGGACACTAGGAAGCAGGTTCATGCACTAGTTCACCTTGGACATTGAGCTTTGCAACTAGGTCAAAGTCAATAGCTGAATGGGGTGGAGCTACTATGTTTACTACCATGGATGGTTTGGGGAAATGACTACTTGGACACTAGCAAGCGGGTTCATACACTAATTCACCTTAGACATTGAGCTTTACAACTAGGTGCACCACTTGTCCAAGCTATGCCATATAAATAGGGAGGGGGTTCTTGAGCCAATATGAACCACTTCTCAAACGTTGCTTCCATTGAAATAATTAAGGATTACTTGGACATTGATATGCAAGTTCTATAGTCGTTTAGTGATGACATTAGAACTAGGTCCACCACTTTTCCAAGCTATGTTGTAATATAGTAGGTGGGTCACCATTTATCCACTTTGATTGGGGCTCCTCAAATTGAAAGTCGTCGGACTATTAACATTCATAACCCTCATGTATTTCATAATGGAAATTGTAATTTTTTTCTCAAAGGAAAGAACTATGAGTATGAACTTGACAATGCATTTTTTTTCACTTGCAGGATGGACTTTGAATCTGGGGAGAAATTATATTTGATTCTTGATAATGAAATGTTGGTATTGGTTGTGTGTGTAGAACAGATCCAGATTCCACATGTGGTGGTACAAAGATAGGGCAAGGAAATGTATCTATACTAGTGGAAGAATGTTTGAAGGATGTGGTGCTCCCTTGTCCTACAATGGATACTACATCTCTCCAAAGTTCATTATGGAGTGTTGTTCAATGGACCAAGCTTCTTTTGCAGTCTTCCATGATAAATGAAAACCCAATTGACACAAATGAAAGCTACAGTGGTGATGAACAAGGGATCAACCTGTCCTCTACTTACATATGCAATACCTATAACAAGCCCAGAGTTTGAAACATTAATACAAGAATCTTGGAGAAATCAAAGGGTACTTTTAAAGGATGAAAAAATGATGTAGATTGTACATGAAGGGACCATCTTATATGTATTTCCAAAAGATTATGTTAACTTTCATGTACTTGGTGATTATTTTGTGGGTGTGGGTATTGAAAGGGAGAATGAAATTAGTGAGTACATGCCTAATGTGGCTAGCATCACTTTGATAAAGTGGCCCATCTAGCGGACAACCATGTTGGATGGGATCCCATTACAACGCTTTGTTCCTATAATGGGATGCATGCTACTTGTGCAGAATCTGATGTATCCAATGATGATAATGCTAGAAAATATGGTGATGGGAATACCGTTGCTACATCGTTAAGGAAGCGGTGCTACACTTTTATCAAGAAATCTTGGACCACTTGTCCAACCTACTAACCATTGTTTAATGGCGGTTTTAGCCCAAGGTGGTTTAAAGGTCCATCACCTGTCCAAGCTAGCTCTATTGAATTGTCCTATATCTAGTCTAATCACATGGATGGTTTGGGGTAGAGGTCCACCACTTGTCCAACCTACTAACCATTGTGTTATGAAGGTTTTAGCCCATGGTGGTTTGAAGGTCCATCACCTGTCCAAGCTAGCTCTATTAAATAGTCCTATCTCTATTGTACATATCAACAAGGGTGCTTCCAATGAGTCTGGCCTTAAATCTGGCTACGATAAACATGTCCATCATCGTGGTCTGCAATGCTTGCTATCAATTACGCACTCCATGTCACTACATTCTGTTCTGAGCCCCCGGTACACTCCAAAACGTGGCATACACAGCGTCCAAAGGCGTGTTCCCAACATTGACGTCGTATTCTCCTGGCCATGATAGGCCGAGACCCTTTACTACCACAAGCCTGTATAAGGATGTAACGTTATTTATCAGGTTCCGCATTTGCTTCTCTGCATGTCGATGTTCCAATACATGGCAAGGGCTTCTTCTATTGGAATTAAAAAATAATAACAGTTGTACGCCTCGAGAAGCGAAGAGGCACAAACACCTACCTCTTCATATCCAAACTTCAAACATTATAAAACTAACCCTTATGTAATCAATCCAACAATCACAACCAATCATTTACATCTTATCGTGTCTCGCATCTCTCCCTCCTTCTTTGTGTATCTGCACCTCTCTCCTTCTCTGTGTTAACACTAGTTCTATAATCGGACACTCAAATATCTTGAGACACTAAAGTGTCATGTTTTTCTAGCAACTTGTCATAATTATTTGTTGAATCTAAAAAAACATTTCATAGGTCACGTTCATATCTTAGGTTAGCTATGAGGTGAAGAACATAGCCAAATTTTACTTTTGCCAAAATAAATACCAAATTAAGATGATAATGATAAGTTTTAAGATGAAAAAATCATAGAAATTTAGTGCAATTTTAACAAAATTTTCATAAATTGAATATAACTTCTTATCAAAATAAGATTTTTCATAGATTTCAAGGTGTATGGATAGGAAAAAACTTATTATAGAAAGAAATTGAGCTTCATAACCTAGTTATGGGACTATATTTTTGTTATAATCAAAAAACCAAACTCTTGAAAATGCTGACAAACAGGAAAATTTTGGTCTTTCAAGGCCTCTTTCATTAACATGATGAGGTTATGGGACAAAACCTAAGGTGTATAATGTATCTATAGGTCAATACCCATCAATTAAGCATTTTTTAAGGGTTCAAACTCATAGGAATCTTGTAGTTTAAGCTCATTTTAAAAAATTTGTAGTGCGTAATTTCTTGCAAAAAAAACATTGCTATGAAAAACTAATAAAAGTGTGTATATAAATCTCCCAATTGTGTCCATATGGGGTATTTGTATACAAATAAGTGAGATGAATGGAAAAGTTCAAAACTGGACTTTATTTTAAGGCTTATCTTTGATAAATAAAATATCATGATTACAACATGCGCAATTTTTTGGCATTTAGCCCTAAACTGATAAGACCAACACACATGTACATGAAACCAGGTTTTCACGAAAAATATTCCTTTATGTATGTTTATCAAACAAACCAGTGAGAGGTTTTACCATACCAATCCAATTCTCAAAGAACCATCTTCAACTGAATAATCTCCAGCCCCTTAAGCTAGTTACTCACAACCATATTATTTTATCATGAAAAAAACCTAGCTAGACCAGAGTCGCCCATTCAAACAGCAAGCAAACCCATGCCATAAGCACATCACAACACATTTAGAAGTGTCCATAAATTCTCAATTACCAAGCAAAAAAGATATTACTTTCAAAACTTAACCCATCAAGCCAAAGAACTCCACATGAAGAAGAAGCCAAAAAATGAATCTCCAAAGCTTGTTGCTTATCTTTCCCTTTAGCCATAGCCTAACACACTCAGAGTACAATCACTCAAACAACGCTACCTTACCACAACAACAATTGACAGAATGTACAAAAGTCTACTAAGTGAGGGAAACCCTCACCTTTACATAGGATTGAAGTATCAAGGCTGAGAGTAAACCATAGCTTGTACAATCGAATGCAGCTCCATCACTCATCCACGGCCAATCATCAGTCGAAAGACGGTTTGCAATAAATGGGGCCATGTGTAATGCCAACAAATGAACTCCAGAATAGGGAGGAATCAACCCACTTGCAGATCCAGCTCATCGCGCATAAACATGCAGGCAAGCAAAACTACTAGCTTTGACACCTAACTCTACTTCTACACAGAGCCATAAGTTATACCAATTAAGTGAGGCCAACATAATGTAAAGCCAAAAAGGACCATACACATGTGGCTATGAAAAAGGTCTAGGGCCGGCCAAAAATTCCATGTAATTACACGTTGCACAAGATGTGAGCTAAGCAAGCCCATGAATAAGATAAGCCTAAAAAAATTCTCCCATCCATACATTTTTGTGTGTGTGTGCGCGCGGGCACTCGCCCACCCATACCCAGGCCATACCTAAGTAGGTCGTAGATCCATTAGGTATGGGCCTACTTCCTTATTAGATTGCAAAATAAAACAGAATCAATTCTGGCACCCGGCCAGCTATTTAAGCTAATAGCTTTTATTATACTAGTAACTAGTCCATTCCACAGGAAACCATTATTACAAAATTTGCATATCAGCTTGTTAATTTCTTCTTCAAGGGCAAAAATTTTATACATAGATGAGTATATAATAAGCGACAGAATACCTAAGTAGGTATTACGCTCATTTTTTATAGGTCTGTTACTTTTCCTCTTAACAAATTCAGCAGGATTAAAAGACAAATTATCTCGCTTTCAAAAGAAGCGTGTAGTGTATTGTCCAATAAAAGGAGAGTGAAGCTGAATTTTCATGTTTAAAAAGCGGGTTTTTTTAAGAATAGTTTTATCATCTATCACCAACTCTTCTAGAGAGGTAGGCTGATTGTTAACACTCAATAAATCCTCCATGAATCTAAACGTGTTATTGAAGACTAAAAGTTGTTTGGCCTCCTCATTTTGTTTCATTTTTTAACACAACCATTTGTATTCAAAAATTAATAAGTATAGATTGCACATTATTGGTGAGCAGGACAATCCCATAGGTATTCCCATCTTTTGTCTACAACAATTTGGCCCTAATTGAACAAAGCAATTTTGCAATATCCATTTAATTACCATAGAGTAACTTTGTCAAAGCACAGCACTGGCTTTTTGATTGAATTTTTAACCCAACAAGGTGTTCTTACCAGTGAGATCTTTTCAAACCCTTGTGTTTTTTTGTTAGAAAAAGCCAAGTTGATAATCTCATCTAGCACTCCCAGAAGGCCGAATACCCTGAGAGAGGAATGTTTTCATAACATTGTGTAGTATCAACGGTGAAGATACAATAGATATCCGTAGGCAAGTTGATAAACACCTCCGATGAATTCTTAGCAAGCCAGAAAGTACAACACTCTATACCACTGAATCTTTTAAGGTTTGTTCTTCGTTTAGCACAAAGATTGCAAACCTCTGTCATGACTAGGTTCAGGCAGGAAGTAACATCTTTTGTAACACAAGAAAAATATTGTTTGAAGCATCAAAAATCCATCGGAACTTTTGTTTGTGTTTTTTAAAAGTCGGGAATAACACGGGAAGCTTACTTGAAGTTTCATTGTATCCCATATTGTCCAAATCTCTCAGCAAAGCTAAAGCCACATCCTTTAGTGTTTCATTTGCCTTTTCAAATTCATTTCCACCCAACCTTACCAGGGCAGCTTCATAAACAAGCTTCTTACAGATAACTGATACAATGTTGATAGCTTTATCGAGACCGACTATAAACCAATCACAAGTCAGCTCATGGCAATTTTGCATAATTTTTGGAGTGACCCAAGTAGTATCCAAGCTGAGCCATTTATCTGGCAAAAGACTAACCTTTTGAAAAAAGACCGTCTTAAGTTTTTCGACAAGATCCTGTAGGATCTGTTGCTCCAATGGGAGCGTTAAGGCCAAGTCAGCCAGACAGTCCAGTAGTGCGGACAGTGCCATTCTAGAATTCAGAGGCTCTACAAGTATATGATTCAAACCCATTACAAGTAAATCTCGAAGAGAAGAAACCTTAATAATAATTAGGTTTGTCGTACAGACATGTACACCAAGTATACCAAAATCCTTGCAGTATGCGGTAATTTTTTTGCATTTACATCTTAAAATAGGTTCATGTCTCAAAAATTCATTTGACTACACAAAACACTTAATAGGGTCAGAATATTTCCAACCAAACACCACATTTTCAATCACAGAATGATTACCATATATCAAATCAAAGCATTCAACAAAAATTGAGTTTGGTGAAAAGAAATCCAAAATTGTATTGGTGAAATGACAATGAATGGAATTTGCACTACAATCCCCAGTTTTGCTTGGTAGAAAGCGCCTCCCGATCTCATTGACTGCTACCAGCACAATCACATTTCCAAAAGATGTTTAATAGGCAACCCCCGACCCCTTCCTCTTGTAAAGCTTCTAGACTTTCCTCTTCCAAAACTGGAGTCAGCAGACGAAGAGGGGGTAAGAAAGGAAGTAAACGTGGAGTTTCGAGTTAGAAGTGTGTTGGGTCTTTTTTTAGAAGGGGACTCATCATCTTCAAAGTTAGGTTTCAGAAGACCCAAAATAGTTTTAATCTCTTTGTAAGAACCATAAGTGGTAAGAAGCATCCCGGGTTCATTTGCTCCGAGCTCTTTGAGCATGTCAACCATCAATATACAAAATTGTATGAAGGCAATTTGTGCCAAAACTAACTCCTTGGCTTGCCCACCTAACCAAGAGAAGATGAGAGTAAGATGAAAGGATGTAGGCTTTTCTGGGAATGTAGATTCTAGATTGTTGATTGCATACCAAACTGCATGGTCAAACCATATAATGCTAGACTCACATGACGCTTTAGGGTCAAGAAATCTGCAAGCGCACTTAAGATGCAGTCTGTAAATATTCCATACTAAATCCACATAATAATCAGCATTGTTTTTTCTTAATTCCATGAGACCTTTGGTTCTCGCATAAAGACCTGCATTAAAGCTACACTTCTTGGAAACTAGAAAATACATGTTGAACGGAGCCTTAATAAGCTCTCCTTTGTCCAAACATTGCACTCCTTTGAGTATCTTTAGCCGAGAATCCTACATTGTAGCAGCTGGTAGATTTGCCAAAAAAAACCCAGGTCTCTATTGAGATAGGAGCCAGAAAACCTTTATTAGGGAGTAACCAAAGTTTGTGCTCCACCCCTAAAGATTCAACCTCCACTTGTCGTATAGGTAGAAATGGGAAAATTCTGGAAACCTCAGGTACCAATTTCAAAAGCGAAGTCCCACTAAGAGAACATAAATCTTTCTGAAAACCTCTTTAACAGCTTTCACAGCAGCACATACCTACAGAAAAAAATGTTGGTAGGTAGGAGAATCAGAATAGTCAGGGACGTGACAAAACTCGGGCTGAGCCCACACTGCTTTCTGAGAAGGTTAGCAAGTTCAGCACCATCCAAAGAGAACTTAACCAAGTCCTCTTTATGAGCTTTAGAGATAGTTGGAATATTAGAAATAATGTCGGTAATAACTTAGACACTCTCCTTACTGTTTTTAACCAAAGTTTTGACCCATTTGTCAAAGAAGACTGTGTGAATCACGGAGGTAATAGGATTACTAAACAAGGCCACAATGAGAGGAGATGCTTCCGCATCTTGTATGCATCTAAGAACCAAAAGTGAAGCTCGTGAAAGCCAGTCCCTAATACAAGGAAACTGCCTCATGGAGGCATAGTTAGATATGTCCCAGAAATTTGAAAGGAAATATTATAAACGGCAGAATCTAAAAAAACAAACTATAAAGATAACACTGTAGTGTAATAATCTCGTAGCAGCCTCAACCTTCAACCGGTCAAAAAGCAGTCATAATGATCATGTGAGGCTAGCCCCTCCTAGCTCAGACAAACTGTATCATCAGAGCAACCTGACCTAGCGCAATACTAGGAGCCTGTTCCTGATCCAATGGCAAGATTGGATCTAAGTACAATTTGTGTGTGTTTTAGTTATTTACTTATCTTACCCACAGACGAACATATACAAATTCAAAGACCAAGGTACCCAGATAAATACAAGGTTTATTGTACAAAATAAACTTAGATAGCATGATTTTGTACAAATGAATAACATCAGGTTGGTACAAGTCACCATCCCAAAAGGTAAAAATTCCTTCACAAACTTCGAACCAGCAACCAATCTTCCAAATAGTAAAGCAACCAAAAAGCTGAACCAAAGAGAGTAGCCCTCACCTGCACCCATAGAAACAACATAACATTCTGTTAGCATTGGCTCTATATGCAGGTGATGCACCGGCATCCTAGTTGTTATCCATGCCACAAAGGTACAACTTTTTTGTACAAGTGAACTTATCATTGAAACAGAAACTTTAAGAGACTTTGGTAGCCAATTACATCATCATAAACAAAACTTCAACACCTAGAAACTACCAATGATTAGCATTAGACGAAATCTATGCTAAGGGTCATTATAGTTTATCTCCTTATTTTTTCAAGTTCTATTAAGAAAGGCTCTCTTCCTCAAACATGCCATATTCTTAACTGCAAAAGAGGCCACATATTTTGCCCTAGCCGCTTTAAGCTTTTTCGAGATCTACGCCCTCTTGATAGGATCGACTATAGTGCTCATTCGAGCAGTCAGCTTATACCTTGGTATATCCTGATAACAATAGACGAATATTTCCGGATTTATTAGCATCGAAACCGTCATATACACACTCATGTATACAAGAAAACCCTGACATGTTCTGCCATAATCAAGTTCTATTAAGAAAGGCTCTCTTCCTCGAACATGCCATATTCTTAACTGCAAAAGAGGCCACATATTTTGCCCTAGCCGCTTTAAGCTTTTTCGAGATCTACGCCCTCTTGATAGGATCGACTATAGTGCTCATTCGAGCAGTCAGCTTATACCTTGGTATATCCTGATAACAATAGACGAATATTTCCGGATTTATTAGCATCGAAACCGTCATATACACACTCATGTATACAAGAAAACCCTGACATGTTCTGCCATAATCATGAGCAACATCAGCAATCCGAGGAGCCGGAGATTCTCATTAATCAGACGCTATATGAAGTAATCAAACATGTTACGGTAACATGCCGAGACAGTAAGGAACCACCAAACCAATTTGTAAGAAAAATTAAATAAATATATACCCTTAGTCTGGTCCTACCAAAGTGACTCCCTCTTACTCCTTTTAGCAAAAGATACCAGCAAACCTACAAACAATAGATCATGTTTATGTTCCCATACATATTGTCCATGTCCAGAATAACTAGAAAATGTAATAACCAGGTGTTTTAGATTCGAAAATAGGAGGTTATATTCGAAAATAGGTAATTCTATAGAGTCCTGCAAAGAGCAGGTAACCATATCCACCCAGCTACGTCATCCATTGTTTCAAGGAGTCATAAGTTAGCATAGTTACATTAGACATCCGTAAATAAGAACATAAACAACTATTTATGCTAAGGTATACAGCCTCAACCAAGAAAACCCTATGCTAAGCTATACCTGCTAAACAAGAAGGATAATTACCAAGTTATCAATACAAACCAAAAGCAACCCCATATCAACAGCATAAATGGTAGCGGTGCCTTATACCAGGTTAAGCACAAAGTACTCACCCGAAAAGAATCTACTCAGCATGTCAACTCAAGACATTCCTAGGAAAAACAACTTAGCCCAAACAGATCATACCAACACATATACATGAAGGCAGGTTTTCTCAACAGATTCTTTCATACATGTTATCAAACAAGCTTGTGAGAAGTTTTACCATACCAAACAACCCACCAATCCAATTCTCAATAAACCGTCTTAGGTCAAAACCCAAATGAGCCTTAGGTCAAAACCCAAAATAAAGCTAATGAATTTAGAGTATAACCATGCCAACCCAGGAAGAAGCCAAAAGAGTGGTCATATCTACAAACCAGCAAAAGTACTCAACCAAAAAGAGTCTGCTTAACATATCTTTCCAATGTATTCATCAAAAAAATAATTTAGCCCTAAACTGATAAAACCAGCACATGTACATGAAACCAAGTTTTCATGAAAAATATTCCTTCGTGCATGTTTATCAAACAAACCAGTGAGATTTTTAACCATACCAAGCAACCACCAATCCAATTCTCAAAGAATCATCTTCAACTGATATAATCTCCAGCCCCTTAAGGTGGTTACTCACAACATATTCGTTTTATCATGAAAAAAACCTAGCTAGACCAGTCGCCCATCCAAATCACAAGCAAACTCATGTCATAAGCACATCACAACACATTTAGAAGTGTCCATAAGTTCTCAATTACCAAGAAAAAAGGTATTACTTTCAAAATTTAACCCATCAAGCCAAAGAACTCCACATGAGAAGAAGCCAAAAAATGAACCTCCAAAGCTTGTTGCTTATCTTTCCCTTTAGCCATAGTGTAACACACTCAGAGTACAGTCACTCAAACAACGCTACCTCAGTTGTTTATCTTTGCTTATCTTTCCCTTTAGCCATAGCGTAACACACTCAGAGTACAGTCACTCAAACAACGCTACCTCACCACAACAACTGACAAAATGTATAAAAGCCTGCTAAGTGAGGAAAACCCTCACCTTTATATAAGATTGAAGGATCAAGGTTGAGAGTAAACCACAGCTCGTACAACCAAATGCAGCTCCACCGCTCATCCACGACCAATCATCGATTGGAAGACAGTTTGCAATAAATGGGGCTATGTGTAATGCCAACAGATGAACTCGAGAATAGGGCGGAATCAACTCCCAATCCAGCTCATCGCGCGTAAACATACAAGCAAGTAAAACCACCAGCTTCGGCACCTAACTCTACTTCTACACCAAGCCATAATTTAATACCAATTAAGTGAGGCCACCATTATGTAAACCCAAAAAGGACCACATACATGTGGCCATGAAAAAGGTCCAGGGCAAGCAAAAAATTCCATGTAATTACAAGTTGCACAAGATGTGAGCTAAGCAAGCCCATGAATAAGGTAAGCCTAAAAATTTCTCCTATCCAAACGTGTGTGTGTGTGTGTGTGTGTGTGTGTGTGTGTGTGTGTGTGTGTGTGTGTGTGTGTGTGTGTGTGTGTGTGTGTGTGTGTGTGAGAGAGAGAGAGAGAGAGAGAGAGAGAGAAATGAAATGAAATGAAATGTTATATTAACGTCTTCAAAAGGCCATAGTGACCTATGAGACCAGAAAGTTACAAGGTGGGTGATATGATACAAAGTCAGAGTAACAAAATAACCTAATCAACAATACAAAACAAAGATATATATTATGGGATTCTAGATAGGTCGATGTGAGCTAAGCCGAAAAACTAAGCAAAAATGGGCGGCTAGTTGGGATAGCTGAATCACAAAAGATCTAGCATCGATCGTTGTCGAATCTCATCAATTTCCTCCATGGTTAGTAGTCTGACCGGGCGTCGTGCATGCCTGGCCAGCGTGCTCTGAATCTTTTGACGTAGCCTCCGTCGATGCTGTGTAGTCCTGCGCAGCCGTGGGCGCCTGGATTTCCCCAGTTCAATCGCTCGGTCAATCAATGTGCCTCTGGTGTGAGACGGGGGGGAGCTCTGCTATGGGAGTGGCTCTTGCGGCTATCCCGTGTCTGCTCTGAACAAGTCTGTAATCCGTCTTTGAGACTGGTTAGCCTCGCCATTCATCAGGCTCTCTCTGTGTCTGCACAGCTCGAGCAAGAACAAACCCAGGCATCTTTGATCTTCGTATCCCATTATTCTTGAGAGTGGTCCAAAACCCTCTATGAACAAGCAATGGAAGCGGCCTCGTATCTCGTAGTAGACAGGGCAGCGGCATGTATAATGCAGCTCTGTCTCAAGTTCCATGTCACACAAGGGGCATGTCCTAGCCTCTGCTGGTACTCCGCTATATCTCCCAGTTTCAATCCGCAGCTGGTGAGATGATGTGCGTAACTGGCCAATAGCAAACCGTATCCCATGAGACAGGTGGGTATCCATGTATCTGGGTCTCATCACAAAACCATCTTCTGTAAGCTGGAGAAGGTGGTCTCTGTAGAAAGCCATCTTCGTGCCTAGTTCTTGTGCTGGTTGTATCCATGTCCTCCTCGTATCTAGCTAGGTCAGGTCTTGGCGGATGAGCTTGGTGATCTCCGACTGTGTAAGAATGAGAGATGGTGCATCCAATGAGTACTGGAATGGTGGCAGTCTATCTATGCTGAACCCATGCGCCTGAAACCATGATGTCATCTCCCCATACCAACATGTTGCATCTCCTTGTATGGCTAACTGTCGGGAGGACTCAAGTGCTATGCGAGCATATCTGTCTTTGGGAAGTTCCCATGTGCGGTTTATGAAGGAGACTGATCTGGTGAGCGCCTCTACCACTAGTGGGGGGGCCGCCAGCTCTGCTCGGATAATGGCCCGTGGTACTAATGCCTCGGCTCTAATGAGCCGCGAGATCATAGAGACGAGAGGCTTCTCCATGTTCCCACATCCGTCTGTGCGACCCTGCCTCCCGTGGTGATCCAATGAAGGTCCCTATATCTCAACCCCATAGAGCAGTGCTGAGGCCACCAAGGTGTCAAAGAGCCAGAGCTTCGTCCGGGGTTCCTGAAACTGAACCTGCGAACACATCCTCTCCAATCTACCCAATGTTGCGTGGGCTCTAGTCAGTCTGGTCTCTGCTACTCTTCTGAGTGAGAATGTGGGTCCAATAAAAACCACTCCAAGGTAGGTGTAAGCGTCTGTGTACTCCACAGTCTCCTGGCCGTATGTGAATGTAGGTGCTAATCTCCTAATCCACTGTGGGGTGGTATTAAACACCATAACCTTGGTTTTACCAAGGTTGACAGACAAACCACTTTCGTGGGCAAACGTATGCAAAGCATCCAATTGGCGTTGCATTCCCTCTGGGGATTCGGAGATCAACACAATATCGTTCGCATATAACAAAAGTGGAATCCATGTCCCTGCCAACTGTGCACCTTTATCCCCATCCCTGTCAATGTAGTCAGAAACCTCATCCACATACATACCGAAAAGAGTAGGAGAGAGCAAGCAACCCTGCTTCACCCCAATAGTGGAGTGAACCGGTATTAAGAGTCCCTCCGGGGTGCGTACATGCCCTACTACCGATCCTTATAATGCCATGATCCCCCAAATGAGCTCTATGGGTACTCCCATTTCCTGTAATCTGCACATCAATCTAGCTCTGGGTACCGTGTCGAAAGCTTTGCAGAAGTCCACAAAGCTACAATAGATCCGTCTCCCATGAGATCTACCTTCCTCGATGATGGCCTTGAGTGTTAGGATATGGTCAAGTGTAGAGAAGCCTCTCCTGAATCCTGCCTGCCCAATTGCACACATTCCTTCCCTCTCTGCCCATCTACTTAGCTGTTGCTCAAGAACGGATGCATACAACCGTGCCAGTGTGCCCGATCATAATAGTGCGATAATTCCCAAGCTCCATGGGGTCTCTTGATTTGAAGATAGGTACGATCGTAGATAAGCTCCAAGTGTCCGGTAGACCCTCACACATGGCACGGTCAAACATAACTGCTAGAAGCTCTGCTAGTAGGTCTTTGGCATGCATGAATGCTCAACTACTAGGCCCTCATGATCATATGCTCTCCCAATCTTCATCCTGAGAGAGAGAGAGAGAGAGAGAGAGAGAGAGAGAGAGAGAGAGAGAGAGCATCTATATGACCTATGAGACATATACCAAATTACATGCATGTTTCATCTTATCAAAGACAAGTTAGAATTAGGAAAAGCTTAAACAGCACATGATACTTAACTAGAGTATGTTAACATCTATAACTTCAAGCAAATGTGGCCTATCAAACCCGAACAAGAAACATATATGTTGATGTTTTCTTTCGACAACACCTGATAAACAATGTCATCATGAAATTTTCAACCCATGTTAGCATACTGTATAATGCTCGAGGTCTTGAGCACAAATGTTTGCATCCAGAAAGAGTTCATTGCTTTACATCGACTGAAAACAACTCAAAGCTTTTTGGTCAACATACCACCCTATAATTAATGCATTGAGAATGTTTTGTGCTTTCACAAATACACTAATATTGGCATACATGGTTAAAGGCGTGCCAAGAAAGATGGTTTTTCTTCGACAATCAGTTGACTAGTCGCATCTCACACACACACAAGCCCGCGCGCGCACGAGCATGCGCACATGCAACTAGCAGCATGCACAGGAGCCAAGGAAGAGGGGGACTGATAACAAACAAGCATTCTCATCAATTGTAGGTCTCAAACAACAGGTGGCCAACCTTGCTTCTTTTTGCTATGGTCTCTAATTTAATTGTAATGGATTGATTTTGCCCCTTATTGGTTGAGCATAGCTCCCAATTTTCAATAATTAGGCAAGCTAGAAACTAATTTAGATTACACACATTGATTTCTCACTAACATGGCAAGACGAAACCACCACGAACATGTACTGTGAGCTTCCTTTCGGATATAAAATTCAGCATTTCACATAGCGGTCCTTCAACAATGAATTTTGAATTGAGGGGGACTTCTGTGTTGAGACTATTTATCAAGGACATCCAAGACTAAAACTACTTCAGCATTTCAGCTACTCTGCCATGTCCAATTTATAGCGAGAAAATTTTAAGCACTATTGAATGGAATATTGCTGCTACCATGTTCTAGTACGTGATGACAAGGTCAAAATGTGGCATCCGCTCGTTTGTCAACGACTTCTTGTTTGAAACTGCTCAAAAAATGCTTTTGAAATTTCATAGAAGTGCTCCTCGTCATGTGTTTTCTTGTCTCTGCAACAAAGGATAAAACCCTCTCTCTCTCTCTCTCTCTCTCTCTCTCTCTCTCTCTCTCTCACACACACACACACACACACACACACTACAAACCAATGAAGAATCTTCTATTGAAATGAGCATCTCAAAGGCACAGTTCGTAAGATCGATATACAAAATATACCGATCACACATGTAATCCCAAACTCCATAAAATATACATTAACCCCAAGGCTATTTCTTGGTTCTCAATCTCTCAAACCTCCCAACATATATATGTTACCTGCAGCGGAAGTGATTGATGGTGATAGAGAGGATGAGTGCTCAACACGTAGACAAGGTTCCTTCTACTTGATGAGAGAGATGTGCAATAGACAAGGTGAGAGAGAAGAGAGAATGATTCTGTGAGATAAGTCCCAAATTCTCCTCCAAAGGCCCCCTTCTCTATTGCTAGAGAGGCTTTTGCTTTAGATTGCACAAATGCTAATAAAATCGAACTAGATGCTGAGATGCCAATGGGATCATGCAGTTGATGATTGGATCTGAGAGGCCGAGGGCTGGAATCTAAAAACGCTAGTAAACTTGACTTGGATCTGCAAAAGCCGATGTGGAGGGTGCTGATGAGGGTGATGAGGATGGGGTGAAATCTGCAGACACTGGCTGATCTGAAGGCTGAGGCTGATCTGATGCAAAACGCTGGTGTGGATCTGCTACTAATGGCTGGGATTACTTACACTAGCGATGCTGAGAGGTTGTGGCTGATGATGCTGATAAAAAACACCAGGGATTCTGAGAAGGAAACACTGGGGATGGTGGTCCTGCTGAGGTACTGGATCGGGTACTAGGTGTTGAATGAATGAAAGGGAGAGCTCCTGGCTCTCCTCTATATTGCAAAGAGACTGGGTCGAGCAGAGCCACAATGCTAGATGATATCCCACAACTTTGCTCATAAATGTCACTTATTAATAAGTTGGGACCTACTGATAAGGAGTGCTTCACATGCTGTTAACTACTTAGGCCAGATACTAATGCTAGAGTCCTGTAATGGGAACACTCCCCAGTGCCTACACCTGGCAGATACTCGTGCACTAAGAGGGTTAGCAACTAATACAATGTGCCTGGACATGAACGTCCTCCGTACAAGCTCACAAAGGTGCCATAACACTTCCTAGGCTGTCCTAAACTCTAGGAGTAGGAGTTACAGCTTGTCCACATGCACATAGGGTTAGATGTGCACGTGGCAATACATTTTTATCAATTCCAAGAGGTGGAAAATCCTCCTCATACTGTGCCATAAGCACAACAATAGGAATCTCATCTTTATCTGTATTCTGAACTACCTGAACTCGCTTTATCCTTTTGTGCTTGATAATGATCTCAGTCGCTACGAGCACAAAGCGAGAGAGAGAGAGAGAGAGAGAGAGAGAGAGAGAGAGAGAGAGAGAGAGAGAGAGAGATGAAATGAAATAAAATGTTATATTAACGTCTTCAAAAGGCCAAAATGACCTGAACTCACTTTATCCTTTTGTGCTTGATAATGAGCTCAGTCGCTTCGAGCACAAAGAGAGAGAGAGAGAGAGAGAGAGAGAGAGAGAGAGAGAGAGAGAGAGAGAGAGAGAGGATTCTCTATGTTTAGTCATATATTTCCA
This sequence comes from Adiantum capillus-veneris, assembly GCF_014529385.1. NCBI lineage: Eukaryota > Viridiplantae > Streptophyta > Polypodiopsida > Polypodiales > Pteridaceae > Adiantum > Adiantum capillus-veneris. The sequence continues at coordinate 101,932,486 of NC_140953.1, forward strand.
CGTCGAGCACATGGACATCAAATCTATTGCTGGTTTGTGGGTCTCTGAAAAGATTTTGAGACAATACCTAGAGCAAGATTGATGCATATAGTGTGTGACTTGGGCGGGCTGAAAGAGATTACATCGAGTATCTTGGCACTGTACAAGATTGTGACAGGTAGTGCGTACTACTAGAGGGACTATCGGAGGTAGTTCACTCCACCATTGGAATCGAGCATATGGACGTCCAGAAGATATTGTTCAATGTTGGCTGGCTAGAGGGGCTACAAAGACAGTTGGAAGAATTATAGAGCTATGCACAAGATAGAGATTTGACTGTCAACCTTACAAGACCAAGGTGATGAAATTTATAATTTAACACCACAACACAGTGACTGAGGGCATTAGCACTAGTGTTCATTTATCATGAGGAAGTGGTGAAGTATGTAGAGTCCTACACGTTTTAACAGGACTGTCTTATGAAAGGCGTGGCAGCTTCCAGACTAGGCTCGGAGCGGATGTGCTCATCGGTACAATTTCAGGAGGCATGCACTACACTATGGATGTTTGGTACATAGGTGACATCCACATAATTGTGCGGGGTACACATTTGGCATCTAGTTTAGACCATCACAGTCAGCAACAGTATACCAAAAGTAATTCAAAGCTGTAGTCTACATAGCAATGCTGGAGAAAAACCTGAGTCTGCCATCCAAAAATATAAAGTTTTACCTATGAATTAGGATTAATGGGTCAAGTATACACAAATTTTCAATTAAAGTTACAAATTTTTCCCTTTTTTTAATTCAAGAAAAGGTTTTCTTTTAGCAGGAAAACTTGTTGCACTTACGTGAATGTATAATATGAACAAATACATAAAATATATAGATGCGGATGTGGAAACAGACCTCTCTGTCATACCTAGAAACTATTACTAGAGGTAACAAACTGACCTGGCGTTTTTCTCTTGATGTTGTCGCAGGTATTCATTTGCCATATCAACATTTGAATTGAACAACTCCTTTGCAATCTTCAAAATTAAAAAAACAAGGGAGTGAGTGAAAGTTTTGCTGTCTGCACTGTATAAACAAGCATATGATTTATATCCTTTAGATATACTTACCTCCTTTTGTGTTTTTTCCCAATTCTTTCTTTCCATATCTAGCTGCAAATCATTCTGTTTGCGGTCTTCCATTTCCTGGCGTAACCGTGCATTGTGATCTTCAATCTGTTGATTCCAAGCTTCACAAATTCTCCTGGTTACGTTAGCTTCTTTCACGACCTCCCCATCTTGGAACTGATATCGTTGCACTGGTAAAAGTCCAACCTACACAAGACTCCCAATCTTCACATCAGTGTGTTTGTAATGAGTTTCAATCACATTACAGAATAATGCAAAACAAAATAGTTGGCAATAATGGGAGAATGCAAACACACTTTTTCACTGAGTTCATATGGTCGATGTTTCCACCGCTCTGTAAACTCCTCATGCTGTTTTGTCCAGCATTGCTCCAGAGTAGATCTGGCTTGAATTCTCTGTTTTCTGTTATTATCAAGCGAGGTTCAAGTCTCTTGTAAGACCTTTCTCAATCCAGTTGATGTTTTGTGGTGGTACCAACATAAGTGTATATGATGCCGTACATAAATAAACACAAGCTTACGCGGTAGTCTAACTGGATGTTCTAAATGCTGCACATTTGCATGCAAGTGCATGTAACATGATGCAAAAACTTCATACTCAGTTGCATTTATCCCAATACACAGGCATAAGCTCGTTTACTAGCCCCAAGAGTCAAGAGAGTTCTTGGACTCTATCTACTGTACATGCCTTCAATCAACTGCAAATGTTGATTCCAATTTTTATCTAGTCAAGACCTTACCTTTCTTGCATCACATAGCTACTTCATTGTTCGTATAAACCAATCCTTGTTTCCAGAACTCTACATCTAGTACAAGGTGGTCCTACCATGCTGCCATCCTCTCTTTGCCTGAGAGTCGTCTTGAGAATGTTCCAACTTGCACTTCATCGAGGGAGCAGTTTCACACAATAAAATTTTCTATGCTTTTATGTTAATTCTACCTGTATCTTCGTCGTAAGTGTGCAGACACACATACGCATGTGCAAAAATACATCTACAGGTGCAATAGATACATCCTCGTATGAAAACAGTTCTATCTCTGAAAAATCTGAACACAAGTCTAAGTTTCACACCTTAATTCCTCATCCTCTTTGTCCCAACATTGCTTTTCCAAAGCTTTTCGACTTTCTGACAACAACAAAATCCAGAGTAAAACTACATGCTTCCTTACCTCAAAACAACTTCCAAAGTACATACAGAATTGCAGGGCAATATATACAGAAGATAAAATAGATCAAGTTCAATCTCTGGATTGGACTCCTCTTATGTCTTCCTACTCCACTGCAGACAAAGGAATGGCCTGGTAGCTTATGAGGAATACTCTGGCAAATGGCTCCTCCATTGATAGTGGGGAGAGAGATAAAGCAAGGGGGTCCTTCAAGAGAGAGGGGTCAAGCATAACTCTACAGGGTAGGGAGGTTTGGCCACCATCGCACAGTAACTTACCCTCACACTAAAAGCCCTTCTGTGAGGCTCGCTGCTCGCTACGCTGTTCTCTCACCATCGCTGCCTTCCCCCCCCCCCCCCCCCCCCCCCCCCCTCTCTCGTGCTGCTCCTTTGCCATTGCTGCGCACGCCCTGCAGCCCCCGCTCACCCCCTGCAGCCTTGCTGCCCTCCCGCTAGCTCCTCGTCGCCCACCAGCACCCCTCAACCCCACCCCACCCCCCCCCCTCTTTCGGCCCCCAACCCACCTCCCCATCCCCTTGCTTGCTCAAGGCAGGGTTGCCGCCTCCGACCTCTCCTTGGTGCCCTCTCTTGCATTCGCTCTTCTCCGACTCGCCGTAGTAGCAGCAAACACAGATGGAGGATTTTGCTCCGCCACAGAGGGACTCAACGAAAGACCCCTCGCCCGACCCCGCGGAATCCACCATCCAACTTGCTCTTTCGCCGACAAAGCAAGCGAGCTTAGAGGCAGAGGTGGTGCACCTTCAGGCCACCTCAGATATCTGCAAGATTATCGGCACCAGACCTAGCACAGGGGAGGTGCGAGATCTCCTCCAGGCCCGCCTTTTAGCAGAGGTGGGCAAGATCATCGACGTACAGTTTCTCGGACGTAGCTACTATCAGATAGAGTTTGAGTCTTCCGAGATGGCGTCCAAGGTCATTGCAATGAGCCCCCTAGCCATCCGAGCAACTAGAGCTCACTTTCGGCAGAGGCACCATGGATTTGATCCGGCTACCAACATTCTCATTGAGGAGGCAGACCTTTCCATCTCAGTTTGCTTCCCAGGCCTGAGGAGAGAGTACCTCCCGCTCCTTTCCAGGATTGGCTTGGAGATTGGGGCTGTCCTAGAGACACCTCATCGCGGCAGCTTCTGTAGCTACCAAGGCAGCTAGCACACCTACAGTACGTGTTCTGGTTTGTGATACCCACACCCTCCCGAAGGTTGTTCTACTACCTCGGGTAAGTGGTGGTTGGTTCACCAGAATGTGGAGTATTCGGGCCTCCCGAACCAATGCTTTATTTGTTGACATATGGGCCATCTAGCAAAGGCATGTCCACAGAGGAGGCGGACCAGACCTTCAGTCAGACCCAGACCCAGACCCAGACCCAGCCTCCTAGGTCTGGCCAGACACAACAGACAGAGACACACGTAGCTCAAGCAAATCCCTCCTCCGAGCCTGGTGCCCAGGCAAAGGAGGGATGGTAGCAAGTCCATGGCCACCACGCCAGTTCAGCCCCCCTGGTGATCGCCCTACACCAGGGCACGGCAAAGGGTTCCCACAGGGAACCGTTTTGACCCCTTACAGCAGGACGAGGCGTTCCACCCTCCACCTCAGTGTCACCGCAGACAGCCCCTCCTCCCCCCATGCCACCCACCGCCACACCCCTGTCTCCATCTCCCCCACCCCCCCCATGCCTCCAGTTGCTGCCCCCTCCCCTCCTATTCCACCCACTATTCCCCTTGCTTCCTCATCCTCTCTTGCTCCTTCCCCACAGCCGGCTCAAGGGGCAGAACCTTCATCGTCTTCTAGGTCTCTTGATAGCGCTTTTTCCACGAGCCGCCTGGCGAGGCCTACGACTTTACACGCTTCCTCAGTGACTCTTCACCAGACTTTGAGGCGGCTTGCTTCAAAGTCCATGTACTGTTTCTTGTAGCTAGAGGGATAGATGCCCTCGACACAGCAGTTGGTTCTATTTTCCTCTATGTGGCAGGGACCAGTCAGAGTGGACTCTCGACTCTGTGATGGATTGGCTTCACGCTTAGGCTCTTGAGTTCTCTCACCACACGGGAGACTTGGGGGTTACAGATTTGGTACAGACTCTGTGTGTCACAAAGTGATGACGTGGCTACCGAGAGCAAAAAACCCTAATTTCTGCCAGAAACCCTAAAACCTGCAAACCCTAATTTTGCCAAAAACCCTAATCTACAAAAACACGAATTTCTGGAAACCCTAACCCTAACTGCTGGCTGAAACCCTAAAACTGGCGGCTGAAATGCCACGTGGCAAGCAGTACGGATTTCCGGAATTTTTTTTTTTAACGAGAAAAAGATCTTTCTATTAGTTAATGAAAACTGCCCATAGGGCTACAACCACCTCTGCGAGAGAGGGCTACAACAAACATGATGGGGAGACTCTCCCAATGAAAAAACAGCATATAGACAATGAGGCTAAATCAAGAGATGGGAGGAGGGAAGAGCCACACAGGTGGACGGTAGTGCCATCTGAGCACACCCTGGACAATGGTGTAGAAAGGCCCAGGGCGCCAGAGTCGAAGGAAAGCCTCGTGGCGCTCCCGCATGTGGTCGGAGCTGCCCTGTAGTCCCTCAAGCTGTCCTCTGAGAGTATGGATCAGCTCTAGCCAAAAGTCACGAACAGTCTCTGCTGGTGGCACAGGGCGAGCCTCAAAGATGCGAAAACAGCGGGCCCGCCAGATGAACCAAAGTGTCAAGCCATTGATGAGCTCCCAACACTCCTCTCTCTCACTGCACCACTCCTGTGGAGTAAGCTCTGTAGCAGGCTGGAGTGTAGGTCGCCCCCCCTGTATCACTATCATCCTGCTGGTGGAAGATAGCTCAAACTGAAGTGCCGGGCCCATGAGAGTGGACCAAGCCGCTGCCCCCAGTGTATTGTCGAGCCGTGGAGAGAGTGGGCATCAGCCGAAGAACTCATAGCCACACCTGCTGGGCCGAGGGACAATCCCAAAGACAGTGACGCTGACTCTCCACCAAATGGTCACAGGCTGCACATGCGGCCGAGAGACCACTATGCACTAGCCAGCTCCCTACTGCTGTAGCTCTCTATACGACCAGCCACTGAAACAAGGTGACATGCCTCGGCTGTCTGGAGTCCCACAGCCTCTCCCAAAAGGCTGCCAAGAACTCGATTGTGAGACCCTCCTCCTGCCAATGACGTGCTGCAGCGGGGCGGGCCTCTCTATGCTGCAAGTATATGACGTCCAAGCCGAACAGTGTACTGAAAGAAAGGGACTCCTGGGTGGTCTGCATAAGAGAAGGGGTCCCTCCATAGCCACTCACCAGGATCCCACTGCACTCGTTCCAGTGGACAACACTCCCAAGCCCATAGCCTCCAGTGTCCAGTCTCAAGAGCTGCTGGGTCAGGGTCTATGACGCAAGTCCTCCCACAGATGCCCACTACTCGGATCCTCTGAAACAGCACTCTGATACCTGCAGGGCCTCTACTGCAACTCGTTGTAGTCGTCCCCTACCCTGAAACTCGAAGAACAGGGCTGGGACAGTCTCTGAGCAGGCCCTGACTGAGATGAGAACCTCCAGTCGTGTGAAGGCTCCCATCCACCGGGGTGCTACTGGCTCGAGAGACATGAGCCACTCAGCTGGAACTGACTCTGAGATGTCCTGACACATGCTCTGCACCCCTCTCATGCCCTGTAGCTGGAACCCTGGCACCTCCTCTGACAAACCTGTGAATTCTAGCCAGTCACCTAGAGAGCGCGTTGGACCTGCTGCCATGGGACCCTAGGAAACATGAGGCCGACTACCAACCAAGTGGCCTCTCTGAGTGCTAACCATGGGGTTTCAGACGAGGGGCTGCCCCTAAGTAGGCGCTCCTCCGTGCACGTCGGCTGTCTCTGCTCCAGGCCACGCCGTAAGAGCTCCCAAGATCGAAGCAAACTCACGACGAAGCGGTCCTCCAGTCTCCTGCTCACACCAGCTCTACGCATCTCTGTAAAGATCCATCTGGTCGAAGGTTGCCAAGGGCCTCCTGACTGAGGCACCCTAGCACGAAGCCTCTGCAGCAAGAACTCCTTCCAGGGCTCCTCACCTGGAAGAAGTCCTCTGACTATGAAGGGCTCTGCTCTGCTATGCTGGATCAATGATCCCAAGCCCTCCCTGAGAACAAGGAAGCGTGATGACCTGCCAAGCCACCTTGGCTCGGGCTATCTGAGTGTCACATCCTGACCAAAGAAAGTTCCTGATCAGCCTCTCTACCTGGCTGATACAAGAACTCGAGAAGATACAGCAGGAAGTGATGTACGACATAGTCGCCAACAACACCTGGTTGGAAACTACTACTCTGCCAACCAGAGAGAGTCGTGATGAGCTCCAATGTAACAACTTTCTCCTGATAGACAGGAGAAGGGGAGCAATCTGCTGCTCGGGAGACGAGTCCAAACCAACCTGACAACCCAAGTACCGAACTGCAGTCCCTGGGGGAATCCACCTGAAACCCTCTCCTGGCATCCAGTCTGGCACAGGAGCACTACCAACCGAGAAAGCCAATGTCTTTCTCCAGTTGATCAGTGCGCCCGATGCACAACAGAAGGTCTCCAAAGCCTGCTCACATCTGTGAAGATTGGCCTCCGAGCCATCTAAGTACAGAGCTGAGTCATCGGCAAACTCAGCGTCCAATAGCTCATCTCCCCGAATAGGGAGTGCTAAGCCCCGTAAACCAACCTGTTGTGACACCAAAAATCTGCTCATCGCCTCCGCATAGAACAGAAAGAGAAAGGGGGCAAGAGGACAGCCCTGTCTGACCGAGCGTGTAAGCATGAAGCGATCACCTCTACCTCCTGCCAAAAGCCCCTGACTGTGAGCCTCTCTGTACAAGGCTGACACCTCTCTGATCCAAGCATCTAAGAAGCCCATCCTACGTAGAGTGCCCTCTAAAAAGTCCCAGTCAACTCTGTCGTATGCCTTCTCAAAATCGAGAAGAAGAATCACGAGGTCCTCACCACGGAGCCGTGCCAAGGCAGAAGCCTCCCAGAAAGTAAAGATGTTGTCAAGGATACTGCGTTCCTTGACAAAACCTGTCTGAGTCCCATGTATAAGGCTCTCTAAAAGTGGCTGAATCCTCAAACTCAGAGCCTTGGCAAGAATTTTGTAGGCTGAGTTGAGGATGGTGATGGGGCGCCACTATCGAATCTCATCCAAGGAGCCACCCTCCTTGGGAATGAGGTAGATCAGGCCCTCACTCGTGCTGTCAGGCATCACTCCTGTGTGCAAAATGTACTGAAAAGCACAACAGAGATCTGGGCCAAGCAGGTCCCAGTACTCCAAGAACAAGCTGGGAGTCAACCCATCCTCACCTGGACAGCTACCATGGGGGAGGGCCCTAAGAGCCGTGTGCAGCTCCTCAAGCTGAAGTGTAATCTCTAGCCTCTGACGCAACCTCAAACGCATCTCCTCAGTCACAAGACATGGCTGCCCAAACCTGCTCCCTGCATGCATCCTGCCGCTCTGACTGGGACTCAGCAGACAGTAACTCACGGCAGAAGTCAGTAGCAACTGCATGCATATCCTTGGGCTCACAAGCAACTGACCCATCGGGCCTCCTCAATTGACTGACCTTGGCATGCGAGTGCCGAGGTCCCACTGTCTCAAAAAGAGCACCAGTCACTCTGTCACCCACCTGAGTCCACTGAGATGACTGTCGGTGGAAAGCAAACTCATGACGCCTCTCCTCTGTGCTAGCAAGCTCCTGTCGAGCCTGCTATAACTGCTCCTCCAACCATGGACTGTCTGGATGCTGCTCCTGCATCCTCTGTAATGAAGCAATGCCCCGTCTGAGACGCTGCTCCGCCTCTCTCGCTGTAGCCCGACGAGCTAGAGACTCCTGAAGTAAAAAATGGCTAATCTGAGCTAGGCCTGAGGCCACTCTGTTTGCAGGAGAATCCTGTCTGTCCATGCCCTCTGTCTAGAGAGCCTCTACCCTCTCTCTGAGTGCTGAGTCCAACAAGACCCTCTCTGGGATGCGAAGCATCGTGCTCCCACTCCTCTGCATATCTACCACTGTGAGGATCACTGGTGCATGGTCCGAGAAGGAGGTCCCTGCCGAGATGCCCACACTGATCCTCCCAAGTCACTGAAGTGGTCACTAGTGTAGAAGCGATCTATCCGCGATAGATTCACTCCTCCCACTCTGCGGTCCGATCTAGAGAAGGCAAGACTGTCTGGGGGCCTCACAAAACCTGAGTGTTGCCATGTATCCGAGACCCTCAAAGTCATACACAACCTCTCCCGAGCTGCCAACTCGACTCCATGCACAGTAGCATGGCTACCACCATGTGGTAAGTACTACCTCCGTAAACCTGGAAAGCAGACCGAGATGGGGATGTCTGCCTCCTCTACTAGAACATCCGAAGCCGGGTCAAAACCATGTCTCCACTGTCGTAAGTGGGCACGTGATGCTCGGATGGCCAGTGGACTCATAGCTATGACCTTGGACGCCATCTCGGAGGTCTCAAACTCGATCTGATAGTAACCCCGTCCGAGAATCCGTACATCCAAGATCTTGCCCACCTCTGCGAGAAGGCGGGCCTGGAGAAGGTCACGCAGCTCTCCTCTGCTAGGTCGGGTGCCGAGAATCTTGCAGATGACCGAAGCCGCCTGCAATCGCTCTACCTCTGCGGCAAGGCTCGCTTGCTCTGTCGACGAGAGAGCAAGTCGAATGGTGAGCTCAGCGGGGTCGGACGAGGGGGCTTCAGGCGAGTCCCTCTGTAGCGAAGCTGGAGCCTCCATCTGTGTCTACTGCTGTGGCGTAAGAAGAGGGCGGCGGGAGGACGCTGCAAATAGGCGCGCAGAGCACTGCCCCAAGGGAGACTCAGTGCTGAAGGAGCCGAATGCAGGGAGCTGTCGGGATGAAAAGAACCGACCGGCCGGCGGATGGTGAGGGGGGGGGGGGAGGCGGAAGCAGGCAACAGGGACGGCAGTGGTGGCGCGAGCGGCAACAACGGGCGGGGGCGGGGACAGCTAGCGCGAGCAGGCAGGGCAGCGAGGGCTGTATCAGACTTGGACCCTCCAAGTCAAGAATCAACCGCGACAGCACCAAATAACCACTTCAAAACAAGTCACAGATCACAATAGATGTACACTGGTCCGACGGAGTCCCGTGCCTAGAGATATTGGCCCCAAAGACAGACACCCCTTTCGGTATTTCTTTTTATATTAATCAGATCAAAGTAAAAGAGAGTAGCTAGGGTTTCACTCTCAGACTCTGCGTCCAGATGCTCTGAGAAGTGAGGCCCTTACCACTAATTTATAGATTACAAGGGATGCCCAAGAGCAGAGCCCCAAAAGCTTGAAAGCAAAAGCAGATTCTCTCTCTCTCTCAATGAGAGTCGGTAAAAAGCAAGTTCTCTTTTTCTCTTTCTTTCTCCCAAATCATAGCAAAAAGCTGAGATCTGCGTCGCTCAAAATTTCCGCACAAAAAACCAAAAAAAAAAAAAAACTAGACCCTGACGATTTTCAAAAATTAGGGTTTGTGGCAGAAATTAGGGTTTGCAGGTTTTTTTAGGATTTCTGGCAAAAATTAGGATTTCTGTTGTCCGCCACGTCATCACTTTGTGACATACCCCCCTCTTGAAAGCATTGTAATCGACCGCGATTACGCCTGCAAAATAGACAAAAGCCATAAACCGTCTTAGCAGACACTGACTGTTAGTACCTACGTACTAGGAACACACATCTAGCACATGTACAAAATCGACAGTCATATCACACGACATCACAAGACATCACATGATATTCAACATTCATTCGGATCTTAGACCATGATTTATCGGCAATGTAGCTAACAATCACATCTAGGTCCAATCGGAACCTCATCGATGTCCGATTGACTAACCCCTATTGCAACCATGTCTATTCAAGATCAAGTAGACCAAAATGCTGCAGTCATTTCGTCTATCAGTTCCTGCACTCAAAAGAAGTGAAGAAACAAATCAATATCATTATCAGGAATTCCATTTCATAAAGTCATCCAGCAGAATACCGTCAGCTCTCAGTATCCCTGAAGCTCAAAGAGACATCAGTGACTTCAGTATCAAAATCAAGGCATCTGTTGACAAAGGAGCGGAGTAACTCCCCTCTTGTGCATCCCACTGCACCAGATCTTCGGCCAAGCTGAATTCTGGGTTCCGTTTGGAGTAGACTATGTTAAACCAAAACATCGAGGTAAAGTTTCACAATCCGAGGAGTATCTGTCACAAACGGGAGCGCATAACAATATAAAATATACTCGGATAAATAGAATTTATCACTTAATACAGAAGCCAAAGGATATAGAGAGAAATAAATAGAGAGAGAGAGAGAGTGACAAGATCGACACAGTACTGGGGACCAAAAGATGGGTTGGTTCCCCCCCTTAAAGAGAATCCTTTATTAGGGAGAATCTTTTTACAAGCACAAGAACTGGAGAAAACCCCTCCGTTCTAATTCTCTGACTCGATGGTCGTTCCTTCCCGTAAGGGAAATCCGAGAGACGGGCTCTCAATCCTTTTTCCGTCTGTACTCGGAGTCGAGACTCCACAGACAATTTTCGAATTCCAAGAATGGAATTCCCAAGCGTAGGCCGAAGCCTTTTCGCTTCTCCTTCGCGATGAAGTACCTACAAACACACGCAAACGCACGACAACAATTCGTATAGCGAATCCACAATAGATACCTGTCGCTCTTGCGCGGGAAAAGCGACTTCCGTGCTTCGTAGTCTCGCGATCTCTCAAGTCTTTTGGCAGCAGAGTCTTCTCTTGCTGACGTTGGTAACCTCCTTTCAGTGAGGGCATCTGGTGCTTTTATAGCTCCTTCACCACGGCACGAATAGCTGCCCACGTAGAGATCGCGACCGTTTTTTTTTTTTTTTCCTGTTCTACCTGAAATAGGGAGAGAGAATTCGCTGGCTAGTTTTGTTGCTTTATTTTCTAAGTGGCTGCCCACTTATTAAGTGGGCGGCCGACATATTTTAAAGTTGGTCTGAACCTGCCCAAAAACTCAATAAAACCTTATAAGTTAAAAACAATGCCTTTCACAACACTTCCCAGGCGTCCTTGGATGCAACCACATGCACAAATGCAATGCATACATAGATTCCTCGTGGAAAAGCGTTTGCTCTTCTCGAAAAACTCGTTAAAATATTCCGCTTTTTAAGAAAAGCTTCTCAGAACCCATCTTTATTCTTGTGCTTGCGTCTTTACGCGTATTCCTCTTTTCCAATTCGGATTTCCTCTCGACTATGGATATCCCCTTTCCGATGCACCCATCACCCACCTTGTGACGCATCAAGAATACCCATCACTAGTCCTTTCCTACCGAACTTACGGTACAATCCCCTTCACGATGCTCTATGTCACCCATCCTATGACGCATCAGAGATGTCCGTTCCCGGATGGTCGGATACTTCTTTACTGATGCTCCCTGTCACCCACATCCGTTGTGACGCATCAGAAGTACCCGTTCCTAGTGGCCTTACAGATATTCCTTTTCACATTGCTCCTGTCATTATTTTGAATGACGCACTAGGGATACTCTATATTCGGATGTCTCCAGTGAGAAAAACCCTCACTTAAAATTCCAATAATTCATTTTATGTCAGATAAAGCCAATTTAGCAACAGTATCTGCTAGGTCCTCCTCCTCCATCCACTTCGCATCAAATGCAGGAAAGTTCTTGAACTTAACCAAGAACCGCCTTCGGACTTTACCTTTCTTCGTATCCGTATGTGCCAAAATCTGTTCAGGAACAAGGGTGTCCTCGTTTTCTTCCACTGCGGGTTGCTCATCAAGCTCCCCATCATCAGGCACATCACCCTTAACAGGTTTCAAGAGACTCACATGCAATGCATTGTGAATCTTCCAAATATCTGGCAGTTTCAATCGGAAGGAGACATCATTTATCTTTTCAGTAATCTGGAAAGGTCCGTAGTATCGCATACTACGAGCTTTGGAAAAAGCCTCTCCTTTCCCTTTTTCTTTCGTAGGCGTGCCTTCTGAAAACGTAAGAGCAATCATCCTCCTTCCGTTTCAAGTCGCGACGATGGCGATCCGCTGCCTTTTTCTTTCGTTCTTGAGACTTCTGTAAAGTCTCGCGAACCTTGGCAAAAGCTGTATCCAAATCTCGCGAATATTCATCCGCTTCAAATATCTAATCTTTCGTGCTCAAGAAGGATGGAACCTTCGCAGCACTTTCAACAATCTCACATGGCGTCTTCCCCGTCGAAGAGTGTATCGTGTTATTGTAGGCAAAGTCCACCAAAGGTAAGTTCTTTTTCCATTGAGTCTTCTGATCCGAGATACAAGACTTCAATAAATCTAAAATCACTGAATTGGCAATCTCAAATTGCCTGTCAGTCTGCAAGTGGAACGATGACGAGAACTGCAACTGCGTGCCAATGTTCTCCCAAATTGCCTTCCAAAACAAACTCATAAATCTGGGGTCTCTGTCGGAGACAATCGTCTCACACGTGCCATGTAATCGGAAAATCATCGTGATCTTTCTGTGTTCTCGGGAGATCAAAAATGAAATCCATTGCAATACTTTTTCAGGGATCGATTGGTATGGGTAAAAGCTGTAACAATCCTTGTGCCTTATGCCTGTCAAACTTGACCTTCTTGCATACCAAGCAACTGCGCAGAAACTCTTTCACATCCTTTTTGAGTCTCGGCCAAAAGAAGTATCTCTCTACCCCCTTCATGGTGGTAGCAATGCCGCGATGACCCGTAAAAGGTAGACAGTGGCAATCAGTCATAACCTTTGCTCTCAACGGTAGTGTAACGCACAACATAGTCTTTTTTCATCAAGTAGCCTTCCCGAAGGGAGTATCCAGCTACTGTCTCCCCATCCCGTATCCGTGTGAAAATATCTGCAAAATCTGTGTCTGTGGCATACTGATCGACCATATCCTCGAAGCTCCAATGATGTATCGTGGAAATAGCCAGAACCGACGGCTTCCAAGACAAAGCATCTGCCACCACATTCTTTTATCCCTGCACGTGGACATTCTGGAAGTGAAACTGTGACAAGATGTTCGCCCACCGCATCTGCTTTTCCGAAAGCTGCTTCTGTGACAAGAAGTAGCGTAAACTATGATGGTCTGTAAAGACAGTAAAATCCGCTCTGAGTAGGTAATGTCGCCATTGAGTAAGAGCATGGATAACCGCCAAAATCTCTTTCTCATATGTCTGTGCTGTCATCTCTGGCCTAGAGAACAATCGGCTCTCATAAGCTATGACATGGCCTTCTTGCATCAAGACCGCACCCAGACTACGACCACAAGCATCACAATATACTTCAAATGACTTCTGCAAGTCCGACAAAGTCAAAACAGGTCCTGTAGTCAATTTCTCTTTCAAGGTCTGAAAGGCAATCACCTCTGTGGATCCCCACGAGAAAGGTACTCCTTTCTGTGTCAAGATATGCAAAGGGGAAGCAACCTCTGCAAACTTTCGTATGAACCGCCTATAGTACGAACACGGTCCCAAGAAGCTTCTAACTTCATGGACATTCCTCAAATCGGGCCAACCACGGATAATCTCTATCTTGGCTGCATCCATTTGCACTCCTGCTGATGAGACAATGTGTCCCAAAAAGTGTATCTTTGGTAGGAAAAAATCACTTTTCTTTGCATTAATCACTAATTTGTGATCTCGTAATGCCTGAAAGACCTGAAGCAGATGATCTCTGTGTTCTGCCTCATTCTTGGAGAAAACAATGATGTCGTCAAAGAAAGTGCCACCAAATAGCCTGTACTCTCGAAAAATCTTGTCCATCATCCGGTTAAATGTCGCAGGAGCATTGGTTAAGCCAAAAGGCATCACCAAAAACTCAAATAACCCAAAAGTCATCCGAAAAGCTGTCTTGTAGACATCTCCTGGCGCCATCCTGATCTGATGATATCCACTCTTCAAGTCAATCCTGCTAAAGCACGAGGATCCCTGTAACCTGTCGAGTATATCATCGATCCTAGGAACCGGAAATCTGTTCTTAATGGTGATTTCGTTGAGAGTGCTATAATCGATGCACATTCTCCAAGATCCGTCTTTCTTCAAAACCAACAACACTGGAGAGCAATACAGTGAAGTACTAGGCTGGACAAGACCCTTTTCCAAGAGGTCTTTCACTGGGTTCATAATCTTTTCATTCTGTACTCGGCTCACACGGTAAGGTGGCCGATTCGGTGGCGCGCTTCCACGTATCAGATCAATGGTTTGATCTTCAGGCCCTCTGAAAAGCAATCGGCATGAGTGTGGAGAAAAATCTTGGCGTTCTTTTGATCATGTCAAAACATATTCAACCTTTATCCATCGTTCAGTTCTCTCCCAAAAGAATGAGTAGGAAACTGAAGTTCATCAAGCTAAGCCCTTCATTTATCAAAGTCGCTTTCTCGGCCCGGTAGTCAACCACGGCGTAGTTCTTGTGGTACCAAGGGATCTGAGTAGAACGTCACTCGCGTGCCCTGAACACCCCTGTCATTGCAAACAAAGTTTGTCAATGCTTGGTGTAATCGCAACATCCCATCCGGGTGCCAATCGAACTACCTCCGCCTGTGGCATCAGTCTGTCGGGCGTAATTCCAAATCGAGCCGCCAAGGCCCAATTCCAAGTGAAAAGAAGTTGGCCTTGGCTCCTTCAAAAGAGCTTCCTAATCCTTCACTTTGCCCCAAAAGCGGCAAAGTTTGTACTTTCATTCATTAGATTCGGAGCAGGTCCCACGCCATGTGGTACCAGTTATGCTTTTCTATCTGCCTTTTCTGCCACGTTCCTCAGCTACTCTCGAACTCTCAAGCTTGTCGTCGTCTTTATCATTCTAATCTTTCTGTGCCTTTTTAGGGCACTTCGCGGAGATATGTACATGTTCCCCGCATCCAAAGCGCTTCCCCTCTCTGATGAAGCGAGCTCTCTCCTCAGGAGTAAGCTTGGGTGTGCATCCTTTTTCTCTGGGTTGCTCTTTTTCTTTCTACTTTCATTCCCAGAAGTTTGTTCGGCTCGTTGTGTCATGGCCTCATCTGTGGGGTAGGTCAGACTGCCAGAGTGAATGGCAAAGCCCCGCTTCGCATGACTCATCAACTCCTGAATAGAAGCTGACTTCTGTTCCAAGCAGTGATCTCGGATCTCTGTAGGTAGACCCAAGGTAAACCGCTCAATCTGTTCTCTCAACGAGATCTTCTTGAATGAAGAGGCAGGTAGAAAAGAGCTCCAGAATCTTTCACAATAAGCATTGATTGTATCTTTCTTGGTCATCCGAAGATGGTTCCAAGCAGCTCGTACATCTCGTTCATATTCTTGCGTCAACCAAGAAGAAATAAAAAGCTTCTTAAATTTCAGCCATTTAACTGGCGCAGTCTTGTTTAAAAGAAGCGTGGACCACCAAGTACGAGCATTCCCCTTAAAATAAGAGGCAGCTCTCCGAATCTTTGAGTGCTCTGAATAGCGTCCTCCCGCGAAAGCGATGTCAAATTGTTGTATAAAAGACAAAGCCTTCAAAGCATCTGAGTATCCTGAAAAAGTATCAAACTTGATCGAGTGGCCACCTTCCTTAAACTCTCGGACTTTCTTGCTTTTATCTTCGAGAAAGTCCTACTGGTTGGCTTTGTAAAAGTTCTTCTTGTTCGCATAAAAGTTTCCGTCATCGGAATCTGAGCTGTCTGTAGACGAGTCCTCAGTAGAACTGTCAATCTCTGGGCGAGATTTAGGCTTCTTTGCCTTTTTCTTGCCCTTTCCGAAGCTTTGTTGCTTGCTTCGATTTTTGCTTTTTCTGTCTTCTTCGCTCGAGTCTGAAGAGCTAGAAGAACTGTCAGAAGAAGAAGAAAAACTGGGTAAGCCTTCAAACTTGACACGCTTCTTCTGTTTCTTTGCCTTGTTGAATGTCGACCGACGACCCAAATATCCCGGGAAGTCGATGCCTTTCTTCTGCTTTTTGCCGTGCTTTTTGTCTTTCTTTTGCACGTCGAAAAGCAGAGCAATCCGTGCATCAACCATGTTCTCCAGTTCCTTCTCCGTATATTTCTTGGAGGCAGAAGGTTTCTTGAGAGCGGGTTTCGGGAGTGGTGTTGTGGTTCTCTGCCACTCCGTCTATACCTCTTCCAAAGAGGTCTGGCTCATATATTGTGCCATCTTTGGGTCCTTGGCAAAATTGAGCATCATCTTTGTTGCATCGCCAATCAATTGACAACGCTCCATCTCTTGCTACTCCGCCCGAGTAGGCGGGCCATACTCCGTGCCGGAATCTTCGTTGTGATCCCTGCCCGCATCTCCAGATGCAGAGGGAGTCGACTGATCATTGCCTGAAGCCATAGGTGCCGCGGAAAAAAAATTGGGGATCGGATTTCCCGTAGAAGAGAAATCGGCCGTGCTCTGATACCACTATAGCAGACTTGGACACTCCAAGTCAAGAATCAACCGCGACAGCACCAAATAACCACTTCAAAACAAGTCACAGATCACAATAGATGTACATTGGCCCGGCGGAATTCCGTGCCTAGAGATATTGGCCCCAAAGACTGGCGCCCCTTTCGGTATTTCTTTTTATATTAATCAGATCAAAATACAAGAGAGTGGCTAGGGTTTCACTCTCAGACTCTGCATCCAGATGCTCTGAGAAGTGAGGCCCTCACCACTAATTTAAAGATTACAAGGGATGCCCAAAAGCAAAGCCCCAAAAGCTTGAAAGCAAAAGCAGATTCTCTCTCTCTCTCTCTCAATGAGAGTCAGTAAAAAGCAAGTTCTCTTTTTCTCTCTTTCTCCCAAATCATAGCAAAAAGCTAAGATTTGCGTCGCTCAAAATTTCCACCAAAAAGAAAAAAAAAATCTAGACCTCCGCGATTTCCGAAAATTAGGGTTTGTGGCAGAAATTAGGGTTTGCAAGTTTTTTTACGGTTTCTTGCAAAAATTAGGGTTTTTGTTGTCCACCACATCATCACTTTGTGACAAGGGCAGTGGGTAACGTTGGGGGGGGGGGGGGGGGGGGGGGGGGGATGGCGCAGCGAGGGGGAACAGCAACAGCGAGCGTGAGGTGGTACGGATTTTCGGATTTTACGGGCTGAAAAAAAGTAACTTGGGTGACGCAATCTAGTTGCTTTTCTCTACGCAAGTTGTGTGAGGAGAGAGAGAGAGAGAGAGAGAGAGAGAGAGAGAGAGATTATCTGCTTTATTTTATGAAAGCTCTCTTGTGTGAGAGAGAGAGAGTTTGCTTTTGGAACTGAAGCTTTTGGGGCTCTGCTTTTGGGCATCCCTTGTAATCTTTAAATAAGTGGTTTAGGGCTGACTCTGCAGAGCATCTGGGCACAGAGTCTGAGAGTGAAACCCTAACCGCTCTCTTGTACTTTGACATTGATTTAATACATAAAGAAATACCGAAAGGGGCGTCAGTCTTTGGGGCCAATATCTCTAGGCACAGAACTTTGCCGGGCCAGTGCAAATCTATTGTGATCTGTGAATTGTTTTGAAGTGGTTATTTGGTGCTATCGTGATTGATTCTTGACTTGGAGTGTCCAAGTCTGTTACAGTGGTACAAGAGAACAGCCGATTTCTCTTCTACGGGAAATCTAATCCCCAATTTTTTTTCCCGCGGCACCTATGGCTTCACGCAAGGATCAGTCGACTCCCTCTGCATCTGGAGATGCGGGCACGGATCACAACGAAGATTTCGGCAGAGTATGGCCCGCCTCGGCCTACTCAGGCGGAGCAAAAAGAGATGAAGCGTCGTCAATTGATCGGCGATGCAACAAAGATGATGCTCAGTTTTGCGAAGGATCTGAAATTGGCAAAATATATGAGCGAGACTTCTTTTCAGGAAGTGCATGCGCAGTGGTAGAAAACCACTACACCACCCCCGAAACCCGCTCTCAAGAAACCTTCTAATCACAAACAGTATTCAAAGAAGGAACTAGAAGAGGTGGTTGGTGCACGGATTGCTCAGCTTTTTGACACGCAAAAGAAAGCTAAAAAGCACGGCAAAAAGCAGAAGAAAGACACTGACTTCCGGGGTTATTTGGGTCGTCAATCGACATTTGACAAAGCAAAGAAACAGAAGAAGCGTGTTCACTTTGAAGGAGTACCTAGCTCTTCTTCTTCTTCTTCTTCTTCTTCTTCTTCTTCTTCTAACAGTCCTTCAAGCTCTTCAGATTCGAGCGAAGAAGACAAAAAAGGCAAAAAGCGAAGCAAGAAACAACGCTTTAGAAAGGGCAAGAAAAAGGCAAAGAAGCCTAAATCTCGCCCAGTGACTGACAGTTCTACTGAGGACTCATCTACAGACAGTTCAGACTCCGATGACGGAAACTTTTATGCGAACAAGAAGAATTTTTATAAAGCCAACCAGTATGACTTTCTGGAAGATAAAAGCAAGAAAGTCCGAGAGTTTAAGGAAGGTGGACACTCGATCAAATTTGATACTTTTTCAGGATACTCAGATTCTTGTAAGGCTTTGTCTTTTATACAGCAGTTTGACATCGCTTTCGCGGGAGGACGCTACTCAGAGCACTCCAAGATTCGGAGAGCTGCCTCTTACTTTAAGGGGAATGCTCGCACTTGGTGGTCCACGCTTCTTTTAAACAAAACTGCGCCAGTTAAATGGCTGAAATTTAAGAAGCTTTTAATTTCTTCTTGGTTGACGCAAGAGTATGAACGCAATATACGAGCTGCTTGGAACCATCTTCGGATGAACAAGAAAGATACAATAAATGCTTACTGTGAGAAATTCTGGAGCTCTTTTCTACCCGCCTCTTCATTCAAGAAGATCTCGTTCAGAGAACAGATTAAGCGGTTTACCTTGGGTCTACCTTCAGAGATCCGAGATCACTGCTTGGAACAAAAGTCAGCTTCTATTCAGGAGTTGATGAGTCATGCAAAGCGGGGCTTTGCCATTCACTCTGGTAGTCTAACCTACCCCACAGATGAGGCCATGACACAACGAGCCGAACAGACTTCTGGGAATGAAAGTAGAAAGAAAAAGAGCAACTCGGAGAAGAAAGATGCACGACCCAAGCTTACTCCTCAAGAGCGAGCTCGCTTCATCAAGGAGGGGAAGTGCTTTTGGATACGGGGAACATGGACATATCTCCCCAAAGTGCCCTAAAAAGGCACAGAAAGAACAGAATGATAAGGACGACGACAAGCCTGAGAGTTCAAGAGCACGTGGCAGAAAAGGCAAGATGAAAACAGGACTAGTTCCAAATTGTATGGGTACCGATCCCAACACCATGGACGATAGTACAGAACTTTGCCAAGCTTGGGGCAAAGTGAAAGATCAAGAGGTCCTGATCTTCTTTGATGGAGGAGCCAAGGCCAACTTCATTTCACGGGAATTGGCCGCGCGGCTCGAGATCACTCCCGATCGGATGGGACCACTTGCGGAGGCAGTTCTAGCGGCACCCGGCAAGGACGTAGCCATTACACCTGTCATTGGCAAACTTAGGTTGCATTGTCAGGGGTATTTAGGGCATGAGGACTTCTTCATAATGCCTTTGGAGGGTTGTGATGTTCTCTTAGGGATTCCCTGGTACCACAAGAACAACGCCGTGGTCGATTATCGGGCGAGGAAAGCGACTTTGACTACAAAGAAGGGCAGAACCATTGTACTTGATATTAAACTGAAGGGCAAGTCTGTCCCTATTGTATTGGCTTCGGCCGTTTCAAAATTAATGAAATCCAGTATGTTTGTTTACTCGATCTTTATGAAAGAATTGAGTGATAAGGATAGGACAAATATGTCTAAACTTGATAAAGAACGCCAAGATTTTCTCCACTCTCACGCCGATTGCTTCTCAGAAGGCCTACCAAGCGAGTTGCCACCTGCTCGTCCTGAAGATCATACCATTGATCTGATACCTTGAAGCACACCACCGAACCAGCCAACTTACTATGTGAGCAGAGCGCAGAATGAAGAGATTATGAACCAAGTGAAAGACCTCTTGGAAAAGGGGCTTGTCCAGCCTAGTACTTCACCGTATTGCTCTCCAGTGTTGTTGGTTTTGAAGAAAGACAGATCTTGCAGAATGTGCATCGATTATAGAGCTCTCAACAAAACCACCATCAAGAACAGATTTCCGCTCCCTAGGATCGACGATATACTCGACAGGTTACAGGGAACCTCGTGCTTTAGGAGGATTGATCTAAAGAGTGGATATCATCAGATCACGATCGCGCCGGGAAACGTCTACAAGATAGCTTTTCGGACGACTTTTGGGTTATTTGAGTTTTTGGTGATGCCTTTTGGCTTAACCAATGCTCCTGCGACATTTAACCGGATGATGGACAAGATTTTTCGAGAGTACAGGCTATTTGGTGGCACTTTCTTTGACGACATCATTGTTTTCTCCAAGAATGAGGCAGAACACAGAGATCATCTGCTTCAGGTCTTTCAGGCATTACGAGATCACAAATTAGTGATTAATGCAAAGAAAAGTGATTTTTTCCTACCAAAGATACACTTTTTGGGACACATTGTCTCATCAGCAGGAGTGCAAATGGATGCAGCCAAGATAGAGATTATCCGTGATTGGCCTGATTTGAAGAATGTCCATGAAGTTAGAAGCTTCTTGGGACTGTGTTCGTACTACAGGCGGTTCATTCGAAAGTTTGCAAAGGTTGCTTCCCCTTTGCATATCTTGACACAGAAAGGAGTCCCTTTCTCGTGGGGATCCGCAGAGGTAACTGCCTTTCAGACATTGAAAGAGAAATTGACTACAAGTCCAGTTTTGAATTTGTCGGACTTGCAGAAGTCATTTGAAGTATATTGTGATGCTTGTGGTCGTAGTCTGGGTGTGGTCTTAATGCAAGAAGGCCATGTCATTGCTTACGAGAGCCGATTGTTCTCAAGACCGGAGATGACAACACAGATTTATGAGAAAGAGCTCTTAGCAGTTATCCATGCTCTTACTCAGTGGCGGCATTACCTACTCAGAGCGGATTTTATTGTCTTTACAGACCATCAGAGTTTGCGCTACTTCTTGTCACAGAAGCAGCTTTCGGAAAAGCAGATGCGGTGGGCGAACATCTTGTCACGGTTTCACTTCCAGATTGTCCATGTGCAGGGACAAAAGAATGTGGTGGCAGATGCTTTGTCTCGGAAGCCGTTGGTTCTGGCTATTTCCGCGATACATCATAGGAGCTTCGAGGACATGGTTGATCAGTATGCCACAGATATAGATTTTGCAGATATTTTCACACAAATACGGGATGGGGAGACAGTAGCAGGATACTCCATTCGGGAAGGCTACTTGATGAAAAAAACCATGTTGTGCGTTACACAGCCGTTGAGGGAAAAGGTTATGATTGAATGCCACTATCCACCTTTTACGGGTCAACGCGGCATTGCTACCACCATGAAAGGGGTAGAGAAATACTTCTTTTGGCTGAGACTCAAAAAGGATGTGGAAGAGTTTGTGCGCAGTTGCTTAGTATGCCAGAAGGTCAAGTTTGACAAGCATAAAGCACAAGGATTGTTACAGCCTTTACCCATACCCACGGGCCCCTGGGAAAGTATTGCAATGGATTTCATTTTTTATCTCCCGAGAACACAGAGTGGTCACGATGGTATCTGGACTGTTATTGACAGATTTAGCAAACATGCTCATTTCATTCCAGTGAAGAAAACAGTCAAGCCGGATCACTTAGCGAGACTGTTTGTGGCCCAGATCTTCAGATTATATGGCATGCCTGAGACGATTGTCTCCTACAGAGACCCCAGATTTACGAGTTTGTTTTGGAAGGCAATTTGGGAGAACATTGGCACGCGGTTGCAGTTCTCGTCATCGTTCCACCCGCAGACTGATGGGCAATCCGAGATTGCAAATTCAGTGGTTCTAGATTTATTGAAGTCTTATCAGAAGAATCAATGGGAAAAGTCCCTACCTTTGGTGGAATTTGCCTACAATAACACGATACACTCTTCGACGGGGAAGGCGCCATTTGAGATTGTTGAAGGTGCTGCGAAGGTTCCACCCTTCCTAAGCACGAAAGATAAGATTTTTGAAGCGGATGAATATACGCAAGACTTAGATACGGCTTTTGCCAAGTTCGCGAGACTTTGCAGAAGTCTCAAGAACAACAGAAAAAGGCAGCGGATCGCCATCGTCGCGACTTGAAATTGAAGGAGGATGATTGGGTGCTCTTACGTTTTGAGAAGGCACGCCTAAGAAAGAAAAAGGGAAAGGAGAGGCTTTTCCCAAAGCTTAGTATGCGATACTACAGACCTTTCCAGATCACTGAAAAGATAAATGGTGTCTCCTTCCGATTGAAACTGCCAAATACTTGGAGGATTCACAATGCATTTTATGTGAGTCTCTTGAAACCTTTTAAGGGTGATGTGTCTGATGATGGGGAGCCTGATGAGCAACCCGAAGTGGAAGAAAACGAGGAGATCCTTGTTCCTGAACGAATTTTGACACATAAGGATACAAAGAATAAAGGTAAAGTCCGAAGGCGGTTCTTGGTTAAGTTCAAGAACTATCCAGCATTGGATGCGAAGTGGATGGAGCAGGAAGGACCTAGCAGATACTCCTCAGATTGTGAAACTTTACCTCGATGCTTTTGGTTTAGCATAGTCTACTCCAAATGGAACCCAGAATTCAGCTTGGCCGAAGATCTGGTGCAGTGGGATGCACAAGAGGGGAGTCGCTCCGCTCCTTTGTCAACAGATACTTGAATTTGATACTAGAGTCATTGATGTCTCTTTGAGCTTCAGGGATACTAAAAGCTGACAGTATTCTGCTGTATAACTTTATGAAATGGAATTCCTGATTATAATACTGATTTGTTCTTGACTTCTTTTAAGTGCAAGAACTGATAGACGAAATGACTGCAGCATTTTGGTCTGATTGATCTCGAATAGACATGGTTGCAATAGGGGTTAGTCAATCGGACATCGATGAGGTCCCGATTGGATCTAGATGCGATTGCTATCTACATTGCCGATAAATCATGGTCTAAGATCCGAATGAATGTTGAATGTCATGTGATGTCCTGTGATGTCAAGTGATGTCTTGTGATGTGACTATCGATTTAGTACATATGCTAGATGTGTGTTCCTTGTACGAAGGTACTAACAGTCAATGTCTGCTAAGACCGTTTATGGCCTCTGTCTGTTTTGTAGGCGTAATCGAGGGTGATTACAATGCTTTCAAGAGGGGGGTATGTCACAAAGTGATGACGTGGCTACCGAGAGCAGAAACCCTAATTTCTGCCAGAAACTCTAAAACCTGCAAACCCTAATTTCTGCCAGAAACCCTAATCTGCAAAAACCCTAATTTCTGGAAACACTAACCCTAACTGCTGGCTGAAACCCTAAAACGGGGCGGCTGAAATACCACGTGGCAAGCAATACAGATTTTCGGATTTTACAGGCTGAAAAAAAGCAGCTTGGGCGACGCAATCTGGTTGCTTTTCTCCACGCAAGTTGTGTGAGGAGAGAGAGAGAGAGAAAGATTATCTGCTTTATTTTATGAAAGCTCTCTTGTCTTAGAGAGAGAGAGTTTGCTTTTGGAACTCAAGCTTTTGGGGCTCTGCTTTTGAGCATCCCTTGTAATCTTAAATAAGTGGTTTAGGGCTCATTCTGCAGAGCATCTGGACGCAGAGTCTGAGAGTGAAACCCTAACCGCTCTCTTGTACTTTGACATTGATTTCATACATAAAGAAATACCGAAAGGGGCGCAAGTCTTTGGGGCCAATATCTCTAGGCACGGAACTCCGCCGAGCCAGTGCAAATCTATTGTGATCTGTGAATTGTTTTGAAGTGGTTATTTGGTGCTGTCGTGCTTGATTCTTGACTTGGAGTGTCCAAGTCTGTTACACTATGGCCGTTGGCCAAGTTCTCAGTGACACTTCCGGACACAGCAGGATGTAGACACATAGTGGTACACTTTTTTGATGGCACGTAGAGCCCACCATGTTATGTATATATACATGAGGACTCGTGGACAAAGGAGGTAGCCCGATGGACGGCACTCTCTTCTTGGGCCTCGGTTGGACAGTCTTTACAATCACGTCTATGTTAGGGTTGCTCGAATGCGGATTATTCCCCATCCAAACCGGCCTCGAAGATAGCGAGGTTGGCTGATGTTACAGCATCGGTTTTCTCTCACTGACTCCATGAGGATTGTCTCATGGAATGTGCAAGGATTAGGAGGACCCCAGTTTCAGTGCCAACGGTGTGGGTTGCGTCAGGAGCTTCAGCGATGCCTTGTGGGTGGTGAGTTTGATATTCTTATACTTCAGGAGCATCAACTGTGTGAGAGCCGCATTAGACGATGTTGTCAGATCTTGCGTGGTCGCTATGAGACATTTTGGTCAGCTGAAATTTGGACCTGGTGGTATCTAGGGAGGGGTATGTATGACTATTGCGGACTCATGGCAGCAGGCCATTGTGGGCATAGGTATTATTATTGTGCCATGCAGGGCTCAGTGGATTACTATGCGGGTTTACAGTTGCCTCATTGGCTTCCTGAACATATATGCGCCAATGTGGCAAGTGCACGAGCAGAGTTTTGATCTCATATTGTAGAGTCTCTACCGCGTGCAGAGCAGTGGTGTGTTGGGGGAGACTTCCTTACCATCATACTTACTAAAAGTCAACTTCTTTGTGACTGGGTTGTTGGAGTCCGAATCGCGGCTTGCACCACTTGAGGAACTACCAACGTCTTTGGCTGGCTCGAACTTCGAAGCGAGAATGTGTCGGACCAACCCTTGCATGCGTTGTTCACTCTGTACCGCACGCTCTGCCTATCGTTCTGCAGCCGCCAAGCGCGCTTGATCACGCTCACGCTCCAAGACGTCCTGTTGTTCTGCTTTTCTTTCTACTTGTGCCATCGCAACGCGAGTCATTTCTTGTTGTTGTACCAACATCTCCATCATCGACTTGACCATCGCCTCCATAGGATTTGGTACAACTCGTGGCGTAGATGGGGAAGGGGGAGGGTCGGGAAAACCTCCTGGTGGGGAAAACTCTTCTTTGCCACTCCCATGCTCACCACCTGTATGCGAAGTATCCATTCCGCTTCGGGTGATGACCATGCACTATGATCTTTGGTTCTTAAGTTCACGAGGAACTTGGGTTCTTGCGGGTCTTGGGTTCTTGAGGGGCTTGAGTTTTTGAGGTTCTTGAGGTTCTTCTTTTGCTTGCAATCTGTGTTAGAGAAGGATCTTCTCCACCCGAGTTCTGCTCTTTTCCGCGGGCGCACCCCTTGGCAACCTTGCGCTCACACCAAGGTTGTTTTTTCCCACCTCACGTCGATTGGCCGGCCGCTAAGTGCACAATCCGCTCTCAATGAGTGAAAAGAGGCACAAGGGGAGGCTGGACAAGCCCTTCTTTCTTGGGATTCCTATCACTCTTCAAAAACACGATTAGGAACCGCACACGCCCAAGCGAACTTGGGTTCGTGCGACCTCAACAAGCAAAAAAAAAATTATGTGATTCTTGAGGTTTTTTCCTTAAGTGATAGAACACTTCCAAAGCTCTGGTACCAATGTTAGGTGCAACGGAATGAATGTTGTACTTTTCTCTAGATGAGTGCTCCATACTGTGCTCAAGGTTCCTTTTGTTCTTATGGAAGAGAGAGCCTTCCGTTCTTAATGAGAGAGTGCAATGATCACTAACAAAGTGAATGGACACTGTGCATGAAAGTGTGTAAGACTGATAGATAGAGAGAGAAGAGAATACGACACCAGAGACGTTGTAAAACCCTCCTCCGAAGGCCCCACTCTCATTGGCGAAAGTTTCAAAGTGGTCTACTATTGATTGCACAAACTCGTACAAGGGGATGACTGCGAACTGATGCAAGTATAGGCTATGTCGATGTCGACGACGGGGATGACGAGACCGACTCTAGGGCTGAAAACTGATGCACTTTATCTGCTGTCCAAAGACGCCAATGGCTGAAATCTGCTGCTGCCGAAAATGCAAGGAAAAACGCTGTTTTGCTGCAGGTTGTTCGTGTCTTTTGCTACCCTTAAAAAACGCAGATTTTGCGGCCTTGAAAGTGCTCCAAAAACGCTGATTGGGCTGGTTCTTAATGGCTAAATTCCTGAGGCTGTGGCGATGCTGAAAATGCTAGGGTCTGGGAGTCTAGGGCGATGAGGATCCTGCTGAAAAACGCCAGCAAAGGGGGAACTGTGGCGATGATGTTGTGGATGAAAAACGCCAGCAATGGGTGGTCTATGGCGGCGAGGCTTCTTGATGAAAATGCTAGATGTTGTGGGTTCTTGCTTGGAGGAAAAACGCCACCAAGGGGGGGATCTTGCTCTAAGAGAGAGGGGGAACCTGGTGCCTGTGGCCTGTGTTCTCCTTGCTCTTCTGTCAAATAGTGCTAGCTTAGGTTTGCTTATATACAAACTTACTCATTTTGCCCTGCCTACTTTCCAACAAAAGTCACTTAAATTAATAAGTGAAAAATGTCAAAAATAGGAAAAATAGATTAAATGCACTGGAAAATTCCCTGAAGGATTCTGATGGATTCTGATGGGAATGCTTATGATCATGCTGTGTGCAACCGGAGGATATGCATTTACACTAAGTGCCTGGGCATGCACGGTCTGCGAACAGACTCACAAAAGTGCCAGAACACTTGCTAATCTAGACTGACTGGACTGACGGAACCCTTGTCGTGCTGTAGCTTGTCCACGGACACATAGGGTTGGATGTGTCACGTGACAAAAGAACAAACTGAATAGACTTTTAGCACTTCAATAACAACTGAACTGAGAGAGAGAGATAGACGACCACGCGACAGGGAGTGGCGGAATACCACCCCAGAGTATTGGCCCCAAACCTTGGCGCCCCTTTCGGTATTTCTTTATATTGCATCAACACAGTACAAGCCGGTACTC
Source organism: Adiantum capillus-veneris (assembly GCF_014529385.1). Classification (NCBI taxonomy): domain Eukaryota; kingdom Viridiplantae; phylum Streptophyta; class Polypodiopsida; order Polypodiales; family Pteridaceae; genus Adiantum; species Adiantum capillus-veneris. Next base: position 101,959,615 of record NC_140953.1, read on the forward strand.
CAGACTCAGCACCTTCTCCAAGAAGCATGCCAGAGAATGAGCTCTAACCTCATATTTAAAGCAGAATTACCAGGGAACGCCCCTACCAAGGCCTGGACCGCCGGAAGGGCGTTCCGACCGGCTGCAGGTGCCCGGAACGTCCAGGCATTCCGACAGACCAGGGAATACCGGAACGGCAGGGGGGAACACGGCCGGAACGTCTCGGAACGGCCCGAAACGGCAACAATGGTAAGAAAGCATAAAGGGGCAGATTTTGGGTGTGTGTTTTTCCTTATAAATTGCTCCCCCCTCACCCCTTTCCTTCCCAAATGCAACAAGCCTCAAGGCTCTCTCTCTCTCTTCCTCTACCCTCGCGCTCGGGCCTCAAGCTCTTAAGCTCTCTCTCTCTTGGGCTTGCCCTCAATTTTCAAGGCTTCAAGCTCTCTCCCCCTTGGTCTCAAAAAGTGAAGCCTCTCTCAAGCTCTCTATCTCAAGCATGCATTGTGTTTGTTGTGAACGTACTATTACCGCGCATCACCACACGATGCAATCAAGCCATAATAAGGTGGAATGGTATGTTTTTTGTGAGTATTAGAGTCAAGGGACTCTAATACTACTTGCATTCAAAGTTCAAACACATAACGCTAAAAATTGTATTATTTGGGTGTTTTTTAATGCCTCCCGTTTCGCGCCGTTCCCGTCCCGAACCCCTTGCCGTTCCCCCATTCCGCATGGAGGCCCGTCGTCGTTCCCGTTCCGCGTTCCGAGTAACTATTATTTAAAGGCCCTAGGTCCCAAAAGCAGTTTACACTGAAAAGCCTTCAAACTCAAAAGCATCTCGTCTAAAAGCAATGCTCAAAATCTGCCAGCGTAAAATCCGGAATTCTGTACAACTGCCACGTCAACAATCAGCGCAAAACGCAGAAATCCGTACAGCATGCCACGTCATCAACCAACGCGATTTCTTGTGTGTGTGTGTGTGTGTCCTGCTTTATTTTAATTCTTTATGTCACTTGGGGCCCCATCGGACGGGGTCCCCATAAGTTGGTAGGACTTCTTCTTCTGTTACTTGTTCTTCTTAGCGTTTAGGCCCCTCGGCCAGCATCTGTAAGTTGGCTCCATTCATCAGGGCTTTGACACGTCAACAGTTTGTTACATCTCCCCTTCTGCAAACAACTCAAGTTAGCTCAAAAAAAAAAATCCCAGGGTCATTCCGAGGGACATTCCGAAGGACAATCAATTTGCTCTTTTTGTTAAGGAGTTAGCTTCTCCTTTCGGCTCTTTTGATCAAGGAGTTAGCTTCTCCTTCGTCCATATCGGAACTCATGATATTCCGGCGTAGTAAAATTAGCCATCACGCCCAGACCGTATTGATCTTCCACGGGTGTCTTGATGCACTAAAATTACATACCCACGCAATCTCATCCAATTAGGAAAATTCAATAATTGGCACATCACAATGCAACACAAATGCTTACATATGCATGTTACAAGACATAGAAACATAAAGTCGTCGATGAACACTCCTCCAGCATAACCTATCAAGGTCTGGGCCGAGAGATATTCAACGACTCCCTCATCACTCCTCCCGCATAACCTAAAAAGGTCCGGGCCGAGAGATATAGAGGTCTTTTACAACCAAACGCCCCCCAGACCGCAGCCTGCGTCGTTTGGAGGTGCTGAGAGTAACCACTCCTCAGACTTCTTAATACTCCTCCCGCATAACCATCCAGGTCCAAGCCGGGAGTCACAACAACAATTATTTTACAAGCACACAACCAAACGCTCTCCAGACATTTTGTCTGCGTCGTTCGAAGGTTCAAACAATAGCAAAACAACATTTCTCACTACTACACCCGGCAGTAAAATCAACAATCATTGAAACCAGTATTAAAACCAGAGTCAAACATTTCAAATCGGCACCAAGACAGGTTCAAAACAGATACCATCCATTTCAAACAAATTCCAAACAGGATCACCAAACAAGTTCTCAAACAGATTTCAAACTTAAAAAGCAATCTCGACATCAACCGAGCTCGAAAAGTCGACTGACTTTCCATCCTGAAACCTGCACCAAAAATTAGGGTTAGATTCCTTCCGTAAGGTCGTAGCCGAGCGCAGCATGGTCCATCAACTCTTGGACAGACAATGTTTCTCTGGCAGTGACGGTAGTCCCAAGATAGCAATCGCACCGAACCTCCAAGGTTATCAACTCAAGAAGAGACATCTACTAAGAGATGTCGAGAAATTTCAAGATATAATCTGCTAGGGTTTCAATGGCAAGCATTTCAGGATACCCCACTCTGCCAGAAGTTGCACTCCGAAGGAAGATGTCAGAAACCATATAACTTCGGGCATAATTTTTTCTTGAAAGCTTGCCAAGTCCTTGCAAGTGTGCGGCTTGGTAGCTATAGACATCTGCATGGTAATGTCTCTGAGAAAAAAAGCAGCTCGAAACAAATCTTGGATCCTTCTCTTGCAAGTGATCTTAATGGCTTATGCCCTGTAAGATATGAGCGGTGAAGACGGGAGCGCGCCCAATGCGCAATGAAGTAAGGGTGGGAGTGGCTAATAAGTCCAGGTTGAAGGCCGAAGATACCTCGAATAAATTCCAAAAGTCTACTCTTTTGTGGGACCGGTATTCTTTCAGAAAAGCACACGCCTGATGCTCTGATCCCACTGTCACAAGATGGGCACCACGGGCCAATAGAAAAGAACAGATTGAACAGACTTTTAGCACTTCAATAACAATTGAACTGAGAGAGAGAGAGAGAGAGAGAGAGAGAGAGAGAGAGAGAGAGACGACACGCGACACGGAGTGGCGAAATTCCACCCCAACGAGTATTGGCCCCAAACCTTGGCGCCCCTTTCCGTATTTCTTTATATTGCATCAACACAGGACAAGCCGGTACTCCAGACTCTGCACCTTCTCCAAGAAGCATGCCAGAGAATGAGCCTAACCTCATATTTAAAGGCCCTAGGCCCCAAAAAGCAGTTTACAATGAAAAGCCTTCAAATTCAAAAGCATCTGGTCTAAAAGCAATCTTAAAAGCTGCCAGCATTAAATCTGAAATTCCATACAATTGCAACGTCAGCAGTCAGCACAAACGCGGAAATCCGTACAGCATGCCACGTCATTAGCCAGCATGATTCTTGTGTGTGTGCGTGAGTCCTGCTTTATTTTAATTCTTTATGTCACTTGGGGCCCCATCGGACGGGGTCCCCATAAGTTGGTAGGACTTCTTCTTTTGTTACTTGTTCTTCTTAGGGTTTAGGCCCCTCGGCCAGCATCTGTAAGATGGCTCCATTCTTTAGGGCTTTGACACGTCAGCAGTTTGTTACAGCAGAAGTCATTCGAAGTATATTGTGATGCTTGTGGTCGTAGTCTGGGTGCAGTCTTAATGCAAGAAGGCCATGTCATTGCTTACGAGAGCCGATTGTTCTCAAGGCCGGAATTGACAGCACAGATATATGAGAAAGAGCTTTTGGCGGTTACCCATGCTCTTACGCAGTGGCGACATTACCTACTCGAAGCCGATTTTACGGTCTTTACTCATCACCAAAGTTTACGCTACTTCTTGTCACAAAAGCAGCTCTCGGAAAAGCAGATGCGATGGGCAAACATCTTATCACAGTTTCACTTCCCAATTGTCCATGTGCAGGGACAACAGAACTTGGTGGTGGATGCTTTGTCCCGGAAGCCATTGTTTCTGGCTATTTCTGCGATACATCATAGAAGCTTCGAGGATATGGTCGATCAATATGCCACAGTTACAAATTTTGCAGATGTATTCAGTCGAATACACAATTGGGAGGTTATAGCGGGATATTCCATTCGGGATGGCTACTTGATGAAGAAAACGATATTGTGCGTTACACAGCCGTTGAGGAAAAAGGTTTTAATCGAATGCCATTGTCCACCATTTACGGGTCACCGCGGCATTGCTACCACCTTGAAAGGTGTGGAGAGATACTTCTTGTGGCCGAGACTCAAGAAGGACGTGGACGATTTTGTATGCAATTGCTTGGTATGACAGAAGGTCAAGTTTGATAGGCATAAAGCACACGGATTGTTACAGCCTTTACCCATTCCCACCCGCCCCTGGGAAAGCATTGCAATGGATTTCATTTTTGATCTCCTGAAAACACAGAGTGGGCAGGACGGTATATGGATTGATATTGACAGATTTAGCAAACAAGCTCATTTCATTCCAGTGAAGAAAACACTCAAGCCGGATCACTTAGCAAGATTGTTCATTGCCGAGATATTCAGATTACATGGCATGCCTGAGACAATTGTCTCCGACAGAGATCCCCGATTCACGAGTTTGTTTTGGAAGGCTATTTGGGAGAACATTGACACGCGGTTGCAGTTCTCGTCATCTTTCCACCCGCAAACAGATGGGCAATCAGAAATCGCAAATTCAATCGTACTGGATTTATTGAAGTCTTACATCTCAGATCAGAAGACTCAATGGGAAAAGTATTTGCCCTTGGTGGAATTTGCCTACAATAACATGATTCACACTTCGACGGGGAAGGCGCCATTTGAGATTATTGAAGGTGCTACGAAGGTTCCATCCTTCTTAAGCACGAAAGATAAGATTTTTGAAGCCGACCAGTACACGAGGGACTTGGACACAGCTTTTGCCAAGGTTCGGGAGGCTTTAGAGAAATCTTAGGAAAGACACAAAAAGGCACCAGATCGACATCGTCGTGATTTGAAATTAATGGAGAACGATTGGGTGCTCTTGCGTTTTGAGAAGGCACGCCTGAGAAAGAAAAAGAGAAAGGAGCGGCTTTTTTCAAAGCTTAGCATGAGATACCTTTCTAGATAAAAGAAAAGATAAATGATGTCTCCTTTAGATTGAAGCTGCCCGATACTTGGAGGATTCACAATGCTTTTCATGTGAGTCTCCTGAAGCCTTTTAAAGGCGATGTGTTCGATGATGGGGAGCCAGATGAGCAACCCGAAGGGGAGGAAAGCGAGGAGATACTCGTTCCAGAACAAATACTGGCACATAAAGATAGAAAGATAAAAAGTAAAGTGATAAGGCGGTTCTTGGTTAAATTCAAGAACTATCCCGCATTGTATGCGAAGTGGATGGAGGAGGAGGACCTCGCAGATACTCATTAGATTGTGAACCTTTACCTTGAAGCATTCGGTTTAGCATAGTCTACTCCGATAGAACCCCGATTTCAGCATGGGCAAATCTAGAGCAGTGGGTATGCACAAGAGGGGAGTCACTCCACTCCTTTGTTGACAGATTGCCCCGATACCTTGATTTGATATAGAGCCACTGATGTCCCTTTGGGTTTTAGGGATACAGCTTGTAACAAACTTGGACACCCCAAGTTTAGAATCTATCGTCGCGACACGAGGAGAATCACTTAAAATACTTCACAGCTTTAAAATCACATTTCAATTTGGTCAACACGGCCCGGCGTAGTTCCGTGCCCAGAGAGATTGGCCCCATAGACTGGCACCCCTTTCGGTATTTCTTTTATATTAATCTTTGAGCAAAGTACAATCCCCGCAGGAACCTCTGCTCTCAAACTCTACATCCAGATGCCTTGAAGAGTGAGGCCCTGAGGACTCTTTTATTCTTACAAGGGATGCCAAAAGCAAAGCCCCAAAATCAAAAGGAGTTAAACTGAAACCGGCCCGTAGGGCGGTAGGCGTTGGCTTTCACCCGAAATTCTTTACTTTAAACACACACACAGAGCACTTTGCAAAGAGAACCTGCGACGGGAGTTAACACTTGAATACACACACGGCTCGGAAGCTAGAATGCTCCGAGCAGACGCCGACAACCTGTAGGCCCCAAAATTGGCGCCCCTTTCGGTATTTCTTTATTCTTTAGGAGGGTAAATTACAAGGTAAGGTCCTGGGAATCCTTCACGTGTATCCACCTAGATACCATTTGATTTGGCCAAATTTCGGCAGCATAACAACCCCAAAACTTCAATTCCCCTGCTGGAACTCGCTTGCACTGTCGTATACCCTCTGATTCCTGTCCAAAAACAGTAAATTCAGCACGCTGTATTTACTGGGTTTTGCCCTGTTTTCAGCCCCAAACAGTCCCCTAACTGTCCTTTGCCAGTGGGGCACGATTCCCAATGATCCTGGCGTCCGTATGGCTGAAAAACAGTCAAATTACAACGCATACACAGCGCTGATTTTGCACCTGTACAGTGAGGTTATGACCCTCACCAGTGCCTGCTTTGGAGCAGCAGTTAGCTACCCCTGTTCCTGCTCAAGGAGGCTCTTGCCTCAGCACAAAAGCATGAACCCACACAACTGTACATCAGTCAAATGAGTAGCCCTCTTGTGGGGCATCACATAACTGCACGTAGGGGAGAAAGAGAGCAGTATGTAGCGTGCGGGGCATCACTCCCGTCACCATACTGTGCATAGAGGGCAAGGTAAGCATTCCATAGCTTCTGTACCTGTTACAATCCGCCTGTGGCTGAAAATGGCGCCCCCTTTGATGATATGCAGCTCGTTTTTGCCTCCCAAAGTGGCAGAATCGCTCACAAGCTGACACGTCGCCCAGTTTCCGAGTTTGGGCTTTCCCTGCTAAAAATATCTCAACTGGTGCGTAAGTTGACTTCGCGGCAGAGTTGTAAAGTGTTCCCCTAGTCATATCGAAGGTAATGACGCGAACACATTTCGTGGCCCAAAATAGCAGTTCCCTAAATTTTAGGAGATGCTTCCGTTGGGCTCCCACTGGTCTTCTGACCATCTATCCTCATTGGGACCGCATCCAAAAATGCAATGTGGCCCAACTGTCGGATACTTTTTGTTGGAAGTCCCACCTTGACTTTACGCCTTAATTGAGTTCACTTCCTAGTATCCACCAACTTGCTAAGTGCGACGGGGGGACCTATATGATCTTGCTCTGAGCCTAGACATCCTCTTACCATACGAATTCCAGTGCCGACCACTTCCCGTCTGCGGGTTGAATCTACCGTTCACATTGGCCATACAATGTCCGACCGTTTGCTACTTCAAAAAGAGGGTCTCAAAATAAATAAAATAAACCCTATTGGAAAGAAACCAACAACCAAGGTTAGCAGTTGCCACATCTCTGTGACATGGTTAATAACTGCCACGTCCTCGTGACATACCCCCCTCTTGAAATCGCAAACGTCCTCGATTGCATACCATAAATACACGCCACTGATGATCTTGTGCTATCAACACTCTTTTATCATCGCATGTATCCGCAAGAAAGGTCGTAACATACATAGATACAAATGACTTAATGAGGCCTTCATACTTTTGCCATTTCTATCTACGGCACTGAATTCATATGTACATTCGATGTACTAGCTCTATCATTACCCCTCCTTTGCACACGTTGGGTTGGGGCATAAGTAGGCTGTAACCCAAAGGCTTCAAGGTAAAGCTGCAATACATTTGGTGACTCTGACAGTTCATGCTCTTCCATCCACTTTGCATCCATAGGCGGATAGTTCTTGAACTTCACCAAATAGCGTCTTGCAACTTGTCCTTTAACTTTTCTGTCCTTATGTGCCAAAACTTGCTCAGGTACCAGGATCTCATCAAGTTCCTCAACTTCTGGCTGATCCTCAACTGGCATATCTTCTGGCACATCACCCACGAAGGGTCTTAGAAGACTCACGTGAAACGCATTATGAATCTTCCACGCATCAGGCAATTTCAGCCTGTAAGCCACATCGTTGATCTTGTCAAGCACTTGAAAAGGCCCATAGTAACGCATGCTGAGCTTAGGAAACAGCCGTTCCTTGCCCTTCATCTTCTTTAATCTTGCCTTTTCGAACCTTAAGAGAACCCAATCACCAGGTGATAGTAGCAATTCACGACGGTGACGATCAGCAGCCTTTTTCTGTTTTGCCTGAGTCTTCTCCAAGGCAACTTTAATCTTCTTATACATCTCATCCATGTTCTCAACATATCGATCTGCCTCAAAGATCTTGTCCTTTGTGTGCAAAATGGGAGGAACCTTTTTGCCGCCTTCAACAATTTCAAAAGGTGCTTTGCCAGTAGACGAATGCACCGTATTATTGTACGCATACTCAAGCATAGGCAAATATTGTTCCCACTTGCCCTTATTATCTGACACATAGCATTTCAGCAGATCTAAGACAGTAGAATTGGCCTCTTCTGACTGTCCATCAGTTTGTGGATGAAACGAAGACGAGAACTTGAGCGTAGTACCCATGTTCTCAAACAATCCTCTCCAGAACAAACTGGTCATGCGAGGATCACGATCACTGATAATCGATTGTGGCATACCATGGTACTTAAACACATTGTACATGAACAAGCGTGCCATCTGATCAGATTTTATCTTCTTCCTGACAGGGATAAAATGGGCCTGCTTGCTGAACCTGCAGATAATGGTCCATATACCATCATTCCCGGTTGGCGTCCTTGGAAGATCAAAGATAAAGTCCATAGCAATGCTTTCCCATGGCTTATCCGGAATCGGCAGTGGTTGTAACAACCCTGGTGCCTTTTGCCTGTCAAACTTGACCTTTTGGCAAACTATGCATGCTCGCACAAAGGCATCCACATCTCTCCTCAAGGTAGGCCAATAGAAGAACGTCTCTACCGCTTTAACTGTTGCATCAATGCCACGATGCCCTGCATACGGTGGGACATGACTCTCTTCCATGACCTTATGTCGCAGTGGCCTAGTGACACAAAGTCTGCCATGCATCATCATAAAACCATCTCTGAGGAGGTAGTGCTCGTGATGTTGCCCCTCTTGTAATTGTTCAAAGATCCTTGCAAAATCTTCATCAACAGTATACTGTTCCTTCATGTCATCTAACTCATGATGATAAGGAATTGACACAGCTGAAATTTGTGGCTTTCTTGATAACGCATCAGCCACAACATTCTTCTTGCCTTCCACATGCATAATCTGGAAGTGGAACATGGAAAGAATGTTTGCCCATCGCATATGCTTTTCGGATAACTTTGACTGTGTCAAGAAGTATCGCAAGGTCTGATGATCTGTTTGGACAACAAAATCAGCACCTAAGAGGTAGTGCTTCCAGCTAGAAAGCGCATGAATAACGGCCAAGAGTTCTTTCTCATAGACTTGCATAGTCCTCTCTGGCCCTTGCAAAATTCGGCTTTCATATGCTACTACCCGTCCATCTTGCATTAGCACTGCTCCGATGCTACTGCCACACGCGTCACACTGGACCACAAATGACTTCCTGAGATCTGGCAAAACAATAACTGGATCTGAAGTCAACTTTTCCTTTAAGAGACTAAAAGCTGAAATCTCTTTTTGGGTCCATCTGAAAGTGACCTCTTTCTTTTGCAATGCGTGAAGAGGCGATGCTATCTCTGCAAAATTTCTGATAAACCTTCTATAGTAGGAACACAATCCCAAGAAGCTTCTGACATCGTGCACAGTCTTCAAGTCTGGCCATGTCTTGATAGCTTCGACCTTTGCGGGATCCATTCTAACACCATCCTTTGAGACTATGTGGCCCAGAAAGTGGATCTCTTCGAGGAAGAATTCACTTTTCTTAGGATTGACAAGTAACCTGTGACTGCGCAGCTCTTCGAACACAATGGTCAAGTGACGCCTATGCTCCTCTTCATTCTTCGAATACACAATCATGTCATCGAAGAATGTTCCAACAAACTGTTGATGCGAGCGGAAAATCCGGTCCATCATTCTGTTGAACGTGGCAGGAGCATTTGTTAGCCCAAACGGCATCACTAAAAACTCATAAAGACCAAATGTCGTTCTAAACGCAGTCTTGTGCACATCCTCTGGGCGTATACGAATCTGATGGTACCCACTCTTCAGGTCTATCCTGCTGAAAATTGCAGCACCCTCTAAACGATCAAGAATATCATCAATGCGAGGAATAGGAAACCTATTCTTGATGGTATTCTTATTCAACGCACCGTAATCAATACACATGCGCCATGAGCCATCCTTCTTCTGCACTAGGAGCACTGGGGAGCAAAAGGGTGAAGAACTAGGCTGAATCAGCCCTTTCTCTAATAACTCCCCAACCTGGCCCATAATCTCTTTCTGCTGCGCCGCACTAACCCTGTAGGGAGGTCTATTTGGTGGGCTACACCCTGGCACCAAATCTATCCGATGGTCCTCAGGTCTCTCTGGCGGCAATTGCGACGGTAATGAATCAGAAAAACAGTCACTAAACTTTTGCAAAAATGCTGACCTTTCTTTATCTAACACAGATAAATTTGACTGATCCCTATCTGAGACATCACGTGCAAAAATCAAGTACACAGAAAGATGATTCTTTATTACAGAAGTGATAGCAGAAGCAGATACAATAGGGACTGACTCTCTTTTAAGCTTTACATCCAAGATGTGAGTTTTGCCCCTATGCTGTACAGTGATCTTTTTGTTGTAGGCATCCAAGACTCCATGCACTCGGAACATCCACGAGATCCCCAACAAGGCGTCACAACCTTCCAACGGCATGATGTAAAACTCTTCAGTGTCCACATACGACTGAATATGCAGACGCAGTTTTCCAATGATAGGAGTAACACACTCTGAGTGGCCAGGACATGCCAACCCTGCCTCTGCTGTGTACCCCATCTCTTCAGCTTTGATGCCGAGCTTCATAGCTAACTCTGGTGAGATAAAGTTGGCTTTGGCACCTGGATCAAAGAAGATGAGTGCCGTCTGATCCCTAACTTTACCCCATGCCCTGCATAACTCACTGGCATCTGTGCTGGGCCTGTCACCCACCATGTCTGGCACTAAACCTGCCGTGGGTTTAGGCTTCTTGCCTTTCTGGTCTTCTTTATCCTCTGAGTCAGCTGGCCTTTTCCTTTGTGGACAATTGATAGAAAAGTGACCAGGCTGCTCGCATATAAAGCATTTGTTCTCAGCCATTAGGACCTTCTTTTCCTCGAGCGACTTGCGCACAAAAGGCTTCCTTTTCTGTTTCTTTGCCTGCGCTCCAGAAGTCCCAGCTGAATCCTTGTCTTTGGTGGCCTGTTCAGACCCCTGTGACGCATCAGGAGCCGTTTTCACAAAGGGCTTCTTCACTGAATTTTTCTTCTGCTGCCCTCCTTTATCACTGCTCGGAAATCCACTGTCCTCTCCTTTCAACAGGGCAAGACCAGTGTTCGCAACTTCCATAAGCTGAGTAAGGGTAGCCACTCTATTCTTTGTACAATAATCGCGAAGCCCTTTAGGCAACCCACAACAATACTTCTCTATCTGCTCTGTCAATGGCACAAATCTGTAGGAGGTCACTGAGAGTAATGCTTTACAAAACCTCCTATTGTACTCCAGCAAGCTCTTGCACGAAGCTGCCGCAAGCTGGTGCCAATCTGTCAGGACATCGGCTTCAAATTCATTTGATAGCCAAGCAGATGCAAACATTTGCTTGAAGTAAACCCAAGTGGCGGGTGCCTGTCCTTGCATTAACAATGTCGTCCACCATGTAAGCGCATTGTCCTTTAAGAAAGTGGCAGCTTTCCTAACCTTCGAGGCCTCTGTAAAATTCTCTCCCGCATAAGCTGTATCAAACTGCTGGAGGAAAGTGAGTGCCTTTGTCTTGTCCTCGAAACCACTGAAGGTACTGAACTTTACTGCTGCACCACCCTCTTTGTAAGCCTTCGGCTTCTCTAGTGTCCCCAAATTGTCATACGGAATGGTCTGCAACATGGGCACTGTACTAGGCATGATCGGCACGTGTTGGCCATTCACATTTTGCGTCAGAGGTGCGATATCTGGCTGCTGTCCAGAAAAACCAGCCATGCCAAAATGACCCTGTGGCACCCCAAACTGGCCCTGGTTGCCGTGGAAACCTTGCTGCATGCCGATAGTACCATACATGGGGTTTGGCATGATGCCTTGCATACCCCCGAACACTGTTCCTGGCATGTACGGCTGACTTCCAGACGCATAACCAGCCATACTTTGGAACACTGATCCACCCCCGAAATACCCAGGATGTACCGTGGGTGGTGGAAAAACTGAGTGCATAGCCTGGTATCCAGCTCCCTGTCCATTCAAGACAGCATGCTGGCTCTGAAAGGTGGCGGGCTGAACTGGCATAACCTGTGGAATAGGCGTTCTAGCCACCTGTTCAAGCACGGGAGGAACCTGCTTTGGAGCCCCCGACTCCGCAACATGCGAGTGTTCCCTTTCCTCCTGCGCCTCATGAAGTACCTGGGCTTGAGCTTCAACAAGCTCCGTACGCGGCGTAGGTTGCCTATTTTGCTGTTGCACTGGTGGCGCTTGCAAGAATTCCATAAACCTCGGATTCTGCACCAACTGCGAAAAGACATTCACCGCGGCAACTAACTGAGTCTTAAACGCATCATCCTCAAGTTGCCCTGTCATAAAGCCCTGTACTACTGGAGGGACATTCACGTTGACAGGAGGTACATACTGACGTGGCCGTGAGCTCTCGCCAATCTCAAAAACCATAGGAATCTCCTGTCTGTCCTTTGGAGAGGAACCCTCTTCCATAATTCCCTTCCCCTTGTCGGCCATAGTGTAATCCCCGCGTTCTTGCACTGTGTGTCTTTACCCTGAACAATCCAGGCTCACTCTTTGAGGAAAAAGTGATTGATATCCCGGCAATGGAACCATGAAACCGGCCCGTAGGGCGGTAGGCGTTGGCTTTCACCCGAAATTCTTTACTTTAAACACACACACAGAGCACTTTGCAAAGAGAACCTGCGACGGGAGTTAACACTTGAATACACACACGGCTCGGAAGCTAGAATGCTCCGAGCAGACGCCGACAACCTGTAGGCCCCAAAATTGGCGCCCCTTTCGGTATTTCTTTATTCTTTAGGAGGGTAAATTACAAGGTAAGGTCCTGGGAATCCTTCACGTGTATCCACCTAGATACCATTTGATTTGGCCAAATTTCGGCAGCATAACAACCCCAAAACTTCAATTCCCCTGCTGGAACTCGCTTGCACTGTCGTATACCCTCTGATTCCTGTCCAAAAACAGTAAATTCAGCACGCTGTATTTACTGGGTTTTGCCCTGTTTTCAGCCCCAAACAGTCCCCTAACTGTCCTTTGCCAGTGGGGCACGATTCCCAATGATCCTGGCGTCCGTATGGCTGAAAAACAGTCAAATTACAGCGCATACACAGCGTTGATTTTGCACCTGTACGGTGAGGTTATGACCCTCACCAGTGCCTGCTTTGGAGCAGCAGTTAGCTACCCCTGTTCATGCTCAAGGAGGCTCTTGCCTCAGCACAAAAGCATGAACCCACACAACTGTACATCAGTCAAATGAGTAGCCCTCTTGTGGGGCATCACATAACTGCACGTAGGGGAGAAAGAGAGCAGTATGTAGCGTGCGGGGCATCACTCCCGTCACCATACTGTGCATAGAGGGCAAGGTCAGCATTCCATAGCTTCTGTACCTGTTACAATCCGCCTGTGGCTGAAAATGGCGCCCCCTTTGATGATATGCAGCTCGTTTTTGCCTCCCAAAGTGGCAGAATCGCTCACAAGCTGACACGTCGCCCAGTTTCCGAGTTTGGGCTTTCCCTGCTAAAAATATCTCAACTGGTGCGTAAGTTGACTTCGCGGCAGAGTTGTAAAGTGTTCCCCTAGTCATACCGAAGGTAATGACGCGAACACATTTCGTGGCCCAAAATAGCAGTTCCCTAAATTTTAGGAGATGCTTCCGTTGGGCTCCCACTGGTCTTCTGACCATCTATCCTCATTGGGACCGCATCCAAAAATGCAATGTGGCCCAACTGTCGGATACTTTTTGTTGGAAGTCCCACCTTGACTTTACGCCTTAATTGAGTTCACTTCCTAGTATCCACCAACTTGCTAAGTGCGACGGGGGGACCTATATGATCTTGCTCTGAGCCTAGACATCCTCTTACCATACGAATTCCAGTGCCGACCACTTCCCGTCTGCGGGTGAATCTACCGTTCACATTGGCCATACAATGTCCGACCGTTTGCTACTTCAAAAAGAGGGTCTCAAAATAAATAAAATAAACCCTATTGGAAAGAAACCAACAACCAAGGTTAGCAGTTGCCACATCTCTGTGACATGGTTAATAACTGCCACGTCCTCGTGACATAAACTCTCAAACTTAAAAGCTTTTCAAATTAAAAGCAATTGTTCAAAAAGCAACTGATCCCAAAAAGCTTTCAAAAAAAAGCATCAGCGTGATTTGCGAAAATCCGTACAGCAGCCAACAGAATTTCCGACCCTGCCATGTCAACACCGTACGACTGCCACGTCAGCAATGCACCACAATTTTCGAAAACTGTCCCTTGCTACCTGTGCGTCTGGGCATGCCACGTCACCAATTTGTGACATACCCCCCTGTTGAAAGCATTGTAATCGCCCTCGATTACGCCAACAAAACAGACAGAGGCCATAAACTGTCTTAGTAGACACTAACTGTTAGTACCTACGCACTAGACACGACACATCTAGCACATGTACAAAGACGACAGTCACATTACTGCATATGACAAATCACATTCAAAATCATTCCAAATCTCAGACTATGACTGCCAGCAACGTATTTAGTAACCACATCTAGATCCATTATGGACCTCACTGATGTCTAGTTAACTAATCCCATATTGCGATCATGTCTATAGAGATTTTTCGACTCAAGCACTGTCGTGTGCAAGTAGTCATTTGCCGCCTCAAGCACTGTCATGTGCGAGAAATCTTTTCCCTCAAGCACTATCGTGACCGAGAAATCTTTTCCGAAGACCCCAATCCATCACTAAGTTCATACTGAACAGAGTGGTCCAGTCATTCGTTCCATTGAATCAGACGTGATTCATGATTCGTTATCAGGTTCTTTCAGGAGCTGTCATTGCTCGATCTCATTCTTAGTCCTGCTCTTTTTTCCAAATTCTTTCAGAAAATATCAGATTTATTCAAAATTCAAAATCATCTTCCAAAACAAAAGTTTTGTTTCATAAATCCATAAAGCAAAATAATGCTAATTCAGAAAAAAGCTGTTCTGGAACGAGTATCGCCTCGTCCTGCTCTTTTGCCAATGTGCCAGTCATTCTGATTCTTGTGTCCTTTTGGGACACTTTGTAGCGATATGTCCTTGTTCTCCACATTCAAAACATTCCCTGCTTTGAAATATTAATCTCTTTGGTCTTCTGTCAGTGAAGGTCGTCTATCTTTTCGTCGATTGTTTCTACTATGACTTGTTGAAGGTTCATCTGATGGGTAAGTCAATTTACCCAAATGTATAGCAAATCCCCGCTTCGCATGTCCCATCAACTGTTGTATAGACTCAGACTTCTGTTCGAGACAGTAGTCTCGAATTTCTTTGGGAAGCCCACAACTAAATCGTTCAATATGTTCCCTAAAACTGATCTTCTTAAAGGATGAAACTGGTAGAAAAATTTCCCAAAATCTTTCACGGTAAGAATCCAATGATTCTGTCTTGACCATCCGAACATGGTTCCAATCAATAATCACATCTCGTTCGTATTCTTGTGTGAGCCAAGAAGAAATAAAGAGTTTCTTAAATTTCAACCACTTTGTCGCGCTTGTTTCCTTAACAACAGAGTGGACCACCATGTCCGTGCATTGCCTTTCAAAAAGGATGTCTCCCGTCTGATCTTGGAGTGCTCTGTATAGCGGCCTCCAAAGAATGCTATGTCAAACTGTAGGATAAAGGCTAAAGTCTTGGGAGCATCTTGAAACCCTGAAAAGTGCTCAAACTTTATTGCCTGTCCTCCCTCTTTGAATTCTTTGGGCTTTTTGCCCTTGTTGTCGAGGAAATCATTTTGATTGGCTCTGTAGAAGTGCTTTCTTTTGGCATAAAACCTGTGATCGTCAGAGTCCAAACTGTCGGAGGATGAGTCCTAGGTAGAACTGTCAGAAACTTTAGTCTTCTTTGCCTTTTTCTTGCCCTTTCCGAAGCTTTGCTTTTTGCTTCGCTTTTTCCCTTTTTTGTCTTCTTCGCTCGAATCAAAAGAGCTAGAAGAACTATCAGTCTCACAACTCAGAGCATCTGGACGCAGAGTCTGAGAGTGAGAACCCTCCCACTCTCTTGTACTTTGAACGCAGATTCATACAAAAAGAAATACCGAAAGGGGCGCCAGTCTTTATGGCCAATATCTCTAGGCACGAAACTCCGCCAGGCCGTGTTGAATCAAGTGTAAATTGTGTACTGTTTTGAAGTGAATCTCAGTTGTGTTGCGGTAGAATCTTGACTTGGGAGTGTCCAAGTTTGTTACATCCTCCCTTCTTGAAAGCAGAGTAATCGTCCACGATTCTATCTGCAAAACAACTCAAGTTAGAAAAATAATATCCGATGGTCATTCCAAGAGTCGTCCCGTTTTCTCATTCCATATCGGAGCTCTTGATATTCTCGCGTAGCAAAATTAGCCATCACACCCAGATCACGCTAATCTGTAATGGGTGTCATGATGCTAAAGTTACATACCCAAGCAATCTCACCCAAGTAGGACCATGGCACATCACGATGCAACATAGATGTTTACATATGCATGTTACAAGACACAGAAACACATAGTCACAGATGAACACCCCCCTCGCAAATAACCATCCAGGTCCACGCTCGGAGCTATTCAATGATCCTATCATCACTCCTCCCGCAAATAACGTAAAAAGGTCAAGGCCATGAGATATAGGAGCCTTTTACAACCAAACGCGCCCCAGACCGTAGCCTGCATCGCTTGGACGTTTCGAGAGAAAATGCTGCTCAAACTCTTTCTAATTTCCTTCTCAATACTTCTCCAGCAAATAACCAAGAAGGTTCGGGCAATGACTAAAATACCACTTTGCCATCATGCACTACTCCTCCTGCAAATAACATAAACAGTAAGGGCCAAACATTATCAAGCATCAATTCTTCCCCCTGGTACTCCTCCCAGGAAAGCCCCAGCCATGAGTAACAAAATGTTACCAAAAGCACTGAAACCAAAATCAAGCATTCTCAAGTCGGCACCAATACAAGTTCAAAATAGATAACATCCATTTCAAACAAATTCCAAATAATAATTTTTAAACAAAGTTCAAAAAGTATCTAAATACAAAGTAATTATTCACACGGTTTTCTTCAGACAGTTGAACTTTAAGGGCGATTGGCTTTCCTTTCTGCATCAAAGTGATTGTACGATTCCATATCTGGAGTGTCGCATCATTCTTGTCATGTCAAGGCATGCCCAAGAAAGCACTACAAATACCTAACTTCATGATGTGGACGTCTGCCTTTCCATGGTATCCTTGGATAGTGACTAGAACAGCACCAATGAGGGGTAACACTTTGAGTTTTCCTAGTGGCTAGTTCGGCTTCAAGAACTCCGGCTTGAGGATCGTACTCAAAGTCCATCTGCTTGAGGAAGTCTGGATGAATGGAATTCTCGGTGGCTACTGGGTCAAAGAAGATAAGTGCTTTGAAGCCGTTGATCTTGCCATAAGCTCGGCACAATTCATTGGAACTTTGGAGATTAATGCCATAAATGTCATGAACAAGTCCAATTGTAGGTCTAGCTTGCTTAGCCGGAGGTGGTCCTGAAGATCTGTCGCCTGTCAGAGCAAGGATAGGTTCTGCGGGTCTATCTGTTCATTGTGAACAATTATAAAAAGTATGCCTTGATTAAAACATCCAAAGCATCGGTGTTCTTATAATAAAGTTTCTCGTTGCTGTAGCGTCAAACGAGGCCTCTGTGGTTGACTGTCACGAGAATCCAGGGGATTTGTTCATTGTGGCCGAGGATTCTCACTCGAGCTTCCCTTTCATAAACTTGTATTCGACCGCAGCATGGTCAATAAGTTCTTGCAATGTTGATACTTGTTTAAAGACACTTCAAAACAATTGAACTGAGAGAAAGACACTTTACACAAGACACGGAGTAGCGAAGTTCCACCCTAGAGTGCACTAGCCCCAAACTGTGGCGCGTCCCTTTCAGTATTTCTTTATATTGCTTCAACAAGGTACAACACTAGCGGCATTTCTCTGCATCTCCGGCGGATAGAATGCCAAAGAGTGAGCCCGGAGTTCATATTTATAGGCCCTTTACCATCCAAAAACAGTTTACATGGAAGGCTTCAAGTCTAAAAGCATCTCGTCCCAAAAGCATGCACCCCATGGGTTGTCCGTACAGTGTGCCACTCAGCACCAATCAGCGCAAAACGCGGAATCGTCCATAAAGCCGACCAGGTCAGCGCATAACGTGAAAATCCGTATTGCATGCCACGTCATCAATCCTTTACGCAAACTATTATTGTGTGTGTCTGCTTTACTTTTAGGCCCCATCGGTCGGGATCCCATAAGTTGTTGGGGGTTAGGATTAACTAACCCTATATTAATAATAGGCCACTTGGTGAGGATCTATAAGTTGGTGAGGACTTCATCTTCTTCTGCTTTTGCTAGGGTTTAGGCCCCTTGGCCGGGATCTGCAGGTTGGCTAGAGTCTTCAGCAACTCATCGGCAGTTTGTCACACCTAAAACCTAAATATCAAAAGCTTGATGGCTGATTTCCAAAATTTGTGCTAACATCCTGACATGGCAGGCTGTACAAATTTCCGCGATTTGCATTGGCTGTTTTGGACAATTTTTAGCGCAAGTTTTTGGAAGCAGATGCTTTTGGTGCCAAGTGCTTTTAGAACTGATGCTTTTGGGGCTTTCATTTTGGGCTATCGATGGTGCTGTTTATAAGGACCCTTGGGGCCTCACTCTGGGAGCATCTAGACGCCGATTCTCGAAGAGAGCTAGACCCTCGGGGAGTGTCCCTTTGCGAAGAAGCAATAATAAAGAAATATTGGAAGGGGTGCCAGTCTTTGGGCCCATCTGGACGCAGTCTCTAAGAGCAGAGGTCCCTCGAGAGTTGTACTTTGCAATGATTAATGATAAAGAAATACCGAAAGGGGCGCTAGACTTTGGGGCCAATACCCCTAGGCACGGAACTCCGTTGGGCTGTGTCAACTCTCTCTCTATATATATATTGAAGTTCAATGAATTTGAAGTTTCTGTCGTGTGTTGCTACTATTGATTTCTCACTTGGGAGTGTCCAAACCCATTACACACATCATCACTTTGTGGCATTATATGTCACAAAGTGATGATTGTTGACATGGCACCACCATACAGCAGCAACACACAGAGAGAACACAGCAAGATTGATTACATGGCCAGCATTTTGACGTGGAAGCTTGTATGGCCAGATGCTGGTGTGAGTCCGTATGGTACGGATGCAGGTGATGTGGCAGCCAACACAAAAGTTGTTTTTAGACAATACTGTGTGCTTTGTTTAGCAACCACATAACCTGTAAATTTAGAGGCGTGAGCAGTTGTAAACACTTTCCCTCATTGATACAAAAATACATACTACCAAGGGTGCCTATGTAGGGGGCGAGTGCTTCTGAGAGGGAAGCTCAGCTTGTGCAGGGATTATTTTTTCAGCTGTTTCTAGTTCTGTTTATCGCCACTTTTGCTTCCAGTTGCAATCTGATGCCTCCATTTCCTTCCCCCGTTGATGTCTGTATACTCTTCGCGTGAAGATATATAGCACACGTCAACCAAACCAACACCCAAGTCTCTTTCCGAGGTCTCAACTCCTGTAAGATCCCCGAGCTTCACTAGCCCACATTGGGTCAGAAAGTATACCAGTAGTAGACAGAAAATAGGTCCCAACTCCAGTAAGATGCCTGAGCTCCATTAGTCCACGCTCAACAGAAAACCCCAGAGAATATACTAATAGTCGACAGAGAAAACCTCCATTTTCTTCCCTCCATGATGTCTGTATACTCTCTCACTGAAAACGTACACAACGCATCTGCTTTACCTCCGTTTCCTTGCCTCGTTGTTGTCTGTATACCCTCTCACTGAAAATGTATCTTGTGCCTGTTAATGAAGTCGTACATGCCTCTTGTTTTCTCAAAGAAAAGAAACTTGTGGAGAAGTCAAAAAGGATTCAGTGGATCCTAGCAGCTTAAATGATTCTGACAAGTCGAAGACCATAACCAATCTGCTTGCAGCAAAGGAAATTCTCTGAACAAAAAGTTCATTTAGAGAAGGTGATGCATAGTAATTGAATGGAGCAAGATGTAGCATGGTTACTAATCTGTGTCTGCAAAAAAGGAACCCTTAAACAAGTTAGCATGCAAATATTGGCAGTCATTTAAAAATACCCTCTTCCTTAAGTGATAGTTCCTTCTGGTGCCTTTGCTCTTCTTTCTCTTTTAGCTGATCGTCCAATTTGTTAACATCAATCTTTGAATTTTGCAGAAAAGGCCCACATACAATGGTAAGAAACAAAGGCTTTGGTATGAGGCAAAGTATCAATGCACACCTCCTAAGTTTCTGAGTCAACTTACTGCGATTGGGGCATTTGAAGCAAAAATTCTCGCTTTTCTTGCTTCATCGTCATAACGTCGAACTCTCGAAAAATCTCTTCCTCCTATAAAGTCATCCTTCACTTTCCTGGTTGATGTCAGCATTTTGACAATCTGAAACAGATCAAAATGGCATTGCTACTTTAATATTAAACCACCCAAAAAAAAAAACTGATTTCTTGATATATTTAGAAGGATGTTTTCCAGACATTGCAAGGCTCAATAGTTGCTTCTTGTTGCCCATTGCTTATTCTTAAATGTGTCTGACCATATTCAAGACATACACACAATGAAACAATTCAGATCGAAGCTTGACAGATTTTGAAGGATGTTTCCCACACATTGCAAGGACATTGGAAACTTGGTTTTCTAGGTGACTGATCGTATGCAAGATCCACGAACAAGGGGACCCGAGCAAGCTCCATCATATATTCCCACACACAAACTATCTTTGGTTCATCAAAATGCTACATGTATCACCAGCAGATGACACGGCACTATGATGTGGCTTGATATGGTATTTATGATAAAAGCCATTGTCATAAAAGAGCTATTGTCCACGCCCACCAGAGGGTGAGCCCATATTGACTCTATACGCGGGGAGATGAGATTGATGTATGTTTCTTGTGCTTGTCGTATGTGCCTCTATGGCTTGACGTGTGCAAGGTGGTTGATGGTTGACTCAATTTCAATGTGAAGATCTATATTGACTACATTTGAAGCCTTAATGATAGCACCCACAAAGATCTTAATAAGCATCCACAGCTGGACAATGTTAAAATCCTTGGTAATATCTGTTTTGAATCTAGAACCTCTCTTGATTGTTTCCCTTAAAAGTTAGATTTATCTACAAAATGGATTCACAATTATGTTCATCTCATAGATAATAATTCTTTCAAAGATTAAATGGTTGCAATAAATTGGCATGGAACAAATGTGGAAATGCCAATAATTCAAAAGATCGAATATATGAGAAATTTTTTCTATTAGTCAGATACTTCTAACAACCCTTGGCAAAGCAAACTTGACTGAAAAAAAGTTGTTAGTTTCTTCTTTTCCTAATGTGGTTTCTTCTTCATAGATCCTCTTTTTTTGCTAGAATTCAGTGTCTCATAATCACCCTTTTGGAAAAATAAATCACATCAAAAGAAAAGGTGGATCTGACATCCTTGTGGACATGGTAATACAAGATGGAAACAAAGGGCAGCTTTGCACATCAAAAAATATGAAGGCACCATAGGATTGTTTAAGAACTTCAAGATATCCCATCTTGTAGGCGATCGAATCTTGAACCTTTGCCAAGAGGCTCCCGACATCTCTAAAAGTTTTTCCTGCTTGCACATTTTTGTTCAACTGTGTTTGCAGCGTTGCCAATTTAGTTCTGCAAGGTCTCGCGTCGAAAAATGTTTACCAATTCTGTCTCTAGAAGAAAAAGTAGGCATACGAGGTGGGGCATTTGACAGAATCGCAACTTTCTCTGTAATCATGAGGAAGACACACAATTGATCGGTTGATGAGGCGAGCCCGGGGGTGTTTGCACATGACTGGATGGAGGAGTGAACGCATACGAGCAAAAGAACGATGCTCAACATCAACGGAGGGTGTCGGGCAGCATTATACGATCAAGACCCCCAGGAACCCTCAGATTATCATTTATCATTTAATCTTACAACTTTCACAAGCAAATTCGCATTTGCATGCAAAGAGAGCGATGATAGAGTCGGCGTACCTCATCTCAGAATCGGCGTTTTGCTCTGTTTCGTATGACGCAGAGGGAGGGAGGGAGGGAGGGAGGAGAAACTTTAGCGTCGTATCCAAAGAAGGGTCTCGAACTCAAGTTAATTCGTTAGATAGGAGTTAGGTTGCATTCAAAACTTTGGCACCAGGTTGATCCACGTGTCTGCCGCACGGTTTTTACTTCGTTAGCTGTATGCTCGCATTCAAAACTTTAGCACCACATTAGAGCACTAAAAGTTATAGATGAGATCTCACTGCAAAATGCGGTCTCCTAGAGCATATTGGTTGCAAAATATGTTGAGCATGGCTATGGCGAGGAAGCTTTGGTCTGTATGTGAAGTGAGATTTCTTGCAAGACGAGGATATGCCCAGTCAGGGCTGACCAAGGAAGCTGTGCGGTTTTTTTGTTGGATGCAACATTTTTGTTGGATAGGGTCTAGATGCTTCTTTACAACATGAGGAGATAATATGGGCTTTTAGCCAAACAAAGAGTATTACACTTGCATGGTTGACCTTCTCAGGTTGATCTTGATGGGGATCCTCTTTGGGATGTCGTCTCGTGGGGCGCGTTAATTGCAAGATATGCCCCTCATGGATGTGGCAAGGAAACTTTGGGCTGATTTGGCCTAGATGTGAAGGGAAGGCCTCTCTCCACATTCAATTACCTATTCTTTCACCTTGAAGGTGATTTGTTATGCTTTGGTCGATGAGTATGTGTGATATATCCTATAGTTGGGTGGATGCCACGCCTTCACTCGGAGCTTGGGAGTCGTGGCCTAGTGTGGGAATTGCCTCTTATTCATGACAAAGGTCAAGAGGGTCAAGTGGTGTCAATAAAAATGGGAGTTTACCATGCAGGGAGGCGGCGCCCTCACGGGTCCACAATAGGGGGGTGGTGGTAGCTCCGTGTGTGTGTGTGTGTGTGTGTGTGTACGTACATGTGCGTGCGCGTGTGCGTGCGCGTGTGCGTGTGTGTGTGTGTGTCTGTCTGTCTGTGTGTAGCTTGAGAACAAAGCTCGATCAAGCACGTTGTGATAGTCGCTTGAGAGTAGAGCTCGATCAAGCACACGATAGTAGAGCAGCCAACCACACATGTTCCCAACTGGGTTGGTTGCCAAGCATGCTAGCTACTCCCAATTTTTGATTGCACTGTGCTACTCTCTTGGCATCAACTCCATCTACTAGCCAACTCTATCTAACTACGTTGGTCAGCAACCTTGTTGTGCGTGAGGCCCTACTCACTGACCATCACCCTCGCCATAGTCAGACTACGGCTTCAAATCCCACCGTGACCTACCACTCATGTTACACTTTGTCCAGAACTGGAATTTGAATGCACGTTCTCTCACGAGAACCAAAACTTGAGTCTAGAACCATAGTTGGCTACTCGCTCATCATCTACTATCCGATCCTTTTGTTGTCCTTACTGTGCAACTAACTTCATTCCGTGGAAACCGCCTCTAGCATTAGCCTACATAAACCATCTGATTAAGCATAATATTATGCTCGTCTGATTTTTTGTAAGAAAGGCTTCTCGTGGCGCTGAAGATTAGGCCAGGCAATTGAAGAAGCTAATAATATACTTGTGTTTTTTGTCTAATGAGTAGCCAACTGAGCAACAACCCATGTTCAAAGGCAATTGAGTAGCTCATAGCTGGCCGAGTCAATTGAACAACTTATAGTAGAGCAATAGCTCGTGTTCGAGTGTTCTGAGATTGGGCATCCTCCTGTTGTAGGTGGTTAACTACAATTGGGATAGCTGGTGTGTAATGGTTAATTATTGTGTTGTCTTTTATTTTTACTAATAATGAGTTGAAGATGTGTAAATTGGAACTTTGGGAGTTGAGGAGAAGACGCCGGCAATAAATTATCCTCTCAACCATTTTCATTTGCATAGTGTTATAGTTGATTTTGCCAATAAGCCACTATGGCTCGCTTGTAAATAATCAATGAGAACCCACCCTATGCAGGGTTGTGCAATAAGTGATAGCCACCACTCAAAGATCACTAAAGTGGAACTAAGTGTAAAGAGGGGTCTCCAATTTTTGGCACCGAAATAACAAAAATTTAAATACCAAACCCCACAAGAGGTGTTGTGGAGTTTGGGGCTACAATCTTTAGGCGTGAGATGCTCTTAATTTTCCCTTTCCCCTCTCTTAACCTATGTATTGGGCTATGGAGCTTCTTTATGTCATCTTCCTTCCTATGTATCCTTCCTTCCTTTCTTTGTGTACTATTATGTGTCTGTATGTCAACGTCTCCATCTCTTTTGTTTTGTGTCAACATGTTCCCCTTCTATCTCTCTCTTTTCCTTCTCCATCATGGAAAGGTCAATGGTTACATTTCATGGCCAAGGGTGCAAGCCCATCCTTGCCCCTAGCAATGATATCAGAGCGAGGCGGCGCTCTTGGAAACGCAACCACCATGGAGATGAAGATTCATACAAAGGCTTAAGAGAGCCATAGCTTGGTGTACACATAATGCACTTAGGTAGGCCATTATGGACGCGTGTTGGCCGAGGAAGTGCAGGGAGTGTGAAAGTTGTGCAAGGAGAGTGTGGTTATGGAAGTTGGTGCAAGCATTGGATGTACTTTGTCGTGCTACTAGGTGGAGAATGTTTAAGCGCTTGAATTAGATGTCCTTGCATTGTACACCACTTACTTAGGAGCTAGAGCGATAAGGGACATGTATGGGGTTCCCACGGGTCCTCTCATTTTTTAACACAAGAAAACGTGAATACTTTCAATAACTCCCCAAAAAAAATGGAATGGGGTCCACATTGGTCATGGTGCACTAAGGCATAGCTGCCCTGGATAGGGTAAAAAGTCCCCATTTTCACAAATGAAACTATCAAAATTTTGAAATTAGTGTCAATGTACAAATGGAACTATCAAAATTTCTTAAAATGACAATATTTACAACCCGTACACATATTACGGAGGGGGTCATGTTGACTATAGAAGCACCGTAGAAAGAGGGGTATATGGGTTCTTTAGAATTTGTAGATAGGGGGTTGTGCCCAAGAAATCTATGGACAATATGGCATTACGACCAAACATCATGTTAAAAGGTGTCATTTCAGTTGATGTTTTGTAAGCTACTCAGTATGCCCATAAAGTTGAATGTAGCTTTGGGTCCCAATCCGCTCTTGATTCACCTACTATTTTTGTGAGCATTGTGCGTAAGATTTTGTTTGTGTCTCAATGTGCTCATTAGATTGAGGGTGATAGGGTGTTGATTTGTGATAAACTACCATGAATTCATCTAGCAAGAATTCTATCACTTCATTTATAGAATGAGTCCCTCTATTGCCAACTATTTCAATTTGTAGCCCATATCTTGTAAAGATATTCTCATACAGGAATTGTACTATCATCCTTGCATCACTTTTTTGTGTTACCTTTGCTTCTACCCATTTAGTCAAATAATCCATGGTGGCCACTATGATGTATCGAGTATGTGTGTGATATGCAGGAGGTGCTATAAGTCCTACAAAATCTATGCCTCATTTAGTAAATGCTCTTGCTCCCATCATTAGTGGTAGAGACATTTTGTGTCTCTCTGCCTAGGTATCTTGGTTTGCTAGCATTTGTCACATCTTTTCGGCGGCAATTTCTTGGAATCATCTCAACCGCTTGGAAAATGGGATGTCACCTATGTGAATGTAGCGCAAGTGATCTCAAGGCACCTAGTTCCCTGCATGTGGGGGGATAGATACGGCATATTTTATGATGTGCTCCTCCATGAACACTGAAATCTCAATAAATGCATCCGTGTGGAGAGTAATTTTGTGGCGTCAAGATCGGGGAGACGAGTGAAGAAGGTGTGAAGATCCGGTTTTTCTTGTCCCTGCGATTCTTGAAGCCAAGGAGCTTTTCTTTCCAATGATGATCCAAGTTTGCACGATTTTAAACACAGTGAGGGCCAATAGCAGATGGTTGCATGTATACCCAAGCCCCTTTGGTGAACTCTTGGGACACCCACTCACCATCTATGCCTCTTGTATTGTGGCATGCAAGTGTTGTGACCTCATCCTTTGGCCGCCTTTGCAGAGTAGAGTTGGCCATGGGTGAGCAACCAAAAATTAGGAGGAGGAGGAGGACCTTGCTTGTTGCTACAATGCAGGTGGGAGAAAGGGAATGAGATTGCTTGGTGTGCCAATGGGAGGTGGTAGTGGCAGAAGGGGGGTGGAGCATGGTGGCAATGGAGATAAGAGAACGTGGATAAACCTTGCTTGGTGTGGTAATGGGAGGTGGGAGGGGAGGAGAGAGGAGCTTCCTTGCTGCAACAATGTAGATGGTAGTAGAGAGAGAGTATTGGAGTAGAGGGTGATTGGGAAGGTTGCAATCAAGGAGGGCTTGGAAAAGGGATTTTAGAGAGAGAAAATCACTTTTTAGGTATGGAATAGTTTTGGGGGGCTTTGGATAGTAGAAAATGATGTTTCAAAATCTTTTGAAATTTTTTGAATTTTAGGGGTTTTTGGTGCACGTTTTGAGTTTTGGAGCTCAAAAAATGCTTTTTTGATAATGAAATACGTTTCGGGCGGTTTAAGAAGATCAGATTTGATTTTTGTAAATTTTTAAAATTTCAAATTTTTGAGTTCTTCACAACAAGGTCAAAAAGGAGAGAAACTTGTAGGTTCCAAGTGCCCCCCCGTCCCCCACCTTCTCACTAGGTAAGAGGCCATTAAGAAGTGTAAGACTAATTTGTCCCCCTACTTTTTTGAGGGCATAGAGTATGACCACCACCCTCTTCTCATTGCATGGCCTCTAATTAACCTTAATTTCAAAGGACCCCTAGAGGGTTCATAATTTTCCTAATGATCTCTCAAAATCTCAACCTTCTATTGTACAAACCTCTCACCTAATCACATAAAAATCCTTGAGAAAATCAACTCTGACTGACTCCAAACTTCATAGGCAACATATCAAGACTATATAGAACACGGTGTGTGCGAACTATCTCTACGCATGTGGGCCAATTGTGGGGGGTACATAATTTTGTTGTTTTTGTACATAAAAGTGTGGAGAAATCAAAGAGTGAGTAAGTGATTTAAAAATATGAAGAGAAGCTAAAATTTGATCAGCTTGGGATCGTGAGTTGAGGTTTTCAGTTGTGAAGAAGGAAGCCCTTGTTGCTGCAACTTACAATGGTGCGTGGGTGTTGTGTAGTTGAGGTGCTTGTGTGTGTGTGTGTGTGTGCGTGCGAGGGCCTTAAGCTTTGATTGGAGAGTGTATCTCTCATCAAGAAGGAAATGAACATGGGTGATAACCTCTGCAATTTGACCCCTCTTCTTGCTTTTTGGTGATGGAAGTTGCGTGAATCGGAACTGCTACAAACGGAGGCATGGAGTTCCCTGCAAAATAGCAAAATAACACATTGCAACCATAAAACCGACAAATTCTCATACCTGACGAGTCTCGTAGCACAAAATCAAAGCCATATACAAACAGATAGAGAGAGAGAGAGAGAGAGAGAGAGAGAGAGAGAGAGACTCTGAGCGAGAGAGTGTAAGAGAGTGCGTGCAGATGCACCTCCTAGAGTGGAGTGCTACGCCAGCACGACGTGAGAGAAGAGAGGAGAGGAGAGAAGAGCAATGCAAACACTGGGTGCAATCTCCCCCCGTGCAAGAGTGACCATTTCCCTCTTGCATGTATTTCATTTATAGATTTCTTGAATGGTCAATTTGATTACAAACTGGTCGGCCGGTCATAAATGGCCAAAGCTCATAAAAGAGCACTTGAATAATAAAATGTACATAAAATATATATCCATTCACATAGGCCTAGCTCGATCAAGACTTTTCCACCTATCAGCTGCAGTAAATACCAAAATATCAATTCCATAACATACCTCTCCGTTGGAAAGTGATTGTCCTCAATTGCAAAGATAAGAATCTGCAAACAATACTTGTCAAAAATAGTGATTAGAAATTTGTGTTTAAAAAAAACATATAATAAAAATAGTGAAACTAAATAACATTGCATATGCCTGCCGTCATCCACACACTACCTATTCTAGTGTCCCATACCACTAAAATAAGCAATATATGTCATATCCTGATTAATCAGGATATCATTGGTCACACTCATCATTTAATAAGTCAATTCTCATCAATGTCAATTGCAATTCCATAAATATTGTTGCGACAAAAATCATCATATAGAGAATCCAACTCCAATTGCAATTCCAAATATAATCCATATCCAAAATATCTTTCATTTTCTATACCTGGGTAACAAAATCATGCCAATTACAATGGGGGTCAGCCACTGCAGCATGATTTTGTGATCGGTGTTGCCTAAACCGGCGAATCTACACCCGACTTACTGCCTAAATCGGCGAATCTGTACTAATGCTGTCTACATCGGCGAATCTGCATTTGGTATTGTGTAAAAGTGATGAATCTGCAATTTATCAATGTGCTGCCTAAATCGGCGAATCTACACAAAGATGAGCATTGACACACTGCCTAAATCGGCGAATCTGTGTGCCTGTGACCAATGGACTAGACATGGCATAAAAAGTGAAAATTAAAATGATCTGTCTGATATGAAATTGGAATAGAGTATGGAAGCATGTACCAAATGTTAGCGATCATTGCACACCAACTGAGCTCATGTAAGTAGTGGTATGACAAGTCATCTCAAGAAGAGTCCAATCAAAGAAAGTAGAACCCATGACATCAGAAACAATGGATTTTGCAACATAATGTAAACAAGTAAAGAAGTTTTGTCTTCTTAAAACCATCTGAAAAAAATTATTGCCTGCTACAAAGATGCTTGGGTATCTATAGGAGTGTGAGAATATCTGCAAAAAGACTCACTTAAAAGAAATCAAATATATTAAATATTAATTTATCAAATCACTATTAATTTTCTAAAAAACAAAGCACTAAAAATAAATTTGTGTTAAAATTCAACAACAATCTAATCATACACTGAATTTACGTGGCCAAAAGTCGGAATATCTGGAGTCGGTTGCTTGTAAAACTGATAATTCGAAAGAGAATTTGTACAAAATGGGAACACTCATAGTGATAGACATATAGGGGACATGCCATGTTAACAGTGAGAAGTCGACATGAATGTGGGATATATTTGCTTACGATTGGCATGAAAAGTGGAAATATAATGCACAAAGAGTGTGTAATTTAAAATTTAGGTAGACTCATTTGAAAACAATGCTAAGTAAACATAGAACACAATTATGAATATTTTAATAGCAATAGCAAGAACTTATTAAGTTTATGAGTAGTTGCAAGAGGGCAACTTGTGTTCAAACAATGTTGAAGCACTTAATTTTGGTTGAAAGTTTCATTGAAAAACTGCTTTCCAACTTAGTGACCATGTTCAACTAGAATGAACAAAATTGCTCGAGATAAGCTGCAATTCTGAGGGTGGTTAGTGTATGATACTAGCATCCAAATTATATATGAGCCCTGCCTGTTGCATTGTTCAAGTACCAGGTAGATGTGTGTTCTCTAATGTATTTATTATTATTATTATTAAATAAATAAATAAATAAATAAATAAATAAATATATATATATATATATATATATTCAATGCAATTAGTGGATTATTATACATTGCAGAATTGTGAAAAATATAACATGATTGACGTCAGTTATCAGGACATAATAGTAGGGGGTGGTTGGGGGTTGTGAAAAGAAAGAGAGAAATGAAATGAAATATTATGGTACCCATCTTTAAAATACAAAAATAACCTACGAAAACAGTGAGACAATCCTTATGGAATTAATACAATGTCTGGGTACAAAAATAGACTAAAATCAACGTCGTCATCATCGTCAAGTCCCGTGGATGCCTGGCATTAGGCGTCATCGCAAAAAGTATTGCATTAGTCATGGAAGAGCGTTGTCAATGTCCACCATTGTAGGGAGTATTGGGGAAGAGAGAGAGAGAGAGAGAGAGAGAGAGAGAGAGAGAGAGAGAGAGAGAGAGAGAGAGAGAGAGAGAGAGAGCTTTTTTTAAAGGTGTTCTGTGGGTATTATATCCTTCAAAGTTGCTAAAGATGACAAATGAAGCCCTACTACATTAGAGCTAATCCATCATGGAAGCGTCTAACTCCTATCATCTGGACATGCTCCACCTTTGCGTCTACATCCTTGTGTAGGGACGACACACTGAAAAGCTCATCCTTGGTTACCTTGACTTTGTGAGCATCAACCATGTGCATACTCTTGCTGTTTTGGTGTCCACTTTCTATCTCAAGGCACACCCAAGTGGTAATTGATCAGGCTGAATACACTGCACGGATCTCCTTGGAGAGTTGGAGAGACCTCTAATGACAGGCGTAGCTTATGTCCACAGAGTTCGACTCGCAGAAGAAACGCTTTTGAAAGAATGCAAGGCTGGACTATCAAAACTAGCCATTCTAGAGAAACTAGCCATGTGTATGATGAATATGCTCCCGCAATTTTCACACAAGAAACCATTGGCTACCTTGTATCTCTTGACATAATGTCTGGAGAGGAAGATCCGGATAATATTTTGGGAAAAGTACCAAAATGCCCCTCGAATTTCAAAAAGTTTCCTTAATATCGTTCGTGCAAGGGCTTCCAGCAAGGGTCTGCTCAATGCTCACAGTTGAGCAGCTTCTGGGTTTGTCCCTTTGTTAAATTGTTTTGTCCCGGACACCGCGCAAAGGAGCCATGTAGGGTACTGCTGCTAGTGTGGGTAGGTGGGGTGGGATGGTGGGCAGGACGGCTTCATGTATGCTGAGGGGTGTGGTTACGACTCCTTGCCTCATATTATTGACGCCCTGATGATAGCTCCCAAGTCCGTCCATCGGTTAAGCTCATCTGCATCGGCTGCGATTGGTTATGTGAAGGAAGTGAGTGGTAGGGTAGCATCGCAGCAGCAAAATGACGCATGTGGCTATGCACGGTGGAGGCACGAGGGGGGCGTGTGATAGTGGAGGAGGTGGCGGCCAACTTGAGCCGAGTGAAGAATGGAGGTTGTTGTTGCTACTACACGATACAGGAAAGTGGGGAGAACGGTTGTGAGTGCATGTTGGTTGGCAGGCAAGAGTGAAAGGGGTGGTGGGGATCATGTTGGCACTCCTAGGTAGAGGGGGGGTGATGAGGGCAATTTTCGTGTGTGTGTGTGAGATAGGGAGAGAGTGAAACGCTGCGTGATTGTTTTATATGAAGAGGGAGTGAGTGGTGAGTGTGATTGGACAGGCTGTGCTAGGGGAGTAGCTGCATGGCGGGGAGGATAGGGAGAGAGAGTTGATGGGCTGTTGCAGCTTATGAGCTAGAGAGAGAGAGAGAGAGAGAGAGAGAGAGAGAGAGAGAGAGTGGACACACACTCGATGGCGGCATGTGATCATCTGCATGTGTGGGCTGAAGACATGTGTGTTGCAATCAACTGCGCCCTTGTATGGCCATAAAAAAGATGGTGGGTCCGACTGCGAGAGAGTGGGACTGCGACTCCGAGGGTTGCTGGGGTAGGCACGGCTGTAGAGTGTGGCTCGTGATCGTGGGAGAGAGAGAGAGAGTTCGATTGTGTGTGTGGCTCAGCCTGGCACTAAATTAGTTGACGGCACTGCATACATGGTTGTTTTGTTCCACTACTTGCCTACTGGTGGTTGGGGGTCGAGTGGTTCGGCACCTGTCATGCGATGCGTCTGGCCGAGAGCTGAGTGAGAGATAAAGGGGGAGACGTGGGGCGGCTATGTGCACTGCAAACAACTGGTTACATGCTTCCTGAGCATGAAAAGGAAACAAATAGAATTAAAAAAAAAATGGACGTCGCTAGCTGTTTTGATATCCTTTGCCTTACATGGTGCTCACGATGCTAGCTATGATGGCATCAAACGGCTGTTGGTAGCGATGTGCAACTTGTCTGATGTACTTACTGTGGCACGACAATAACGATGATGCACACAGGGACGAGCTGGTTGGGGCGATTATTGTTGCATGTTGCCGATTATGCTGCCGCGAGCAGTAGAATTATTTATTAGTTATTTTATTTTATTTTTTTCACGTTCGAATTGTTGAACCCTTCTCAAGGTTGGTTCCCGCTATGACTCAAAGCTGAAGTCGACTCTGCAAACTTTCCAATTTAATTGTTCATCAAATCCCTTTCTAGAGCCTCCTTGAGCCCTTGAGCTCAAAGCTTATGGAAGAGATCTTCCAAACAAGTCGCAAAAGACCTACTTCTTCAAACTTACGTATAGTTGAAGGGACTTCCATATATTTCTACAGTGCTAAAAGACTACATGGATTTTTATTCTCTGCTTCTTCTTCACAACTTGGACAAACCTCTTCAAGCTGGATTCTTCCAAAGGTCTCTTGGGCTTAATCTCTATGACATTGGAGCTTCGTTGCTACTTCTCTTCTTCGCCTTCTGTACTTTCTGTTTTATAGAATCCGATCATAGGTAGATACACCGTCTCTTTCAATTTATGTACCTCTACATTCTTAATCTAATCCTATCTACAATATTTTGGCATAAATACCCTTAAACATTTAAAACCTCCTATGCGTCATTAAAACAATTGCGTTGTTTTCAGGGGTAATTAGCCAATCCTAAAACCACTAGCTATTCACTATGTTTAACACTAATTTCTACAAGTTTAATCGTTCAAAGGCATGTGCAAGTAGAAGAAGAATAGACAAACAATTATTAAAAGAAAGTATAATACTTAGCTTTTCATTATCAAGATCTTCAATTTGTAGAAAGTAGCCTATGCGCTGATACCATTGCTACAGACAAAGGCGTGGAGTTCCCTGCAAAATAGCAAAATAACACGTTGCAACCATAAAACCGACAAATCCGCATATCTGACGAGTCTCGTAGCACAGAATCGAAGCCATACACAAACAGAGAGAGAGACTGTGAGCAAGAGAGTGTAAGAGAGTGCATGCAGACACACCTCCTAGAGCGGAGTGCTACGCCAGCACGGCATGAGAGAAGAGAGGAGAGGAGAGAAGAGCAACACAAACACTGGGTGAAATCTCCCCCTGTGCAAGAGTGATCATTTCCCTCTTGCACGTATTTCATTTATAGATTTCTTGAATGGTCAATTTGAGTACAAACTGGCCGGCCGGTCATAAATGGCCAAAGCTCATAAAAGAACACTTGAATAATAAAATGTACATAAAATATATATCCATTCATATAGGCCTAGCTCGATCAAGACTTTTCCACCTGTCAACTGCAGTAAATACCAAAATATCAATTCCATAACAGGAACTCTCTTTTACGCATGTACCTGCTACTTAGGTTTGGTAGTAAATCATCTTTCAAAGGTTTTTCTAATTTGTTGTTTTCATAGATGAGACTATCACAATTTGACACTCCACACATCTGATTTTTCCTCTCTTGTATACAATGGTAGCATCTTCAATGTGCATGGTTTGCTCTTTACAAATAACACGGAGCCAATGCCACCATAAAGTGACTGGAACCCTAGGTTTTGGTGATCAAGCTCTAGGTTTATCTCTAGAATAGGGGTAGATTCATAAGTTACACTTCCTTCTTAAGCACTCCTTCTTAACTTAGATTATCTTTATTCATCACTGTTCTCATTCATAACTTCTCAAGCTTGACCTCTTGTAATCATGAGTTTTTATATAACTCATGATTGACATGGTTTTTGATGGGTTTATGTGCATGATTGGGAGCAACTATGGAGCCCCATCTCGTATATATAAGGGTTGATGAGATGGTGTGAGGCTATGGTTTTTATTATCAAAACTGCAAAGGTTTTTCTTGGTTTCTTTTCCCAACATTTAGTGTGTTTTTTTTTGCTTCCTTGAGGCCAACCTAAGTTGCATTTATCCGCCTGTATATTATAAATTGTACGTATATTACGGAGTTATACATTGTATATCTGTATTATACACGTATATCCTATTAAAACGTATTTTGATCGAGCTATATTTCGATCGAAATATAGCTCGATCGAGATATGGTTAGACTTATTAAAAAAGGTGCCACGACAGTTCGAACTAACTGCCGCGATTGCGATTACTAGAGAGAGACAGAGTTGCCGGAGCTCTAGAGAGAGAGAGTAGTAGAGAGAGAGCACATCAAAGCCGAGCAGACACGAGCCGAGACAGAGAGAGAGCAGGTGATTTTTCTTGAATTGTTTTATGTTTTTTTTTTTGCAATTTATTAGCTAACGCTGTTGTTGTGGAGCTTTGTTCACACCTCAGTGTTAGTTTGTATTTTGTTTTTTACTAGCGCTGTTGTTGTGGAGATTTGCTCACACCTCAATGTTAGTCTGCAGGTTTAGACACCCGTCCTTGACTGTCTTGATCCTCGTGACACATTGCAAGGGGGGTGTAGACTTTAAACGCTTCGTCCTTAACTGTTGCTGACCTACGTGTCGCACTGCAAGGAGTAGCTTAGGTTGTACAATTAGGCTTTTTGTCCCTGGTTGTCGCTGACCACCGAGTCGCACTACAAGGAGGAGTTAGTTATCTTACATCTTTTCTTCCTGGTTGTTGCTGACCATTGCGTCGCACTATTGGAAGATCAGATTTAAAAAAATAGATTCCTCGTCTCTGGTTGTTGTGTTGACCACCGTGTCGCACTGCAGGGAGGGGTTTAGGGTTTTTGTTGCTGACCATCACGTTGCAGTGCAAGAAGATTGGATTTAATAGATTCCTCGTCTTTGATTGTTGCTGACCACCGTGTCGTACTACAGGGAGGGGTTTAGGATTTTTAAATCCATCGTCCTTGGTTGCTGATGACCATCACGTCGCACTGCAAGGAGATTGTATTTAATAGATTCCTCGTCTTTGGTTGTTGCTGACCACCGTGTCGCACTACAGGGAGGGGTTTAGGGTTGTCAAATCCATCATCCTTAGTTATTGTTGACCATCGCTTCGCACTGCAGGGAGATTGGATTTAATAGCTTCCTCATCTCTGGTTGTTGCTGACCACCGTGTCGCACTGTAGGGAGGGGTTTAGAGTTTTTAAATCCATCGTTCTTGGTTGTTGCTGACCATCGCATCGCACTGCAACAAGGAGATTGGATTTCATAGGTTCTTCGTCTGTGGTTGTTGCTGACCATCGTGTCGCACTGCAGGGAGGATATATATATTTTACATCCTTCAATTCTGAATGCTTTGACCATCGCGTCTTTCATTACTGTTGTTATTATGGTCTATAAAATGTTTAGATCTTTCATTACTGAAGGTTATTATTGTCCATGACATGTTTTTGTTTAGAATAATTTACAATCATATATGTCAAACTTTTATCTATTCTAGATTTACCTTACTTATATTTGCTTCATGTATTTTCAGGCAGTTATGGTAGAGACAAAGTTAACGCGTCAGCATCGCAAAATCATTAGTGATGCTCTAATTTTGTCTCTCTATGGAGCTTCAGACGATCATTTGCGACGAGATTTGAGGCAAAGTTCGATGATTTTGTGATTGAACTTGTGGAACAGTGTTGGCTGAAGCTGTGCAGTGCATTTCCGGTTTCGTTTGACCCAGCTCTGCGCACTATTGGAGTGATGCATAACACAGTAAAGCAATTATTAGGTCGGGTTAGTAGAAGTTTTGAAAGTATGGTTCATCCAAAAATCAAAACCAAACCTGGAATCAAAGAG
Organism: Adiantum capillus-veneris; assembly: GCF_014529385.1. Taxonomy (NCBI): domain Eukaryota; kingdom Viridiplantae; phylum Streptophyta; class Polypodiopsida; order Polypodiales; family Pteridaceae; genus Adiantum; species Adiantum capillus-veneris. The sequence goes on from NC_140953.1 coordinate 101,995,275, forward strand.
CGAATGCAGCTTGTAGCACAGCTACATTCAGAATTGAAGTGCAAAGATAAGATCGAAGGCTGTTCAAAATGTCATAGGACAGAAGAGGACGTACCTCCTCCATCAGGTGTTCAGTCCTTAGCTGTACACCTAGATGATACGATGTGTCCTCCTGTCCTACACTTACTTGGGGAGCATTCCATCTTTCACTTGCAAGCACCCCAATTAGGTGAGGGACGTTTTGCAAATGTGAAATAAGTATTAGTGGCTCATCCTCTCTTCAAAGATCGTATCTATGCAACGAAGATATACAAAGACCAAATAGGAAGCAAGCCAACATTATAGATCGTGCTAGAGGAGGCAACTGCTACATCTGTTCAACATTGTGGCATGATATTGCCCCATGCTCTTGTTTGGTATAACAAAAGACCTATGTTGATCTTCAAGCTTTGGAATGGAGGTCATCTTGAGCAGTGGATTCAGGCATGTCATCACGATGGAAGCAAGCCTGCAATCAAAGAGTTCCAACACACATCTGGAACTGTACAGCAGTTCATAGACAATATATTGCCAATCTGCAACGCTCTTCTGTAGATGATTAAATTCGTGCATAGTCACGAATTTATTCACAATGATCTACACACTAGAAATATTCTACTCGATTTTGGAGAACGAGAAGTGTATGCTAGCATTGCGGACTCGGGACAAAGTACACCATCAAGCACTTTGGCAAAATTTCCCAAGCTGGCAAATCTCACCCCTCAATGTAGAGCTCAATTTGAGCGAGATTATCCATGGACTGCCCCTGAAAATATCAGCACCAATCCTCCTCCATTCACCAAGGTATCTGATATATATAGTCTCTCATATATTCTTAGACGCTTGCTTGCGTGTATTCCAGAGCCCACTGAAATTCTCAAGCGTGATTTTTTGTGAAATGTAAACAAACATCTTGCTAGTGGAAAATAATGGAGGCCATAATGTTGGCTATCATATTGTAACCAAATCTGGCTTGAGGCCTATTGATGATTAAACCAGTAATCAACTTTTTTAACATTAATGGTGTGCAATGTGTGGTGATATTTCAAACTACGTCTTTACTCGTATTTTTCAGTTACGTCTTTAAAGTTCTTCAAGTTGAGGTTTTAAAGTATTTCAAGTTGGATTGCTCAATTCTCTAAACCATCTCTCTTTTTCAAGTGCTAAGACTTGTCTCACTAAAATTTATTATTTTGCATTTCAGTTATGGAAGATATTACTCTCGACCAGAATGCATCGCAGCCTAATAATCCTTTGCTTAATCATGCATTGGCTCAACAAATTATAGAGAGGAAGAGATTTGGGTAGCTCAAGGAGATCTCAGCGCTTTGGTTGCAACCCAACAAGACGAACTGGAACTTCAAGGGGAGCCACTGAATTATAGGTGATGCAGAAAGCTATGCTCGAATCACTTTGTACACAACACATTATTTTGAGTCAGTGGTGGAAATGCTAAGGCTACTGCTCCCTTGAAGGTTTCAAATTTGCAACACACTATCCTCGCAAGAAATATCCTTGTAAGATTTATCCAAGTGTACAGATCGCCACCAAATAATAATCAAGTGGCAATTTACTTTGTGCAACAATGCTATTGCTACTATGTATTGCGGCTCAAAGTTGATTGGAACGATCATCCCACTAGAGGAGGTGTTGGCAAAGGATGCCCATATGAGAAGATTCATGCACGGGAAGCTAATCAAGAAGACCCTCCTCGCAAGAGAGGATATACATACTTGCCCGAAGAAACCACAGTCATTGAGCAGCTTGCAACCCAAGGCGTGGATTTGGCAAGTCAAGGAGAGACCCCATCCATGCTGCGCGCTCGTATAGCAGTGCTAGAAAGAAAGTTGGCATGGTACGAGGCAAAGTATGGCCTGTTATCGAAGAAGAGATAGGCAATGCGGGTGCAACCGATTCAGTTGCCCAATCAAAATTTCGTGTATATGATCTTTTAGGAGATGTAGCCCATGATTTAAATTGAATCTCCCTCATAATACTAAGCTCTTTTTGTATCTTAAATCTCAAGATTTGTAACTAAAACCTCTTTTTGGTATGTAAATATCTATTTATTGCAACAAATGAACACATCGGATGTTGTTGCAATTGTGTAAGTTCTGTACTCCTCCCTCTCTCTTTTTGACAATGATATGGAGCAAATGGAGAGAAAGGGAGACAATGAAAGAGGAAGAGAGAGAGAGAGAGAGAGAGAGAGAGAGAGAGAGAGAGAGAGAGAGAGAGAGAGAGAGAGAGAGAGAGAGAGAGAGAGAGATTGTGAAGCTAAACTCTGCATAACTTTTGCATTGCAAATTTAATAGAGTCTACAGTACAAACTTTATATCTTATCCATCCCCTCAATCACAGGCACCATGTCATCAATTTCTTCAACATTGGAACATTCTAGATCAATATCTTCGGGGTTCCATTCTAATTCATCATCGAAGTTGAGCTCATTTGCAATTGCTTTGTGTGTTTGAAAGCGCCCAAATCTTTCTTATGTGGCACGTGTGGCTAACTTTGTTGGCTTGTGCATAAGTCGCATGTTACAAAATACATACACCAAGTTCGCAACTCGTTTATGACTTAATTGATTTTGTTTTTTAGTATGCATGAAAGCAAACGAAGACCAATTTCTTTCACAGCTACCAGTCGAGGCGGCAATAGACGATACTCTCACAGCCACATGTTGAAGTTCCACTTTTTCTCCATTGTACTCTTTCCATGAAACTGGTGCGCTCATCGTCTTGATAGCATCTATATGCCAAGGATCCCCAAACATTCCTTCCCTGCTAGTATATGCCATCTTCTGTGTGTATGCCAACTGTCCATCCACATTGCCTAATAGTTGAGCACACACTTTCTTGAAATCACTGATCACTTCATTGTTTGAAGATTGCTTGTGCCTCTGGAACTTAGGATCTAAGACAAAACCTGCTCCATGTAATGGAGTATGTAGCTGCTCCCATCGTCTTTTGACAAACGACATCATCATGGCTTTCTCTTTTCCAGCATAAGATGCACAGTATTTTAACTTGCGAGTGGCTTCATGCATGTACCAATAAACCCGTCCAAAGATAGAGGCTTCTTTATCCACTAATCATATTAGATGAGTGAAGAATTCTGTGACAGTAATAATTTTGTCTACATTTCTCCAAAAAATAGGAGAGTTTACAAGCTGATAGCATTTGGAAGCAGCATGTTCATACTTGGGATACTTATCAAGCCAAATATCCCATCTTCTATCTGCCACTGTTTCAACAAGGGCTGCTTTAACCTGTTGCAGCGTAGACAGAACGTAATATGCTGTTGCAAAACGGGTCACAAAAAAAATCTGTAACTTTTTTGTTGGGGACTTTGTTCTGAACAAGGCATAAGAAAATGAATGCTCTCTTATAAACTTCACCAAGTGGTTTGCATCTAGAAGAGTTTGCTTAATAGAAGGAACTTTCCCAAAGTCCTTCAAGAGCAGATTCAAAGTGTGAGCAGCACATGGAACCCATGTTATCTCTGGATACTTTGTTTCAATTGCTTTTCTAGCTGCTTTGTAGTTAGATGCATTATCTGTGACAATGGCTGTCACATTTTTAGGTCCTCCTGCTCTTCTGATCAAATGCTCATACACACCAGCAAGATATCCACTAGTTTTCTCTTTCAAGGATGTATCAATCGCCTCAAGAAAGATGGAACCTCTTGGACAAATCAACATCACATTAATCAATGGTTTCTTCTGACAATTTGTCTAACCATCTAGAGCAATTGTGCATCCATACTGCACATAATCAAGAGTTGTGCGCTTTAAAATATTTTTTACTGTAGTTTTCACTTCATCTAAGTATTTTGTACGCATCTTATTGTAATCAGGTACCACAAAACCCTTCTTCACTGTGCTCATTAAAACATCTTTGAAGATAGGATTTTGAATGACATTAAAAGGAATTCCACATGCAACAAATGCTTGCATCCACTTAAGATGGAGTTCAAGCAGATTGTTTATCAAATGCATGATGCAAAGTAGGACCAGTTGGTGCAGGTTCTCCACCAGTCCATGCTTCACTTCGGCTTATGTTAGCAGAGCTTCCGGTAGGATTAGAGCTACAATCCCCAGCAAAGGTGAAGGAGTACGAGCAGAAGTGCGACGCGAGAGAGAGTGCGAGAAGAAGAGCACGACGATATGGTGAACTCGCTCTACTGTAATGTGTAGAGCATAGCGAGTTCTTATTAGGTTTTTACAAAAGAATATGTGTACATACCTGGCGGCCCGCCCACTTACCTGGGCGACCACATTGGGCTTTATACCCCAACAACCTCCCACTTAAAGTCCAATGTGGTACTTTAAGTGTGAGAGAAGCTACTATACAAGCTAACATACAAGAGATGTAGAGAAGTGATGTACTACCCAACACCTAACTGCTTGCGAAAATGCGCAAAGCTCTCTGAGGGAAGTCCTTTTGTAAGTAGATCAGCATGATTTTCTGTGGTGTGAACTTTGACAAGCTGAAGTTGCTTATCCTCAAGCATTTCCCTGATGAAATGATACTTCACATCCACATGCTTTGTCTTTGAGTGATAAACTGGATTGCGAGTCAATTGTATAGCACTTTGACTATCACAATATAACACAGGCATCTCTTCTTTGATTCCCAAATCTGTTACTAGTCGATTAAGCCAAATTGATTCATTGCATGCCTCTGATGCTGCAACATATTCAGCCTCTGTAGTAGACTGAGTAACACAATCTTGTAATCTAGAACGCCATGATACTGCTCCACCAGCCAATGTAAAGACATACCCTGACGTAGACCTTCCGTTGTCTAAGTCACCTGCATAATCTAAGTCTGTAAAACCCTTTACACTTAGCTCCTGACTCCCATAGCATATACGCATACCCTTTGTAGCTTTCAGGTATCTCAATATTCCTTTCACTGCCTCCCAATGTTTCTTGCCTGGGTTTGACATGTATCGACTTACTACTCCCACTGCAATTGCAATGTCTGGGCGAGTAGCAATCATTGCATACATCAAACTACCCACTGCAGACGCATATGGAATCTTATCCATTTCACCATGTTCTTCCTCAGACACAGGACAATCTTGTTTGCTAAGTTTCACATATGGTGGCAATGGAACACTCAATGCCTTTCCCTTCTCCATATTGAAACGTTGCAAAACCTTGTCAATGTACTCTGTTTGAGATAACCAAATCAACTTCTTTGATCTGTCTCTCTCAATGCGCATACCAAGTATATGACTTGCCTCACCCATGTCTTTCATGTCAAACGATTTTGCCATCTTTGACTTCAAAGCTGAAATTTCTTCCAAGTGCTTGCCAGCAATCAACATGTCATCCACATACAAAATAAGGATCAGCCAACTGCCATCCTTAGCCTTCTTTGTATATAGACAGTGATCGAACTCACTACGTTTGTAGCCTTGAAAAGCATAAACTTGTGGAACTTATGGTACCATGCCCTCGGTGATTGTTTTAAGCCATAAAGACTCTTTAATAACTGGCATACCAAATCTTCCTTGCCTTTCGCAACAAACCCTTCTGGCTGCTGCATGTAAATTTCCACATCTAGATCACCATGCAAGAACGCTGTCTTGACATCCATTTGGTGCAACACCAAATCTAATATGGCAACCAATGCAAGAAAGCATCTCAATGTAGTCATCTTGACCACCGGAGAAAAGACTTCATCAAGGTCAATGCCTTGTTCTTGCTTAAAGCCCTTGGCAACAAGCCTTGCTTTGTACTTTGGCTGACTATCATGAGCGGTGATCTTATACCTGTAAACCCATTTACAAGGTAGAGCCTTTTTGCCCTGTGGTAATTTAACTAGCTTCCATGTCTGGTTTTTATGCAGAGCTGTCATATCTGACTGCATGGCCAATTGCCAATTCCCGGAGTCCTTCATTTGCACTGCTTCCTTGTAACATGAAGGCTCATTGCAATCAGTCAGCATGACATAGTTCATAGATGGAACAAACTGATCAGGAGGTCGCGTGATACGTCCAGATCTACGCAAAATAGGTGGCTCAGGCTCAACCACAACCACAACCTGTGGTTCCAATCTATCCTGTCCTTGCTACTCTTGAGCCCTGACATTTTGTCTTGCATGTGCAGGTCCATCTTCTTGGAAGACAACTCTTCTAATCTCCTCAACCCTCTCTGGTTTAGAATGATATTTGGATTCATTAAAGTGAACATCATTGCTGCGGATAACCTTTCTGGATTCGGGATCCCATAGTCTGTACCCCATCTCACCAGAATTACCATAGCCTAGAAAGATGCACTTTCTACTCTTTGGCTTAAGTTTGTTCCTAAATTCCTTTGGAACGTGAGTATATGCCTCACAGCCAAAGACTCTGAGATGCTTGTATGAGGGCATTTTGGTTGACCATACCATCTCTAGCACTGAATCCTTATGCAAAACCTTGCTAGGAGATCTATTTATAAGATGAACATCTGTTGATACAGCTTCAACCCAAAACCCATTTGGCAGCTGTGCATTAGACAACATACTTCTGACCTTCTCTTTTATGGTCCTATTCATCCTCTCAACAACACCATTTTGAGGAGGATTGTAAGGAGCAGTAAGTTCACGTTTTATACCTTTTGACTCACAAAAGTCCTGAAAGGCCTTTGAAACATACTCTCCACCATTGTCAGTGCGTAAGCATTTAAGCTTCTTGCCACTCTGATTCTCCACAAGTGTCACAAACATTTTGAAAACAATAAACGCTTCATCCTTGTGCTTGAGAAAGTAAACCCATACTTTCCTCGAGTAATCATCTATAAATGTCATAAAGTAAGAAGCTCCCCCTAGAGATAGGTTAGGCATAGGTCCACACAAATCACTATGAACAAGTGCCAACTGTGTATCTCTTCTACTGCTTCTATGCTTATGTGGCTGCTGTGTTTGCTTACCATACAGACAATGTTCACAGAATTTAAAATCATTAAATGAAAAGCCAGGCAAATAACCAGAACGAGACAAGATTTCCATTCCCTTCTTGGACATATGTCCTAACCGGCTATGCCACAAAGAAACGTTCGGCTGCTCGATTACATTGATTACATTTTTAGAGACATTTGATACATAAATAATGTAAAGTCCTCCAGACTTTACTCCATGTGCTACTGTCATAGAACCCTTGGATATCTTCCACATGTTCTGTCCAAAAGTGGTGACGTAGCCAGCATCATCAAGTAAACCTGTGCTGATCAAGCTCTTTGTAATTGCGGGAACATGTCTCACATTTTTCAGCGTGAAAGAAGAGCCATTCTGAAACTTCAATTGAACATCTCCAACACCTAAGATCTCACATGTCTGCCCATTGCCTCGAACATGATCTTTAGTGGTCACATAAGAGGTAAACCACTCCTTGTTTGGAGACACATGAAGTAATGCCTCTGAGTCTATAATTTAGTCACTCAGTGCATGTCCATCAGATGCTGTGAGAAGAGCTGATTTCATTGTATTCTTCAAGAAGTAGATATCTCCGGACACTAGACTGTCATCCTCTGCAACAGTGTTTGTCACATTTATTTCTTGAATTTTCACTGAGGACTTGTTCTTCTCACCATGGTCTTCAGCTTTCTCTTTGCCTTTTCCTGCTTTCCATTCTCTGCAGTCTCTTTTCATGTGACCCTTTGTGCCACAATGGTAGCACTCTATGTCACTCTTGCCTTTAGCACTGCGAGACTTGCTACGAGATTGATTCCTCTTTCCACCTTTGTACTTTTCTTTGGTCCTTCCCCTGACAACTAAGGCTGTTCCTTTGCCTTTGTCCATTGTCTTTCTATTGGTTTCTTCAGCAAGCAAACTGCCTTCTACACCTACTATGGTCAAACCATCTGGAGGTGCAGAATTACTTAAAGCTGTGCGAAAAGTGTCCCAAATTTTCGGCAATGTGATCAACAGGAACATAGCTCTAACAGGTTCATCAAACTTGAAACCTTGGAGCTGACAACTGAATGTAGATGGTGTTGAATTCATTCAGATGATTGGACATAGGTGTCCCTTCTTTCATCTTCAAGTCAACAAGCTTCTTAAGCCATTATACCTGTGAAGCTGCACTCTGCTTCTCATAAAGATCACTCAGCTTTGTCCATGCTTCATAAGCCGACATCTCGTCTGCTACATTGAAGTAAACGCTTTCTGCCAAAGTCAGCATAATGGTAGAAAGTGCCAATTCATCCATTTCGCTCCATTCATCTTCGTCCATATCTTGTGGTTTTATCCCTTTGAGCTTTATAGGTTTTATCTGCTTCTTTTGTACCAACACGTGCCAAATCTGCTTCTTCCACAATGGGAAATTGGTTCCATCCAACTTCTTGATATTGTAAAGAGCAGTGTCCTGTGATCCAGCCATAGCTACGCTTCACAGTAGTTTACTTTCCCGGGAAAAATTCGGTAGAGTTTCCCCTGTAAACTGACCTCTAAACCAATATCAACCTGTCAAATGAACCAAGAAAGCTTCAGATTCTACGGAAATTTTGGCAGAGTCTCCTTTGTAAAATGGCTCTGGTGTACTAAAAAACAGACCAAAAAACAGCTCAAAAACACTGTCTCTCTAACACTGTAAGCTGCGGGTAAACCTGTCTTGCACCTGTACTGTCTCTCACTGTCCTGTCACTGTCCTGTAAGCATAGACTGCGACAATGCCTCAACGGCCGTAAAGCAAAGATGCAATCCCAACTGTCTAACTCACAGTCAATACATCCTAGCTGCCTATCTAAGGGTGCTCGAGGGGATCGCTCCAAGACCTGTATCACCGAAAGGATCTCAACATTCGAGAATCCCCCAGCTCAATAAAACCTCACTCGACCCTCAACAAAGGCTGCAGTAAATCTGACAATACATAGACTTCCCACAAAGTCATACATCCACAAATTTCCCACTATATGCTGTAACCGTTGCAGCGGTTGTTTGCTGCATGACTCACAACCAGCAAACCCTCAACAGACATACATCATCTCTGACAATACATCCCATGTGGAAGTACCTGCAATGTCAGGATGAAATCTGGAATATCAAGCAGCAAACACAAGCTACCTGATGAACTAGTGGATGTCGCCTACAGTCTGTGTGTAGATGCGCCCGTGTCGTATGTGACACGCCTCCAGGAACTGTGAGCCGTCCTTCGATGTGTAGATAGCCACAAATCAACACTCTGGGAGTGTCGATATCCTCAGCACCTGCAGTCGTAGGCCGAAACCCCAAATTTGCAGAGTCGGATCTGCACCCGCCGAGACCACGTAGTCGAAAATGGCTTGCGCAGAACTTTGTCGAAGCCGAACGGTGGCCGAGATGACCTCAGAATGAAATTCTGAGAACACCTATCCCTTCGAGCTTTCCCACAGGATTTGGGGCCGTGTCTTCGCCTTTCGAATTTCACTCCAATCTGAGCAAGTGACTCTGGCTACCTGCAAATGCTGCCCCGAGCCTCGATCTGAGCTCTGATACCAGTTGAAGGAGTGCGAGCGGAAGTGCGACGCGAGAGAGAGTGCGAGAAGAAGAGCACGACGATATGGTGAACTCGCTCTACTGTAATGTGTAGAGCATAGTGAGTTCTTATTAGGTTTTTACAAAAGAATATGTGTACATACCTGGCGGCCCGCCCAGTTACCTGGGCGACCACATTGGGCTTTATACCCCAACAAAAGGATGAATGACACCCTCCTTGACTTGAAATAGGGATCGAGGGAAGGTTTTGATCATTCTCGAGTGTCATCTTGATGTTCCTAGCCATAGAGGGATCCATCATTTTGGGACCTCCTTTTTTTTTGCCCTCAAGATGTACTCTCTTTGCCCTGAGCGCCCACTTGGGAAATTTTTCTTCAATACCTTTTGGGGGGTATTTGCAAGCTAAAACATTTTGAGGAATTTTGAACACATGTTCTTTTATCCTGTGAGCATTTCCGCTAAAATTATGGCCGCAGGTCTTACACTTCAACTTTGATGTAGTCTTTCCACTGGCCAATTCATGTACATAGTTCCACTCATATCCTTTCACCATCTTCTTAAGATCTGCAAACTCAAACATAACTAATCACTAAATACACATCTAAATCCAAACTCTAATACCATTTACATTACTTTATTTGTCAACATTTTCAACCTCTTCAATAAATTAATACCAAAAATAGATTTTTTTTCAAGTGCGAGCTCTCACTTTACACCTGAATCATGATAAATAAATTGCTTAATCTATCTCAATAACTTCTAAGTGTGAGTAAACTCTACACATAGCAAGATATTTTTTAAAAACTACCTAAATTACCTCCAAGTGTGAGTGTAACTCTACACATGGTAAGCAATCAAAATCCACTACTTCTATAATTTTCTTCTAGGTGTGAGAATACCTCTACACAAAAAGAGAGATTATTATTTAATCTACCTAGATTATCTGTAGTGTGAGTACTACTCTACACATGACAGACAATCATTAAATAAATCTAACCCAAGTTACCTTCAGATGTGAACATAGTTCAACACACAACACGTAACTCCTAACTTTAACTATCTAACTTAAGTTACTTCTAAGTGTGAACATAGTTCAACACAAAGCAAATAACTACTAACTTTAACTCTATTGAATCACTTTCAAGTGTGAGTTTCCTCTACACAATGCAAGTAATCATTAACTACGTTACTTAATTTACCTCTCAGTGTAAGATATACTTCACACAAAGCATATAAATACTAAACTCAAAACTCCAAAATCTAAAAAAAACTCAAACCTCCAAAGCACCAAACTCCAAAGCTCTAAATTTCTATTAAAAATTCTATAACTAATTTAAACCATTTTTTTTTTCTTGTTGTTGACGCTCACCTATAGATGGGTGAAGGGGAAGAGAGAAAGCTCAATGGATTGAGGAAAACAGTTCGTTTTCACGGTATATAATGAACTTTATTTCGATCGAACTAATATTTTGATCGAACTACATTTCTATCGAAGTAATATTTCGATTGAAATTCCAAGAAATTATACAATACGTACGCCGTATAACGTACAATGCAACTTAGAGGCAAACTACTCATAGCTAGGGCTATCACAATGTAGAGGGAAGTTAGTCGGGGTTACTTGAGGTTGGGCATGTGTGATGTTAATGAAATTTGTGAGTTGAGATCAGTCATATTATCTTGAGAGACCTATTCTCTTCATCCTCTTTTCTTTGTGGTGGTTTGAAGTGTTGTAGAGGCCAGTCCCCCAATCATTCACAATGTTCTAGATTTGTTTCATACTTCTAGATCTATTTCCATACTTTTAGGTCAAGTCTTTTTTTAAGATCATCTTTAATAGCAAGCCAATGACATGGTTCCAAGTGGATTAGATCCCACTTGAAGGGCAACATGGTCCAAGTGGCCTATGTATGTATAGTCGTTGATTGTATGTGCAAAAGAATGAAGTGGGAATTGTGATATGCATTTATGTGGATGACATAATTGTTTGAGGTGATAATGTGGCTAAAGTAGAGGGTGTACAGGCTCTACTTATGTAGGAGTTTGCGATGAAAGAATTGGGAGCCTTGTGGTATTTCTTAGGCATTGAAATTGTTTTCTTAGAGAGGGTGTATGTATGTCACAAAGACAATATTCTTTGGACATGCTAAAAAAGTATGGTATGGGTGATTCTAAGCCAATTGTGACGCCCTTAGATCAAAAGTTGAAGTTGGGAAATGATCCAGGCCAAGTGCTCGAGAATGTTACCATGTACAAGGACATGGTTGATAGCTCGATCTACTTGACTATCTCACGTCCAGACTTGAGCTACACACGTTGGCTTTGTAAAAAACTCTACAAGACTTAATAAGTTTAAAATTGTAAACTTTAAATTTAACTTGCTTACCGACTTGCTTGAATCACTACCCATGGCATCAGAATTCTATTACCCCATGCTGTGATTTTCCTATATGCAGGATGCCTTACATGTGTAGAATCCAGGATGGAGATTTTTAAAAGTGTCTTCCAAACATTTGTTTCAAGAGCAAAGCTTAGGGGATGGACAATCTTTTTCAAAGATTGTGTAAGACACAATATCATGGGATTCTTTTCACCTACATGCAAGGTGTTTGTTGCAAATTCTTCAACGTATTGGGAGGAATATTGGTGCATCCAACAAGATTCCATGTACTCATTTTCAAGTTATAGTTTCAATTTCAATTTGGTGATTTGAATTGGAACTTGTGCAATGAATACTACCCAAGGAGTATATAAGAGCTTATCAAGCCTGGTTTGATTATCGTTACAACAAGATTGTTATTAGACTTAACAATTTCCATTCATCTGCATAGATTTGGAAGCATGATAAACATTAATCTTAAGAAAGGTTGTTACTTTCAAAATTGCACATGCATATGTGGTATTCTTGAACCTTGCAAAATTTGTTTATTACATGTCATGATGCATTGCTCATTTGAAGTTTGCAAAACATTTTAGGCAAGCATGGCTTGCGTTGAGTCACATCAAGGTTATAAGTACATTGGGATGTTGCTAATTTGTTGTTTTGTGCATAAATTCATATGCAATTGTTGAAGTATCTCTACATAAGCTGATAGGTTTGATATGTTTTTCTAACCTATTTCAAGCACGGCTTGAATTTGAAATAGCAAGGTTATGACTTCCTTATCAAGCATATTGTCCAGATGGAGGAAGAGTCACACATAGCATTCTACTCTGAGGGTGATCTCATGTCCTGTCCAAAAAGTATATACGATGTACTAAAGGACACGAGTCACCTTTGAGAGATTAGAGACACGGTAAGCTGAATTGATTTTGACAAGTTAGAGGACCGTTCTGGAAATTAGCTGCCAAGAATGACCTTCTCAAGCAAAAAGTAGATGGCCTGAAGTCGGTCGTCCACTCCCGGGTCATACGGGAGAGTTATTCCCAGTAACGAGCCAGTTGTGGAGGACATTGGTTCAGTTTCCACCACAGATAGTGGGGAAGTGTGAGCAAGATAATTTTTTGGATGGAATTCAAGGGAAGAACCGATTGTCTAAAATAGATTTTCAAAGGGCAAAGTGCTAAAATCTCTACTTCAATTGCTTGAGACCACACCAGTGAAAGCATTGTCCATGGGAAAGGCATAATAGTGGTCAAGCATGAGCTCAACTTTTTTTGGTGCAGTGGCACATTGGGTTTAGAATATCCATTTTGATACATTTCATGTTTTGTTTTGGTCAATCGTGAATGTGTCTACTTTTTCCTTTGTATAGAAAATTGTACATTCTGGGGCATTCTAACAAACAACAACCATAACACAGTAAATGGAACCTAAATCAAAGAAATTTAATTATCAAGCAAAGTGCCATGATTAAGTCAACCTCACGACCACACACAAGGTAGGTGGGTCAAGATGTGACTTATGTTTTTGCTACATCTCTATAAGAGAGAATCATATATGCTTTTGCAAGCAATCATGAGAAGCAAGGCTTCTACGCCATGCCAAGGCATTACCCATTGACTTGGGATCAAGGGCAATGGCAAACCGGTTTAGGACATTGGCAATAAGAGGTTTACGTATGATAGTGTCAAATTGTGACGTATCCATGCCAGTATAGATTGTGCAAGGCACTCATGGTATTGACTCAAGTTGTTGATGCCATCACTTATCACTTTATTTTTTCGAGTTGCATGCATGGCATGCCAATAAGCTCGAATTAAGTCCACTCAATCACTGTTTACGCTTCCACTATACTGCCAACTACTTTGTCAAGGACGAGGTAAGATATTGTTTGTTTCTAATGTTTTTTCTTGATGCATCTGTTGTTGAAGTTGTTGCAAGAGTTACCCATAGTTGTAACCTTCTACTCAATAACAATTGAGGCTGGTATATTTGCTTGTGTTCTTTGCATATGGCTGCAACAACAGGCACTCTATATCATTGGTTAAATGCATAAGGTGCATGCACTTTAGATAATAATTTCCATCTATAGCAAGCATGCATGGCCTCGCTATCAACCACCTAATTCATGGGATATCATGAATCCAGTAAGAGAGCCTAAGGCAGGTAATCTCTTACTTTAAAAACCAAAGAATATCTAGTATGACTACCTTCTTTTCAGTTTGGGGAATTTTTATCTTCTTTCAATGAGGAGCTATGATTGTTTCAAGATCCAATTGTGAATAAGATTCTAACTTGAGAGGATCTCATGCTTAGTCTATAGCATTGATTGTGACTATAAAAGTGGTATTTACAGGGTATGACCTAGCTAATGACAAATCACTCCATGAGTGTTGATAGCCACTGATTGGCCTCTTCACACTCGTACTTTTAAGGAAAGAAGTTATCAATTGTCAATGGGTAGGGCTAAGTTCAACTTAGCAAGCTGCTTATTACAATCACTATTGGTAGCATGGTGGATTATGCTGGCCTTGGCTACCTTCTTTGCAAAATCTAAACAAGGGGTTTGGATTGCCAAGGCAACACCTAAGGTTATCAATTGGATATTTATTTATCTTCCCTAATCTCTACTTTTAAGGTTTAATAAGTCAAAAGAATTTTGGTAATGTATTGTTGAGGGTTTGAAAATTGCACTTGACCTCCGAGTAAGTATAAGATATTTTCCACGTCATAGTGAGTACTATATAATTTGGTTTAGTTTCATTTGTGAATATGTTTTGGTTGAACTCTACAAGTGAGATACATATGCTGGAATGCTTTCATCCGCTTCGATCTTGAGAGAGAAGTGTAGCAATCTGTCACTTTCTCTCTTAATTTTTTATTATGATATAATCAAGGGTTCACTCCTTTCCTAGCCGTCAAGAGTCCACGAGAAGGGGGCAAAAAACGATTCCGCTTGCTGACTTGTCAAGCCTACATTGGCAATGGGAGAGGAGGCTAATTATTTCATTCCGGATGCCAATACATACTAGTTGACAAGGAGGTGTCTCTCTTGTTGCTTCAAAGGCGATACTTAATCAACGTACACTCTTTCAAGATGAAATTTCCACGTACCCTTATTGGACAAGTTAATTTAAAATTGAAGATGGGTTGAGGTCAAAAGGGAACAAAACCAACGTTGAGCTATTTTAAAACTCTTCTTTCGACAGAACAAAAAAATATATAAGAATTTTTCAAGGATGGTTGCTTTAGACAAGGTAGGAGTATTTGATGGTGGTGGGAACAGCATCATTAAATATGGCAATTGCACTTGCACTGGCGTATTGACAGTTATTATAGGCATCAATATTTATATTTATTATGTTAATCAGGGACCATTTAACGACTGATGTGGGTCTGATTGTACTTGATTTCAAACCAGGTGGCTGAATGCGGGCATGCCCTCTTGCCGAAGCTCCATGTTGCAGATCAAGGTTATGGACTGCATTCATGCCTGGAAAAGATTGTCAGCATGTGAGTCTTTTCACCTTGGAGGTTGAACCTTGCTTAGAGATACCTTCCGTCGGAAGATGCAACACTTTCGTACCTTTTCAAGTCAATAATCCAGCTTGTCAGCCAATAATCAAGAGCTTTTGAACAAATTCCTACAATAATTCTCAAATTGTGACTTACCACATCACGAGCTTCTGTGAGGGACGCACCACATACCTAGCTAGGTGCGGTTGGGGGCAACGGATCGCTGGCCTAGTGGACGGGCAGTGGTCCTTGCCCCCAACCACACCTAGCTAGGTATGCGATACTTCCCGGGTCGAAGTTCGTGATGTTAAACAAGACATGCAAACAATGAGAAAGAGATGCATCGAGAAAATGTCAAAATCTTCTTGTGTATATAGTAGGACGCACATTGATTGCAACTTGATACATCACGACGATCATAAGTATCCGGCCTGTTAAGATGAACAGAAGTTGGCAAATGTTATCTGCAATGAACAGTGCAAGTTGTATTCTTAAACCAACAGAAAATCTCAATAATCCGAAAATTATATTCATCCTTACTGCAATCTAGATCAACTGTCAAGATAGATGGTTGTGCTCTCAATCTATTAGTGATAATATGAATAACGAAAGCAATAGGATGCTTTGGTCCCTATGAGAGACATTTGAGATACATGGTATATCAACAGTTACAATTGGTGGTAGAGCCATGCTTTTTCCTCACTCGACTTCAAGTTTGAGTCTCTGTTCAAGCTCTAAAGCTGCAAAACCGTAGCCTTAGAGCTTGAAAAAGGTAAATTGACATATATTGTCCTTGTTTATAAACTTGTTTTGTTGACAGAGACACCTCACCTTTTTGGCCTGTACTCTAAACGTTGTGCCGGGAAAGAACTCAATAGTTGCTCTTCTTCTCTACAGTCATGTAAAGACAGTAGAAAGGCACAAAAAAATTGCTCTCCAAAGAATTCAACCGATTAAATGAATTAACAAAAAAACTGAAAATCTTCGTTTAACACTAAAAATCTTCATTTTGTGTCTGTGTATTAATTTCGCAGTAATTACACATCCACAGAAGCTATGGTACATAACATATGCAGATGAGAAGTTGAGACACTTACCTTGATGAGGTTGCAGCTCGAGTGTCTAGGGATACCTGCACGCTTTTGTGTCGAAAGCTTTGACAAAGCTACTGCTGTTGGCATGAGGGGAACCAGAATCTGAGCATTCATGAGATAATGGGTGGTTAGCAAAGCGCAATGCAACGACCACAGGGGGGCGAGAAATATGTTGAGCTTCCATAATGGCATCTGATCGTCCCTTGCGGGCCTTCCGATCTTGCATATGCTCAATCTCAAGATAAGAGAGAGTTGGTAAGATTAACTCTGTAGCAGAAACTTGACTGTTTATTGGTCCATGTGGAGCCTGTATCTTCACAAGACAATGGCTTTCATCTCAAGCTATCTTCTTTGACCAGATAAGAGTCCTGCATAGCTGATTCCACCGCTGTTGTAATTGACAAAGGGAGTTTCAAGCAAAGGGCGATATTAAAGCCAAAATCGAATGGGGGAAAGAAGCAAAGAGCCAGCCATAATCCCATCTTTTGATTACTATAGGTCTAGTTGGATCTGAGAGGCCCGAGCAAGTAAAGGACAGAAAGAAAAAGAAAGCCACTGCCTGTTCTAATAGAAATAAATAGAAAATAATCGCCAGGTTTGATATCATTGGTAAAAGTTTAAATGAGCAGATTGCCATTTTTGATGGTGCATTTCTTTGAAGGCTCATCACAATCAAACAATGACAAATTTCTTGTCAATTTAAATTCTCCCAGATCATCAGCAAAGTAGCCACCGACCCACAAAGTCTTGTGCACAAAATGGACAACTTGGAACACTTCAGTGCGTTCTCACAAGCATATCCTACATAGCCCGGGCCAAACCACATTGCCACGGCTGTCTTAGGTCTTCAACTGTGGTAACATTGCAGAGTCTTCCTCTAAGTCGTCACCAACTGTGGTACAGATGTTTGAGAGTAGTACATAAGGTGCCGCCGTGGCAGAATCTACTTCAAGAGAATGTAGAGCCAAATGTGTCGCATGACTACCGTTGTTGTGCAGTTTGCAAGAACCAAGGAAGGCCATCCATGTATTTGCACCAGGGTGAAAAGGCATGTTATCAATTACGGCCTGCAGTTGCATCAGAAGTCCCGCACGGCCTAGAAGATCAACCAAACAATCAAAATGCTCCGGTCTAGCGGTCACAAAGCACTCTTTTTGCATCGCAAACATGATTTCCCAGGCCTCTTCCACCATGCCTGCATGGCTACACGAAGAAAGCACACTAATAAAGGTAATCTCATTTGGAACCTCTCCATTCTCCATCATTTGCTGAGACAAAAGGAACGTTTCTCGTCCCCATCCCTGTTGCCCATAGGCTGTTATGATAGCGGTCCAAGATGATAAATTTATTTTTGGCAATTTCCAAAACAACCTTACAGCATCTGCAAGGGACCCACATTTCCCATATAAATTGACAAGGGAGTTCCCGACGACAAGCTCCGACTCATACTGAAACTCCATCAGGCAGGAATGCAGTAGTCTTCCCTCATCTAGGGAAGCTTCATTTGCACAAGCATCCAAAATGCTAATAAATGTTATTTTGTTAGGTACCAGGTCAGCCATGCCCATTTCTCGCAGCAATTGTAAAGCCTTCTTCCCATGCCCATGCTGAGCATACATAGCTATCATAGCATTCCAACAAACCACATCCTTCAAATGGAGCTTCTCAAAAATCCTTTGAGCCCCTTCCACACTGCCACATTTGCTATACATATTGAGAAGGGCGGTTCCAACAATTCCATCTGAATCAAACCCACTATCACATATGAAACAATGTAGCCATAAGCCATCTGGAAGACTTGCCTCATTGATGCATGAGGTAAGACTGGTGGCGAACGTGATTTTGTCAGGTATGAAGCCTTCACATGACATTTTTCGTAGCATTCGGATTACATCTTTACTCAGCCCACGCTCTGCATATGCAGTAATCAGGGCGGTCCAAGAAATGACATTCTGTACAGGCATTCTATGAAAAGTGGTGTGTGCATCCTTGATGCTCCCACACTTCCCATACATAGTCACAAGGGCATTCGAAATAACATCATCTACACCATACTCGCAGCTTATAGCAAGAGTGTGAATCCTCTTAACTCTTGAAAGTGCGGGATGTGCTGCACACACATTGAGACAACAAACAAAAGTACCCTTACTTGGTAAAAAGCCTTCCACCTGCATTTGCTGAAATAGATTGAGCGGATCTTGTTCAAATCCATACTCTGAAATCATTGAGATAATGGCATTCCAAGAGATGGTATCCTTATCACAACTTTTGTGAAACACTTGTAGAGCATCATCAATACTACCACACTTGCTATACATACAAAGAAGTGCGGTGGCGACAGCTCCGTCTCGTTCAAAGCCGCTACTTAGAATAAATGTATGCACGAGCTTGCCTTCAAACAAGGCTCCTTTGCTCCCACACCCAGATAAAAGGTAAATAAAAGTGTGAGCATTTGGTGCCACGTTGTTCTTCTGCATCTGCTGAAAAACAGCCAGTGCATCTTTGCGTCGACCACTTTGGGCATATGCACCAATCATGAAAGTCCAGCTGAAAACATCTTTATGTTGCAAAACAGAAAACATCTGGTAGGCATCATTTATTGCTTGACATTTTCCATACATTTGCACTATGAGGTTCGCAAAAAACGGATGTTTTTCCTGGCCATTTTCAATTATGTGGACATGCAAATACCTGCCAAGAGACAAATCCTTTGCTTCCCCACACTGTCTCAGAAGGGACTCGTAATTGCCACAGTCTGCCAGCATGACATTTTGTCTGAGGGACTCTGACAAGCAATAGACAACTCTGCTGCTTCTCATAGTTTTACTGGCTGCCTCCTGATTGTCTCATGGTCATATCAAAATGCACAGCATATGTGCATTTTGTCTACAAACAAGCCCATACGAATGTCCACATGGTTGAATCAAAGTATTGAAAATATTGAGGAAGGATGCAATGACTCCATTGCAAAGGGCCACATCAAAGGGATCCATGGCAGCTCCAGTGGTAGAGTTTGCGCAATTTCAAGGCCCTCCAAAATTGGTTGATCGCAGTGGGTGACCTCGAAATCGAGCATGTTGATGGGGAACCTATGCAGGACCCTCGAAATGAAGGACCTGTGGCGGCACTCCTGTTGTATGCCATGAACGGATTCCTCAACACTATTTCTCCCAAAAACATCGAATGGTCTTTAGGTGCAGGATTCGACATCAAGCAAGCCAGACAAGCGGGAGCGGCGCTCTCTCTGTCTCTCTCTCTCTCTCTCTCTCTCTCACACACACACACATGAACGAGCCACCTTTTTTTTTTCTCAAACTACAGGGTAACAAGTTCGAGATCGATTCTTGACTATCACAAATTAACATTAAAGCTCCATCCTTGTCCCGTCAAGTTATAGATAGGTAGAGGGATTGCTTCTCATGGAGGCAATGTTGAGATGCAAGTCCCTAAAGCATTTTGAAGCTTCAACAAATATGCTCGGTAGACTATCCTTAGATGGATCTTTAACACAGGAATAAGGTCTTGCATCCAAATTAATCCCTCCAATTCTCTCATTGTATCTATGTGTGCCAGCATTTTGATCCCCATAAGTTTCACATACCATGTTTTTGTATCCAAAGAGTGAGCACCATCTATAGTGGAAAGAGAAAATTTTGAAATAAGCTCTCTCCCTCCCATCGAAAACATTTTTTAATTTTCTCCAATGTTGAAACATGACCCATTGGAATGAAATCTTGTATAGTGGCATCCAACCATTCATGTGTTGCTCCAATAAGTAGCTTCCTTGCCCACCTTGTACTCATCACCTCCCCCACATGCAAGTAAAGGTTACTTCATTTGAAGAAAGGCTCTCATTGTTCATGTGTAACTCACTTGGGAATACCAAAATTCAATTCTCTTACCTACCATGTGGCTAGGGAACAAACCCATATGCAATACCAATTTGAAAAGTCTCACATTATATACATAGAGTTGTCCCTCCAACTTGACATAATTTGTCTTCTTTACATCAAAAGGAAGGACAATGAATAAGCTGCTATTATTGCCTATTATTGCCTCTATTGTGACGGACAAGATCCTTGGTGCATCTTCATCATAGCACAAGCCTTGGTTTCCCTCCAGAAATGACATCTAGGCTCTTCCTGATTGCTTGGACTTTTAGAAAGTTTCAATGCATGCGAGCACCATGCGCGCTATCTTTATGAGCATAATACAAGCCAAGATTGGTATTCTCTTGAACATATATGTAGCCTTTGTGAGTGTCTTGATCATGTAGGTTTGTGAGAGTTTTCCATCCTTTGGTGGTAAGAGTCTTGGATAATTTAGTCAAGTTAGATGTTTTCTTTGTATGACTTGATGTGGCTGCTCCACCTTGCTACTGTTGGCATTAGGCATTGTGTTGGATCTTTTCTAATATGTTTTGGTTCATTCGTGTGGGGTATCAAGTACCTGGGATGATTTGCCAACTAGATTTGTCTCCATCGTGGGTGTGTCAAGGTCAAGTCAATCTCATGTTCCTTCAGTAGCCTCTCCTTGATGGATAGCAACTCAAATTTTATGAGAGGATAAGGCAAGGACTATTGGTGCCAATCCACTTCTATTTTTTTGGGAGTAATCTGAGTGACATTGAGGGAGAGTAGCACCCTCTCTTCCCATTGCATGGCTTTTTTCTAGATTTGCTCTAATTCTTCAAGAATCTTGGCCTTGAGCTCAGTCTCGGCTAAAATATGTACCCTCTGATACCAATGTAGCATTTAATGGCCTAGTAACTTGTGTGTAGCGGAAAATAGCATGAACATAGTGAGCATTTCATTAGAATAGATTCCTAATGAGATTAACAAGAGTGCTGGGGTGGAGAGAGCAACAAAAAGCATAACACCTAGTTAGATAGCATGAACAATACTTCAAAAGAGAGAGAAATTAAGCAATTGACAACAGTTGAGGACCGGATTTGCATGGAGCCGGTCCCCCCTCCAAAAGGCTTTGTATTATGGTTTCTCCCGTCAAGAGAGACATTTTACAATACAATTTCTTGTGTTCCTTCAATACTAGCTAGTGCAATGAAGATGGAAACTTCATGCACTATGCAAAACACTTATCAAACACAACATCAATTCCCTCACGGTCTCAGACCAAAGACCTCACACACCTTCGAAGATGGTGAGAGCTAGCGGGGTATGAGAGTAGATTGAGAGGAAGGAGTATTCCTACGAGAAAGATGTACATCTCCTCACATAATCACTCATATTAGCATAGCTTAGCTTAGTAGTTAGCACGGTAGAGGAGATGAGCATGCATTGAAGCTTGGCTCTTGTTGGATTTGCATCACAAAGCCAAGAGTTGTTGGTGTAGGCCTTCCTTCTCACAAGCTTGGAGTAGGTGATAAGCTTTCCATTAAAGCTTGAGAAGGAGAGAGAGTCTTCTTTACTACACACATGAGATTGTGTGAGTGTGTGTGTGTGTGTGTGTGTGTGTGTGTGATAATGCCTTGCAAAAATCAGCCCCCTCTCTCTCTTGGTCGACCCCTCTTGCTATTTGCTGTTGCTAGCACCCTATTGGACCTCCCCAGGCTTAGCCAATGGTAATTAAGTAGCATAAGTGATAGCCTTGTGACATGTGTCCCCCTTTCCCCTTTTGTGAGAGCTTTAGGTAATTATTTAATTCAACTAAACTCTCATTGGACCTCTTTGCCTCCTGGCCAATAGGAATCAGGCAAGCCATTGGGCTGCTGAATGCTCATAGGTCCCCTTGGGAGACTGTCCAATAGTCTTCTAGAGAGCTTAATTCTTATTGGTTCTTTTAGTAAGTGTTTTTAAATTAATTATACTAGATTTACTCTAGCCTAATTCTCATTGGTCCACCTCCAAGGCCATCCAATAGGATTTGGGTACACCTTGTGGGCATATGGGCTAGGGAGCTGACATGTGTCCCTCATTCCCTTTGTGAAAAGGGAGCTTGTGTGTGTGTGTGAGTTTCTCTCTCATCCCCTACTTGCAAGGCTCGCCCCCTCCTATGTAGGGATTGACAAAGAATTTTTGTGACACACACTAAGCATCCAATTTCCCTAGTGTTTGGCCTTTGGACACAACCTTTGAATTTTGGAACCTTAGCATTTTGGAAGTCTTAATGAGCTGAAACTTAGGGTCTTTTAAGCCCATTGTTGCACATTGCTCTTTTGCAGATGGCCCCCCCTTTGGATCCTTATTTTCCCTCCTTTGGATCCCTACTGTGGCCCGGTCTGCTAGCTTAACCAATATTCTAGCTTTTTCTCCCCTGGCACTTCCCCATATTAAATGATCAGTTTAACATGAGAAAATCATTTAGGAGAATTAGATATTGATTATTATGACATTACCTCTCTCTTGAAATCATAGTCATCCTCGACTATGGGGTAGAGAAGATAAAGAATATTCATTAGTCCTTTTTCCTAGCGGGTAGAGGATCTCTATGTTACCCTACGACATCATTTCACAATGGATGACTAGTCCATTTGGCGCTTGAGAGCCTGAGGCTACCACAAGCATGTCTGCACATTAGTCCTATCATCTTCCATAGTAGAGTGACAAGCTCTACTTAGTGTTCGGGAGACGTCGTCTCCGCAAACTTGATCTAAGCATGCATACTACTTCATTTTTGTGCACAATTAAGAAAAAGAGTCTTATAAGACAAAAATTTTGTTCATTTTTAACATTTGTACATTTGCTTACTCTTGGGAAGCATTGTAAGCATTGACAAGGTTTAGGTTATCCGATGGATCCATTTGGATGCCATCTTGAGAGATAATGTGACCTAAATACTGAATCTCTTGTAAGAAAAATTCATTTTTCTTATTCTCTCTTAGAACTTGAAATATTACCTGGAGGTGTTTCTTGTGTTCATCTAATGAATTCGAGTAGATGATGATATCATCAAAGAACACTCCAGTAAAGGTTCGGTGAGGCCTAAATAGCTTCTCCATCAAGCGGTTGAATGTGGCTGGTGCATTGGTCAATCCAAAAGGCATGACAATGTATTCATAAAGACCAAACGTAGTGCGAAATGCGATCTTTACAATGTCTTGATCAACTATCCTTATTTGATGATAGCCACTTTTTAGATCAATCCTACTGAAGTACATGGATCCCTGTAGCTTATCGAATAGGTCTTCTACCCGTGGAACGGGAAACCTATTTTTGATAGTGATCCTTTTTAGTGCTCTATAGTCGACACACATACGATATGTGCCGTATTTCTTTTACACTAGTAGCACAGGAAAACAAAATGGAGATGCGCTAGGCCTAACCATGCCCTTCTCGACTAATTCATGCAGTTGCCGCATAATCTCCTCTTGTTGAGCTTGAGAAACTCTATAAGGATGTTTGTTAGGTGGTGAACTTCCTGGAAGAAGTTCAACTGCATGGTCATCATTGCCTCGTTTAGGAGGTAGCTCACAAGGGATGTCGTCAATAAAGACATCTTGAAACCCCTTGAGAAAATTGGATAACTCTAATTCCTTTTGATTGTGTATATTTTCTTTTGCTAAAACATTAGGTTCATTTTGAGAATAACAAAAATCGTGTACACGGAAATAGAGCTCTATATTGACTTGTTGAAAGCTGGTGTATGTACAATGGGTATAGTGTTACCCATTTCCTTAGCATCTATATACATATCCTTTCCCTGAACTTAAAGAAGATTCTCCTTTCAGGGAATTCAACATTGGCAGCCATGCGATCAAACCATGGTGCCCCTAGGATTACATCCTCATGCTTGAGAGGAGAGATAAAGAAGTCCTCTTTGTCCACATAGCTTTGGACATGGAGCCTCAATTTCCTGATTAAGGGAGTGACTGAAGCTTCTTGCCCCTTGAAAGCACCGTCTGCGGGTAGGACATCTCCCATCTCGTAGGTTGTATGCCTAGCTTGGTGGCCAACTCTATAAAAATTATGAGTAGGACCGGAGTCAAAGAGAATAAAAGCATCATGTTCTCTTACCTTTCCCCAAGCATGGCATAGAGGAGATCCTTTGTGGTGAGTTTCCTCCTCTTGGATTTCGACCAAGGTAGCTCTAGGAGGATCATGGCGGTTGTTCTTTTAGGGACAAGCGTGGTACGCATGCCCTTGTTCGCCGCACTTGAAACACCGGTTATCCTTGCGATATCGCTCAAGCTCTTCAGGAGAGAGTTTGTTTTTGCCTTTATAAACTCCCTTCTCCTTAGCTTTGTTGGAGTTGCCCTTAGGAGACTTTTGGACATTGTCTTTCCCCTTAGGCTCATTGGAACCCTTGTTTTCAAGGGGCTTAGAATTCCTCTTAGCCCCTGTTTGGAAATTGATTCGAGAGGCCACCATAGTATGATGTATTACCGTTGATATGGTGAGTGGCCTTTGGGAGTTGACATACTCCGCCATTTCTTCGGTTAAGCCTGCACAAAATTGCTGCTTTTGCTCTCCAAAATCAAACTTTTTGTAGACAGTGGCTTTGAGTTGTAGGTCCCAAAACTTGTCTACATATTTGTGGATGGATTCATAGGGAGAGAGCTTCAAGCTTCACCATTCGGTGAGTACTTTGTCTTTGGCATCGGTGGCCAAAAACTGCTTCACAATGGAAGCACTTAAAGCTTTCCATGTTCGTGGAGCTTCACCATTGGCCCGTAGGCTAGACCACCATTGTCTGGTGGACTTTTGAAAGTGCATAGCTACATGGCATAACTTAGAGGACTCCGTGAAGCCCTCATCTCCGAACGCCGCATCAAATTGTTGGATAAAGGCCAAGACTTTGTCTGTAGCACCAAAAGTGCCATCAGAGGTAAGGAAAGAGATGCTCTTTCCTCCCTCTTTGAATTTCTTGAGCTTGGATGACCTCTTCCACGCGGCCTAGGATTTCCTATGGCCTCTTTTTTTTAATGGTTCAAAGGTTGCACCATCACTTTCTTCAGAAGATGAAGAATTTGAGGAAGATGGAGAAGAGGGTGACCTCTTTCTTACCTTTTTCTTTCCTTGATCTTCTTTGTCTTCACCATCACTTTCATAAGAGGAAGAGGATGAAGAATATGGAGAAGAGGGTGTCCTCTTTCTCGCCTTTTCTTCTCTTGCTTTTTGTCATCCCTCTTTGAAGTATGGTGTGGAGAAGTATGCGATGGTCTTCTCCGTTTTGGAGGTGATGGAGAGCGTTTAGCTCGCCATCTTCGTGGAGCCATCTCTGCCAAAATGGCGATAGACTCACTTCTTTCTCGTTCCTTCGGTGGAGGCTCTTGAATTCTCCTTTGAGAAGGAGATGCGTCATCAAGGAGCAAATTTTTGAGCCCTTCATAGGGATCCTCTTCTTCTTCCCGAATTGGAGAGAGACCTCTTTTGGAAGTCTTGCAAGGAGGCTTCCTAGGTACTCTCTCGTCATGGTGGGGAGCTTGGAGAATCCCATGAGCACGAAGCTGTCGCTGCACTTCACTTTGGAGGGATGGATTGCCCATGGCTTGTTGAAGCCTAGAAACAAGATAGTTAACAAGCATCGGGGCATCATTAGTAGCTTGCTCATTAGCAAAATCAAAGTTATCAACATTAATTTCACTCTCTTTACTATTGTCAGCCATTCTAGCAACTTTTAGGTGTAAACTTTTTAGGTGTACTTTGGCACTTCAAGCCCTAGTTGCTACTCCTCTTTACCCCTTTAGAAAAAGCACTCAAGCTACTGTACCTGTGGCTTGAATACCATTAATTGCAAGGAATAGAAGAGAGGGTTGTTCAACACCAAAACAACACCGGCTCTTGTCAAGCTTCTAATAGCTCAATAGTGGTTAAGCCATAGGCAAGCCCCATAGGACTCCACTATTAAGACCATAGCTCTCGACGGTGATGCCCCGTTAACTGCACAAAGGCAGGCGCATTGCAAGGCTGAAAAATCCCTATTCAACTTACTCACATGCAATTAATAGTACCAACCATTTATAGCTAGCTTGAGGACCTCCCTTCTTGAGCAAGAAAAGAGAAACCTTGTGCTCTAATACCAATGTAACATTGAATGGCCTAGTAACTTGTGTGTAGCGGAAAATAGCATGAACATAGTGAGCATTTCATTAGAATAGATTCCTAATGAGATTAACAAGAGTGCTGGGGTGGAGAGAGCAACAAAAAGCATACACCTAGTTAGATAGCATGAACAATACTTCAAAAGAGAGAGAAATTAAGCAATTGACAACAGTTGAGGATCGGATTTGCATGGAGCCGGTCCCCCCTCCAAATGGCTTTGTATTATGGGTTCTCTAGTCAAGAGAGACATTTTACAATACAATTTCTTGTGTTCCTTCAATACTAGCTAGTGCAATGAAGATGGAAACTTCATGCACTACACAAAACACTTATCAAACACAACATCAATTCCCTCACAGTCTCAGAACCAAGACCTCACACACCTTCGAAGATGGTGAGAGCGAGCGGGGTATGAGAGTAGATTGAGAGGAAGAAGGAGTATTCCTACGAGAAAGATGTACATCTCCTCACATAATCACTCATATTAGCATAGCTTAGCTTAATAATTAGCATGATAGAGGAGATGAGCATGCATTGAAGCTTGGCTCTTGTTGGATTTGCATCACAAAGCCAAGAGTTGTTGGTGTAGGCCTCCCTTCTCACAAGCTTGGAGTAGGTGATAAGCTTTCCATTAAAGCTTGAGAAGGAGAGAGAGTCTTCTTTACTTCACACATGAGCTAGTGTGAGTTTGTAGGTGATAATGCCTTTCAAAAATCAGCCCCCTCTCTCTCTTGGTCGACCCCTCTTGCTATTTGCTCTTGCTAGCATCCTATTGGACCTCCCCAGGCTTAGCCAATGGTAATTAAGCAGCATAAGCGATAGCCTTGTGACATGTGTCCCCCTTTCCCCTTTTGTGAGAGCTTTAGGTAATTATTTAATTCAACTAAACTCTCATTGGACCCCTTTGCCTCCTAGCCAATAGGAATCAGGCAAGCCATTAGGTTGCTTAAATTAATTAAACTAGATTTACTCTAGCCTAATTCTCATTGGTCCACCTCCAGGGCCATCCAATAGGAATTGGATACACCTTGTGGGCATCTGGGCTAGGGAACTTACATGTGTCCCTCATTCCCTTTGTGTAAAGGGAGCTTGTGTGTGTGTGTGTGGTGTGTGAGTTTCTCTCTCATCCCCTACTTGCAAGGCTTGCCCCCTCCTATGTAGGGATTGCCAAAGACTTTTGGGACACACACAAAGCATCCAATTCTCCCAATGTTTGACCTTTGGACATAACCTTTGAATTTTGGAACCTTAGCATTTTGGAAGTCTTAATGGGCTGAACCTTAGGGTCTTTTAAGCCCATTGTTGCACATGGATCTTTTACAGATGCCCCCCCCTTTGGATCCCTATTTTCCCTCCTTTGGATCACTACTGTGGCCGGTCTGCTAGCTTAACCAATATTCTAGCTTTTTCTCCCTTGGCACTTCCCCATATTAAATGATCAGTTAAACATGAGAAAATCATTTAGGAGAATTAGATATCGATTATAATGATATATCTGTAGAAGTTTGAGCTTCTGTATGTGTAGGTGTTATCTCTATCAATTGTGTTGCATCATCATTGGGGTCTATCAAAATTGTAGAGCTTTAGAGTCACCCATCGGTGATTCCAACTACTAATCTTACCTTGCCACCTACTTTCCTTGGTCTTGTGTCATCTTTAGAGAATTTCTTAAGCTTTCTATCTCCTAGTGATAGGTTGATCCTTATGCATAAAGCTGATGGCAAGTTATCTTGTTTGCATTTGCCCAATCTTTAGTTCTGACTGTCTCCAGATCTTTGTTCCTCTTTTACAATGCTTAACAGGCCACGTCAGATCCTTTGAGTGCTAGGATGGTTGGGTTGGTCCTTAGCTTGTCAAGAAGCTCATTCCGATCTTCAACCATTGATTTGGCTTGTGCTATCTGGATATTTGCCACATCTAATTGTACTTGTAAACATTGTGCATGGGCACTTGTGTCCAAAAACTAAGTATTTAGCTCTTTAATCTTCTTCTAATGTTCTCTACTTGCGGTTGAGAGATGCTACATGATCATAGTCATATCGATCATTTCTTCTAGTTGCTTGCGGTTAGCTTCTTGCAATTTTTTCATCTCTTCATAGGTTTTTTCATGTAATCTATTGTATTCTTCCAAGTTTTGGGGTGGTAAAGCTTAATGTGCCATGCCTCTATTGTGTTTGGAGTCCACCCAGACCTGTGTCTCATCTCTTCTCCTCTCTTGTCAGAGCATAAGACAGGCTAATCAACCACTAACTGTGCATAAAAAAGTCAAAAAGCTGACCCAAGACTGCCAACACGGCGTCAAATGCACTTATCCCTCTCTATACATGTCCTATGGCGAGGCCACGAAAGAGGGGTACTCCAACAACTTGTATCATCGAAAGGATCTCAACATTCGAGAATACCCCAGCTCAAGAAAACCTCACACTATCGACCCTCATTAAAGGTTATACAGACAAGATGCCAGCCCAGTCTCAGAAAGGGTCTCCGAACCGAGTCTTAAAAACGTTCGGGACTACCAGAAACAAGCCAAATCGGCTCCACAAAAGGTACATATGGCAGTTTCCGCAACTCAACGTACATCCATTGTCAACAATACTACAAGGTGCAATATATTTGCTCAAACAGGCGCCAAACAAAATGTGTAAGCAGTAAACAAATACCTGTGGGGAGTAAAACCACTCTCAAAAGATGTCAAGCACTATCAAAAGTGCCAAAACAATGCATATGCGCATCAAGTACTCCCACTGAAATCTGTGCTGATGCTAAACACTCCAACCTGTAAGAAACCTGGATGTCCTGTATGTATGCAATAACCTATGAGGAGATGGATGCCTGAAAAACCCGAGACAATGTCGATGACAAAAAGTGCTCCTAATCAGCCCATAAACACCATCTCAATAACACATAATAGCCATAAACGGCTATATACCATCCCAAAATAGTCTTTGAACAACCTGCACCTGTGTCCTGTACCTGAACCTGTAGCTGTAGCAAAAGTGGAGTTGAAAAATACAACTCCTGAAGCGTAGCTCGGATGAAGGTTTCGACTGCACGACAAGCTTCTCAACAAGCTTGGAGAGGGAGGTGAAGTTCCTCTACTTTTACTAAGTGATAATAGTTGAAAAAAATGAGTGTGTGGGAGGTGTATACCCCCCCATCACACCCCTTGCTTGCTTTGGGTGAGTTCTACTTTTTGCTCATGCCTCAAGCTCATTGGACCCCTCTCCCCCTAGCCAATCACATGCAACATGCATTTCAAGCACATGGGTAGTCTTTGGACAAGTGTCCTCCTTATCCTTTGAGAGAGAGAGTGTGTGATATACATAGATATTTGTTGAATTGAACTAGAAGCTCATTGGACCCCTCTTTATGCCAGCCAATAGCATTCAAGCACACCATGTGGCTAAGCATAGGAAGAATTTGACATGTGTCCATGTGCCCCTTGAGAAAAGGGGGTTCCCTTTGGGTGAGTGGGAGGTTAAGTCAAAGATTCCCCTAACTTTGGGGCTTTCCCCCCTCCTTTGTAGGGTCTCTTTTTGACTCAAGCACCTTACCCCCCATGCATGGGAACCTTCTCAAGCACCTTCCTCTCATCAAGGATGACAAGCGCCTCAAGCATCTTAGTCATCAAGCATGCACTTCAAGCACCTTAGTCATCAAGCACGACAAGCACCTTAGTCAGCAAGAATGACAAGCACCTCAAGCTTAGGTCGGGTTCCCACCTCAAGCTATGTCCTAAGTACAAGATCAGTCCACAAAGGGCAGCAAGCCCAAAGCTTTGCGGAAAGCTTCAAACTTCTCATAAGACAATGCCTTTGTGAAAATATCTACAAGGTTGTCCTGTGTTGGCACATAAGCCAAGCTAATCTCTCCTGCTGAGAGCCTCTCCTTGACATAGTGGTAATGCACCTCAATGTGCTTTGTGCAAGCATGAAAAATTGGGTTCCTCGCAACAACTGCCAATGCGCTCTGATTGTCAGTGTAGAAGATGTTGGCAATGTCTTGTCCAACACCCAAATCATCCATAAGGCGTCTGAGTCATACACACTCACCCGTAGATGTGAAGACTGCCCTGTACTTAGCCTAACGACTGGAAGTGGCCACAGTAGGTTGCTTCTTGCTCAACCATGAAATACATGAAGTGCCAAGCATGAAACAAAAACCACTTGTGGACACTTGCTTGTCATAACAACTAGCACAATATGAATCTGAAAAAGCATGTAAATCTAGCGGCAATGATCCCCCCTTGGGATAAAAGAAGCTAGGATGAAAACTGTCACTCAAGTAGTGAAAAATCCTCTTGACTGCCTGCCAATGCTTAGACCCTAGGCTATGTATAAATCCGCTGACTTATAAGTCTGCAAACTAAATATCCGACCTCGTGTTGCACAGCCAACAGCAGTTTGGTAAAGAGTGACATCAGCACGATCACCAGCATCATGTAAACTCAACTTCAAACATGTTTCCATGGGAATGGCAATAGGTTTGCAATCCTCAAGTCCAAACTTACATAGCAATGTCTTTATGTAACTTTTCTGACACAAGGCAATACCACCATCACACTACTTAAACTGTATGCCCAAGTAATGATGCAATAGTCCCAAATATTTTCATCTTGAAAGTAGCATTTAAATCAGCCTTAAATTTAGCAATATGTTCCTCATTGGGACCAGTGATCAACAAACATCTTGAGCACATCTGAGTTGTTGTCAGCCATGAAAAATGCATGCACTTGATATGAAAACTATCCAAAATGAGGAGAAACTGAGTGAGACTAGCACGTTCTATATAGCACAAACCACAATAGACTGTATGGGACCTATTATGCAGTAATTGGCACTGACAAAAATTTTGCACAAAATGACGAAATTGCCTGTGCATATCTGGTTGTAGTGGAAACGGAGGTCGAAATGAGCCCGAAATGAAATTCTGAGCAGACCAAGCTCTACGAGCTACCCAAGTTTTTTGTCGACCTGTTGACGCTTGCCTAAGCTCGTTGAAATCTAAGAAAACAAGAAGGCATGTGCAGGAGCTACTGGCGACTAAGCTCGGGAGGACGTAACCTACTCTGATATCATTGTTGGAATTAGGGTTGCAAGAAAACACACACAGTTTGGAGAAGACAAAGGAAGCTCAAGGCACACAACAGAGAGTGTATTACTTAGTGTGCAATGGAAAGATAGATAGCCCTAGAGTGATGGGCATATATACAATGCACGGGGAAAAAAACCTCCTAAAGAGGGGAAAAATGCCCCGGTGGTCCTAGCACACATCACTACCACATGTATATGGTAACAACATGCCTGCTCACTTTCTCCAATTCCTATGAGCTTTGGCAAGCATCCGCAAGTCTAAAAATATTATGGGAGAGCTTGTACTTACTCTGCTCAAATTTTTGATTCGGGCTCATTTCAGCCTCCATTTCCACTACAAGCAGTATTGCGCAAGCTATTTTTTCATTTTGTGCAAAATTTTTGTCAGTGCCATTTTCTGCATAACAGGCCCCTTAGAGTCTTCTATGGTTTGTGCTATATAGCACGTGTTGTTCTTGCTTTGTTTCTTTTCTTTTCAGGTAGTTTTCATATCAGGTGAAGCATTTACCATGGCTGAAAACAACACAGGTGTGTCCAAGATGTTTGCTACTGAGTATATATTAGATGGGGACATTACCCTATGTGGGCTTATATGATGCAACATGTCCTTGTGTCAAAGGGTGTCTAGAATATTGTGCAGGGCACTGATGTACATCTTGGTTCTGAGGATGTAAGCGATGTTGAGGATGTTGCATGTTTTGGTGGCAGGATTGCTACTGCCAGAGTTGTTTTGCGTACGACTGAGCAAGCTCGTTAAGATGTAAAAGATGCGCAGGCTCATGCATTGATTGTGTTTCTGCGAAGTGCACTATTAGTACTCACATTTTTTTCGTAAAATTTGCAAAACAGGCTTGGGATATTCTGACTGGTCTTTATGCAAGTCGCAATGAAGCAAAAATTGCATTGCTGCGTAAAGAGATGGAGTCGAAGATTATGCATGAGGAAGATGATATGGATACTTTCCTTGCTGGTGTTAAGGACATCAATGAGCAACTTATTTTTGTAGGCAAAGTCAATTTTGACAATTCCCTTGTGCAGACTAGTCTTGATGCTTTCCCAGATTATTACCAGACTTTTGCTCCAGTACTTGGAGACTTATGACCCAAGGAAATCCAGAACTTAACAAGTTTGATGCATTATGCACATTGCTATTGCAAGAGTCACTTTCCAAAAAAAAACAGGACTAGACAGCGTGGAGTTGAACAAGCCTTTATTACTACTCAAAGAAAAGGTGGTAACAGTAATGTAGCCACTTATCATGGTTCTTCTACAGGTGGTAGATAACTAGTTCCTAATGATTCTGCTGGTAGCAACTTGTTTGGGAATTCTGGTGAAAACGGCAAGAAGAAGATGCATTGCCATTATTGTAAATCTAATGATCACTTGATCAAGCAGTGTCCTAAGTTGAAGGCAAAAGAGGCTAAGAAGAAAGAGGCTGGTTCAACTACAAATGCTGGTTCCACTACAATAGCAGCTATTGTTGAGTCTTTTGGGAAAGGAGATTGTGATGTTGATGTTGATGCAGAATGGGCTTTTAGTGCAAAGTGCACTTATGATCCTGTTGTTGATGCATGCATGTCAGTTGATGCAAATTCACAAGTGTGGTATTTTGACAGTGGTGCTACAAAGCACATTACCTCACATCATGATGTGTTTACCTCTCTTGAGTTTATCCCTCATGGAAATTCAATCACTTGTGCCAACAATGCCTCTTATCCAATTCAGGGAGTTGGAAAGATTGTGCTTACTGCTACAAATGGCAGTTCTTTCACACTTTTTGATGCATTGTATGTACATGAGATCAAGAAGAATCTTTTGAATGTATCTGCACTGAAGGAGTACGAGTAGAAGTGCGACGCGAGAGAGAGTGCGAGAAGAAGAGCACGACGATATGGTGAACTCGCTCTACTGTAATTTTGTAGAGCATAGTGAGTTCTTATTAGGTTTTTACAAAAGAATATGTGTACATACCTGGCGGCCCGCCCACTTACCTGGGCGACCACATTGGGCTTTATACCCCAACAACCTCCCACTTAAAGTCCAATGTGGTACTTTAAGTGTGAGAGAACCTACTATACAAGCTAATGTACAAGAGATGTAGAGAAGTGATGTACTACCCTACACCTAACTGCTTGCGAAAATGCGCAAAGCTCTCTAAGGGAAGTCCTTTTGTAAGTAGATCAGCAGGATTTTCTGTGGTGTGAACTTTGACAAGCTAAAGTTGCTTATCCTCGAGCATTTCCCTGATGAAATGATACTTCACATCCACATGCTTTGTCTTTGAGTGATAAACTGGATTGCGAGCCAATTGTATAGCACTTTGACTATCACAATATAACACAGGCATCTCTTCTTTGATTCCCAAATCTGTTACTAGTCGATTAAGCCAAATTGATTCTTTGCATGCCTCTGATGCTGCAACATATTCAGCCTCTGTAGTAGACTGAGTAACACAATCTTGTAATCTAGAACTCCATGATACTGCTCCACCAGCCAATGTAAAGACATACCCTGACGTAGACCTTCGGTTGTCTAAGTCACCTGCATAATCTGAGTCTATAAAACCCTTTACACTTAGCTCCTGACTCCCATAGCATATACGCATACTCTTTGTAGCTTTCAGGTATCTCAATATTCCTTTCACTGCCTCCCAATGTTTCTTGCCTGGGTTTGACATGTATCGACTTACTACTCCCACTGCAAATGCAATGTCTGGGCGAGTAGCAATCATTGCATACATCAAACTACCCACTGCAGACGCATATGGAATCTTATCCATTTCAGCCTCTTCTTCCTCAGACACAGGACAATCTTGTTTGCTAAGTTTCACATATGGTGGCAATGGAACACTCAATGCCTTTCCCTTCTCCATATTGAAACGTTGCAAAACCTTGTCAATATACTCTGTTTGAGATAACCAAATCAACTTCTTTGATCTGTCTCTCTCAATGCGCATACCAAGTATACGACTCGCCTCACCCATGTCTTTCATGTCAAACGATTTTGCCATCTTTGACTTCAAAGCTGAAATTTCTTTCAAGTGCTTGCCAGCAATCAACATGTCATCCACATACAAAATAAGGATCAGCCAACTACCATCCTTAGCCTTCTTTGTATATAGACAGTGATCGAACTCACTACGTTTGTAGCCTTGAGAAAGCATAAACTTGTGGAATTTATGGTACCATGCCCTCGATGATTGTTTTAAGCCATAAAGACTCTTTAACAACTGGCATACCCAATCTTCATTGCCTTTCTCAACAAACCCTTCTGGCTGCTGCATGTAAATTTCCACATCTAAATCACCATGCAAGAACGCTGTATTGACATCCAATTGGTGCAACACCAAATCTAATATGGCAACCAATGCAAGAAAGCATCTCAATGTAGTCGTCTTGACCACCGGAGAGAAGACTTCATCAAAGTCAATGCCTTGTTCTTGCTTAAAGCCCTTGGCAACAAGCCTTGCTTTGTACTTTGGCCGACTATCATGAGCGGTGATCTTATACTTGTAAACCCATTTACAAGGTAGAGCCTTTTTGCCCTGTGGTAATTTAACTAGCTTCCATGTCTTGTTTTTATGCAGAGCTGTCATCTCTGACTGCATGGCCAATTGCCAATTCCCGGAGTCCTTCATTTGCACTGCTTCCTTGTAACATGAAGGCTCATTGCAATCAGTCAACATGACATAGTTCATAGATGGAACAAACCTATCAGGAGGTCGTGTGACACGTCCAGATCTACGCACAATAGGTGGCTCAGGCTCAGCCACAACCTGAGGTTCCATTCTATCCTGTCCTTGCTCCTCTTGAGCCCTGACATTTTGTCTTGCACGTGCACGTCCATCTTCTTGGAAGACAACTCTTCTAATCTCCTCAACCCTCTCTGGTTTAGAATGATATTTTGATTCATTAAAGTGAACATCATTGCTGCGGACAACCTTTCTGGATTCGGGATCCCAAAGTCTGTACCCCATCTCACCAGAATTACCATAGCCTAGAAAGATGCACTTTCTACTCTTTGGCTCAAGTTTGTTCCTAAATTCCTTTGGAACGTGAGTATATGCCTCACAGCCAAAGACTCTGAGATGCTTGTATGAGGGCATGTTGCCTGACCATACCATCTCGGGCACTGAATCCTTCTGCAAAACCTTGCTAGGAGATCTATTTACAAGATGAACAGCTGTTGATACAGCTTCAGCCCAAAACCCATTTGGCAGCTGTGCATTAGACAACATACTTCTGACCTTCTCTTGTATGGTCCTATTCATCCTCTCAGCAACACCATTTTGAGGAGGATTGTAAGGAAAAGTAAGTTCATGTTTTATACCTTTTGACTCACAAAAGTCCTGAAAGGCCTTTGAAACATACTCTCCACCATTGTCAGTGCGTAAGCATTTAAGCTTCTTGCCACTTTGATTCTCCACAAGTGTCACAAACGTTTTGAAAACACTAAACGCTTCATCCTTGTGCTTGAGAAAGTAAACCCATACTTTCCTCGAGTAATCATCTATAAATGTCATAAAACAAGAAGCTCCCCCTAGAGATAGGTTAGGCATAGGCCCACACAAATCACTATGAACAAGTGCCAACTGTGTATCGCTTCTACTGCTTCTATGCTTATGTGGCTGCTGTGTTTGCTTACCATACAGACAATGTTCACAGAATTCAAAATCATTAAATGAAAAGCAAGGCAAATAACCAGAACGAGACAAGATTTCCATTCCCTTCTTGGACATATGTCCTAACCGGCTATGCCACAAAGAAACGTTCGGCTGCTCGATTACATTGATTACATTTTTAGAGACATTTGATACATAAATCATGTAAAGTCCTCCAGACT
Source organism: Adiantum capillus-veneris (assembly GCF_014529385.1). NCBI lineage: Eukaryota > Viridiplantae > Streptophyta > Polypodiopsida > Polypodiales > Pteridaceae > Adiantum > Adiantum capillus-veneris. The sequence goes on from NC_140953.1 coordinate 102,031,689, forward strand.
TTACTCCATGTGCTACTGTCATAGAACCCTTGGATATCTTCCACATGTTCTGTCCAAAAGTGGTGACGTAGCCAGCATCATCAAGTAAACCTGTGCTAATCAATCTCTTTGTAATTGCGGGAACATGTCTCACATTCTTCAGCGTGAAAGAAGAGCCATTCTGAAACTTCAATTGAACATCTCCAACACCTAAGATCTCACATGTCTGCCCATTGCCTAGCCGAACATGATCTTTAGTGGTCACATAAGAGGTAAACCACTCCTTGTTTGGAGACACATGAAGTGATGCCCCTGAGTCTATAATCCAGTCACTCAGTGCATTTCCATCAGATGCTATAAGAAGAGCTGAGTCCATTGTATTCTTCAAGAAGTAGATGTCTCCTGACACTAGACTTTCATCCTCTGCAACAATGTTTGTCACATTTATTTCTTGGATCTTCACTGGGGACCTGTTCTTCTCACCATGGTCTTCAGCTTTCTCTTTGCCTTTTTCTGCTTTCCATTCTCTGCAGTCTCTTTTCATGTGACCCTTCTTGCCACAATGGTAGCATTCTATGTCACTCTTGCCTTTAGCACTGCGGGACTTGCTACGAGACTGATTCCTCTTTCCACCTTTGTACTTTTCTTTGGTCCTTCCCCTGACAACTAAGGCTGTTCCTTTGCCTTTGTCCATTGTCTTTCTATAGGTTTCTTCAGTAAGCAGACTTCCTTCTACACCGGCTATGTTCAAACCATCTGGAGGTGCAGAATTACTCAAAGCTGTGCGAAAAGTGTCCCAACTTTCCGACAATGTGATCAACAGGAACATAGCTCGAACACGTTCATCAAACTTGACACCTTGAGCTGACAACTGATTATAGATTGTGTTGAATTCATTCAGATGATTGGACATAGGTGTCCCTTCTTTCATCTTCAAGTCAACAAGCTTCTTAAGCTAGTATACCTGTGAAGCTGCACTCTGCTTCTCATAAAGATCACTCAGCTTTAACCATGCTTGATAAGCCGACATCTCGTCTGCTACATTGAAGTAAACGCTTTCTGCCAAAGTCAGCATAATGGTAGAAAGTGCCAATTCATCCATTTCGCTCCATTCATCTTCGTCCATATCTTCTGGTTTTATCCCCTTGAGCTTTATAGGTTTTATCTGCTTCTTTTGTACCAACACGTGCCAAATCTGCTTCTTCCACAATGGGAAATTGGTTCCATCCAACTTCTTGATATTGTAAAGATCAGTGTCCTGTGATCCAGGCATAGCTACGCTTCACAGTAGTTTACTTTCCCGGGAAAAATTCGGCAGAGTTTCCCCTGTAAACTGACCTCTGAACCAATATCAACCTGTCAAATGAACCATGAAAGCTTCAGATTCTGCAGAAATTTTGGCAGAGTCTCCTTTGTAAAATGGCTCTGGTGTACTCAATAAACAGACCAAAAAACAGCTCAAAAAACACTGTCTCTCTGACACTGTAAGCTGTGGGTAAACCTGTCCTGCACCTGTACTGTCTCTGACTGTCCTGTAAGCATAGACTGCGACAATGCCTCAACGGTAGTAAAGCAAAGATGCAATCCCAACTGTCTAACTCACAGTCAATACATCCTAGCTGCCTATCTAAGGGTGCTCGAGGGATCGCTCCAAGACCTGTATCACCGAAAGGATCTCAACATTCGAGAATCCCCCAGCTCAATAAAACCTCACTCGACCCTCAACAAAGGCTTCAGTAAATCTGACAGTACATAGACTTCCCACAAAGTCATACATCCACAAATTTCCCAGTATATGCTGTAACCGCTGTTGCGGTTGTTTGCTGCATGACTCACAGCCAGCAAACCCTCAACAAACATACATCATCTCTGACAATACATCCCATGTGGAAGTACCTGCAATGTTAGGATGAAATCTGGAATATCAAGCAGCAAACACAAGGTACCTGATGAACTAGTGGATGTCGCCTACAGTCTGTGTGTAGATGCGCCCGTGTCGTATGTGACATGTCTCCAAGAACTGTGAGCCGTCCTTCGATGTGTAGACAGCCACAAATCAACACTCTGGGAGTGGCGATATCCTCAGCACCTTCAGTCGTAGGCCGAAAATCCCAAATTTGCAGAGTCGGATCTGCACCCGTCGAGACCACGTAGTCGAAAATGGCCTGCGCAGACCTTTGTCGAAGCAGAACGGTGGCCGAGATGACCTCAGAATGAAATTCTGAGAACACTAAGCCCTTCGGGCTGACGCACAAGATTTGGGGCCGTGTCTTTGCCTGTCGAATTTCACTCCAATCTGAGCTGGTGACTCTAGCCTCCTGCAGTGCTGCCCCGAGCCTCGATCTGAGCTCTGATACCAGTTGAAGGAGTACGAGCGGAAGTGCGACGTGAGAGAGAGTGCGAGAAGAAGAGCACGACAATATGGTGAACTCGCTCTATTGTAATGTGTAGAGCATAGTGAGTTCTTATTAGGTTTTTACAAAAGAATATGTGTACATACCTGGCAGCCCGCCCACTTACATAAATCATGAAAAGTCCTCCAGACTTTACTCCATGTGCTACTGTCATAGAACCCTTGGATATCTTCCACATGTTCTGTCCAAAAGTGGTGACGTAGCCAGCATCATCAAGTAAACCTGTGCTAATCAATCTCTTTGTAATTGCGGGAACATGTCTCACATTCTTCAGCGTGAAAGAAGAGCCATTCTGAAACTTCAATTGAACATCTCCAACACCTAAGATCTCACATGTCTGCCCATTGCCTAGCCGAACATGATCTTTAGTGGTCACATAAGAGGTAAACCACTCCTTGTTTGGAGACACATGAAGTGATGCCCCTGAGTCTATAATCCAGTCACTCAGTGCATTTCCATCAGATGCTATAAGAAGAGCTGAGTCCATTGTATTCTTCAAGAAGTAGATGTCTCCTGACACTAGACTTTCATCCTCTGCAACAATGTTTGTCACATTTATTTCTTGGATCTTCAGTGGGGACCTGTTCTTCTCACCATGGTCTTCAGCTTTCTCTTTGCCTTTTTCTGCTTTCCATTCTCTGCAGTCTCTTTTCATGTGACCCTTCTTGCCACAATGGTAGCATTCTATGTCACTCTTGCCTTTAGCACTGCGGGACTTGCTACGAGACTGATTCCTCTTTCCACCTTTGTACTTTTCTTTGGTCCTTCCCCTGACAACTAAGGCTGTTCCTTTGCCTTTGTCCATTCTGCACCTCCAGATGGTTTGAACATAGCCAATATCAACCTGTCAAATGAACCAAGAAAGCTTCAGATTCTACAGAAAGTTTGGCAGAGTCTCCTTTGTAAAATGGCTCTGGTGTACTAAAAAACAGACCAAAAAACAGCTCAAAAACACTGTCTCTCTAACACTGTAAGCTGCGGGTAAACCTGTCTTGCACCTGTACTGTCTCTCACTGTCCTGTCACTGTCCTGTAAGCATAGACTGCGACAATGCCTCAACGGCCGTAAAGCAAAGATGCAATCCCAACTGTCTAACTCACAGTCAATACATCCTAGCTGCCTATCTAAGGGTGCTCGAGGGGATCGCTCCAAGACCTGTATCACCGAAAGGATCTCAACATTCGAGAATCCCCTAGCTCAATAAAACCTCACTCGACCCTCAACAAAGGCTGCAGTAAATCTGACAATACATAGACTTCCCACAAAGTCATACATCCACAAATTTCCCACTATATGCTGTAACCGTTGCAGCGGTTGTTTGCTGCATGACTCACAACCAGCAAACCCTCAACAGACATACATCATCTCTGACAATACATCCCATGTGGAAGTACCTGCAATGTCAGGATGAAATCTGGAATATCAAGCAGCAAACACAAGCTACCTGATGAACTAGTGGATGTCGCCTACAGTCTGTGTGTAGATGCGCCCGTGTCGTATGTGACACGCCTCCAGGAACTGTGAGCCGTCCTTCGATGTGTAGATAGCCACAAATCAACACTCTGGGAGTGCCGATATCCTCAGCACCTGCAGTCGTAGGCCGAAACCCCAAATTTGCAGAGTCGGATCTGCACCCGCCGAGACCACGTAGTCGAAAATGGCTTGCGCAGAACTTTGTCGAAGCCGAACGGTGGCCGAGATGACCTCAGAATGAAATTCTGAGAACACCTATCCCTTCGAGCTTTCCCACAGGATTTGGGGCCGTGTCTTCGCCTTTCGAATTTCACTCCAATCTGAGCAAGTGACTCTGGCTACCTGCAAATGCTGCCCCGAGCCTCGATCTGAGCTCTGATACCAGTTGAAGGAGTGCGAGCGGAAGTGCGACGCGAGAGAGAGTGCGAGAAGAAGAGCACGACGATATGGTGAACTCGCTCTACTGTAATGTGTAGAGCATAGTGAGTTCTTATTAAGTTTTTACAAAAGAATATGTGTACATACCTGGCGGCCCGCCCAGTTACCTGGGCGACCACATTGGGCTTTATACCCCAACATGCACTTGCTAGACTTGGTCTTGTTGTCAAATTTTTCATTGTAGTCAAATTTGTCGATGACAAATTTACAGTACATGATCTCAGTTTTGGTGATGAAATTGTTGCATCTGGCATTTTATGTTGTGGGCTGTATAAGCTCATTTTGTATGACAAGTGTGGGTAGAATTTTGCTAATGTATTTGTGGATTCTAATGCTATTTCAAATGCAAAACTTTGGCATGCACATTTTGGGCATCTCAATTTTGCCAGCCTAGAGAAACCTGATCTGGTTGCTTCTTTGCCGCCTTTTGAATCACCTGTCAAATATGTTTGTGAAGGCTGTATTTTGGTTAAGATGCAACGTTCAAAGTTTCCAAAGGATGGTTCAGTTAGGGCCACATGTAGGTTGCAGCTTGTGCATAGTGATGTTTGTGGGCTCATGCAAACTCCATCCTTGGGCAATTACCTTTACTTTGTGACTTTCGTTGATGATTTCTCCAGGCATGCATGAGTGTATCCTCTTAAAGACAATTCCGAAGTGTTTATGTGCTTCAAACACTTTCTGGCAATGGCTAAAAATGTCTCAAAATATACTATGGGTACCCTTCGTCCCGATCGAGGGGGGGACTATATGTCTCATGAATTTAATGCATTTTTTGCTAGTTGTGGAATAAAACACCAATGTACAATTTCGTAAACACCTCAACAAAATGGTGCTGCTGAGAGGAAAATTAGATCTCTTATGAAAATGGAACAATGTATGGTCAAAAGTGAAGCTTTGCCACATTCATTTTGGCTTGAGGGCATCATGTGTGCCACTTATGTACTTAACAGCTGTCCTACAAAAGCTTTGCAGTCTATGACTTCTTATGAAGCATGGCATGATAGAAAGCCTTCTTTTGAGCACATGCGTGTTTTTGGCTGTTTGGCATATGCTTTGATGCCACAAATGCAACGCAAAATATTGGATGATAAGGTAGTCAAATGTATTTTTGTTGGTTATAGTGCTGAAAGCAAAGGTTATAGGTCGTATCATCCGCAAAAAAAAGCGTATCTTGGTTTCACGGGATGTTGTGTTTGTGGAAGATTCTATACAACCCTTGTTATCATGTACTAGAGATAGTAATGTAAGCTTACAGGACATTTATGACACTTTGTTGCCTCTTTTCAGTGGTGGAAGTTCAAATAATCTAAATTCCAATGAGGCAAATGTACAACTGTAAATTCCAATGAGGCAACTGTACAGCCGTATGGGGGTTTCTGAAAATGTTACAGATCAGCCTATTATTGATGTAGATGTACATGACGTACTTGATGAGGAAAGGGTTGAGAATGAGCAGGCTAGAGGTATGCGTAAATGGCTGGTGCATACTTTGCGTGACAGTAAATTGGATGCACCTTTGTATAGTCATTTAGGTTCTTGCCATGCATCTTACGTGTCAGATTGTTATGCTTTAGCTGTGTCTAGTTTAAATGATGTTGAGGAACCTCTGTCTTCTAATGAAGCACAAAATTCAGAAAACTGGCTGCCATGCAATCAAAATATGATGCACTTATAGAAAATGACACATGGACTTTATGTGATTTTCTTCCTGGAAAAAAGGCCATTGGTATGAAGTGGGTTTACAAGTTGAAATGCAAGCCGGATGGTGAGATTGATTGCTATAAGGCTCAACTTGTTGCCAAGGGTTATGCACCACAAAAAGGCATAGATTATGAAGAGACTTTTGCTCCGACTTGTTGTATGACTACTATGCATTTTCTATGTGCATTGCAACTCATTTTGGTTGGGATGTACATCAGTCAGACATTGTTACTGCTTTCTTGAACGGTGACATATTTGAGGAAGTTTATGTAACGCAGCCTCGCGGTTTTGTCTAGAAAAGACAAGATGATAAAGTGTGCACATGTAAGAAAGCTTTGCATGGGTTGAAGCAATCTCCTCGTGCTTGGTCTGAGAAAGTTGATAGTCATTTGGTCAAACGAGGCTTTTGTAACAGTCCAACAGAGCGCACATTGTATGTAAATCGTGAGGGTGATGTGCTTCTCATTGTGGTTCTCTATGTGGATGGTTTGTTGATCACTAGACCAAATGAGAGACATGTTGCTGAATTTAAGGCTGCTTTGACTGCTAATTTCAAGATGAAAGATTTGCGGTTGTTTCATTGTTACATAGGTATAGAGTTTAAGCAGTATGATGGTGGAATTGCCTCGTGTCAGACAAGTTACATAGAGACATTGCTACGCAAGTTTGGACTTGAGGATTGCAAACCTACGGCCACTACCATGGAAACAGGTTCGAAAGTGCATTTTCATGATGCTGGTGATCCGGCAACTTTGTATGGATTAACTAAGTACATACAAAGTTACCTCATGATTATTTCATCATGTTTAACACGCTGATTTATGCACATGATACGTTTATGATCACGTGCGTGCATAAAAATCACTTTTTGTTTCACGTCATAGAGGCGGTAGGAACACGGTTTTGGTCATAAATCACAAACCGTTATGAATATGCCCAAACCTTTTATGCCAGAGATAAAACACATCCATTTAGAACATTTTCTCTCTTTGGTGTCATGTGAAAAACACACCACGAGCTAAGAGATACGGTCAAAAAATAGTTTGCTACCCACTAAACCAAATATTTTTGACTCCAGGCTCCTTTACCACTATATAGATTCACCGGATGGGCAAACCCACTTAACCAATTGAAAATCTTGATGAAACTTGATGATAAATGAATTTAGGTCTCCTGTTATCACTTCGGGAATGCGAGTTATTAATCACTCTATTATCATTTTTATCTACACACGTAGGAGTGCTATCAAGGGAGGATACCATATGACATCGTGAGTTAACCGAGCCGTCTTGATATGTTCTATGGTTGGTTTTGGTGAGTTGATTTCAATTATTATATGGCCATAAAATTATGGTTAGACATCCCGAACCGCATAGGCATATATGAATAAAGTGGCTTTCTTTTGGGGTTACCGTTTGTTGTGTGAGTACCATATGGTCAAAGTGATGTGATGGAGTGATATGCTATATTATGGAGCTGAACTTGATGCATTGATTTGAGGTCAAAAATTTTATTTGCATGTTTTGAATCCTTCCGACAATGTCAAAAAATTGTTTTTTGCATATGTGTGATGTTATGGTTTATGGTTGACCTAAAGGTCGGAGTTGTTTTGCATCATGTTTATGGTGTTGGAATGTTATCATATGATGTATCAGGACTCATGGATTGATGTGGATGTCTCATATGTGCGGTTATGACTACTTTCCACCTTTCTAGGTCAAAATTAGCTCTATGTGCTAGAGTGGTGAAGTGCAGCTGTGATGCATCTACTTTGCATGGTTGGATGTTGTCAAAATTGGATTTTTTAATATCATGATTAGTTTCTGGTTGGACTCTTTTCATGCATGAAAGAATTACTTCTTAAGGGTCACATGTGTGTAGAGTTTGATTGATTACAGGAGATGTGTCAAACTCCAAGTGTGGGAGTTGGTTCAGTGTGATTATGATTTATGGTCATGGGCTGAGATTCCCTAATGGATTATGGTTGAAATTTTATGGTGAAAGCCGATGTGGTTTATGGTCTTTTTTTTTTTGGATTGGGTTATTATGCCAAAATGCTGCCAACATTTTTGCAACCATGTTATGTTCTAAAGTGGTTATGCAGGATTGGTCATGCGTCACCCAAGAAGGGTGGAATGCTCACCCGTGTGTTGTGATTGGATTATGGTTTATGTTTTTTTTGGATTGGATCATGAAGTGATCAAGATGGTTTATGGTAGACGTATAACGGTAGAGACCCTATACAGTCTAACTGTTTGGAAAAGGATTGTTTATGCATCTGGGAAGTGCTATTGTCATTGGACTCATGTGTTATGTTTCTCATGGCAACGTCGCTACAAGACTAGGATCACCTACATCGCTTAGCCTTAGACTAAAGGGTTGCTGACATGGGCTTTGCTAGATCGAGGGTGCTGCCTAGGTCTTCTTCTTTTTTGTTAGAATCATCTACACGGTTAGTGCGTCGGGGGTTGAATGACTGTAACATTTAATGGCCTACTAACTTGTGTGTAGCGGAAAATAGCATGAACATAGTGAGATTTCATTAGAATAGATTACTAATGAGCATAACAAGAGTGCTTGGGTGGAGAGAGAAACAAAAAGCATAACACCTAGTTAGATAGCTATTGACAGCAGTTGAGGACCAAATTTACATGAGCCGGTCCCCCCTCCAAAAGGCTTTGCATTATAGGTTTCTCCCATCAAGAGATTTTACAATACAATTCTTTGTGTTCCTTCAATACTAGCTAGTGCAATGATGATGGAAGCTTCAAGCACTAAGCAAAACACTTATAAAACACAACATCAATTCCCTCACGGTCTCAGACCCAAGACCTCACACACCTTCGAAGATGGTGAGAGCTAGCGGGGTATGAGAGTAGATTGAGAGGAAGAAGGAGTAGTCTTACGAGAAAGATGTACATCTCTCACGTAATCAGTCATATTAGCATAGCATAGCTTAGTAATTAGCATGGTAGAGGAGATGAGCATGAATTGAAGCTTGGCTCTTGGTTGGATTTGCATCACAAAGCCAAGAGTTGTTGGTGTAGGCCTCGCTTCTCACAAGCTTGGAGTAGGTGATAAGCTTTCCATTGAAGCTTGAGAAGGAGAGAGAGAGTCTTCTTGCTCCGCACATGAGATTGTGTGAGTGTGTGTGTGATAATGACTTGACAAATCAGCCCCCTCTCTCTCTTGGTTGACCCCTCTTGCATTTTACTCATGGCACCCCATTGGACCTCTCCCAGCTTAGCCAATGAAAATTAAGCAACATAAGTGATAGCCTTCTGACATGTGGCCCCCTTTCCCCTTTTGTGAGAGCTATAGGTAATTAATTAATGCAACTAAACTCTCATTGGACCCCTTTGTCTCCTGGCCAATAGGAATCAAGCAAGCCAGTGGGCTGTTGAATGCTCATTGGACCCCCTGGGAGTCCTCTAGAGAGATTAATTCTTATTGGTTCTTTTATTAAGTGTTTTTAAATTAATTAAACTAGATTTATTGTAGCTTAATTCTCATTGGTCCACCTCCATGGCCATCCAATAGGAATTGAATACACCTTGTGGGCTAGGGAGCTGACATGTGTCCCTCATTCCCTTTGTGTAAAGGAAGCTTGTGAGTGTGTGTGTGTGTGTGATTCTCTCTCATCCCCTACTTCAGGGCTCACCCCCTCCTATGTAGGACTCATTGAAGACTTTTTGTACACACACAAAGCATCCAATTTTCCTAAGCTTTGCCCTTTGGGCACAACCTTTGAATTTTGGAACCTTAGCATTTTGGAAGTCTTAATGGGTTGAACCTTAGGGTCTTTAAAGCCCATTGTTGCACATTGCTCTTTTGCAGATGCCCCCCCCCCCCCCCCCCCCCCCCCCTTTTGATCCCTATTTTCCCTCCTTTGGATCCCTACTGTGGCCGGTCTGCTAGCTTAACAAATATTCTAGCTTTTTCTCCCCTGGTACTTCTCCATGTTAAATGATCAATTTAACATGAAAAAATCATTTAGGTGAATTAGATATTAGTTATTATGACATTACCTCTCTCTTGAAATCATAGTCGTCCTTGACTATGGGGTAGAGAAGATAAAGCCTATTCATTAGTCCTTTTTCTAGCAGGTAGAGGATCCCTATGTTACCCTACGACATCGTTCCAGAATGGATGACTAATCCATTTGGCGCTTGAGAGCTTAAGCTGCCGCAAGCATGTCTGCACATTAGTCCTATCAATCTTTCATAGTAGAGTGACAAGCTCTACTTGGTGTTTGGGAGACGTCGTCTTCACAAACTTGATCTAAGCATGCATACTACTTAACATTTGTGCACAATAAAGAAAAAGAGAGTCTTATACGACAAAAACTTTGTTCATTTTAGACATTTGTACATTTGCTTACTCTAGGGAAGCATTGTAAGCATTGACAAGGTTTAGGTTATCCTTTAATTGTATGTCTTGCATCCATCTAGCATCTTCAAAAGGATGATTCTTAAACTTAATAAGATATCGTCAGATAGTCTTACCGCCTATTAATACCTTGTCTTCATGTCGGAGAATGGACTCGGGATGCAATACCTCTTCTAGGTCCTCGATTTTCGGTGGGTCTTCAATAGTTGGTTCTTGAGGTGGCTCTCCTTTGTAAGGCTTTAGTAGGCTCACATGAAAAGCATTGTATATCAGCCAATGGCTGGGCAACTTGAGTTGATAGGCCATCTGATTGATTGGTCTAAGAATCAGGAAGGGACCATAGTACCTTTTTGCTAACCTAGCATAGTACTTTTGGTGTCCCGTAGGATTCTTGCCCATCGTGTGTGCCTTAATCGAGCCTTAGGAAATTTAAGTAAGACCCAATCATTTTCTTTAAAGGCTTGGGCTTTTCTGTGCTTATTAGCAGCAGCCTTTTGCCTTTGCTGTGAGATAGAGATAGCATCCTTAATCTTTTGGAAAGATTCTTGTAGGTCTCGGCTATACTCATCTGCAACGAAGATCTTCCCGTGTACTTTGAGTAGAAGGGGACTTTTTGATCTTCCCTCAATTACCTCGAAAAAGGTGCTTTTCAAGTATGTACAGTGTTATTGTAGGCATACTCCACTAAGGGTAAGTACTTCTCCCATTGGGACCTTTAATCTGCTTCCGTTACATAGGCTTTTAGTAGGTCAAGAATTGTTAGGTTAGCTATTTCACTTTGGCCATCCGTTTGCGGGTGATAGGCCGTAGAGAAGTTTAGCCTTGTCCCTAAATTCTCAAAGAGACCCTTCCAAAAATTACTGGTCATTCTAGGATCTCTAACCAATCCTATGGACATTGGCAATCCATGGTACTTGAAGATATGTGAAATGAAGAGGGTTGCCATTTGATGGGTTTTGATAGTCCTTTTGACAAGTATAACATGAGCTTGTTTATTGAACTTGTCTACTATCGTCCATATTCCCGTATTCCGATGGATAGATTTAGGCAATCCAAAGATAAAATCCATGGATATGCTCTCCCATGGTGAATTAGGGATTGGCAACTACTCTTGTATGTTTTCTTTCATGGTAGGCCAATAGAAATATGTTTCAATACCTTTTAGGGTAGACTGAATCCCTCTATGCTCTGCATAAGGAGGAGCACGAGATTCATACATTACTTTCTCACGTAGTGAGTTAGTAACACATAGTCTATTTCCATAGAGAAGATAACCATCTTGTAAAGTAAATGGTTCCTCTTTCTTTCCTAATGCAAGGGCTGAAATCACATCTCTAAAATCGGGATCAATAGCATACTCATCTATCATAGAAGATAGATCATTGTGAGTTGCTATGGAAACCACATTCACTCTCAGCCGTCTTGAGAGTGCATCGACTACTTGATTATGTTGCCAGCAGTGTAAGCAATATGAAAATGAAATTGAAAAAGATAATTTTTCCACCTCATTTGTTTGTCGGAGAGCTTGGTCTACGTAATGAAGTACTTAAGACTTTGGTAATCGGTCCGCAGAATGAAAAGAGTCCCAAATAAATAGTGCTTCCATGATTCTAAGGCATGTAGAACTGCGAGGAGTTCCTTTTCATATATGCCTAGAGCTTGCTCAACAGGGTCAAGCCTTCGACTTTCATAGGCTATGGCATGCCCTTCTTGGAGCAAAACAGCTCCAAGGAAATCACCACAAGCGTCACATTGGACCTCAAATGGCTTTGAGAGATCCGATAGTGTAAGCACATGTTGAGAGATATGCTTTTCTTTAAGATTTTCGAAAGCATTGTTCTCCTTGGCAGACCATGTATACCTAACATTTTTCTTTTTTAGGTCATGTAATGGTCCTGCAATTTGTGAGAACTTTTCTATGAAGCGTCTATAGTATGCACACATACCTATAAAGTTTCTTAGTTCATGAAGATTCCTTGGTTTAGGCCATCCTTTTATTACCTCTAACTTTGATGGATCCATTTGGATGCCATCTTGAGAGATAATGTGACCTAAATACTGAATCTCTTGTAAAAAAACTCACTTTTCTTTCGATTAACATAAAGTTTATTCTTTGTTAAGACTTGAAATATTACCTAGAGGTGTTGCTTGTGTTCGTCTAGTGAATTAGAGTAGATGATAAGATCATCAAAGAACACTCCAGTAAAGGTTCGGTGAGGCCTAAATAGCTTCTCCATCAAGCGGTTGAATGTGGTTTGTGCATTGGTCAAGCCAAAACGCATAACAATGTATTCGTAAAGACCAAATGTAGTGCGAAATGTGGTCTTTACAATGTCTGATCAACTATCCTTATTTGATGGTAGCCACTTTTTAGGTCAATCCTACTGAAGTAGGTCAATCCTTGTAGCTTATCAAATAGGTCTTCTACATGTGGAATGGGAAATCCTATTTTAGTGCTCTATAGTCGACACACATATGATATGTGCCGTCTTTCTTTTGCACTAATGAAACGGGTGAGCAAAATGGAGATGAGCTAGGCCTAACCATGTCCTTTTCAACTAATTCATGCACTTGCCGCTGACGAGAGCAAAGCGAACCCCGAACCCCCGACGGCCTCTAAAACACCGGGGACCGAATGGCGCACCTCGAGCCTGTCATGGTAAAGCAAACAGGGGGCACCACCTAGCTTCAGCGGCTAGGACGCAAACAACACACCACCATAACAAAGGTTTCATCCAAGAGAGATGGATGCTTGGGAGTAATGATGAAGAGGAAAGGGAATGAGATCAAGTGAGAGAGAGAGAGAGAGAGAGAGAGAGAGAGAGAGAGAGAGAGAGATTGAGGGAGGGGGTATAGTGGCTTAGTACTTAGGCACCACAAAAGGATGGCGAATCCGCACACCCTTCACACATACACAAGCTCACTCCAAAACACAAGACTAAGCGGCGATTCCGCACACCTCACATGGGCAAAACATTGCAAGAAAACATACTCACAAAACCTCAAGCTTTATTTAGAGAATTAGGCAATGAAATGGGGAGCATAGGGTAGGGGAATGAGAAGGGAGAGAGTGGTAGAGCACATGGCGGATAGGTGGGAGTTGATGGCGAAGACTCGCACGAGGATTATGGCCATCATCCTTCATTTAGTTGCCCTTCATCTTCCATAGCCAAGGGTGTAGAGGTCATGCTCAAGACAAGCATGGTGATTGCGGTGATGGTGATGGTGATGGTGTGGATGTGTGTGTGTGTGCACTAGGCACACACAGTGCATAGTGTGTTCTTTGGTGATGTTGTGTGTTTTTGTGTGATGGTGACCCCTCTTTATATAGGGGAGGAGGGGGGAGAAATTCTAGAATTTAGAAATGAAGAAATCATTATCTACATAGGCCATGTGACTGTGGGCCCCACTTGTCTGGCTGTGTGTATATGTGCCAGAACAGCAGTCTCATGAGAGAGAGACTAAGAGAGAGAGATGGGTTGATGAAAAAAAGTGAGAGGTGACATGGAGAATAAAGTAATTACAAGAGGGGAGAGAGAGGAGTGTGTTCAGAGGTGAATCTGTGTGCAGATGTGTGTGAACACAAGAAAAATCAGGTAACCACCGGGTGGGGATGGGTCTGTGGGCACCTTTTTTAGTGAAACTGAGTGTGTGTGAGTGTGGGGGAGGTTATTTAGCTACAAGACAAGAGACATGGCGCCCTTTAGAGAGAGGGGGGGTATTTGGGTCATGGGATATGATAGGAGAGAGAAAGGGGGGGTGGGGTATACTATTTTGGAAGATAGGGTAAGTTGCATGTGAGTTAGGGTGCATTATTGGTGAGTTAGAATGCATTATTGGTGAGAGGTGGGGTAGCTTGAGGGGATAGAGAAAGGAGAAAGGACAAGGGGAAGAGAGAGGGGGTTGACCTTTTGAGTGGAGGAGAGGAAAAGGGACACCCGACGGGGCAACAGTGAAGAAAAAAGAGGCAAGGTGGGGATGGGCTACCCGCAGGCATGAGGTGGCCTATTTTACCTTTCTTATATATTTACATAATCATACTTTATTTTTTTCTTACTTTTTCCAATGCCTTTTATCACTCCCTCCCTAAGAGGGGGTTTTCATGGGGTGGGGACGAGAGAAGAGGGGTATGGGAGCTTGGCTTGTGAAAAGCCCCCATCATGGGCAAGATTGCTTCCTTACCAAATACTAGATGATACGGTGTGAATCCCAAGGATGTACGAAATGAAGTTCTGTAGGCCCATAAAGATGGTAGTAGATACTTATCCCAGTCTCCAGGATGATTGTTTACCTGCTTGGTAATAATTTTAGAAACCATTCCATTTACCTTTTCAACTAGGCCATTACATTGAGGGTAATATGGTGAAGAGTGCCTCCTTGTAATGCCCAGTTTCTGCATTAATTCTCCTACCAAGTCTGCTCTGAAACCTGGCCCTCTATCAGAGATGATCTCTAAAGGTGTGCCAAACCTACAGCATATGTGATCGTAGATAAATTTAGCTACCTCTACCGCTGTGATTCTAGTGGTGGCTGTAGCCTTTGCCCATCTAGTCATGTAGTCGACCCCCATGATAACGTAGAATTTTCCTGAGTTGGCCCTAGGTAATGGCCCAATGGCATCGATACCCCATTTTTCAAATGGGCCATATGAGAGAATAGGTGTCTGTGGTTCAGGCATAAGTGACCTAGTGCCGGCCTTTTGACACAACTTACATGTTTTGCACCAGTGGTGTACATCACGGTTGAGGCTAGGCTATATGAAGCCTGCCTGCAAGATTTTCCTACTTTTTATGTCTAGGGCAAAGTGACCACCACAAACCCCGTCGTGACAGCTAGCAATTACTCCCGTGATTTCCTGAGAGAGAGGGACCTTCCTGAGTATTTGGTCCTTACCCTTACAGTACAAACCGTCATTGATGAGTCGATACCTTGTGGCCTTCTGCGTGAGCCATTGCTTCTGTCCCTTTGTTAAATCTGATGGGCATTCCCCTGTTTCCAAAAAATGCATGATGTCAAGCAAGGCATCACTGCCTTGAAATAGAGGGAGCTTTAGTTTTATTGCTCCAACCACCACTTCCTGTAGTCTTTCACTTGTTAGGGCATCTGCTTCTTGGTTTTGAGCCCTTGGGACATGGTGTATTTGAACTTCTTCAAACTTACCCAACAAGGTTTTTACACCACTTAAGTGAGTCCTTAAACTAGGATTCTTGCATGTCCATGCTCCATTTACTTGCCTTACCAGAAGTAGAGCATCCCCAAATACATTAAGGCGTTGTACACCTTGCGAGACGCACCATTGTAGACCCTTGGTTAGTGCTGCATACTCAGCGTCATTGTTAGAATGTGAATCTAACAATTGGCCCAATGAAAATACCTTTGTCCCTTTGTCATCAAAGACCACTATGCCTGCAGCTGCTTTGTCGGACGCTCGCTTGTAGGCTCCATCAAAGTAGAGAGAGTATGCTCCTTCTACCATCGGTGGTACTGGAGGTAATCGGACTTCTCCTTCCTTAGATTTCTTCTCCTTCCTTTCAAAGACTTGGTAGGTCATGAGTCCCCCCAAACTTGCCCTTGTCGTGCTTTCTACCTGTACCGTGTAGTCAAACTCTTGCAGACGAACTAGCCATTTAGTAATTCTAGCAGACACATCCATGTGTTGTACAACATAGGGAAATATTTCATCCGTGGTTAGAATCACAAATTGCTTAGGCAGCAAATATGACCTAAACTTTGTAGTTGCAAATCTAAGAGCTAGGACTAAGTGTTCCACATGGGTGAAACCTTTCTCTCCTGCTGTCATCATTCGACTAGAGAAGTAGATTGGCCTCATGAAAGATGTCGTCGTATCCTTTTGGAGTAGCACAACCCCCAATGAGTCATCACCAACACTTGAGGTGACATAGAATTTTTCATCCCACTTAGGTGGTGAGATAGTTGGCAGAGTGGCTAAGACCTCCTTTACCTTGTTGTAGTGATGTTCGCTTTCCTCGTCCCAAGTGAAAGTTGATCTTTGAGTGAGTTGTTGCAGTGGTAGAACAAGTTGTGATAGTAGATGTATGAATCTACTTAAGTACCTCACCTTCTGTAGAAAAGAGACCAGTTGACGTGCGGTCGTTGGTGAAGGTAGGGCTATGAGTGCAGACACCTTACTTGGGTCGGCGTTGATACCTTTTGCTGAAATTTCATGGCCTAGTAGAATGACTTTACTCTCCCCAATGTGGCATTTATCCACATTTAATTGCCCACCTATGCTCTGCAACCTGGCCAAACCTTCAGTTACCTTTTCTAAATGTGAAATACGGGAGCTCTATATACAAAAATCATCAATGAACACTCTTATGGATGTTCCAAAGAACGGTTGAAAAACATATGTGACATATCTTTGGAATGTGGCAGGTGCATTTGTGAGACCAAATGGCATAACCCTGTATGCAAAACAACCCCATGGCGTGATAAAAGTGGTTTTTAGCTGATCTTCCAAGGCTATGCGTATTTGAAAGTATCCAGAATAACCATCACAGACGGTATAGCATTCAAAACCCGCTACTTCATTCAGAATTTCATCCAAGAAAGTGAGAGGAAAGTGGTCTCTCTTTGTAGCTGCATTTAGTGGTTTGTAGTCAACACAGACCCTCCACTTACCATTCTTTTTAGGCATCACCACTACGGGTGACACCCATTCTGTGTTTTCTACAGGATAGATGAATCCCGCCTCCAGCAATTTCCTTACTTCGGCCAAGAGTGCCTTTTCTTGTATGACCCCCAGTCGTCGTAGCTTTTGCACAATTGGTTTTACCCCTTCCTTCAGCTTAATATGATGTTCCACCACTGTAATGCCTGTGATTCTTTCGTAGTTGTCAATGAACAGGCTAGGAAATCCCATCAACATTTGCAAAAAACTATCTTTCTCCTCAAGTGTTAATTCCGTAGACAACATACCCTTCAACCTACTTCCTCCTAGGCTAGGTGATTTGCTCTCTTCTTCATTGGGTTGCCCTTTTGGTGATGGATCACCAGTTGTGCTTACCCTTTGTGGATCCTTCATAATGATACCCATCACATCAATGGAACTGTCACTTTCGTCGGTGGATGTGGTCTCCTCCTCAGAACTGGAAGATTCGCTAGTGGTATCATCTGCCGATGTTTCCAGATTCATTTGCTTCTGCTTGCCAATCCTCATGTCGTAGTAGATTGTCTCCCCTTTCTTACCGGTCATGCGTAGAAGGCCAGTACCCCAGTCCTGTTTTGCCTTCATGGCCATCAACCATGGCCTTCCCAAAATTAGTGGATAGCCCTCCCCCTTAGTAGGCGTTACAAAAACATCTACCTCTACCTCAGTGTTGAAAGCTTTGATTTTCACGGCACTTACCACACCCACACACTTTACTTTTGCGTTGTTTGCCATCTTTGCCTTGCATGGAGAAGGCCTGTGAACCTCGAGCCCTAATCGAAGCATCATAGCTTCGCTCATTACACAGATTTGTGCACCTCCATCAATGTAGGTGTTTCCAACCCTCTTTCCTTTTATGTTTATGTCGACAATTGGAAGGATGTCATCCATGTTGCATCCCAAAATTGCTCCGGCTACCTTTGTTTTGGAGCGTCTTGTACTTACCATTTTAGACCATTGTCACCTTAGTTTTGGTGCAAGATGTAGCAGCTGTGGTCATGTAATCTTCGGTCCTTGATCTGCCACATCCAATGTTAGATCATAGGGCTTAGAACTTTCCCCTAGCTGGAAGTCGGTGATGCCCAATTTCCGTCGTGGCCTAGATGGCCTCTTGCTAGTTTCTCCTCTCATGCTTCTCTCATCATCTGATTGTGTAGCCTTCTCCATCCTAGCTCTTTTCACAGTCATGGCCTCAAGTGGTTCTAAAAAGGTTACCTTCTCCTTACCCTTGTCCCTCTCCTTTGCTTTGGGTGGATCCACTACTACGGCTTTTCCTTTCTCTTCTAGCCTTATGATGTTTACAGGGCGATCAGGTGGTGGGGCTGGTGGAAGAGGTGGAATGGATGCTTGTAGTGGTGTCTGGGGTGGACGTAGAATTTGTGTTGGTGGGGGTGGTGCTCGGGGTGGGGGTGTTCTTTCTCTAGGGGGTGACAATTGGTTCCTCCTACCTCCTCTATTATAGTTTTGTCGTGGTTTGGGACAGTAGTACATACCGTGACCGTCTTCTCCGCAGTTGTAGCAATGATACTCCCTGTTTTGTCGTCGTGCTCTTCCAGGGTCTTGATCTCTTTCTTGACTCCTCCCTTGTTGTATTAAGTGGACAGACAAATTCTGCAGTTGGTCAGTAATATGGGCCAACATATCTTGTTGGTCATCTCTTACCCCAAGAGCCGGTGGTGGTGGTGGAATGGTGGTTGTCGTAGTTGCTGATCGACGCGATGTTCCTGATTCTGTTGACTCGGTTTCTTTGGCTTTCATTCGCAGCTTCTTGTCCTTAAGGCGAGCAATCTCAACGGCTAACTCGTACGTAGCCGGGAATCTACCTTTCACCTTCTCCTTGAGAAGCGGCCATAAGCCATGCGTGAACCGATCTTTTTTTAGGAAATCGGGTGCAGCTTCCCCCCTTGCCAATGACTCAACCCACCGTTCCCACAAATCCACAAACTTGGACTCATAGGTGGCATATTCTAAAAGACCCTCCTGCTTCAAGTCTCTCATCTTGTCCCACAACTTTTCTGAAGTGGTACCTCCCCCAAAGCGCCTCTTAAAAGCGGTTTTTAAGGGTTCCCAGTCATCCTTGGTTGCTTGTGGAAGTGCATTGTACCATGATCTAGCTTCTAGCTTCATGAGATGCTTAATGATTCTAACCCGGGATTCATCCGTATCTTTGTTGCTCACTACACATACTACTTCAAAGTCATCTAGGAAGTCTGTTACCAAATCCTCCCCCTTCTTTCCTTTAAATGTTGGAAATGCTACACTTGCCATGATTACTGAGAGAGAGCTAGAAAGACACACTGCTTAACTTGCAAAAGTTTTTTTCTTCTTTACAAGGAGGCGTGTATACCCTCTTATACTAGGACATAGATTAAAACTTCAAACGGTACATTGCCTTGTACCAAAGGTAGGACAAATGGTTGATCTGATGCCAGAACCTCAAAAAATCGCTCCCCACCCAGCATGGTGTCAATGACGTGCTGGTAGTGAGCCTTCAAATCCAGTATTACCTTGATTGAGCGTACACGTGTTGGTATGTGTGATCTGTCTTGAGGTAGGTTGTACTGATTCATGTGAAGCTTAGAGGTGCTTAGTCACTGTCCAAGCTTGTGGGAGAGGGTGGTGTTTTTTCCTAAAACAAACTCAGTAGATCCCTAGTTTCTCTAGTGAGAGTGTGAGCCAATGCTTTCGTTATCTGTGCTGCAGCATCAGGTGTGACTTGAAAACTGACTGTGATAATTACCTCGGTGACTTGAGTTACCCGATTCTCAAAGTAGAATAGTGTTGATTCTCTATTGTGTAGAGCTCCTTCCATTTTGTTGTTGTGGGTTGGTTGTAGGTTGCGGACATGGTTTCGACCTTCTCCTTCTTCTTCTTGGCACTTGGCCTATGTATATCCACTGGGTTTGGCGTGTTGGTTGACTCTCCCACTGCAAATCGATTACCGTTATGCCTGGCACTTGAGCTTCGATGGAGATGCGGAGTTCGTCTAGTTGTGCTTGGAGCTCTTCTTCTTCTGTTGTCCAATTAGCAAATCCTGCTAGCCATTCATCCATTCACAATAGTTTAAGGGTTTCAGTCTTGTAAACTGAAGGGTTTCATGAAAAGATCCTCAGTGGGGGCACCAAATGACGGGAGCAAAGCGAACCCCGAACCCCCGACGGCCTCTAAAACACCGGGACCGAATGGCGCGCCTCGAGCCTGTCATGGTAAAGCAAACAGGGGGCACCACCTAGCTTCAGCGGCTAGGACGCAAACAACACACCACCATAACAAAGGTTTCATCCAAGAGAGATGGATGCTTGGGAGTAATGATGAAGAGGAAAGGGAATGAGATCGAGAGAGAGAGAGAGAGAGAGAGAGAGAGAGAGAGAGGGAGAGAGAGATTGAGGGAGGGGGTATAGCGGCTTAGTACTTAGGCACCACAAAAGGATGGCGAATCCGCACACCATTCACACATACACAAGCTCACTCCAAAACACAAGACTAGGTGGCGATTCCGCACACCTCACATGGGCAAAACATTGCAAGAAAACATACTCACAAAACGTCAAGCTTTATTTAGAGAATTAGGCGATGAAATGGGGAGCATAGGGTAGGGGAATGAGAAGGGAGAGAGTGGTAGAGCACATGGCGGATAGGTGGGAGTTGATGGCAAAGACTCGCACGAGGATTATGGCCATCATCCTTCATTTAGTTGCCCTTCATCTTCCATAGCCAAGGGTGTAGAGGTCATGCTCAAGACAAGCATGGTGATTGCGGTGATGGTGATGGTGATGGTGTGGGTGTGTGTGTGTGTGCACTAGGCACACACAGTGCATAGTGTGTTCTTTGGTGATGTTGTGTGTTTTTGTGTGATGGTGACCCCTCTTTATATAGGGGAGGAGGGGGGAGAAATTCTAGAATTTAGAAATGAAGAAATCATTATCTACATAGGCCATGTGACTGTGGGCCCCACTTGTCTGGCTGTGTGTATATGTGCCAGAACAGCAGTCTCATGAGAGAGAGACTAAGAGAGAGAGATGGGTTGATGAAAAAAAGTGAGAGGTGACATGGAGAATAAAGTAATTACAAGAGGGGAGAGAGAGGAGTGTGTTCAGAGGTGAATCTGTGTGCAGATGTGTGTGAACACAAGAAAAATCAGGTAACCACCGGGTGGGGATGGGTCTGTGGGCACCTTTTTTAGTGAAACTGAGTGTGTGTGAGTGTGGGGGAGGTTATTTAGCTACAAGACAAGAGACATGGCGCCCTTTAGAGAGAGGGGGGGGTATTTGGGTCATGGGATATGATAGGAGAGAGAAAGGGGGGGTGGGGTATACTATTTTGGAAGATATGGTAAGTTGCATGTGAGTTAGGGTGCATTATTGGTGAGTTAGAATGCATTATTGGTGAGAGGTGGGGTAGCTTGAGGGGAGAGAGAAAGGAGAAAGGACAAGGGCAAGAGAGAGGGGGTTGACCTTTTGAGTGGAGGAGAGGAAAAGGGACACCCGACGGGGCAACAGTGAAGAAAAAAGAGGCAAGGTGGGGATGGGCTACCCGCAGGCATGAGGTGGCCTATTTTACCTTTCTTATATATTTACATAATCATACTTTATTTTTTTCTTACTTTTTCCAATGCCTTTTATCACTCCCTCCCTAAGAGGGGGTTTTGATGGGGTGGGGACGAGAGAAGAGGGGTATGGGAGCTTGGCTTGTGAAAAGCCCTCATCACCGCATAATCTCCTCTTGTTGAGCTTGAGAAACTCTATAAGAAGGTTTATTAGGTGGTGAACTTCCTAGAAGAAGTTCAATTGCATGGTCATCATTGCCTCATTTAGGAGGTAGTTTGCAAGGGATGTCGTCAATAAAGACATCTTGAAACCCCTTGAGAAAATTGGATAACTCTAATTCCTTGTGGTTGTTTATATTTTGTTTTGCTAAAGCATTAGGTTCATTTTGAGAATCTTTAACAAAAATCATGTACACGGAAATAGAGCTCTTTATTGACTTATTGAAAGCTTGCGTATGTACAATGAGTATGGCGTTACCCATTTCTTTGGCATCTATGTACATATCTTTTTCGATGAACCTAAAGTAGATTCTCCTTTTAGGGAATTTAACATTGGCGGTCATGCGATCAAACCATGGTACCCCTAGGATTACATCCTCGTGCTTGAGAGGAGAGATAAAGAAGTCCTCTTTGTCCACATAGCTTTGGACATGGAGCCTCAATTTCTCGATTAAGGGAGTAACTGAAGCTTCTTGCCCCTTGAAAGCACCATTTGCGGATAGGACATCTCGCATCTCACAGGCTTGGATGCCTAGCTTGGTGGCCAACTCTGTGTATAGGGTCAAAGAGAATAAAAGCATCATGTTCTCTTACCTTTTCCCAAGCATGGCATAGAGGAGATCCTTTGTGGTGAGCTTCCTCTTCTTGGATTTCGACCAAGGTAGCTCTAGGAGGCTCATGGTGGGTGTTCTTTTGGGGACAACGTGGTACACATGCCCTTGCTCGCCGCACTTGAACAGTGGTTATCCTTGCGATAACGCTCAAGAGCTCTTCAGGAAAGAGTTTGTTTTTGCCTTTGTAAACTCCCTTCTCCTTAGCTTTGTTGTTATTAGAATTTCCCTTAGGAGACTTTTGGACATTGTCCTTCCCCTTAGGCTCATTGAAACCCTTTTTCTTTCGTGGGCTTAAGATTTCTCTTAGCCCCTGTTTGGAAATTGATTCAAGAAGCCACCATAGTATGGTGTATAACCATGGATATGGTGCTGGACCCCTTGGGAGACTGTCCAATAGTCTTCTAGAGAGCTTAATTCTTATTGTTTCTTTTTTTAAGTGTTTTTAAATTAATTAAACTAGATTTACTCTAGCTTAATTCTCATTGGTCCACCTCCATGACCATCCAATAGGAATTGAGTACACCTTGTGGGCATCTGGGCTAGGGAGCTAACATGTGTCCCTCATTTCCTTTGTGTAAAGGAAGCTTGTGAGTGTGTGTGTGTGTGATTTTCTCTCATCCCCTACTTTCAGGGCTCGCCCCCTCCTATGTAGGAATCATTGAAAACTTTTTGTACACACACAAAGTATCCAATTTTCCTAAGCTTTGACCTTTGGACACAACCTTTGAATTTTGGAACCTTAGCATTTTGGAAGTCTTAATGGGCTGAACCTTAGAATCTTTAAAGTGCATTGTTGCACATTCCTCTTGTGTAGATGCCCACCCCCCATCCCCCCTTGGATTCCTATTTTCCCTCCTCTGGATCCCTACTGTGGCCACGGTCTGTCAGCTTAACCAATATTCTAGCTTTTTCTCTCCTGGAACTTCCGCATATTAAATGATCAGTTTAGCATGAGAAAATCATTTAGGAGAATTAGATATTAGTTATTATGACAATGACCTACACGGCTAACGTGTCAGGGATTTTGCCTTGGCTTTGCCTAAACACCCGGTTCTGGGCATTGAAGAGGCGTGGCGCCTAAATTGGTATGGTTGGTGTTGATAACCTACCACCTGCTGGTATTTGGGATCCTTTCAGAGCTCGGGTTCATGGAAGGAGCAGCGGCCTCATTTTGTCATTGCATCACTACACGGTTGCCTGTTCCATCTAGATGGGAATTTAAAGATTCTTTATTGTCATCTTCTCATGTCTCTGTGCACTCTATTTCACCCTCCACTATATTCTCTCTCTCTCTCTCTCTCTTCTCGCAACGCGTTGTACACATATATTTACTCTCCACAATGTTATATTTTCCTTGAGTACACTTTCATTCATAACACCCATTCACGGGTAGCACTAGTCGCTAGGTACCTTTGGATGCAGTCTGGCTCATGGCCTAAACTCCATGATTGGTCGAGTGCTGAGAACTCCTCCCCTATGCAAATGCTTCTGCAACTCTGATGTATATTGAAAATTGTATAAAAGTGTAAATTATATATTTTGTGCATAGACCCCTGGAGAGTGGTATCTCTCACCTGGTATCAGAGCCAATGCTTAAGGTTATGGAGATAGCCTAAAGCCTGATACTGGTTGGGTTAGCTATGCATTGTGCACGCTTTCAATGCATGCTGTTTGAGAAAGGATATTGTATTCATGATGCATCTATAAGTGATATTGGTTGATGGTACTTGTTTGACTTGTCTTCTTGAGTGGAAGTGTTTGGTTTGTGTTATGATAAAGTGGTTGAAGTATTCAACAACGGTGATGTAATTTTATTTGAACGTTTATTTTGTAGTAACCAATGGATCCTAGAGTGACGTCTGAATGCTTTAGCCAAGGGAATAAGGTTTTGGCCATAGTGTTCAGCAATATGGCGACACGATTGTCCAGGGATGAACAAAAACTCTTTTACTTAGAAATTGGGACCAAAGTATTTGGCATACCAAGAAGCACAACTTGTTGGAAGAGTGTTGACCGTAGTTACCTTACCCGTCGCCAGAAACCTTTCCGTCAATTCTTCATCTATATTGACGACAGTCCAAGAGATTGGTTTGCCAACCTCAGACTACTTCAACTCAGAATATGGCTAGGCCTAGAAGACATGTTCTACTACTTGGCGATGCGTTCCCAAATGTTAAGAATTGCCGAACTTGCAGCTGTCATAGGAAAAGAAACGTTAGAGGATAACTACAGACCATGTTGTCGTGTGGGAGGTATGAGAGAATACCCTGTTATGAGAGTTAAAAGAATATTTAGAGCATTAGCTCCAAAACGCCCATAATGTTGTAATGAAATCATAAAGATCAAATTTTGATGAATAAAAGAAGTATAGACTTAGTTTTGGTTGACATGTGTACTAATTTTTCTCTCTCTCTCTCTCTCATTGTCTTGTTTAAGATAGATCTTCTTAATTGTCTAGATGAACTTCCAAGTGATTTTGCACAAAGAATCTTTTTCAGTTACGCGGTTGGATTCAGTCTCCATTGGGGAATTGAAGTGACTCGAGTTTCAAAAGGACTAGGGATTTCCTTATACCCAACACTTACGTAGCATGGGAGTTATATGTTGAAGCTCAGCCTGAACATCAAACACAAGTGCTTGCTAGGTTCATGACCAACCCACAGCTTTGGGTGAAGGAAAAGATCCAAGAAGGTGATGTTAAAGTGCAAGGGTATGTTCTTTACCTTAACTTATGCTCTCTTTTGAACATACCGAGTCATGAACTCATACTTAGTAAGAAGGCCCTATGCTAAACCAAAGATACGGCTTTTGTGAGAAGGTCATAATCAAAGTATGGAAGAAGTCAAATGGCGGCAACCAATTCTATTATGTACCCCAAGATTGGTTCAGTAGAGTCTATGGACCTATTCTTAGATATAACCCTCACAATGTTACCATTACCTTTGATGACTACGAGAAACAAAGGTGCATTAATGACTTTGCCCGAGCACAACCAATAGCAGTGAAATCGAGTAAATATTTCTACAGAAATGATGTAAATGAACGGCATGCCCATGTAAACTGCTTTAATGGATTATCACCCAAGGATGTGTCACGGGAGGAAGAATGGTACGAAAAGAAAGACACAACTTTTAGTGCCCAAGTTGAAGTGCTAAACTTTGACACCCGAGATGTGAACAAATATAGGGGTAGAACCTCAGTTGTAGGTACCTAGAATTGGTTCATTGGACCCTTTCCTATTTATGTATCTCCCTAGAAACACTATGTATCTTTTTGATCTTCTGCAGCTATAAAAATTTGATTTTGATATAAAACATATTGTTTTGAGGATATGATACTCGAGTTTGAATCTTGGTTTTCATCATTCTAACCAACATGAGTGATGGGGTGTGTGTGTAGATGATTGACATCTTACCTTGAGGGATATGGGCGGATATACTCTCTCGCCTTATGGTGGAGGAGCATTTCCAAACTGGAGTGGAAGTACAAAGACTTGTCACTACCATGTATAACAAGGAAGAGAAGAAAAGTTTGATGTCTACAGGATTTCATTGTACCAAATACCTTCAAAGCTTGGTATCATTATGATGCAGGGAACCCCGAGTTTAGACCACCTCAGCATAAACCCTCGCCTGTTGGGAGTATCGAGTGGATAAAGTCTAAGTTGGGAATAGAGATTGTTGTTACTAATCAAATATTGTACATAAATGCATATGAACTTATCCTAAGACCGACAAAAGAAACATGGATGGCCAGAAACATACTTTCTTTAGTAGTGGCTATAGGATGCTTTAACATTGTTATGTTTAATGTATGGGGATGATAGTGCAAAAACAATGATCGACATTCCTATAGTCCAGTACCTTGGGAGTTATTCTTTGACTTATTTTGGAGGTCACTAATCTACAACCCTCACAATGTAAAAATTTTATACAATGCCTATAGTAGACCTCAGTGCCTTGCAGATTGTGCAAATATTCACAGCTCAGTTGGATGGGACACACTGAATGCGTTTTCAAAGGAATCTGCTTTCTTTTTTGACTACTTCGGGTATAGGAAGGCGATTATTCACACTGAAATGGGGGTACCTGTAACAAACAGATCTCTTACTCAAGAATGGTATGACTCACATGCCAACAAAGAAATGTTCCAGCCAAAGATCATAAAGGACTATTGGAGTTAACCATTAGACATACTCAAGGAATGGGACAACTATGCTCCATTTGGTGGAAGGATGTCACAATGGATATTACCGAGTGAATTATGTTAGAGCCACTAGGATTTATTAGAAACGTCCAGGTAAAATGAGGCTGAACACCCTGATGCAGACCTTACAATAGAATTAGCTACAAGTAGGAAGGTTAGATCTTCTACTTCAGTAGGTAACTTGAATTTTGTTTTGGATGGTCATAATACTTCTACAAACTTCAGAGTCTTACCCATCGGAATTTATGATGGAATCCTAGGAATTAATTGGCTTAAAGCCAATGATGCTTACATATATTGTAAAGACGCTTCATTGAATTTTCAAAATGATCAAAACTCTAGAGTTACATTTACTGGGAAATGGGGAAAGCCTGAGCTCAAACTAGTGAACTTTACCACACTTATGAAGAGTCATAGGAAGAATGAGAGGATTTACACAGGAAAGCTTAACCCTAAAGAGAAGAAGATAGATTCACCTGAACCCGAATGGATAACAAAGTTTGATGATGTATCTCTCAAAGAACTTTCTCATCTACCACCCAAGCGTGATGGTGAGCATGCAATAGAGCTTAATCCAGGAGCTCAACCAGTTGCTCGTAGACCTTACAAAATGTCAGTACCCAAATCTGTGAAACTCAAGGAGCAATTAACTCAAATTCTTGAACAAGGCTTCATTCGACCTAGCATTTCTCCATGGAGTACTCATGTTCTCTTTAATAGGAAGAAGGATGGTCCTTTACGTCTCTGTATTGATTATTGTGGACTGAACCAGGCAACAGTCAAGAATAAATATGCAATACCAAGAATTGATGAATTTCTTGATCAATTACATGGATCTTCTATCTTCACAAAGATTGATCTTAAGTCAGGGTATTACCAAATCCGAATCAAGGAGGAGAACATACCAAAGACCGGATTTAATACTCGTTTTGGACATTATGAATTTACAGTTATGCCTTTTAGTCTTACTAATGCTCCTGAAACTTTTAATCGTCTTATGATCGACGTGTTTCAAGAACATCTTGATGATTTTGTTCTTGTTTTCTTTGATGATATCTTGGTTTACTCAAGAAACAGAGAAAAACACGAACAACATGTGCGGTGAGTACTTGAACTTCTCCGTCAAAATCAACTTTATGCCAAACGTAGCAAATGCACCTTCTTCACTAACAAGGTGAAATATTTGGGATTTATTGTATCCAAAGATGGTGTTTCTACTGACCCAAGTAAGATCAAAGCTGTTAGAGTTTGGCCTACACTGAAATCAATACAAGAAGTATGTGGCTTTCTTGATTTGACAGAATGGTATGGTACATTTATTGAAGGTTACGCTAAGATTGCATCTCCATTGACTAATATGCTTAAGAAAGCTAAAGTGTTTACTTGGAATGGACGTGCTCAATCTAGTTTTGAGAAACTCAAAGAAGCTGTGGTGAATGCTCTGATACTACAGCTTCCAGACTTCTCAAAGACATTCACTGTGCTCACTGATGCAAGTGGACAAGCAATTGGTGGCGTTCTGTCTCAAGAAGGAAAACCAATAGCTTATGAATCTTGTAAGTTACATATACATGAGTCGAATTATCCTACACATGACTTGGAATTATTGGCCGTTGTGCATGCTCTTAAAGTACGGTGACATTATCTTCTTGGAAGGAGATTTTAACTACATACCAACTATAGAAGCCTGAAGTGGATCTACACCCAACCTGACCTTAATATGTGGCAGCGAAGATGGATGCAGTTGTTATGCGAATATGATTTTGGAATCAAATATAAACCTGGGAAGGAAAATCTTGTGGCCAATGCCTTAAGCATGAAGAGTACTGTAGCGGCTGTCACAACCTCTACTACTTCTTTAATTGACCTTATTCGAGAAGGTATGACTCAGGAACCGTATTACTTGGAGATCCATTACTTGATAGACCTAAATAATCGCACAGAGGAGCAGTAAAGACAAATCAAAGGCTTTCATATTGAAGGTGATGACCTTTACTTCGGTAATCGTCTTTGTATTGCAAATCAAGGTGGAATCAAACTTCATATATTACAGGAAGCTCATGCTATACCTATAGCAGGACATCCAGGATACATTAAAACTTATTCTACTGTAAGAAAGAGTTTCTTTTGGCTAAGACTAAAGCGCGATGTCTTGAACTATGTTACAAGATGTTTAACATGTCAACGTATTAAAGCTGAATGAATTCGATATCCTGATAAGCTTCAACCTATTTATGCTCCACAAATGAAGTGGGAATGCATATCCATGGATTTTATTACAGGACTTCTTACATCTCTAGGATATAACTCTATTTCTATGGTTGTTGATATGCTTACAAAAATGACCCATTTATTTCCAGTCAAGACAACATTTACGGCTAAGGATATAGCTCAAGTCTTCATGAAAGGCGTTTTCATGTATCACGGTCTATCTCGAAGGATAATTTTTGATTGTGATGCGAAGTTCACCTCTAATTTTTGGAAAGCCTTATTCTCAGCTACAGGAACCCAGTTAGCCTTTAAACCTACTTATCATCCTCAAACTGATGGGTAGACAGAAAGAACAAATCAAATCATTGAAGCCATTTGAGAGCTTATTGTATGCATGAACAAAGTAAATGGACCATATATTTGTATTTGGTTGAATTTGCGTATAATTCCTCATTCCAATGCTCAATTGGAATGTCTCCTTTTCAAGCATTGCATGGCCAGTGTCTTACTCCACTCAATGGACAGACCCTCTCATACGAGTTCAAGCGTCCAAAGAAATGTTGGATGAAATGCAAACACAAACCGAACTTATTCGGCAGGATATTAAAACTGCTCAAGATAGACTGAAGAGTTATGCTAATCCAAAACGATCTACTAGAATTTTTGAAGAAGGCGATATGGTATTTTTTAGGGTGAAACCCAAATCGTAGTTCTTTATCAATGGGTAAGTGTAAGAAGCTTAGTGCAGATATTGTGGACCTTTTGTAATCATAGAGTGAATTAATGATCAAGATTACAGACTCTTGTTACCACCACACATAAAGGTACATGATGTCTTTCACACCAGCTTACTCAAGAAGCATGTACCTGATCCACAACATATTCTTGACGATTCTCTATTATCTACATCTACTAATGGAACTTTTGAAGTATATCCCGAAGCAATACTTCAGAGCAGAACCAAGCCTCTTCATAATCGGACCATTATTGAACACCTTGTTAAATGGTCAAGTACCTCAAGAAGATGCCACTTGGGAACATGATGATGTAATGAGCCTAAATTATCCAGACTTCATGTCGAGGTGAGGACACCTCGAATTTTTCAAGTGTGGGAGGATGTAAGATCCCCAATTTTTGGGTCTCTTCTAAAAAGAAGAAAAATAACTTTCAATATCTATTTTACCAGATTTTGACCTAAGATGCTTGATTGATAGTATTGGAAGGTTCTAAAGTGAAAAGTAAGGTCGTTTCCATATTCCAGTAGGTTAGATGGACGTTTGGTTCAGTTTTGAAAAATTCCGTTGTTTTTAGCTTTTCGTGCTTTTCTGCGTTCTCTCTCTCTCTCTCTCTCTCTCTCTCTCTCTCTCTCCCCCCCCCCCCCCCCCCGGTCGCTCTTCTCTACCTGTGTGTTGTTAACTTTGTGTGCACTGTGAGCCACTGCGTTACGAAGTTGGGGCACAAGGGGAACAACACTCCAAGGGCCAAGAGTGGTCATTTGGGTAAGATTAGACGATTCGCAACCTCAAGAATGGCATAGTTACAAATCGTATGTATTAGTTGATATTCTCCATGCAGCATTGTGAGGTTCAAGGCATGGTTGGAATAATGACTCCTAATGTGACCATGCTTGAGTTTTTTTTCAATGCTATGTTTGGGCATAGTGAATGAGTAGGCTTACATATCTTTCATTGATAACATTAAATGCTCTATTCCAATCCACTTGTATCGAACGGACGTGGGTACAACGTGAATTCAACTTGGGTCAGAACCAAGCGAATAGGGCCCTTTGAAGATTCTTGGAGCCCCTATTCGCCTGGTTCTGACTCTAGTCACGTCACCTATTATGATATTAGCGCACGGGATAGAACCAAGCGAATAGAGACCTTGAGGGATACTCCGGGCCCAATATTCGCTTGTTTATGACACCAAATACATACCAATTTTGAATAGTAGTTTTGGCTTGCTTTTTCTTTCAGACATGGGGATCATAGTCCTAGAGACATATGATATGGGCGAGATACATGTGAAGAAAAACTATACACGTTCTTATACAACGCTTGTGCTCATCACCGTGCACCAAAACTATCAATAATGTTTACTGCACAGTTTTCTATATAGAGGATCATTGATTGCTCATTTGAGTACCTACAAACCCATTTGCAACAGTATGAGGTAGTCATTTGTGACAATTTCATGACAATTGATGGCATGAGATATGTGCACTCAACCGACCTTGACCCTTACAAAAGTGCGGGAAGGAGACTGAATCGCTGTCTAGAAAAGTGTCCCTCCAATGCACTACTTGTATAAGACAGGTGTATGAAGCACTTAAAAAAGTGTCGCTTAGTGGAATTCAACCACGGGTTTGTTTGTTACTTGTACTTGCAAACGAATGGTGAGTCAAAGACTTCTCAGTTATCAACTTTTGGTAGTTGCTCATTATTAGCAGCAAGCTAACCCGGATACCATTTTTTGGAGCTTTCATTGTAAAAACAATTATTATTTTGATGAATCGAGAATATTGTAACTCCTATTTTTAGGATAAACTTTGTAATCGATGAGCCAGGGCTACAAGATTGCAGATTGTGTCAACCTATCTTTAGTTAGAGCTCCCAGATTATTAGTTTTGACCACCAAAAACCTTGGCTAAGTTATAAAAAGCCAATTTTTGTAAGTTATTATTAAGTTTTGGATAATGAAATACACAACATGAGCTAACGGTGCTCACTTCTCTCCTTCTCGTGCTTCCTACTCCCTCCCCGGTTGTCACATTGCAGTTGCGTCTATTGCATTGCAACCGCAGGTAAGAGCTCTACGCATTGACGTAAGCATTTCACGGTATTTTGTAGCTTTTGGTGTTGCCGACTCGCGGCCTAATTTCATTATAAGTAGGAATTTACAATTCAAAATAAAAAACTAAGGATAGGCGGGGTATTGGGGCATCATTGCTAAGCATTTGAATGCATTATGGGTTGAAAACGACTAGGTCAAAAATCCACTGCTGTTAATAATGACGATTTTTGCACTTGACCTAAAGTGGGAATTGAGACCATAAGCATGTGTGCTTAGGTCTTATAAACATCTCCTAGAAGTTTCGTTACTACGTTTAGATATCATTTGATGTTGTAATGGATGTGATTTGTTTGCTGATGAGCGATTGGCTTTTGGTGATTTCAGTCACTTGAGTGTAGCTTGAGTTAGATGCGAGTTGTTTGTTGTTTTCCAAGAGATTAACAACCTCTTGTAGCCTCTATGCACTAGTCGAGTCAGTTTCATCCCGGATTGACAATTTATTCGTGGTTCTTGCTACATCTACAATAAGATAGGAGTGAGGTTAGACACCCGTCCCACATTTGACGCCGCTGCTGGGGATCGAAGAGACCTAAATTAGGGAAAACATGAGCATCTTGTGAAGTTATCCTTTACCTTCCTCTAGGATCTCCTAGAGTAGAAACACTTTTTTTAAAACCGCATAGCTTAAGATTGTTGTCCTTTGCTATGTAGAGATAGCTTGGAAGTAATCGTACTTGTTGAGTACCTTTAGGATTATAGGATTGCAGAATTAGATTAGGGTTTTGAGAATGATTGATGGATGAGACAAGTCTTAAGATCAATGCTCAAGAAGCCATAAAAAACAAGAAAACGAGTGTTTGTGAACACTTTCCACAACTCCATTACAATAGAATCTAGGAGTAGGATAAGTAGAATCCGAGATGGATTTCAAAACATTTCTCTCTCCGAAAGAATCAGTTGTGAGTTGTTATGTGAAGTTACATTATTTCAGGTCTACGGCTAGAAATAGCACCAGAAGACTGTCAACCACTCAATCCGACTGGAGAGTATGCCAAAACTCAAATTATTTACTTTTTCTTGACATTGTAGGCCAAATTAAGTTTTGACTCGACTTAGAGGCTTAAAATAGCTCATGAAAAGACTGTCCAATGAAAAAGTTCAAAACAGTGTTAATTTTGGGCCTAAAGTAAATAATCACGATTATTTACTTTCAGCTCAAAATTAACCAAGGTTGATACCAGAGACTCTATGCATATATACAAACGACTTTTGTAAAGGACCATAGAATTTGGATCATCAAATTGACCAAAAACTGGGTAAAAACTAAAATCTGTACTGACTTTCGAGAACTTGAGTGTAAACGGGAAAAATTTGGTTCAAACTCAATGGAACTTGATTCATAGGCTTATATTGATGTGATAGACATGTACATGCTCAATTGATAAAAAAGATGCAGAAATTTGCCAAAAGTAAATAATCGTGATGATTTACATCTGTCCCAATTTTCAACTTTTTTGACCAAGTCAGCATATCACTTGCTTTAGCATGCTATAATAAGCCCACAAATCAAATTTGGTAAGATTTGGACCATTGGATTGAAAATTGTGGCCAAATTTGCAAAGTCAGTTTGCAGATATAAAACTGATGACCATTTGAACAAAAATTGTCCAAACTTGATGAAACTTGGCTAGGGAGCTTAAGTTGAGGTGCTTAACAGATATGTGTCAAGATTGGGACAAAAACTTGCAAAAACATAGTAGGAGTAAATAATTGTGATTATTTACATCTGCTACAAAAATTGATAATCTTGCATATTTGAGTATAACACAAGGTCAAGCATATCAAGTAGACCACACAAATCAATTCTGGTGAAATTTGGATCACAAAAGTCAGACTTAAGCTAGATTCTTGAAAATTGAGTCTACGGACACGAAACATATGATAACATGAACAAATTTTGTCCAAACTTAGTGAAAATTGTCCAGAGACTTTAACAGGTTGTATACTAGGCAAATCAAGCCATAAAGTGCAAAAATTTGAGAAAAGTAAATAATCACGATTATTTACTTCTCCTACACGGAGACACCATTGTTGACTTTTGAACTTGTACAGTGTTAGACCAACAGAATACAAGGCCACCGGGAAATTTTGGGTTCAATCGGATCCAAATTGGTACATGTTCACTCAGTTTCCAAGTTGCAGATTAGTCCTTTGGCTTTTTGCAAAAGTGATATCTGAAAGTCTCAACTGCTAACTTACTTAGCTTGAATTGAAGTGATACACATAGACCAGTCATAATAGTTGGCAAGAAGTATACATTCTTTGTGAAAGAATAGCTAACTTGATCAAAATTGATACAGGAATCAGGTTGCAGACAAGGAATTCAAAGCTTTTCAGAATTTGCAATCAAATTAAGTGAAAGAAATTGACAACAAGTCACTTCGACGGTATGTACTCTATCCAGGGCATCACAAGTCTTTATGAACCTTAGATCTGGCCATGTACTAGGAAACCAAGGCATATTTGGAGAAACCTCCATTAGAGTATCCACCAAAGAAAGTGTGAATCAAGGCAATCCCTTGCACACTATCCTTGAGGAAGTTTCAGATACTTTTTCGGATTCAACATCTGAAATGTCTTCCTATTCGACTCACTCAGAAACCAGAACAATAGTGCGCTATAAGCATAGACTCTCTTTTTATAAAACTAATCGCCATGGAGCTCACGTTTACCTGGATCCTAATGAAGAGTATGCTATTTTCATTGATGACCATGGTATTGAGTTTGAAGAGAAGATCATGACAAACAAACAAGGAAAAATGTATATGGATAGAAATGGAACTCATTATTTACAAGTTGAAAACCCTGACGTAATAGACAAATGGGGGTTAGAAGTAAATACCATAATTCCAGATATGGAAGCAAAAGAAGGACCACCTACTTTAGAATTTGAGGGATACGATCAAGTTGATTTGAAGCCTTTCAAAAGGCTTAGTATGGACAATCCTAGGATTGGAGTCTATTGTTGGGAGGATAGAAACGTCAAAGATCTTCTATGGACCTTGCATGCCAAATGAAGACAACTAACACCCATGAAGATCATCTATATCTTCAAGATAAAAAATTAGGGTTTAGCAGATCTACCAACCTACCTGTTTAGGGTTTGCTATAATAATAACTTTGTTATGATGACTCCTTGAGGAGGTAGAACAAACCAAATACCAAGGGTACTCCATAAGGGATTATATTGAGCCAAGGACCAGAAACTATTCCAAGAGATGAACACTATGAGAGATCTTCTGAGAGTAATTTAAGAAACTAGAAACCACCTCATCACGAAGAAAACCGGGTGACACTAAGGCTGGTTCAGGGCTACATGAGTCACTATTTCCAACAGACTGGTTTGAAGGACTTGGAATAGGACCAACTGCCAGGAGATCGGGACTTGAACCAAATAGACGTGTCAGACCAGCTGAATTTTAGAAATGGGTCAAAACAGTGGATCGGGGATCCATATGACCACTTAGCAAGCTTTAAACAAGTAAGAGCAGAACACATATTTGATTTCCATACTCAATTCAAGGGGTTTGGAATGACATTAGAAGGGAAAGAATTGACATGGTTCCAAAACATTCCACCAAGGTCAATCATGGACTTAAATACATTATCTCAAGGATTTGTAGTTGCTTGTTCCAAAATGGGGATCAAGCACAACACGGTAGCTCAAATCTATAGCTTTAAGCAGAAACAAGGTGAATCTATTAGGGATTGTGCAACTCAAATAAAGCAATATATTGCAAGATGCCCAGAGCTCGAGATACCTGCAGCAGAAAGACTAATATCATTGTTTCTAGAGGGACTGCTAAACAAAGAACTTCATGCTATACTGTATAGCAAGAATCACACAACCCTAGAAGAGTGTGTGTGTCAGATGCTATTGACTTAGGAGACAAAATTGTGATATTTTCAATGAAGAAGATATCCCTAAGGATAACCAAAGCAAGAAAACAACATCCACCAAACTAGCACAAGTGGGAACGGCTGCTGCAGCACCACTTTCAGCCATAGAAGACATGCTCAAAAGGATGAATGACATGATGAATAACATGCAAAAAGCACCTATGAGGGGCCCAAGACAAGGGATACTTCAACAAGGATAACCAATTACGCTGCAGAATTGGTGTGCAATCGAGGGTAAATGGACCAACCATGAGACCAATGAGTGCTATTATCGACCAAAGTATGATGGGAATGTTCAATAAGTGCCTATGAGGCCACAAGGATAACCCATGTACAAATATCAACCTAATATGGCCCCAGCTCAAAGACCACAGATGGGTATGGAAAGACCTCAACCCGTGTTGGGCCAACAACCTCCATATCCGAGACAAAATGCAGTGCCTATAAAGAACATGCATCTAGAGGGAGTCATAGATGACCAAGCACTAGTGCCTGCTACACCCTATGATGAGCCTAGTCCATCTACAATAATGGTAGAAGGAGAGCGGTATAATTCACATTCACCACCAAGGGAAGAACCTGTGACTTATGCTACACCAGAGCTTGCACCAATGTATTATGTAGCTAATCAAGGTGTTAGACCTCCTATGGTAAGACCCATGATTAAGCCAAGAACTGGAAACTGTCATAATTGTGGTGTAGATGATAATTGGAAGAATGAATGCCCAGAGCCTGACAAGAACCTCACGCCAGTTGAAGCTTATTGCATACAATGTTGCAAAAAGGGAGGACACTTCCCTGAAGATTGTCCAAAAAATCCTTTAAACAAGGGTAAAACAGTAGTGAATGTAGTCCAAGTGATACCTAGTAGCTCATCTGAGAGTGAACCGATTGTTCCAAACAAGGTAATCACTAGAGCCCAGGCTAAAAAAAAGAAACATAACTCCTCTGATGATTCAGAGAATACAAACATTTCCTCTCAAAAGACCAAAAGAAGCAGAAACAAAAGGTATGAGATGAGAAAACAGAAACAATGGGCTAAAATCAAGGAGAAAGAAAAAAATCTATTCCAGGAAAAGGTGAAAGAAACTAGAAGTGAAATTAAAGAAACCACCATGAAATCTGGAGGATCAATTTTGGTAGACAAAATTTTTGAGCCAGTTAATGCAGCCTTGGAAGCTTACCAAGCAGGACTTAAAGCAGGCCAAAACATAGAAAACAAATGAAAAAACCATCCTTCTCTATACATGGAAGCAGCTAAGCTTGAAGCTTATCAAAATTTGGTAAGAATCATGCAAGAGATGCTGGAAAAACAAAAACCCAAGCTCAAAAGTATGGCAAAACCTGAGGATTTCGTGGTAGGAACCAATAAGGAAAAATTCAAAGTAATGGTAGAACCCCACCTTGAAACAAAAGAGCCAGAACTTATAGTGTCGGACAAGGAAGATGTCTTAGACGGAATTCCATTCATAGAAGAAGACTGGCCAGGACACTTATGGGAAAAAGTTAGAGAGATTAATGATGGGAGCTTAACTCTGAAGTCAGCTCCTATAGAGGAAGTTTGGTAAGACAACCTACCTCCTGATATGGACATGGATGTACAATCCTTGTATGGGGATTGCGGATCTGAAGCTTCAGAAATGTCTAAACCATTGACCTTGAAAACATTATCCTCTTACTTGGGAGATAATGAAGATGCATCCATAATGTGTAAAACCACTCAAGTAAAAAGAGCTGAACATACCCTAGAAGTAGACAATATCCATTCAATCATGTCTACACCCATCCAATGCACTCTTATTGTAGGAGAACTGCTAAAAATTAGACCATATGTATGGAATGGTCTACTGAAAACTCTAGAGAAGGTGGGAATAACAAGGCTAATCGTTAAAAAAATAGAAAAATTGAAACACGAAGTGGATAACAAAGAGATTAGATATGTTCCAATGAACAAAGTTGGAGAATAGTACGAGGGGAAAGAAGAAAACACCACCCTTCCAGTGTGATATAATGATATAGAAACCTTGGTAATACTGTATAGTGGAGCAGGCATAGCCATAACCACGAAAGAAGTATGGGAATCCTGGGGACAACCAACCATTAGACAAACTCGAATGAAATTGCAATTGGATGATGGACACATCTAAAGACCTTTAGGAAACAATTGGGGAAACAATTGCCTGTACTTGAAACAAGTAGGATCAATAACAAGAGTTAATCTATAGAGATGTCATGAAAATGCCTATACAAGAATTCGATTCAGTCTCTTCGGCTGAGACTAAGCTTCCATCTTGGTTGAACAAAGGCACTCCTATTTGGATGTGCAGAGCTTCAGAAAATGGGAGCTTAAAATGGGAAGTATGTATCTTAGAAAGGGATTGCACAGATGAAGCCTATGTACCTGAACCCTTTCTAGAGCATTTGTTTGAGCCATTTGAGTGGACTCAAATCTTAGCAACAATGGATGGATGTGTAAACACTCTATGCCTACTCGATTTTGTCTAAGGACGGCTATGACATAATTCCCATCCAAATGATCTCAACCCTTCACATTGAAGACAAAATTTTGGAATCCAAGGACTTGATGAAAGCTCAACAAGTCTTTTTAGACCTCTACTATTATGCACAGATGAGTTAGAAGAATACTCAGCTACCTCAGATAATTCGGGGTTGGAAAAAGAACATGTGAGAGATAAACTGCTCATGAAAGGAGGGGAGGAAAAGTTTTTTGACTTTCCAAACTAGAAACCGAGAAGGCAGAAATGGGTAGACAAAAAAGAGACATAAGAAACTTGAAAGCTAGACCTATGCCATTGATCTCCAGTAGAACACAGTTCCTGATGCAAATAGATGCACATGATTGTGTCAAGGACAAAATCACTGGTAGATATACTTCAAACGAAGAACTTGAAATGACAAAAACATTGGGAAAAACGAGAAAGGAAACTCAAGAAAAACCTAAAAACCAGGACAAGGATTCAACCATGACACGAGTTGAACGAAAAAAGAAGTATCAAGAGTTGAAAAAATCTCTAAAGGAGATATATACGACAAAAATGGAAACCACTAAAGAGGATGGTAAAGATGTCATGACTGTTCCATCCCATTACAAGAAATATACTCTCCAGGACCGAAAAATCATAATTGAACAACCTGTTAGAGAACTAAGAAAACAGGGCAAGTCCTACGAGGGGCCTAAAAACACAAAAGAGATAGATCTGGTGGAAAATTACGAGTGTGTGTCAACCTCAAGAAAGTGAATTCAGTTACCATTACAGACAACTTTCCTCTTCCAATCACTAAGTATGTTTTAGAACAAGTTGAAGGTGAAGAAGCTTACAGCTTTTGAGATGGCTTTTCGGGATGCAATCAACTTTTGGTTGACCCAAAAGATCAGCATAAAACTGCCTTTGCAACGGAATGGGGTATTTTTGCATATCAGGTTATGCCTTTTGGGTTAACTAATGCTCATGCCACCTTTCAAATATCGATGAGCCATGCTTTTAAAGAATATCTTTGGAATTTTTTGGAAGTATATATGGATGATCTATGCATACATTCATCAATCCGAACTGATCATTTTGAACACCTCAAAAAGGTATTCAAAAAATGTAGACTTTATAGGATTTTCTTAAATCCTGGAAAGTGCACATTCATGGGTAGACAAGGAAAAATTCTTGGACACATAGTCTCTAAAAACGGCATAGCTACTGATATGGATAAAATTCATGTTATTCAAGGGGGTTCAAGCCTTCATGGGACATTGTGGATATTACAAACGGTTAATTTACATGTACGCTATAATTGCAAAACCCATGTACAATTTGATTACACACTTTGAATGGACTGATGAGTGTGAAGAATCCTTCATGAAGCTTAAGCAAGCTCTCACTTCAGCTCCAATATTGAAAGCATCAAATTGGAATGAGATATTCCACATACATGTAGATGCTTCTAATTTTGCCATCGGGTGTATATTAGCTGAACCAAGAGATGGAAAATTTGATTTTCCTATTTCTTATGCTAGCCGATAGTTGAACATGTCAGAAAAAAGAACTATACCACCACCGAAAGGGAAGGACTAGGAATGATCTATGCCATGAAAAAGTGTAGACATTACCTATTAGCTAACAAATTTGTGTTCTTTGTGGATCACCAAGCCTTATTGTACTTGGTCAACAAGCCGTGAAACACAAGAAGAATAGTGAGATGGTTCATCATTCTTCTGGAATTTTATTTCACTGTAGTCGTAAAAAAGGGCACTACTCATCAAAGAGTAGATCATTTGTCGAGGATTGTTTCAGTGGAACCACCAAAGGGAGTGGACGATGATCTATGTCTATTCTTCATTGAAATGATACCTTGATGGTCGAAAAATATGGTATCATTGATGACCATGGCTCAAGTGGATTCGCAAATACCACTTCCTATTACAATCGGATTAATTGAGCAATTGGCTATGTATCGGCTACCAACTGGAAGGTTATAAAAAAGAAATCAAGATGGAATATTGTTGTTGTGCATTAATCCTGAGGAGAAAACCCAATACCTAAGTCAAGCACATGTTACTATAGTAGGACTTCACTTTGCAGAAGATCAAACTATGCAACGGATCTTGAGACTTGGAGTATTTTGGCCAACTATGGGGAGTGATGTTCATTCTTTTGTAAAAGATTATCCTCAATGTCAAAAACAAACACCCATACCTCATGTAACATTGTTCCAAATGTCACCTGCTCCTAAGTGGAGTAACGATCTAGTTACTTACTTATCGAGCCGAACATTTCTTGAGTATATGAGTAAATTCCGTCAAAGAGAAATTGAAACTGAAGCAAGAAATTATGCTCTTATTGGAAACCAATTGCATCGGAGAGGTAAGGATCAACAACTACCTCTTTGTGAAAATGAAGAAAAATATATTCCCATTATAGAACAAGCACATGTTGGATTAGCTGGATGTCACTTTTCTAGCAAGACCATCGCAAGAGAAATCTTAATGGCAGGCATATGGTGGCCAACACTCTTTGCAGATGCCAAGAAATATGTTCGGAGGTGTGATGCTTGTCAACGAGCAAAAATGCCAACCTGTGTAGATAGCATGCCCTTGAGACCAACGATGGGGGCTAGAGCTTTCGCTTTTGTTGGGCCAATACAGCCACCTCCTTATAGAACCCAAGCTCAATATATCATTGTAGCTACGGACTATTTGACCAAGTGGACCGAGGCTAAAGCAACTCAAAAGAATGATGCTAGAACCACTGCCGCATTCTTATATGAGTATGTGTTCACAAGATATGGACTAGCAATATAAATTGTTAGTAATAGGGCAACTCATTTCCTCAATGAGGTTGAGTATCTGCTTAATGAATTCATGGTCATCCATAACAAATCAGCTCCCTATCACCCACAAGCAAATGGACAAGCTAAGCATACAAATAAAATTCTTAGCTTGGTATTGACTAAAGTGGTTAGTTCAAGAAGGACAGATTGGGAAATGAATCTCCATGCAGCTCTATGGGCTGATCGAGTTTCATTCAAAACAGCTTTAAATGCTACACGCTTTAATCTTGTTTATGGTCTTGATGGCATACTGCCAATAGAATTTCTATTGCCGACTTTAAGGGTAGCTAAGGATCTTGAGTGGACTGGACATGAATTGTCAGAGAGACTTGAAGATTTAAAAAAGCTAGATGAGCAAATGCTAACTGTTGTAGCTCACATCTATGCACAAAAGCGGAAACAAAAGTAGTTTTTTTATTCGCATCTAATTACAAAAATCTTCAAAAAAGGGGACTTAGTTTTAGTCTATTCCCTTAAACAACACATTCCCAAGTTTAAGAAAAAGGGAAACGGACCGTTTATCATTGAAGATGTATCTCCAAGTGGAGCAGTTTAGTTGTTCACCCTAGATGGTGAACCAATGGCCAATTGGATTAGTGGATGTCATTTAAAGAAGTACAATTTGCCACTAACCAATGAATTGCTAGAAAGGATGCATGCAACTCAACAAAAAAAAAAACGACAGCAGGTTATCGATGAAGCCCAAGAAGAAGCTCAACTTTGAGTACTTAAAAGGAAAGTTGTTCTCAAAAATCAACAAATACCTATTTCCATCAACACTCTGGAAATAGATGATTGACAATGGGAATTGCAGAAAGATGCAGTGTCAATAGATGATGAATGGTTAGATGGAATGGACCTTCGCATCAAAGTACAGCTGAACAATCATAGCACAAATGCATTGGTCAACACGGAGCTTGAGTAAATGCAGTCAGTTATTCCACCTACAAGAAATCCATGAGTCAAGTTTTGACAGTAGGAATAGCGACTATCCAAGGATGCAACAAGAACTCAACACCAACATTGGGAGTAGTTAACTTGAATGTGATAGTACATGGATGTTCATGTCCTCATCAATTTGCATGCTTACCAGATGAACACA
This sequence comes from Adiantum capillus-veneris, assembly GCF_014529385.1. NCBI lineage: Eukaryota > Viridiplantae > Streptophyta > Polypodiopsida > Polypodiales > Pteridaceae > Adiantum > Adiantum capillus-veneris. The sequence goes on from NC_140953.1 coordinate 102,073,747, forward strand.
TGAATGAGATAATGATTCTTGGAATCCCATGGATACGGACGTACAAGGTAGTACCAGATTGGGATACCAATCAGCTTAAGCTATCACCTAAAGGTGGACAACTCATTGTTCCAATTGCACCAAGCAAAGAGGAATGGAAAAGAGGCTACCAACAGAGCAAACCATGAAGCAATTAATCTTCTCCATCCTTTTGACAAGAAAATGCTACAAGTAGCATGCAAGCAAATTGAGTCAAGAAAATTTGGGTACCAACAGCACAGCTTAAGGACAAGCCGAATCAAATTTGGGTACCCAAAACATAATATATTGTACCAGATGGTTCAGGGGTTCAAAACACAAAGAGGAGCATCTCCGAGCAAGGAACCTAACATGAAATGGATTTGGAAGAAGAAAGAGCACTTATCTTCTCCGCAAACTGTAAATCCGATCAAGCAATGGAGAGTTAAGGCTCAAAAGACTCAACCACACCATTCTACACAAAGCAAACCAAGATATCAATGGCGGGTAAAAGCTCGACAACAGTCATTATTGATACCAAAAGCTCAGGAAATCAGTGTGCCAAAGCATCCTGACGGTACAATAAAGCAAAGAGCACACAAGCTACAAGATTTGCTCTTTGGAAGACCATGCAGTCACAAAAATCGGTGATTTGAGAGTCGACAAAGCACAAAGTGATGCCAGCAAGACCAAATTCAATTTAGGGCTTGTTTTATGTGTATAGAATATTTTTAGGTCAAAATTTTCAAGTTTTGCAAGAAAAAGTTGACTGCAGTAAATAATTGCGATTATTTACTTTTGCAATATTTTGGCTTGAAAATGAGACCATCACTTCACCTATCACTTGTGCACACCTATTACATGTCACATTTCAAGTATGAGCCAAATTGATCAATGATAACTTGGAAAATTATCAAAAAACGCAAAGAAGTCCTTTCAAACAAATTCTGAGTTATGAGTCACGTTTTTTGATCCAAATCTCCTCATATCACATACACAGGGTCTACATGCACTCAAATGAGCCCACACTTCACTCAAAGTATCTAATTGATGTCTATTTCAAGCCCATGATGACAAAATTGCAAAAAGATGAAAAAATTCATTGGTTGTAAATAATCGTGATTATTTATTTTTTTTGCAAATTTTTGCTTGGACTTCATGATTTTGATGTTTTCATGTTTTTATGCATCTATGCATGTTCAAAAATTGATTTGAAGCAAATTGGATTTAACTTGTCAGCAATTCAGACTGAAGGACATTTCAAAGCGAAATTTGCCAAATTTTCTAACTTTGGTACTCTATTCACTTAACAGGAGCCATGCAAGCTGCAGAAAAGGCCAAGAAGAGGGTCTCTCAAAAGGAGAAGCTGCAAGAGCTGCCATCCTACCAACTGGACCCCAGTTCAGTAAAGGCGGCCAAAGCAACGTACCTGTCCAGAGAATAGCTTGAGGAAAACAATACAACGGTTTTCACAGGTAGATTTAAAAGTGAAGAAGGACATCAGGTAGAACTATAGCTTCTGCCAAAAGAGGTCTATGATGTCACGACAAAGCCTGAAATGAACGAAGCTAATAGAAGGCTTAGACTCAAAAAATTCTATGACCAAGAGCCATGTGGTGTAGATGTTTAGAAAGCCTATCAGCTCCTGTCCACAATCAAGGAAGATGTAACAGCCCAGATTACTGACCAGCAAGGACAAAAAGTAAAAGTGGTAATTACAAAAGAAATAGTGGTTGAAGCTCTCAAGTTACCGACAGAAGGGATGATGATGAGAGCTAGAGACAGAAAGACAACAAGTACCTTCACCAAGGAAACCGCTGCGACAACCTTTGTTGATCTCATCCAGAAGCAAGTGGAAGAACCAGCACGGTTATATCACCAACACTTCCACTTTATCGCAAAGAGACCACCAAGGTATACAACACCCAATCATGCAGTTGCGACTACATTTACACAAGTGTTAAATTTGACAACCAGGCAACCCGTCGATCACGCACAGTATGTGCTATCCACGCTAAAGGGTACCAAGAAAGAGGGCAAGATAACCCATCTGGGAGTACCTGAGGTACTCACAAGAATAGCATACCATGCTATCAACATGGCAGACAATTTTCCACCTGCCCGAGATCAAAACACATGGATAGTGTCAACACAGCCATCACCAAGAACCACAAGGTCGAAAAAAAGAGTTTACAAATCTGATGAGGAGTCTGAAGAAAGCTTTCATGAAGCACATAGAAGCGAAAGCTCAAACAATGAATAGAAGAGAGCCAAAAGAGAGGAGATGAAGAAGAAGGCAGTGGTTGCACATCAGGAAGAACCTCAACAAAAGAAAGCGAGGTTTGAACGGGAAAAAGAGACCTATGAAAGAAATCGCCAAGCTGCAAGAGAGGACCCAACACGGTGGGTTCCAAGGGATATGAAAGTGTGCGCGTATGTCGCACGTGTCAATGCAAGGAACTTGCCGATACACTGCGTGCGAGCCACAAATGGCTCCAAGCACACAACAAGCCTAAACTAGTAAGCTCAAAGATGGCGTTGGTGTGTCACTCACCACTCTACGCTTGCTTTTGTGGAGGATTCCTCGCCGCGAAGAAGAAGGAGACGCCGCTACGCCACGCTCAACCGCTTCACCGCCGCCGTGCCGTCGTTGCAATGCTCAATCACACACACACTCTCTCTCTCCCTTTCTCTCTCTCTCACGCATACACACACACACACAAGGAGATGAAGAAGAAGAAGATGGAGATGGAGCAAGAGCACTCTTCAATTGCACAAATGAGAGAATGAGTGAATTTTAGGTTTAGTTGACTTTTGTATGAGCTCACCCCATTCACACTTGGGCGTCCATGCTTAGCCAACTAATCCCTTGAATGTTTCAGTTAGAGTGCGCCTTTCATCGGCGATCACTCTTACCCTTTTACTATTGGACCGACAAGCCCGGTACCTGACTCTACCCAGTAAATAATACAACGTCCGTCGTAGGTGATAGGGTGTCCATGAGCCGTGAGGGTTAACATGCCCCCCTTCCTGATGTAGATTCCATCCTCGGAAGCTGTTGAGTTGAAGCTCATTCGTCGAGGTGGAAGAGCATTTGAGATGAATGTCCTTAGCCTTCTTCAGTCAGTGCAAAATCAAACAACATTGGCACAGTAATAGCATTCTCATATAGAATTAAAAAGCATATGCTGTTGTGGGCAAACAATGTGATTGGTAACAGAATTTTAAACCATTTGTCAGCAATAAAGATTAAATTGCAATATAATCAAATGCATAAACAGATGTAAAGGTAAAAATTAAACAAGTATGGGGTCACTAATTTAACGATCAAAAGGCACTAAAGATTGACTATTAATACCATGGGTAAGCTTCTTAATTTTCTCTGGTCAATTAAGTTGTTTAATCGTGAGAGCTAAGTATTTCATGTTCGAGGACTAACTAGAGGCTATACCTAGAAGACCTTGTAGTTAAGCTACGATAAAAGGAATTTCTCATGAAATCATCGCCTGACTGATTATTTTTTATTTGACCCCCCAAAGTATTTTCACAGTGATTCAATTTTTATGTGTGTGCTTATTTTGTATGCCTTGGGTTTTTTGCTTTTCGAGGAAAAGCGCCCACATTGGGAACCTCTAGGGCTCTAGTACCATAGGCGATACATGTGAGTGAAGTACCACATCAAGCTGAGATTTGTCTTCCAGCTTAAGATTTTACATTGTGGCACTTTGATTTTTTTTTATAAAAAAATTTGTTCGTTTTCAGCATTTTAATTTGTTAACTTTGGGGGGTCATATAACACTGTTACACCTCCCCAGGCTCATCACACTAGTAAACTCCCTTTATAATACTTAAGCTAAAGGTCAATAGGGTCAAGCCCACTAGAAAGCCCTAGTACATTTCACACAATGCTGCCTAAATCGGATTAAGAACCTAAGTAACCATTGATTATTCTGAAGGCATTCCCCATGGCATTAAGAGAAGATCTGTAACACCTAACTTGGTCAAACTAGCTTAGTCGGACTACTTGATTTTTAAATCTAGACAAGTGATTATGACAAAAAATTACATTGAATTTTAATGTTTGATACTAAATAAAGGCACTAAATATTATGCTACCAATCGCAATCAAAGCAGACAAACATAGATGCAAAAAAAGATAAGGGGCAATGCTAATGGACAAGAAACACCTGTTTGTGTTGATGGTCGCGCTTGATCTGAGGTGTGAACGAGAAAGATTCCATGAAGGTCCAAATCCTAACCACAGCAACACGTTCCTGTACACACGAGGAAACACAAAGAATAACTCTAGAAGGCACAACAGTGGGAAAAGGTACTTTGCTAATCACTAAAATCTAAAACAAAAACACTCCTATCGTACTAATCTTACCTACCCTCTAGCACTTGAGTGATGAGGATCAAAGGTGTTTTATGACATAGGTTTCTGTTTCAGTGTACCGGATGTGAATGTGTAGGTCCGAGTCAATGTTTTGACTTTTATTGTGCATACTCGTTTGGTAATTGCTCTTGCTCTTTATTTTTTTTGTTTTTTGTGAGTATAAGGCTTTATATGTACATTCCCTAAGATTGGAAGATTGAGAGGTCAGGGAGGAAAGTTGAGAGGGAAGCAAGTGAATGATGAATGTGAGCAAACACTCCCCCCTTCCTTGGGTAGATCATACCGTTTCAAATGAGCTTGTCACCCTTTGAAACCAATTATTCCAGTTGGTAATAGGTGGGGATTTTTTCCAGTAGTTTTCTATTACCTTAGGTGCCTCGTCGAGTTGCAAGGGTGGTAAGGTACTCTCCCAGGATCGAACTTGAAGTGGTTCATCAGGTGATTCTTGAACACTGGGAGGTGTGGATTCCTTTGTAGCTTTATGGAGGTCCACTATTGTAAGTGGAGGCTGTGGAGAAGCTGTTACCTCTATGGATGCATTACATGAGGAGCTAGAAGCTTCATGGGACTCCCCCCTTCCTGAGCTAGGTGGAACAAATTTTTCTTTCTTCGGTACCCAAACAAGCTCTGAAGCGGGTGTGTAGCATTCTGTGAATTTTTTCTTTCCGCGGTCGTTGATTTTTTTTGGAGCTACGAGATTGGGCTCACATGGGTCAGGTGACAAGTAAGAACACAATCTACGTTTTGGTACCCAGATTTGATCATTTCCTTGATAGTAGCCTTGGGCTTCCAATAGTTTTTTAGGAATCCAATGCAACGTTTCTTTACATTTCTTGGAGCGAGTGGTACGTTTCTTACAAGGCTTCTGTTTTTTAGCATCGGCTATGGTTGCTAAAGAAGCTTTAGGGACCCACTTGTATGTTTTCTTCATTACATTAGGATGAGCCTTGTCAGAAGCTATATGCATTGCTTCTAGCATATTTAAGGGTACAAGTGGTGGCATTTCATCCCCCTCCGGTGTTACCCAGGTCATCCCCCTATTTCCCCAAGTGTCTATGGTTGCTGCTAGGTGGACCCAATCCACATTGTCCAACTCAGTCATTCCAGGTAGTACATCCATATAAGAAGAATCTTCCCCAACATCAGTGTCCTATTTACACGTGTAACAATACTGCAATGGGGTCGAGTGAATTGTGGTGTCAGATCTATTATCAATTATAAATCTATTTCCTAGAGGATGTGCTCGACCAGTAACAAGATCCACTCGAATGACAGAATCTTGGAACTGCAAGTAGACATGGTTTTAGAACAGTCATGCACCATTTTTGCTTCCCTCATGAAAGGACGTCCTAAGATCATTTCCAATGCCATAGTGTGTTTGGAGAAATCCATAACAATGAAGGTAATCCTTATTTTATGTCCAAATGACCTTGATCTTGAGATCTTCTAGCATCCCAATAGGTTTAACAATAGACCCATTGGCCATCATCACTACTATGGTTGTGGTTGCAAGGTGAGGTCTTCCCATAGTTTCCTAGCAATTTTTAGTCACAATGCTAACCCCAACGCCACCATCAAGGATTCCCTTCACAATTAATCCCTTAGTAGTGATTGGTATGGTCGCATTGGATTCATCACCCTCAAAGTATTGTCCCAACTTGTTAAGAGGTATTTCTATAACAAGGTTCTCATCTAGGTTGGGTTGTGGATCTAAGTGTTCCTCCTCTATTGGCATCTCCCCAACTCCATCCATCTGTGCAAATTGTGGTAGCCCAAACTTTAGTTCTCTATTGAGGAAGGCTCGAAGAGCTGAGACTAGCTCAGGGTCTTTATATAGTTTGGACATGATGGTGGTTCTAACTTCTGAAGACATGAAATCCATCAATTTGGCAATGTTTAACGGCACCTTTTGGCCTTGAATCCCTTGACGTGGGGAAGATGGGATCTCCATTTCTTCGATAGGATCAAGTAGTCCCTCTGTAAACATTCTTTCCATCAAGAAGTGAGTACGCCCACTTTCCCATGACTTTAAGTCACTTTCTTCTTGGATGACACTAGGTATGGCTAAGGGTCTATGGTCTTGGTGAGGCTGTTGTTGCGTAGGGAACACGGTGTCTGTAATTTGGATCTTCCTAGGTGCTGGTTCTAGATCCCTTTGGGTATCTTCTACCAAACTCCTTAATTGCTTGACTCGCTCAATCTCCTCTGTAGGGTTTGGATAAGTTCCTACCTTCTTCTTGGATCCTTGCCATTGTGGCTCATGAAGATCTGCCTTGTTGGTTTCTATCTTAGTGGTTGTTTTGGTCTCCACGGTTTCTCTTGAATCAGAATCCTCTTCAGCGTCGTTCATATATACAGGGTTGTCACCAGTCCCTATGTTGGTCTTTGAACTGGGGTCTGACTTCGCTGCTTTTTGCGATCTCTTTCTTCGTGCTTTCTTCTTTTTCTGAGATTGGGCAATTGATGTCGTGTCTCTTTCCTCAAGAATATAATTTTCTTTTTGGAGCATCGATCGTGTGAGTACGTTTACTGGTACCACAAGTGTACTTTGTGATGGCTCCTCGGCAACTTCAGTCAAGTTTAATGGCACGATCTTTGGTGCATTTGGATTATTTGGACACTGGGCAATCAAATGATCTATGCCACATCGATTACACATGAGTATCGGCATTGTAGACGTGCTCGCTTGATTGGTTTGCATTAGTGTGGCGTTCTTTTGTAGCCTAATAGGACACTCGGCTACACGATGTGGACCTCCACACTCATAGCATTGAAGAGGTGGTCTCTTAGAAGTGTAATTGATATTTTGGCCTCTTGCCGCAAGAGCAGCTACTTGATATATAGGTTTGACTTGTCCCCAATAGTCCTCCATGTAGTATTGTGGACTTTCTTCAAGCACATCCATCCCATAGGCAATATTAGGATCTATATCTTCCTCATAGCCTTCCAAACAAGAAATAGATGACTCACAACCCACTTGACTCACAGAAGTGATTCTCGGATGTGGTGGTTGCGGTCCTATCACTGGAGGTGGTAAAGGTGTTGTTTGAACAACATTTTGGGCCCTAGGGACCATGTGTTGTGCTGTTTGTTCAAGAGGTGGGACCGACATCAATGCAGGCACTCGAGGTGTGTATGTCCATGCTAAGGTTGGTCTATTGGCCATCGCGCGCTTAAATACTATGCAATCCTTAGCTTGATGATCATACCTCCCACATGCATTGCAGTTCCCATTGAATTTTACTCTAAACGTAGGGCATTCACTGGTACTATGCGGTCCATAGCATACTGAGCACCATTGTTGCTCCCTTCTTGGATACATATGATTGTTTTGCGGAGCACGAGTGTCTCTAAGACTCTCTTGAATAGCCTTGGTGAGATCTGCTAAAGTCATCTCAGATATCTTTGGCTCCTTAGCAATAGGCTTTAGGGTCATTGGCTGATGTCCTGATGCTTGTGAGCTAATAGATTTAGACTCAACAGAAACTCTTTCTCCTTGAATCATTAAATTATCCTCCAATTGGATCGCATTGGTGGTGACTGCTTCCCAAGTGGTGATACCTCTAATGACTAAGCCATTGTAGATATCCTCATGCCGTGTCATAAAATCTAATATCTAGCCAACCCAAATGATTTTCTCATATTAAATTGATCACTTAATGTGGGAGAATAAACGGGAACAAGTGTTAAGATATAGATATGTGCTTATAGATCTATCTCAACACGGGGCCAATGGTAAAGGGGCCCAAAAGGGAGATGGTCTATCAAAGAGCAAGGCTAACCAATGGAGCATAAGACCTTAGGGTTAGCTTCATTGAAGACCTCCAATAAATGTGTGTAAAAGTCCTTTGACCTTAGGTAAGCTAGGGCTGAGCTTGAGGTTGGAACCCGGCCCAAGCTCGAGGTGCTTGTCCTGCTTGAGGTGCTTGTCGTGCTTGAGGTGTTTGTCATGCTTGAGGTGCTTGATTAAGATGCTTGAGGTGCCTGAATGGCTCCATGCTTGAGGTGCTTGACTTGCTGCATGATTAAGGTACTTGAGGTGCCTTGAGAAGCTTGCCTGAGAAGCTTGTGGGAACACCCCCTAGTTCAAGTGCTTTGTCATGCTTGGTGAGTAAGGTGCTTGATCACCTGAAGTCAAAAGCATTCCTACAAGAGGGGGGGCGAGCCCTTTTCCTAGGGGCTAGAGAGAGAACACCCACTCACACACACAAGGGAAGCCCCAACTTGAAGAGGCAGCAAGGACACATGTCAGGCCCCTACCCATGTTACCTTCATGTGTTGCTTGAAGCCTATTGGCTAAGCTTCAAAGGGGTCCAATGATAAATTACATGAATTATCTAATTGTTTTAGCATTTATCTAGCCTCTCTCTCAAAAAGGAAAGGGGGACACTTGTCTCAAGGCTACCCCTACTGCTTGTAATGCCTCCTGCTCATGATTGGCTAGGCCTGGGAGGGTCCAATGAGCTTCAAGCATGAGCTACAAGGGGGGGTCGACCCAAGCTAGCTAGGGGCTTGCTTGAGGGGTATACTCACCCACACACACTCACAATCACTGTCATTGTGTGCTATGCAAAGTGCAAGAGCTCCCTCTCCAAGCAAGTAGAGGTTTAGAGCCTACACCAACACTCTTGGCTATGGAGTGCAAATCCAACCAAGAGCCATGCTTCAATGCTTGAGCTTGTCATCTCCTTCTTCTTCATTACTATGCTATTATGTATGCTAGCAACAAGAGTATGATAAGTGAGGAACTAGTTCTTTCTCCTATGAAATGTTTCTTCTTCCTCTTCCCTACCCTCATTCCCTGCTAGCTCCACCTTCGAAGGTGTTTGAGGTCTTGGGACTGAGGCTTGGGACAATTAAAGCTTTCTTCAAGTTCATGTTATGCTATGATTGTGATGCATGAAGCTTTCCATCTTCATTGCATCACCTAGGTCACAAGGAACACAAAGAATGTATTGTAACAAGTCCCTCTTAATGGGAGAAATCATAATACAAATGCCTATTGGAGGGGGGACCGGCTCCACATAAATCCGGTCCTCAACTATTGTCATGTTCTCTAAATTCTCTCTCTTGCAAAAGTATTGTTCATGCCAAGTTAACTAATTGCTATGATTATGTTGCTATCTTCAATTATGTCTACCCGCTATGCTCACAAAGTTATTTCTCGAAAGTATTCTCATTAATTTCCGCTATTCTCAAGTTGAATAGGCTAATTCCATTACATGTCGTAATCCCCTAATGAATTTATCAAGCAATTGGTTATTGTTGAAGCGCTCATTTGGATTACATCGAGAATTCAAATGCTTCAAGCGAGTAATAAAGTCTCTCACCGACTCTCCTTCCTCTCCTTGGGCTTTCTGGAGCTGAGAGGCTACACCCCAAAGTACTCCCTCTCGTATGTATTCTTTTAAGAACACTCTCCTAAGAGTAGGATAAATCGTTTTTTCTTCCACCCTTAGGGTTCTATACCAATCCCCAGCCTTTCCACTTAAGGTTAGGCTTAAAGCATTGCTCTTATGTAGGTCATTGTGTTCTCCTAGAGAATCGCATATTTGTTCAAACACTTCGATATGCTTTCTCACATCCCCGTCTCCACTAAATTTTTGTGTGAGCTTGGCTATTTGTATTGCCTTACTTCTAGGCTCTCTATCAGGCGTGTTACGCATATTCTCAGCAATAGATCGACCAATAGCTTGAGCAAAAGTCACCTAAGTGAGCAGGCACCGTGGGTGAAGGCGCTCCAGAGAATACATGTGGAGTAGGTATTGGCATCGGGCTTGGCGCATAGGAAGCCCTTGGGTTCCACGTTGGGTACGATGTTGTGCCCAACGTTCATATGTGTGGCCCTAGGCATAGCAGACGTCGGATGTGACATGCTAATGCTAGCAGGTATGGTCCCATGGAAATAAGAGCTTTCGTGTTGTGGTTGTGGAGCATAGGTAGTTGAGACATTGGGAGGGGTAGGGACTACATGAGTGCGATGACCCATAGGTGCATACGATTGGTACACACTTGTAAGTACTATTGCAGGCATTAAGCTACCATGTAGCGGTGCTTTACTAACAAATGAGGTCCATGGCGTGTTTCTCGGCATGCCCATCATTGGGGTAGGCATGGTAGCCGTGGTGTCATCAAGGGAAAGATGAGCTAGACTTGGAAAGGTGAAGCTATCACTTGTGGGCTCAAATTGCACTGGGACTCCTGGAGAAACAACATATGGAGGATCCATTGGACTTACCGAGGGAGTCTCCATTTGCGATAAGGTCGGTTGTTTAGCCTTTCCTGTATCTAAGAATCTCATGAGACCCGTTGAAGCATGTTGATCCCCTTGTTCTGTCTCTCTGACTCAATGACCCTATGGATGACCTCACAAACTCTTTGTTGTTGATCCTCCACACTAGTAGCGCCCATTGTGGATTGTAGGACATCTAACCAACCCACGTGATAGGTGTGACCTGTGTATAGGTCGGTCAGAGTTTTCGTTTGTAATTCGTACTCCTAGTTCTCATTTAAGAACACTCCATCTAGGATTGAGGTGCTAGGGGTGTCCTTTGAGCTAGATGCAATGTTGCTTTCTAGGGGTTGGCCCTTAGCGGTTGCTAAGTCAGGAGCACTCGATTGCTCTCCTAGAAAAGATATTGACATAGGGCCTTTCGATTTTAACTCTCTTCGTTGCTCTGCCTTACGTAAGCTCTCGACTTTCTTTTCCCTCGCGGCAATGATATATCGCTCAACCTCTTGCACTTCGGCAAGGCTTCTACCATCGGGTAATATGACCTCAGAGGGAAATAACTCTGAAGAGTCAGGAGGTGCAGTGAATGAAGTATTCACGTGCACATTCTCTAAGGGTATAGGGTCTACGTTGGTCACGAATGGAGAATTTACTTCCCCACCCCCCTCATTTATATCATTAGCTCCATGTTTGGAGCGAGTGGCTTCACTAAAGGTTTCCTTCAGGCGGCTAAGCACGCTCGGCCCGGACCGTAGGCCCATGGCATGTATGTCTTGGCTTGAGCTATCGGGATTAGGCATTGGGAAACCCTCCATGATGTCGTAGTCAGAGGAAGAGTCACTAGCTGCTATGTTCGGGTCTTGGTTTGTACTACCTTGGGTCCCCGCCGAGGGCCAGGAACCTAAAGTAGGTGGATATTGAGAACTCGCGTAAGTCGAAATTCTCTCTAGTTGCTCCGTCTCTAGCACACGACCAGAGCGCAGATGCATGTACCTTTGGTACCCTACAAGCGTCGGCGAATAACCTCGAAGGTTAATCGATTACGTTTAAGCGTCTGTTTTCACTCGTGTTTTTTATGTTTTTAATGTTTTTTATTATTTGATTTTTTTAATTAAAGTGTGTGATAGCTCAAAACGAGCATATCACTTAGAGGGTCGTTGTGTGTTTTACAGCACAATTTTCGGGCATCTAAAGTTACGGTTGGTCCTCAAAAAATTGATTTTTAGCTACGTGTGAAGCTAAAATTCATAATCCTAGGCCTGAGCTTGGGTCTGGGAGATATTCCCGATCTCGGTCCTACCTTTAAATTTTTTTTTATTTTTTTTTATTTTTTTTAAAATTTTAATAAAGAATAAGGTCACCGCGGCCTACGCGTGAGCACACACACACACACTCTATGTACCTACTTCTAACTAATACACCTACTATTACACACTAACACACTCTATTAGCTCTCACAGATCTACTTCCTACTTACTGTACACATAAAACTAACTACCTTAATACACACAGAATAAACATAGTAGCTTTGAAAACTCCATTAACAAAGAAAACTAACAACCTTAATACACAGAGAATAAATACAGTACCTTTGAAAACTCCATTAACAAAAAAAAAATACACAGTACAATACAAAATCCTTCTTCTCAACACACACACCCTTTTTCCTTACCTTTCCTACAATTGAAATTGTACCACAAAAGAAGCACAGGGTGCCATTCAAGCTTAGTGTATGGCATTCCCCGACAGCGGTGCCAAAAATGTGCACGTTGGAGAGGGGGAATGGGGAACACACCCGACACACATGCAATGGACCATATATAGCTCAAGGTATTTACAGCACCCTTGTCCTCTCAAAAACACCTTAAAAAAAAACAAGTTTCACTAGTAGGGTCTTGCCTGCACTCTACCCAGTGCACCTACCGCCAACAAGATTACCTACTCACACGCACACACCACTGCTACTACTGATCTCGACCCTCTCAACCCACACTACTCATCTTACTCACTCTCTTTGTGCACACACACATGTCGTTCGTTCGGGGGGACACACACTTCCACACTATCGACACCACACGGCACTCACGAGAGCTTCAAGAGAAAGGGGAAATCAACACTTGATAGGGGAAAAAAGTGGGTTTGATCTCGCTTCAAGAAAAAATGATTACAATCTTCAGTACACCATGGCCATAGCCATTCCCAAAAAAAAACCTTTCACTACACATACACAATCCTCTTTGCAGGAGGCTCCCAAAATTTATCTTCGCTGCTCGCCAAATACTACTTTTGCGACAAGTTCTTCAACCGCTCTCGCCTTTCCACATTCGCCACGCGAAGAGGTACCTTAGCGATTCTTCTTCTTTTCTCTCCTTGTCACGCAGCTATGCGACGCTCCACAACTGCTTCGATGACGGCCCGCATGTCGCTTCGACCATCACTTGCACAGGGCGCTTCCTCTTGGTAGCCTTCGTTGGCCCTTTCCTCTTCCCAATGTTTGCTCTTCCGAGCCGCTTCACGGCGATGATTCTCTCTTAGGTGTCGGCTTCGATCACTCTGATCTCGCGACCCTTTTCTTTCTTCCCAAACTCAAAGCCAAACCTAAGAAAATCCCCCCCAAACTCAACACAGCTCCAAGAAAAAGCCAAGGAGCCCCAATCTCGAAGACGCTGCCCCTCTTTTTTTCGCCCTTTTCCTCTTTGTTTTTCCAAAGCAAAGAAAAAGTTTCTTTTTAGGCAATGAAGCCGGGCGCCACTGCCTTTGAGCCTTCTCTCTTTTTTTCCTTTTTGCCTTTGAGTTTCCCTTAAACTCCAGCCAAGCCACCTCTTTCTTTTTTGAAGCTTGCTCCACTAAACCTTTGCCTTTTGAATTTACACCCAAATCATTTTTTGTGCATTCGTTTCCCGCGTGGTCGGCACCTTCACTTCCTATGGTTTTCCAAACATCCATTTTGTCAAACCACCTCGGAACCTTGTGCTACCGGCTCCCAATCCTCAGAGCTTTGTCGTGTCTCGACCATCTCACGCCTTGGAAAAAATGTCCCAAAACCGGAAAAAGCCACCTGACGACCCCTTCCCGTCGTTCTTGCTTGCTAGCTTGAACTGGTCCATCTTAATGCCCATGACGTCGATCAGCAAGCCGCCAATTTTGGCTGACTCCCCACATCGCATGCAAGTTTCCCGAACCTTGGCGAGCTCAAGAAAGTCCCGTCGGTGCACCTACCAACGTGGCCCGATGAGCACGTACCCGACCCCCTGCAAATATTCCACAGGCCATAACTTGTCCGTCTGAGCTCCGAATGGCAAACCGAAAAGACCGGCATGCTCCACAACTCTAGCTTTACATGCGTATCCACTGATCCCAGTTCTCGCCACCTGTCTGTACCTGCCCTGTCCGTCGGGGATCTGCGAAGCATTCCATCTTCGGACAATCATAACTTTCACACCAAGACTCCGTTTGAGGAACCGTCTGGACCAACTTGCAGAGCATCTCGAAGACCATATTCTGTAACACTAACTCAGCATTTCGAGCACCTTTACCTGCTTTTCCACCTGGACCATTATGGGGTCTTTTTGGGCAAAAAAACCGCATTAGACATACACTTCTGCCACGACATGCTCTCTCAAGGCCTTCGTTCATGCTTTAGCACTTTGCCATGCGCATTCTAGCACCGTTTGCACTGCATAGCACACTTTATAGCGCGGACCAACTTTGGCTGCACCATCATTGCCCACCCCCCCGTTGAACATTCATGTTCAACCAAAATTAGCTTTATTGAACATGAAAGTTGCAACACTCTGCAAACACTCAACTACACTGGAAAACACACAACTATATGTACAATATGTATAATATGTACAAAACTGCATGTTTGTTACTCTTGAGTCCCTTCAAGTGGGTTGCCCAACTCCCCTGGTCACCATTTGATGCACATCGGGCACCACTCCTCTATCAAAGTACAGCTTGAGCCGTACACCATTTACCCTGTGCCTGAGAAGCTTACCATTGGCTCTCACCAGCTGATAGGTCCCATTCGGAAAGGCCTTTTGCACTTTGTACGGACCCATCCACTTCTTTTTGAACTTCTTCTGGAAGGTGAAGTCCAAGTAGCTCTCATACTTCATTACTAGATCCCCTTCTTCTATCTTTTTTTCTGGCAGACTCTCATTAACTTTGGACATTCTCCTTTCCCGTTGCTTCACATAGTAGTCTGTTGCTGCCTCTCTATCCATCTGCAATGCCTCAAGGCCGACAATCCTATCTTGTAAGACAGCTTGTGGAGTGGCATTGATGCGCCACATACCTTTCAAAGCACCCACTTGTGCATGCACTGGCAGCACTGCCTCCTTACCATAAACCAACTCAAATGGAGTAAAGTTGGTCGCCACTTTGTAGGACGTTCTGTAGGCCCATAGACACTTCTCTAGATTGATCTCCCATTCTGTCTCCTGCTTATATACATACTTTGTGAGCATTTTGATGATTTGTCCATTGGCACCCTCCACAAGACCATTGCATTGGGGATGATAAGGCGAGGAAAACCGATGCTGAATCTTTAGTTTTTCCACCAATGCCTGCATAAGCTTGCTTCTGAATCCTTGCCCTCTATCAGAAATGAGTACCCACGGTACTCCAAAACGGCAACAAATGTTATCGAAAACAAAGTGGGCCACAACTTGTGCATTTACCTCCTTCACAACTTTGGCCTCGACCCACCTGGTGAGGTAGTCGATGGCTACCACAACATATTTCTTGCCAGTTGTAGACTTAGGGAGTGGACCGATGGCATCCAAATTCCACTTTTCGAAAGCATTCTGAGCAATAATCGCTCCCTGTGACTCAGCTGTCAAACGCCTCTCTCCTATAGTCTGGCATTCATGGCAGGTCTTGCACCAATAGTGCACATCCTTCACTACTGAAGGCCACCAAAAACCCGCTCTCAACACTTGAAACAATACTTGACCTTTCCCCTGGTGTCCGCTCTCCTCATGACATTGCTCCAGCACCAAGTTAATCTCTTCTTTATAGAGCACTCTCCTTAGCACCCCGTCTCTGCCATAAGTCATTAGGTCTTCACCTATTAGTGTAAATTTGCGAGCTTTCTGAACTATCCTCCTCCTCTGTAGTTTAGAAAAACCTTGAGGAGATTGCCCAGTACTAAAAAAATCTTCCACTTCCTTCAAGGACTCCCTACCTGTGTATGTGGCCGGGGCCACATATATACCTGCAACATGTACCTGCACCTTACTGCTTGCTAGCTGGTATGCCTCTTGATTGTGCTCTCTCTTCACATGCTTGAACTGGATTTCTCTAAAGAACTTCAACAACTTCTTGATGGCAAAGAACCAATGTTTTAAGGAATCGCGTTTTACTTGCCATTGGCCTAGCAGTTGCTTGATGACCAATAACGCATCACCTTTGACCACCAACCTAGAAATGCCGAACTCGATGCATTGTTTCAAACCTAGATGGAGAGCGAGATATTCTACTTCATTGTTGGTATGAAAATCCTCCAAATCATAGGCTTTTGAGAAGATTACCTTGCCGTGTGGATCGTGTATCACCACACCTCCCCTAGCTTTCTTTATCACCCTTCTATATGCACCATCAAACCACATGGTAAAAGCTCCCATCAGGTTGGGCTCCTCTTTGGCTTCATCTCGCACCACTCTTGGATAAATTGGCAAATCCATCCCCTTGCTGACCAAAATGTCCTCCAAATGGGACCGACTTGTATGGTCAATCTTGATCTCAAACTCAAATTCCTACAACTCTATCACCCACTTCATGATCCGCTTCCCTGGATTTAAGTGTAGTACTATTTTCGGCAATAGATTGTTAGCCGTCAACACATAAAACTTACGCACAATGAGGTGCACTTTGAACTTTCTACAAGCAAAAACCAATGCCATGACCCACTGCTCCGCTTCAGTGTAAGTCACATCTCCAGGACTTATCACCCTAATTTCAAAGTAGATAGGCTTATAGCTCCTTCCTACCTTTTGCAGTAACACCGCCCCAATAGCCACGGTACCTACCGTCATTGACATATAGAAATCATCCTCTTGGCTTGGAGGGCACACAGTTGGTAGCTGACACAAAATTTCTTTCACCCTATCAAAAGCTTTTTGAGCATCTTCATCCCATTCAAAACCATGCACCTGTTGAGCCCTCTTTTGGAGAGGATACACATACTGTGACAGCATCCAAAAGAAATGCGACAAATACTTTAGCTTATGTACAAAGGACGCCAAGCCTTGCGCACTAGAGGGAGGCTCCATTAATACTAGCGCCTTGACCTTTTCCGGATCCGCCTCAATTCCATTCTGTGACACCACATGACCTAGCAATTGCGCTCGAGGTTGTGCTAGCTTGCACTTCTTAGGGTTTAATTGACCTCCTTCTTCGTCCAGCCTTTGAAAACATAGCCGGAGCTTTGAAAAATGATCCACCCTTGAGCTATAACACCCAATGTCATCCATGAAAACCCCAATGAATCTGCCCAAGTAGGGACCAAACACCCTATTCATCCAATCTTGGAAGGTGGCATAGGCATTCACTAAACCAAATGGCATCATACGATAGGCAAAGCATCCCCATGGAGAGATAAATGTCGTCTTCAGCTGATCTTCAAGAGAAATCCCTATTTGAAAGTACCCTGAAAATCCATCCATAATAGAGTACCTCTCATGACCGGCCACCTGATTTAAGATTTCATCTTGGAACAGCAGCGGGTAGTGATTTCTCTTGGTTGCCACATTCAATGTCTTGTAATCGACACACACCCGCCATTTTCCATTCTTCTTAGGGGTGATAACCACTGGAGAAACCCACTCCGACTCCTTCACGGGGTATATGATACCTGCATCTAACAACTGGTTAATCTCCTGTCAAAGAGCCTCCTTCTGAATTTCCCCTAACCTCCTTAGCCTCTGTGCCTTTGGTTTGCACCCTTCTTTAAGAACTATCTTGTGCTCTGCACCCTTTGCTCCTCGTAGATCCTCGTACTTCGTTGCAAATAAATTTGGAAAAGAGGAACACAGATCCACATAGCCTTCTCTCTCTTCCCTGGTCAAATATTTGCTTAGCATAGCAGTTACCTCCTCCACACCTATGCCACCAACCTGCGTTCGCACCTCCCCTTTTGCATGGGAGCCTTCAACAGTGACCCCAAACAAGTCGGCATCTATCTTTAGCATATCATCCTCGCTTTACTCTTCCTCAGTATCTGTGTAGCCCTCATCATAGGCTGTCTCCATCTCGTACTGATAGCTTGTTGTATCATCTTTATCTTTTTCTACCACGGGGTGAAAACGGCTCTCTTTGGTCTTTAAATCAAGCGCCACCTGTCTCCCTCTTTCCTTGTCAGGCAAGGTGAACACCCTACTCCCCCAATCCTGCTTAGCCCCTATTGCAAGTAGCCATGGCCTACCCAAGATGATTGGATAAGCATTATCACCCGCTGACGGGGGCAAAGCGAACCCCGAACCCCGACGGCCTCTAAAACACCGATGACCGAATGGCGCACCTCGAGCCTGTCATGGTAAAGCAAACAGGGGGGGCACCACCTAGCTTCAACGGCTAGGACACAAACAACACACCACCATAACAAAGTTTTCATCCAAGAGAGATGGATGCTTGGGAGTAATGATGAAAAGGAAAGGGAATGAGATCAAGTGAGAGAGAGAGAGAGAGAGTGAGAGTATAGCGGCACGAATCTGCACACCCTTCACACATACACAAGCTCACTCCAAAACACAAGACTAGGTGGCGATTCCGCACACCTCACATGGGCAAAACATTGCAAGAAAACATACTCACAAAACCTCAAGTTTTATTTAGAGAATTAGGCGATGAAATGGGGAGCATAGGGTAGGGAAATGAGAAGGGAGAGAGTGGTAGAGCACATGGCGGATAGGTGGGAGTTGATGGCGAAGACTCGCACGAGGGTTATGGCCATCATCCTTCATTTAGTTTTGCCCTCCATCTTCCATAGCCAAGGGTGTAGAGGTCATGCTCAAGACGAGCATGGTGATTGCGGTGATGGTGATGGTGTGGGTGTGTGTGTGTGCACTAGGCACACACACAGTGCATAGTGTGTTCTTTGGTGATGTTGTGTGTTTTTGTGTGATGGTGACCCCTCTTTATATAGGGGAGGAGGGGGGAGAAATTCTAGAATTTAGAAATGAAGAAATCATTATCTACATAGGCCATGTGACTGTGGGCCCCACTTGTCTGGCTGTGTGTATATGTGCCAGAACAGCAGTCTCATGAGAGAGAGACTAAGAGAAAGAGATGGGTTGATGAAAAAAAGTGAGAGGTGACATGGAGAATAAAGTAATTACAAGAGGGGAGAGAGAGGAGTGTGTTCAGAGGTGAATCTGTGTGCAGATGTGTGTGAACACAAGAAAAATCAGGTAACCACCGGGTGGGGATGGGTCTGTGGGCACCTTTTTTAGTGAAACTGAGTGTGTGTGAGTGTGGGGGAGGTTATTTAGCTACAAGACAAGAGACATGGCGCCCTTTAGAGAGAGGGGGGGGTATTTGGGTCATGGGATATGATAGGAGAGAGAAAGGGGGGGTGGGGTATACTATTTTGGAAGATAGGGTAAGTTGCATGTGAGTTAGGGTGCATTATTGGTGAGTTAGAATGCATTATTGGTGAGAGGTGGGGTAGCTTGAGGGGAGAGAGAAAGGAGAAAGGACAAGGGGAAGAGAGAGGGGGTTGACCTTTTGAGTGGAGGAGAGGAAAAGGGACACCCGACGGGGCAACAGTGAAGAAAAAAGAGGCAAGGTGGGGATGGGCTACCCGCAAGCATGAGGTGGCCTATTTTACCTTTCTTATATATTTACATAATCATACTTTATTTTTTTCTTACTTTTTCCAATGCCTTTTATCACTCCCTCCCTAAGAGGGGGTTTTCATGGGGTGGGGACGAGAGAAGAGGGGTATGGGAGCTTGGCTTGTGAAAAGCCCCCATCATTAGCCCTCCCCTTTTGGCTAGAGGCATTCATGTCTCTAGCTCATTTGTTTGATCATTATTGTCGGAGGTGGCGGCTGATGGTGTGTCCTCATCTGGAATGTCAATTGGTGGAGCCTGGTCAAATCGAAGAAAATAAGGTTTAAGTCGCCAACCATTTACCCTGGTTTTATGAAGTTTTCCATCAGCCTCCATAAGCTGGTAGCTTCCATTGGCATACTTTTTCCTGACGATGAAAGGACCTTCCCATCGGAGTAGGAGTTTCTTATCCTTCCGCGTGTCGAAGCGATTGTCATAGCGGAGCACCAACATTCCTTTCTTCAATTCTTTTTTCCGGAGATGCTCATTAAAGCTAAGCCGTCTATGCTCTCCTTGTGCTGCATAATAATTTATTGCTTCTTCTCTGTCCAGCTGCAGTCTTTCCAAGTTGATGATGTGATCTCTCAAATGCATGTTGGGCTGTTGAAGCTGGCTTGCGATTACTCTGAGACTTTGTAGTTGCACTTCAATGGGCAAGATTGCTTCCTTACCAAATACTAGATGATACGGTGTGAATCCCAAGGATGTACGAAATGAAGTTCTGTAGGCCCATAAAGCTGGTAGTAGATACTTATCCCAGTCTCCAGGATGATTGTTTACCTGCTTGGTAATCATTTTAGAAACCATTCCATTTACCTTTTCAACTAGGCCATTACATTGAGGGTAATATGGTGAAGAGTGCCTCCTTGTAATGCCCAGTTTCTGCATTAATTCTCCTACCAAGTCTGCTCTGAAACCTGGCCCTCTATCAGAGATGATCTCTAAAGGTGTGCCAAACCTACAGCATATGTGATCGTAGATAAATTTAGCTACCTCTACCGCTGTGATTCTAGTGGTGGCTGTAGCCTCTGCCCATCTAGTCATGTAGTCGACCCCCATGATAATGTAGAATTTTCCTGAGTTGGCCCTAGGTAATGGCCCAATGGCATCGATACCCCATTTTTCAAATGGGCCATATGAGAGAATAGGTGTCTGTGGTTCAGGCATAAGTGACCTAGTGCCGGCCTTTTGACACAACTTACATGTTTTGCACCAGTGGTGTACATCACGGTTGAGGCTAGGCCATATGAAGCCTGCCTTCAAGATTTTCCTACTTGTTATGTCTAGGACAAAGTGACCACCACAAACCCCGTCGTGACAGCTAGCAATTACTCCCGTGATTTCCTGAGAGAGAGGGACCTTCCTGAGTATTTGGTCCTTACCCTTACAGTACAAACCGTCATTGATGAGTCGATACCTTGTGGCCTTCCGCGTCATCCATTGCTTCTGTCCCTTTGTTAAATCTGATGGGCATTCCCCTGTTTCCAAAAAATGCATGATGTCAGGCAAGGCATCACTGCCTTGAAATAGAGGAAGCTTTAGTTTTATTGCTCCAACCACCACTTCCTGTAGTCTTTCACTTGCTAGGGCATCTGCTTCTTGGTTTTGAGCCCTTGGGATATGGTGTATTTGAACTTCTTCAAACTTACCCAACAAGGTTTTTACACCACTTAAGTGAGTCCTTAAACTAGGATTCTTGCATGTCCATGCTCCATTTACTTGCCTTACCAGAAGTAGAGCATCCCCAAATACATTAAGGCGTTGTACACCTTGCGAGACGCACCATTGTAGACCCTTGGTTAGTGCTGCATACTCAGCTTCATTGTTAGAATGTGAATCTAACAATTGGCCCAACGAAAATACCTTTGTCACTTTGTCATCAAAGACCACTATGCCTGCAGCTGCTTTGTCGGACGCTCGCTTGTAGGCTCCATCAAAGTAGAGAGAGTATGCTCCTTCTACCATCGGTGGTACTGGAGGTAATCGGACTTCTCCTTCCTTAGATTGCTTCTCCTTCCTTTCAAAGACTTGGTAGGTCATGAGTCCCCCCAAACTTGCCCTTGTCGTGCTTTCTACCTGTACCGTGTAGTCAAACTCTTGCAGACGAACTAGCCATTTAGTAATTCTAGCAGACACATCCATGTGTTGTACAACATAGGGAAATATTTCATCCGTGGTTAGAATCACAAATTGCTTAGGCAGCAAATATGACCTAAACTTTGTAGTTGCAAATCTAAGAGCTAGGACTAAGTGTTCCACATGGGTGAAACCTTTCTCTCCTGCTGTCATCATTCGACTAGAGAAGTAGATTGGCCTCATGAAAGATGTCGTCATATCCTTTTGGAGTAGCACAACCCCCAATGAGTCATCACCAACACTTGAGGTGACATAGAATTTTTCATCCCACTTAGGTGGTGAGATAGTTGGCAAAGTGGCTAAGACCTCCTTTACCTTGTTGTAGTGATGTTCGCTTTCCTCGTCCCAAGTGAAAGTTGATCTTTGAGTGAGTTGTTGCAGTGGTAGAACAAGTTGTGATAGTAGATGTATGAATCTACTTAAGTACCTCACCTTCTGTAGAAAAGAGACCAGTTGACGTGCGGTCGTTGGTGAAGGTAGGGCTATGAGTGCGGACACCTTACTTGGGTCGGGGTTGATACCTTTTGCTGAAATTTCATGGCCTAGTAGAATGACTTTACTCTCCCCAATGTGGCATTTATCCACATTTAATTGCCCACCTAGGCTCTGCAACCTGGCCAAACCTTCAGTTACCTTTTCTAAATGTGAAATACGGGAGCTATATATACAAAAATCATCAATGAACACTCTTATGGATGTTCCAAAGAACGGTTGAAAAACATATGTGACATATCTTTGGAATGTGGCAGGTGCATTTGTGAGACCAAATGGCATAACCCTGTATGCAAAACAACCCCATGGCGTGATAAAAGTGGGTTTTAGCTGATCTTCCAAGGCTATGCGTATTTGAAAGTATCCAGAATAACCATCACAGACGGTATAGCATTCAAAACCCGCTACTTCATTCAGAATTTCATCCAAGAAAGGGAGAGGAAAGTGGTCTCTCTTTGTAGCTGCATTTAGTGGTTTGTAGTCAACACAGACCCTCCACTTACCATTCTTTTTAGGCGTCACCACTACGGGTGACACCCATTCTGAGTTTTCTACAGGATAGATGAATCCCGCCTCTAGCAATTTCCTTACCTCGACCAAGAGTGCATTTTCTTGTATGACCCCCAGTCATCGTAGCTTTTGCACAACTAGTTTTACCCCTTCCTTCAGCTTAATATGATGTTCCACCACTGTAATGCCTGTGATTCTTTCATAGTTGTCAATGAACAAGTTAGGAAATCCCATCAACATTTGCAAAAAACTATCTTTCTCCTCAAGTGTTAATTCCGTAGACAACATACCCTTCAACCTACTTCCTCCTAGGCCAGGTGATTTGCTCTCTTCTTCATTGGGTTGCCCTTTTGGTGATGGATCACTAGTTGTGCTTACCCTTTGTGGATCCTTCATAATGATACCCATCACATCAATGGAACTGTCACTTTTGTCGGTGGATGTGGTCTCCTCCTCAGAACTGGAAGATTCGCTAGTGGTTTCATCTGCCGATGTTTCCAGATTCATTTGCTTCTGCTTTCCAATCCTCATATCGTAGTAGATTGTCTCCCCTTTCTTACCGGTCATGCGTAGAAGGCCAGTACCCCAGTCCTGTTTTGCCTTCATGGCCATCAACCATGGCCTTCCCAAAATTAGTGGATAGCCCTCCCCCTTAGTAGGCATTACAAAAACATCTACCTCTACCTCAGTGTTGAAAGCTTTGATTTTCACGGCACTTACCACACCCACACACTTTACTTTTGCGTTGTTTGCCATCTTTGCCTTGCATGGAGAAGGCCTGTCAACCTCGAGCCCTAATCGAAGCATCATAGCTTCACTCATTACACAGATTTGTGCACCTCCATCAATGTAGGTGTTTCCAACCCTCTTTCCTTTTATGTTTACATCGACAATTGGAAGGATGTCATCCATGTTGCATCCCGAAATTGCTCTGGCTACCTTTGTTTTGGAGCGTCTTGTACTTACCATTTTAGACCATTGTCGCCTTACTTTTGGTGCAAGATGTAGCAGCTGTGGCCATGTAATCTTCTGTCCTTGATCTGCCACATCCAATGTTAGATCATACGGCTTAGAACTTTCCCCTAGCTGGAAGTCGGTGATGCCCAATTTCCGTCGTGGCTTGGATGGCCTCTTGCTAGTTTCTCCTCTCATGCTTCTCTCATCATCTGATTGTGTAGCCTTCTCCCTCCTAGCTCTTTTCACAGTCATGGCCTCAAGTAGTTCGAAAAAGGTTACCTTCTCCTTAACCTTGTCCCTCTCCTTTGCTCTGGGTGGATCCACTACTACGGCTTTTCCTTTCTCTTCTAGCCTTATGATGTTTACAGGGCGATCAGGTGGTGGGGCTGGTGGAAGAGGTGTAATGGATGCTTGTAGTGGTGTCTGGGGTGGACGTAGACTTTGTGTTGGTGGGGGTGGTGCTCGGGGTGGGGGTGTTCTTTCTCTAGGGGGTGACAATTGGTTCCTCCTACCTCCTCTATTATAGTTTTGTCGTGGTTTGGGACAGTAGTACATACCGTGACCGTCTTCTCCGCAGTTGTAGCAATGATACTCCCTCTTTTGTCGTCGTGCTCTTCTAGGGTCTTGATCTCTTTCTTGACTCCTCCCTTGTTGTATTAAGTGGACAGACAAATTCTGCAGTTGGTCAGTAATATGGGCCAACATATCTTGTTGATCATCTCTTACCCCAAGAGCCGGTGGTGGTGGTGGAATGGTGGTTGTCGTAGTTGTTGGTCGACACGATGCTCCTGATTCTGTTGACTCGGTTTCTTTGGCTTTCATTCGCAGCTTCTTGTCCTTAAGGCGAGCAATCTCAACGGCTAACTCGTACGTAGCCGGGAATCTACCTTTCACCTTCTCCTTGAGAAGCGGCCATAAGCCATGCGTGAACCGATCTTTTTTTAGGAAATCGGGTGCAGCTTCCCCCCTTGCCAATGACTCAACCCACAGTTCACACAAATCCACAAATTTGGACTCATAGGTGGCATATTCTAAAAGACCCTCCTGCTTCAAGTCTCTCAACTTGTCCCACAACTTTTCTGAAGTGGTACCTCCCCCAAAGCGCCTCTTAAAAGCGGTTTTTAAGGGTTCCCAGTCATCCTTGGTTGCTTGTGGAAGTGCATTGTACCATGATCTAGCTTCTAGCTTCATGAGATGCTTAAAGATTCTAACCCGGGATTCATCCGTATCTTTGTTGCTCACTACACATGCTACTTCAAAGTCATCTAGGAAGTCTGTTACCAAATCCTCCCCCGTCTTTCCTTTAAATGTTGGAAATGCTACACTTGCCATGATTACTGAGAGAGAGCTAGAAAGACACACTGCTTAACTTGCAAACGTTTTTTTCTTCTTTACAAGGAGGCGTGTACACCCTCTTATACTAGGACATAGATTAAAACTTCAAACGGTACATTGCCTTGTACCAAAGGTGGGACAAATGGTTGATCTGATGCCAGAACCTCAAAAAATTGCTCCCCACCCAGCATGGTGTCAATGATGTGCTGGTAGTGAGCCTTCAAATCCAGTATTACCTTGATTGAGCATACACGTGTTGGTATGTGTGATCTGTCTTGAGGTAGGTTGTACTGATTCATGTGAAGCTTAGAGGTGCTTAGTCACTGTCCAAGCTTGTGGGAGAGGGTGGTGTTCTTTCCTGAAACAAACTCAGTAGATCCCTAGTTTCTCTAGTGAGAGTGTGAGCCAATGCTTCCGTTATCTGTGCTACAGCATTAGGTGCGACTTGAAAACTGACTGTGATAATTACCTCGGTGACTTGAGTTACCTGATTCTCAAAGTAGAATAGTTTTGATTCTCTATTGTGTAGAGCTCCTTCCATTTTGTTGTTGTGGGTTGGTTGTAGGTTGCGGACATGGTTTCGACCTTCTCCTTCTTCTTCTTGGCACTTGGCCTATGTATATCCACTGGGTTTTGTGTGTTGGTTGACTCTCCCACTGCAAATCGATTACCGTTACGCCTGGCGCTCGAGCTTCGATGGAGATGCGGAGTTCGTCTAGTTGTGCTTCGAGCTATTCTTCTTCTGTCGTCCAATTAGCAAATCCTGCTAGCCATTCATCCATTCACAATAGTTTAAGGGTTTCAGTCTTGTAAACTGAAGGGTTTCATGAAAAGATCCTCAGTGGGGGCACCAAATGACGGGGGCAAAGCGAACCCCGAACCCCGACGGTCTCTGAAACACCAGGGACCGAATGGCGCGCCTCGAGCCTTTCATGGCAAAGCAAACAGGGGGGGCACCACCTAGCTTCAGCGGCTAGGACGCAAACAACACACCACCATAACAAAGTTTTCATCCAAGAGAGATGGATGCTTGGGAGTAATGATGAAAAGGAAAGGGAATGAGATCAAGTGAGAGAGAGAGAGAGAGAGAGAGAGAGAGAGAGAGAGAGAGAGAGAGAGAGAGAGAGAGAGAGTGAGAGTATAGCGGCGCGAATCCGCACACCCTTCACACATACACAAGCTCACTCCAAAACACAAGACTAGGTGGCGATTCCGCACACCTCACATGGGCAAAACATTGCAAGAAAACATACTCACAAAACCTCAAGCTTTATTTAGAGAATTAGGCGATGAAATGGGGAGCATAGGGTAGGGAAATGAGAAGGGAGAGAGTGGTAGAGCACATGGCGGATAGGTGGGAGTTGATGGCAAAGACTCGCACGAGGATTATGGCCATCATCGTTCATTTAGTTGCCCTTCATCTTCCATAGCCAAGGGTGTAGAGGTCATGCTCAAGACAAGCATGGTGATTGCG
This sequence comes from Adiantum capillus-veneris, assembly GCF_014529385.1. Lineage (NCBI taxonomy): Eukaryota > Viridiplantae > Streptophyta > Polypodiopsida > Polypodiales > Pteridaceae > Adiantum > Adiantum capillus-veneris. Next base: position 102,100,113 of record NC_140953.1, read on the forward strand.
GTGATGGTGATGGTGATGGTGTGCGTGTGTGTGTGTGTGTGTGTGTGCACTAGGCGCACACAGTGCATATTGTGTTCTTTGGTGATGTTGTGTGTTTTTGTGTGATGGTGACCCCTCTTTATATAGGGGAGGAGGGGGGAGAAATTCTAGAATTTAGAAATGAAGAAATCATTATCTACATAGGCCATGTGACTGTGGGCCCCACTTGTCTGGCTGTGTGTATATGTGCCAGAACAGCAGTCTCATGAGAGAGAGACTAAGAGAGAGAGATGGGTTGATGAAAAAAAGTGAGAGGTGACATGGAGAATAAAGTAATTACAAGAGGGGAGAGAGAGGAGTGTGTTCAGAGGTGAATCTGTGTGCAGATGTGTGTGAACACAAGAAAAATCAGGTAACCACCGGGTGGGGATGGGTCTGTGGGCACCTTTTTTAGTGAAACTGAGTGTGTGTGAGTGTAGGGGAGGTTATTTAGCTACAAGATAAGAGACATGGCGCCCTTTAGAGAGAGGGGGGGGTATTTGGGTCATGGGATATGATAGGAGAGAGAAAGGGGGGGTGGGGTATACTATTTTGGAAGATAGGGTAAGTTGCATGTGAGTTAGGGTGCATTATTGGTGAGTTAGAATGCATTATTGGTGAGAGGTGGGGTAGCTTGAGGGGAGAGAGAAAGAAGAAAGGACAAGGGGAAGAGAGAGGGGGTTGACCTTTTGAGTGGAGGAGAGGAAAAGGGACACCCGGCGGGGCAACAGTGAAGAAAAAAGAGGCAAGGTGGGGATGGGCTACCCGCAGGCATGAGGTGGCCTATTTTACCTTTCTTATATATTTACATAATCATACTTTATTTTTTTCTTACCTTTTCCAATGCCTTTTATCACTCCCTCCCTAAGAGGGGGTTTTCATGGGGTGGGGACGAGAGAAGAGGGGTATGGGAGCTTGGCTTGTGAAAAGCCCCCATCACCGCTTTCATCACAAAGAAATTGATTAGACACTCAATGCCCATCACTTTCACTCTTACGTCTTAAGCCACGCCCAAACACCTGGCCTTGGTATGGTTAGCCATCCTCATGCTGAGGGCGAGCTTTTTGAAATGGGGCCTGTAAACCCAAACCAATGGGCCTACCCTCACAAAATGTTCGTAAAGAGGTACGCACACTACTTGGGGCACCACCTTCTTTTGGGAGTGGAGAAGGAAACCAATCAAAATAACACTTGCACTCACCCACTCAAGCAACACGGTTTGAAAATCCCCTTACTCTATATACACTTTGGACACTTGAACACCATCAACGATTATGCAACCCAATGCCGTGCATCAAATGAAATATGAAGTTTGTGGAATAGCATTCACCTTCTTCCCATAAGAATACCCATAATACATCCAAACTCCTCCTCTCTCAAGCACTCATCAAAAAATCATGCGCACAAGACTTTCCTCTCAAACACACAAGAGAATCACTCACAAATTAACACACTTTGCATAGAGAGCTCATCTCCATCTATGCAATGCCGTGACACAAATAAAATCACCATGAGAGGTAGCCACATGCATATGTAATGAAGCAAAAGAGAGTTGGAGTGAGAAATTTATTTAGACCAATTGAATAAGTGTGGAGAAACAAACCAATGGTAAATTGAGAATAGAACACTTACTTGATTTCTCGCACACCTTTTAAGGGGAGGACAGACGCTGGTTAACCATCACGAATTGTGATGCTTGAAAGTTTTGAAGATGATTTAATGATCACTAACATAACCATGAGAGAGATCATGATGTATTTACAAGTTATTGAGGTGCTACAAATGATTTATTGGGTTGATGGAGTAAGAGATTGTAGAATAGAAAGAGTGGAGGATAGTGTTGTACTTCCTCCAAAGAGGAGGGTTAGGAGGGAGGATGTGAAAGAGGGAGAGTTGGGGTTTTCTCTACTATTGATCAAGAAACAACATGAAGTTGAAAATATAGGTGTGTGTCCTTGAGTCTCTCCAAGGGGGGCTATTTATAGTTGTGTAGGAGTGGGATTATGCTACACTTAATTAGGGTGAGTGATTAGCCCTAATTAAGTGTCCTTTGACCACTCATTGAATATTGGACATAAAAGGGACTATTTATTCACCAAAAATATCATTTTAGACCGTGAAGTCTCCATAGAGGTGCATAATGTAGGTGGGCCCCACCATGAGGCCCTACGGGTGGCTCCTGCGGGGTATCTCAACTTGTCTGTCTTGGCATTTAGAAAGAATCTTTAGGTTGGTCCCATCACATGCAAGTGACCTTGAACACTCATTGCTCTTCTAGAAGATGAGTAGGGGAAAAATAAGATCTCACCCTCTTGATTTACTTGACTTACAGTTCCCTTTTGCTGCGAATCTGACAGATTTACACTATTTTGACCATAACTTTTTACTTGTAGCTCGGAATGACATGCTTCAAAAGGCAAATTTGACCTTCTCAACATGTTTGATATGAATTTGGACTATTCTTCACGCCCATGCACCAAGGAATTCGGTTTGTAAGGTCCACACTAGGCTAGGGAACCTTTTGCTTTCAAGTCTTCTTGTATGGGCCCTTTGCTTGTATGCATCCAAGGGGAATCATGCTTTTTCAAAAGGCTATGATGCTTAAACAAATAGAGGAGGGACCAATATTATTTGCTTGTGAAAAGAATATACAATTGGAGTCTTTTGAAAGGAGAAAAACTATATGTATATTCTTAAGAGATATTGGGCCACCTATGTAGGGGGCATAGAAGACTTGTAGAGAGGGACCATAATCTTTGGTAAAGACAAGTTGTTAACCCTCACGGCACACGGACACCCATCACCTACGACGGACGTGTATTATGTATTTGGTAGAGTCAGGTACCGGGCTTGTCGGACCAATAGGGAAAGGTAGAGTGATCGCCGATGAGAGGCGCACTTTAACTTGGACATTCAAGGGATTAGTTGGTTAAGCATGGGCGCCCAAGTGTGAATGGGGTGAGCTCCTATAAAAGCCAACTAAACCTAATTTTTACTCATTCTCTCATTTGTGCAATTGAAGAGTGCTCTTGCTCCATCTCCATCTTCTTCTTCTTCACCTCCTTGTGTGTGTGTGTGTGAGAGAGAGAGAGAGAGGGAGAGTGTGTGTGCGATCGAGCATTACGAAGGCACGACGGCGGCGAAGCGGTTGAGCGCGGCACGACTGCAGCTTCTTCTTCATCGCGGCGAGGAATCCACCACGAAGGCGAGCGTAGAGCGGTGAGTGACACACCCTTTGTTTTCTTGAGCTTGCTAGTTTAGGCTTGTTGTGTGCTTGGAGCCGTTTGTGGCTCGCACACGGTGTATTGGCAAGTCCCTTGCTTCGACAGTGCGGCAAGGAGCGCACACAAGTGGAGAGTTGATTTCCATGGTAATTTATCTATATGGGATGGAAGATGGATATATTATTTTTCTACTACTAATTCACAAGAGGTAAGAAAGTTTGGGGGTAGATAGTTGCTTATTGTATGCTTACTTTTATTTACAAAGCAAAAAATAAAAGGGTGGTAATATAAATATATGACTAAGGTGACATTTTTGGGAAGAGTACAATGTATGTGTCGCCACAAAGGTTAAACGAAGAGGGGGAATTTACTCTAGATAACTTAATAGCGTAGAAAAATATATACACATATGAGGAAGAGGACGTTGAGTAGGCTGACAAATGTTGCAAAAAGATGGTTACCATTTTATGCCACTCATATTAGCCCTCCCCCAAGCCTAGAGATATTCATATCTTTAGGAGGACGGTGTTGCTTTTTTTTTCTCTTTTTTTTGTCATTTTTCCTTTTCCACTTTTTTTTTTTTTTTGCAATAGGAGGAGTGTCATGCACTCTTTTACTCCACTAGACCTGCTTTTCATTACCTCAATCCCATAAATTGGAGATGGGAGGGTTGCCTTGGGTATGTTCAGATTCCAAAGCTGGTGCTTCTTTGCACATGAAAAGCTTTAAAAATAGGTGGAGCATTTGCCAAGCCGAAGGGAGCCATGCCAATTTGGAGCTTAGACGATGTAGGCAGATGACTGCCTATCAACGGATTGATACGTCGAAAGTAGGGCTTTAATCTCCATCCATTGACTCTGGTCTTGTGGAGTTTTCCTGATAAATCTTCTAATCTGTAACTACCATTCCTAAACTTTGTTTTTATCATGAAAGGTCCCTCCCATCTTTGCAAAAACTTTTTGTCAAGTCGAGTATCAAGTCGGTTATCATAGCGAAGAACCAACATACCTTCCTTCAATCCTTTCCCCTTGAGCTTCTTGTTGATTTTGTCCCTTTGGCTTGTCGCTTTGGTGATGTAGTGATCAATGGACTCTTCTCTATCTAGCTCAAGTCGTTGGAGATCTAAGATCCTTTCATGTAGAACCTCTTTTGGTTTTTTTGCCACTCTTGCAAGAACACGCAAACTTGAGAGCTCTACCTCAATGGGGAGAAGTGCATCCTGTTCATAAACTAGATGAAAAGGGGTGAATTGGGTAGATACCTTGAAAGATGTCCTATACACCCAAAGAGCAGCCGTCAAATGGCGATCCCAATCATTAGGCCGGTCCACAATCTGCTTAGAAATGATCTTACATATCATTCCATTCACTTTTTCCACCAATCCATTGCATTGAGGATAGTAGGGTGTGGAATGCAGGTGTTTCACTTTTAACCTCCTCAAGAGATCATTCAGAAGGTCAGCCCTAAAACCCAGGCCTCAATCTAATAAGATTTCTAGGGGTGTTCCAAACCTACTACAAATATGGTCAAAGATAAACTTTGATACCTCTTCAGATGTGATTCGGGTTGTGCTTGTTGCTTCCGCCCATCGTGTCATATAGTCAACACCCATGATGATGAAAACCTTCCCTGTAGAAGTACGAGGTAGGGGACCTATTGCATCCACACCCCACTTTTCAAAAGGGCCATAAGATATTATTGGGACTCGAGGCTCATATGTTAGTCGTCTATCCCCAGCAATTTGGCATGGCTTACATGCCTTACACCAATATTGGACATCATGATGTAAGATCGGCCAAATAAACCCTGCTTGTAAAATCTTCCTACTTGTAATATCTTGAGAAAAGTGACCACCACGGACATCATCATGACATGAAAGAAGAATTTTCTCTATCTCTTGCACACCTGGTACTCTCCTCAAGACCAAATCTTTCCCTTTGTGATATAAATCATCCCCAATCAACTGGTAAGGTGTGGCCTTCTTTACTAGTCTATGTCTTTGCACCTTGTCTAAGTGTTTGTGTAACATTTAATGGCCTAATAACTTATGTGTAGCGGAAATTAGCATGAACATAGTGGGCATTTCATTAGAATAGATTCCTAATGAGAATTACAAGAGTGCTTGGGTGGAGAGAGCAACAAAAAGCTTAACACCTAGTTAGATAGCATCGACAATACTTTCAAAAGAGAGAGAAATTAAGCTATTGACAACAGTTGAGGACCGGATTTGCATGGAGCCGGTCCCCCCTCCAAAAGGCTTTGTATTATGGTTTCTCCCATCAAGAGAGACATTGTACAATACAATTCTTTGTGTTCCTTCAAGACTAGCTAGTGCAATGAAGATGGAAGCTTCATACACCAATCAAAACACTTAATCAAACACAACTTGAATTATCCCCGTTCTCATACCCAAGACCTCACACACCTTCGAAGATGGTGAGAGCTAGCAGGGTATGAGAGTAGATTGAGAGGAAGAAGGAGTATCTTACGAGAAAGATGTACATCTCCTCACATAATCACTCATATTAGCATAGCTTAGCTTAGTAATTAGCTTGGTAGAGGAGATGAGCATGCATTGAAGCTTGGATCTTGGTTGGATTTGCATCCACATGCCAAGAGAGTGTTGATGTAGGCTTCTATCTCACAAGCTTGGAGTAGGTGATGAGCTCTCCATTAAAGCATGGGAGGAGATAGAGTATTCTTCCTTCCCACATGGTCAAGTGTGAGTGTGTGTGTGTCAATGCCAAGCAAAAATCAGCCCCCTCTCTCTCTTGGGCGAGCACTAGCTGCTAATTTGGTCTGGCTTTTGCCTCATTGGACCTCCCCAAGTCAAGCCAATAGGTATTAAGCAGCATAAGTGATAACCTTCAGACATGTGTCCCCCTTTCCCCTTTTGTGAGAGCTTTAGGTAATTAAATAAGTAAACTAAACTCTCATTGGACCCCTTTGTCTTCTGGCCAATAGAAATCAGGCAAGCCATGGGGCTTCTGAATGCTCATTGGACCCTTTGGGAGACTGCCCAATAGTCTTCTAGGAGACTTAATTCTCATTGGTTTCTTTTATTAAATGTTTTTAAATTAATTAAACTACATTTACTCTAGCTTAATTCTCATTGGTCCACTTCAAGGGTCTTCCAATAGGAATTGGGCACACCTTGTGGGCATCTGGCCTAGGGAGCTGACATGTGTCCCTCATTCCCTTTGTGTAAAGGGAGCCTGTGTGTGTGTGTGTGTGTGTGTGGCTTTCTCTCTCATCCCCTACCTTTGGGGCTCGCCCCCTCCCATGTAGGGACGTGCAAAGACTTTTAGGGCACACACAAAGCATCCAATTTTCCCTAGGGTTGACCTATGGACACAACCTTTGAATTTTGGAACCTTAGCATTTTGGAAGTCTTAATGGGCTGAACCTTAGGGTCTTTTTAGCCCATTGTTGCACATGGCTCTTTTGCAGATGGCCCCCCCTTTGGATCCCTATTTTCCCTCCTTTGGATCCCTACTGTGGCCGGTCTGCAGGCTTAACCAATATTCTAGCTTTTTCTCCCTTGGCACTTCCCCACATTAAATGATCAGTTTAATATGAGAAAATCATTTAGGAGAATTAGATATCGATTATTATGACAGTTTGGGACACTCACCTGCTTGTAGAAAGAAGATAATGTCTTTTAGCTCCTCAATTGACCTTGATATTTTGGTTCATATAGTTTCACACCTCCTACCGCCATTTGAAGCTTTTCATTTGCGAGTAAGTCTGCTTCCTTGTTATGAGTTCTCACCATGTGTTGTAACTGTGTTTCTTTAAAACCCTTCATCAAAGCTCTTACACTACTAAGCCACTCAAACAATGTACGATTCTTGCACTTCCAAGTCCCTTGGATTTGCCTGACCACTAGCAAAGAATCACCTTTTATAATAAGTCTTTGTATGCCTAATTCTTTGCATTCTTCTAACCCAAGGGTTAGAGTAGCATACTCAGCCTCATTGTTGGAGTGAACATTGGGTAGAGTGATACCTTTTCTAACCATTACCTCCTTTTGTGGGTTCAAAATGATGATCCCCCCTGCTGCTTTGTCTTGTTGGCGTTGATAAGCTCCGTCAAAGCATAAAGTATGGGAATTATCAATCTCCTTCACTTTGAGCTGTTTTGAGCCTTCCTCTCTTTGTAGTCGTGATGCTTCCCTTTCTCTCACTTTGTAGGTGAGAATGTCTGCAAGTCCTGCTCTTGTGCTATCTTCTACCACGAAAGTGTATTCAAATTCTTGGAGTTCAAGCACCCACTTTGCTATTCTAAATGAGAGGCTCATGTGTTGTACTACATATGGTAGATTGTGCTCTAAGGTGAGAAAAACAAATGGCACACGGAGAAGATACGATCGAAACTTCCTTACCGCAAACAAGATTGCAAAGACCACTTTCTCCATTTCAGTGTATCCCTTCTCGGCCGGAGTCATCACCTTGCTTGCAAAATAGATCGGCCTCATGTATGATGTTTTAGGATCTTTTTGCATCAAAACAACACCAATTGCTTCGAAACCTACACTTGGAGTGACATAGTAGGTCTCCTTTGGATCTGGTGGCATTAGGATTGGGAGAGAGCTAAGAATGCCCTTCACTTCCTCAAAACATTTTGCATGTTCCCTCCCCCATTCAAATGTAGATTGGCTTGCCAACCTATGCAAAGGGGCAATGGCTTCTGAGAGGAGATGGATGAAGCGTGACATGTACCTCACTTTGTGGTTGAAGGTCATTAGCTCCTTAGTTGTTGTTGGTGGAGATAATGACAAAAGGGCCTCTACTTTAGAGGGATCCACTTGAATTCATTGTGAAGAAACCACATGGCCTAGAAAAACCACCTGAGATTCACCGATATGACACTTCTCTGGGTTGAGTTGTCCCCCAAATTGATGGAGCCTCTTAAGCCCCTCTTCAACCTTTTGGCAGTGAAGTGATCTACAACTATAAATACAGAAATCATCCATAAAGACTCTTATAGATTTTCCAAAGAATGGCTGAAATACAAATATTGTGAATCTCATGAAGGTGCTAGGAGCATTGGTGAGCCCAAAAGGCATTACTCTGAATGCAAAACATCCCCAAGGTGTGATGAAGGTGGTTTTTGGTTGGTCCTCTTCTGCTATTCTAATTTGAAAATATCCTGAATACCCATCACACACAGTGTAGCATTCGTGACCTTTTACTTCATTCAAAATTTCATCTTGGAAAGGGAGAGGGAAGTGGTCCCTCTTTGTCGCAGCGTTGAGGGGTTTGTAATCCACGCAGACCCCCCACTTACCATTCTTCTGGGGAGTGACTACAATAGGTGATACCCATTCGGAGTTGGATACTGGATAGATGAAGCCAGCCTTCAAGAGTCGATTCACTTCTTGTAGGAGAGCCTTTTGTTGCACAGATCCTAGTAGCCTTAACTTTTGAGCCACGGGTTTGGTCCCTGGTTTCAATTCAATTCGATGCTCTATTACATCTATTCCTCTTATTTGTGAGTAGTCAGTGATAAACAAATTGGGATACCTCCTTAACATATTGATGTAGGACCTCTTCTCCTCACAAGTAAGATCTTTTGCAAGCATCTTCTCAAATCCTTCTTCAAGGTGGTGGCATCTTTCATCCCCTCGTGTGTGATTGTCTGTTGGCTTTTCTTCTACAGAAACATCTTGGGTGTTGGCGTTAAATACAATTCCCATTACCTCTAAAGAAGACTCCTCTTCACTGGTTGATGCACTGGTTGATGCACTGGTTGATGCTTCCTCATCACTTGAGTAAGGACTCTCCTCCTCGCTCTCTTCATCTGCCGTGGTTTCATAGTTGATATCTAGTTGCTTTCCTTCTCGCCAATCATACACCACCGGTTGACCCTTCTTAAGAATCAAACGACCACTTCCCCATTTTTGATCTGCATTCACAGCAATGAGCCAAGGCCTCCCTAGGATGATGGGATAGCCCTCCCCCTTAGCTGGCATGACATACATATCCACTCATGCATCTATGTTACATACAGAGACTTTTACATTTTCAATGATCCCCAAACACTTCACACTTGAGTTGTTGGCTAGCCTAGCTTGACAATTAGAGGACTTTGTAATTTCAAGCCCTAACCTATTCATTGATTTTTCCATGATCACACACATTTGAGCTCCACCATCAACATATACATTAGACACCTTTTTACCCCTTATGTAAGCATCCACAATGGGTTCCACATCTTTTTGTAGCTTTGAGGCCACAACCTTAATGGAAATATTTGCTTTCTTCTTTGGAATTCTTGTACTTACCAACTTTGTCCATTGCCTTCTTACTTTGGCTGATAGGTGTAGAAGTTGAGGCCATGAAATGTTTGGCTTTTGGGTTTGTAAATCCTCCAGGATGTTGTAGGGCTCTAGCTCCTTTCCCAATGGGAAGTCGTTGATACCAATTTCCCTTCCCCTTGATCTTTTCTTCCTACTACTTTCAGCTTATTCCATCTTTGACTTCTTCTTCTTGTCCCTTCTGGCTGAATTTGTTCCTTCACTTCTCATGTCTTCATTCTTATCATGTGCTCTTGTGCGTTTTTTTGCCAGCATAACATCAAAGTTTAGAGTATGCTCATCTATTACCTCTTCTAGCTTGATGATGTTGACTCCTCTTTCTTCCTCCTCATGTGGGACGGGAGGTATATTTGCTGGTGGTGGTGGTCGACGAAGGATTTGTGGGCCTTGAGCTAGTTCTTGCTTCACAGTGAGAGGAGGCGGTCTGGGGGGATATATGTCTCCCGGAAGTCGCCTTGGATGTGGACAATTGTACATGCCATGGACCATTTCATTGCAATTCCAACATCGCAACTCTTGAGCTTGTCTTCGTTGATTGCGATTCCCTTCTCTTTGTTGTCGTTGTTGAGGTAGACCCTGTACTAGATTCGGAGTGAGGTTCTCAAGCTGTTGAGTTAGCCTTTGTAAAACCTCTTGTTGAGAGTTATCTCCTATTTGTGAAGATTGTGCAAGAGGGGCCCTAATTGGTGCTTCCATGGTTTGTGAAGACTCCCTCTCACTCACTTCATTCAAACCCCTTGCTCTATGTACTTGGAAGTGTAGTTTTCTAAACTTGATGATGGCTACCTCACATGCTTCTTCGAAGGTGGATGGGAATTTTAGCTCTACTTTAGCCTTTAAAAGTGGATACAAGCCAACCATGAATCTCTCTTTTTTTAGAAAGTTAGGTGCACCACCATGATTTTCTAATGTAGACTCCCACCTACCCTATAGATTGACAAAGGTTGCTTCATAAGAGGGATAGTCTTCAAGTGATACCTGCTTATGTCCAATAAGACATTTCTATAGTCCTTCAGAAGTATCACCTTGCCCGAATTTGGAGAGGAAGCTTGCTTGCAGTCTCTGCCAGTTGGACTTGATTTGGGGTTGCAAGGTCTCATACCATGCTTTAGCTTCTGCTTTTAGAACCAACGGGAAGGCTCGTAGCTTTACTTCCTCCTCATCTCTCCCGGATATGAGATGTGCCATCTCCAAGTTGTCAAGAAACTCTTGCGCATCTTCCCCACTTCTTGCATAGAACGTGGGAAAAGAACTTGACATTTTGTTTAGACTTTTTGAAATTTCTTTTTTTAAAAGAAACTTTTCTCTTACGGGCCGCACAAGATTGTTGACACTATAAATCTGATTACATTAAAATGAAGATGTACACATCCATTGTTAATTCGTACTTTATCATAGGTAGAATAAATGGATTAATTGAAGCATTGATTTCATTGAGGCGAGTGGATCCAAATATCCTCCTTATGATAGATTGAAACCTAAACTTAGTTGCAATGATTATATGAATGGATTGCCGAGAAATATGCCTAAAAGGTTCATTGTTTTGATTGTGATTCATGTGCTACTCCTCGTTGTTGGTTCGAAGACCTCGTTCCTTCATATGGCCCTTGAGCACCCCTTCACCACTCCTTGTTCCTGCCTTTAAAACAAAATGAAAATGTGAACATCAAAAGAAGTTTCATAATTGATGATTGGAAGTATAATTGGATTGCGTGATGCCAGTCTTTCTCTAAGTCTTTCTGCACCAAACATAAAAACAATGCGTTGCTGGAAAAAGACTTTTCTATCTATGTGAACATTTACTCTAATGTGCTGTGCAAAATGAAATGGATAGATGGGAACTCCATTGTTCATCACTAAAAAATTTAAAGGTAACTTGGAAATATGTTCCTCCATGGGGGCACCACTTTATGAGGGTGAACTTTTTGAAATGGGGCCTCTAAACCCAAACCAATGGGCCTACCCTCACAAAATGTTCGTAAAGAGGTACGCACACTACTTGGGGCACCACCTTCTTTTGGGAGTGGAGAAGGAAACCAATCAAAATAACACTTGCACTCACCCACTCAAGCAACACACTTTGAAAACCCCCTTACTCTATATACACTGTGGACACTTGAACACCATCAACGATTATGCAACCCAATGCCGTGCATCAAATGAAATATGCAATTTGTGGAATAGCATTCACCTTCTCCCCATAAGAATACCCATAATACATCCAAACTCCTCCTCTCTCAAGCACTCATCAAAAAATCATGCGCACAAGACTTTCCTCTCAAACACATAAGAGAATCACTGACAAATTAACACACTTTGCATAGAGAGCTCATCTCCATCTATGCAATGCTGTGACACAAATAAAATCACCATGAGAGGTAGCCACATGCATATGTAATGAAGAAAAAGAGAGTTGGATTGAGAAATTTCTTTAGACCAATTGAATAAGTGTGGAGAAACAAACCAATGGTAAATTGAAAATAGAACACTTACTTGATTTCTCGCACACCTTTTAAGGGGAGGACAGACGCTGGCTAACCATCACGAATTGCGATACTTGAAAGTTTTGAAGATGATTTAATGATCACTAACATAACCATGAGAGAGATCATGATGTATTTACAAGTTATTGAGGTGCTACAAATGATTTATTGGGTTGATGGAGTAAGAGATTGTAGAATAGAAAGAGTGGAGGATAGAGTTGCACTTCCTCCAAAGAGGAGGGTTAGGAGGGAGGATGTGAAAGAGGGAGAGTTGGGGTTTTCTCTACTATTGATCAAGAAACAACATGAAGTTGAAAATATAGGTGTGTGTCCTTGAGTCTCTCCAAGGGGGGCTATTTATAGTTGTGTAGGAGTGGGATTATGCTACACTTAATTAGGGTGAGTGATTAGCCCTAATTAAGTGTCCTTTGACCACTCATTGAATATTGGACATAAAAGGGACTATTTATTCACCAAAAATATCATTTTAGACCGTGAAGGCTCCATAGGGGTGCATAATGTAGGTGGGCCCCACCATGAGGCCCTACGGGTGGTTCCTGCGGGGTATCTCAACTTGTCTGTCTTGGCATTTAGAGATAATCTTTAGGTTGGTCCCATCACATGCAAGTGACCTTGAACACTCATTGCTCTTCTACAAGATGAGTAGGGAAAAAATAAGATCTCACCCTCTTGATTTACTTGATTTACAGTTCCCTTTTGCTGCGAATCTGACAGATTTACACTATTTTGACCATAACTTTTTACTTGTAGCTCGGAATGACATGCTTCAAAAGGCAAATTTGACCTTCTCAACATGTTTGATATGAATTTGGACTATTCTTCACGCCCATGCACCAAGGAATTCGGTTTGTAAGGTCCACACTAGGCTAGGGAACCTTTTGCTTTCAAGTCTTCTTGTATGGGCCCTTTGCTTGTATGCATCCAAGGGGAATCATGCTTTTTCAAAAGGCTATGATGCTTAAACAAATAGAGGAGGACCCAATATTATTTGCTTGTGAAAAGAATATACAATTGAAGTTTTTTTTGAAAGGAGAAAAACTATATGTATATTCTTAAGAGATATTGGGCCACCTATGTAGGGGGCATAGAAGACTTGTAGAGAGGGACCATAATCTTTGGTAAAGACAAGTGGAGAGTTGATTTCCATGGTAATTTATCTATATGGGATGGAAGATGGATATATTATTTTTCTACTACTAATTCACAAGAGGTAAGAAAGTTTGGGGGTAGATAGTTGCTTATTGTATGCTTACTTTTATTTACAAAGCAAAAAAGAAAAGGGTGGTAATATAAATATATGACTAAGGTGACATTTTTGGGAAGAGTACAATCTATGTGTCGCCACAAAGGTTAAACGAAGAGGGGGAATTTACTCTAGATAACTTAATAGCGTAGAAAAATATATACACATATGAGGAAGAGGACGTTGAGTAGGCTGACAAATGTTGCAAAAAGATGGTTACCATTTTATGCCACTCAATGCGTACATTTGATTTAGCTACTGCCTTGACCCCTGTTTCCTTCATAGTAGCCTCCGTCATGATGCAAACTTGTGCTCCACCATCTATATAGGCCTGGACCCGCATCCTCTTTTCAATGAACGCATCCACTAGAGGAAGGACATCTGTCGGGCTACCCACTCTCAATGCCATGTTTTGTATTGCACGCACATTTCCCTTAGCCTTTGGCAGCCTCATGGTGACACTTGTAGACCACTGTCTTCGTAGCTTGGGATTTAAAGCCAACAACTGACCAAAGGTTATGTTAGCCTTCTGATTTTGAACATCGCTTACCAAGTCATATTCCGGGTAGCCGCACCCTAGCTGAAAGTCCGCTTGCTTGATTTTGCGACGCCTCCTCTTCTTGCTAGTTTCCAGCTGCTCCTTGCCTTCGTACACTTTCTCCTTACCTTTACGGGCCCTCGTCTCCCGCTCGGTTTTTATCTCTCTTTCCATCCTTGCTCTTTTGTTGGCCAAAACTTCAACATCCTGCTTATCAACTCCGATGATATTCACCCTAGGGACTTCACCACCACTGAGGAGCTGGCTGCACCTGATTCTCGACCACCTGCTCTCTTGGGCCATTGAACTGTGCTTGGCCTCTACCTCTGCCAAATAGTGGATAAATACCGCCTCTTTCTCTTAGCGGATGAGGGAAATCTGGTGCATAGTGTCCTTCTTCACCGCAATTGTAACACCGGCCAGGCAGTGGCCTTGCCCTGCCCCTTGCTCCTCTGGGTTGACCTCTATCCATCATGCTTAGCCGCAATTCCTGCATTTGCTCAAACAAATCCTGCACGGTTCGCACCCAATTTTGTGGCACAACGGCTACACCTCGATTTGCCTGGTTTTTCATCATGAACAACATCCCTTAGACCACCCTGAGGTTGGACCACCGCTTCATTACCCGACACGCCTTGTTCAATCTTCTTTTTTATTTTCCTGCTTTTTGCCTTTGCGATGGCCACTGCACCATTAAAGTTTTCTGGGCTCTCAAAATCCACTTTCTCCCTCACTTTAGGATGCAGGCATGCCATGAATTTATCGAGCTTAAAAGTAGTCGCCATTGGCCAATTGCATGGCACCCGCTAACTCTGCCCAGCACACTTCAAAACGATCCAAAAACAAATTGAATTCTTCACTTACATCCTGTTTGAGTGCCTTCAGTTTAGCATCCATCTCCACTGGGGACGCCTCTTTGCGGAAATCATGTAGGAAATGCGTCCGCAGAGCCGGCCAAGCATGCCTCTGCTCCCCTTCCAAAGCTTCGTACCATATCTTTGCCTTCCCGCGCATCACCAAAGGAAATGTCTACATCTTGCTATCCTCGTTCGGCATGCGTAGCGACAGCATACACAACTCAAAGTTTGCAACCCGCTCATCAGGATTTTCTTCACCTATAAAAATTGGCCCATAGCTTCGAGATGCCATGTCGACCAACACCAAAAACTGATTCTCTTCACTTAACTGGGAGCAATCTGTGTGCTCCTTAGTGGGGGCACCAGAAGATGGAGAGGGGGAATGGGGAAGGGAACACACCCGACACACACGCAATGGCCCCTATATAGCTCAGGGTATTTACAACACCCCTGTCCTCTCAGAAACACCTTAAAAAAAAACAAGTTTCACTAGTAGGGTCTCGCTTGCACTGTACCCGGTGCACCTACCGCCAACAAGATCACCCACTCACACACAGACACCATTGCTACTAATCTTGAACCTCTCAACCCACACTACTCATCTTACTCACTCTCTTTGTGCACGTGCACACACATGTTGTCAGTTCCGGGAGGGCACACACTTCCACACTGTTGACACCACACGACACGCACAAGAGCCAGAGCAAGAGAAAGGGGGAAGGGAAAATCAACACTTGATAAGGGAAAAAAGTGGGTTTGATCTCGCTTCAAGAAAAACTGATTACAACCTTCAGTACACCATGGCCATAGCCATTCCCAAAAAAAAACCCTTTCACTACACATGCGCAACCCTCTTTGCAAGAGGCTCCCAAAATTTATCTTCGCTGATCGTCGAATACTACTTTTGCGACAAGTTCTTCAACCGCTCTCGCCTTTCCACATTCGCCCATACGAAGAGGTACCTTAGAGACTCTTCTTCTTTTCTCTCCTTGTCAAGCAGCTATGCAATGCTCCACAACTGCTTCGATGACTTCCCGCATGTCGCTTCGACCATCACTTGCACGGGGCGCTTCCTCTTGGTAGCCTTCGTTGGCCCTTTCCTCTGCCCAATGTTTGCTCTTCCGAGCCGCTTCACGGCGATGATTCTCTCTTGGATGTCGGCTTCGATCACTCTGATCTCGCGACCCTCTTCTTTCTTCCCCAAACTCAAAGCCAAACCTAAGAAAATCCCCCCCAAACTCAACACAGCAGCCAAGGAGCCCCAATCTCGAAGACGCTGCCCCTCTTTTTTTGGCCCTTTTACTCTTTGTTTTTCCAAGGAAAAGAAAAGTTTCTTTTTTAGGCAATGAAGCCGGGCGCCACTGCCTTTGAGCCTTCTCTCTTTTTTTCCTTTTTGCCTTTGAGTTTCCCTTAAACTCTAGCCAAGACACCTCTTTCTTTTTTGAAGCTTGCTCCACTAAACCTTTGCCTTTTGAATTTACACCCAAATCATTTTTTGTGCATTCGTTTCCCGCGTGGTCGGCACCTTCACTTCCTCGGGTTTTTCAAACACCCATTCCGTCAAACCACCTTGGAACCCCATGCTACCGGCTCCCAATCTTGAGAGCTTTGTCGTGTCTCAACCATCTCATGCCTTGAAAAAAATGTCCCAAAACCGGAAAAAGCCACCTGACGACCCCTTCCCGTCGTTCTTGCTTGCCAGCTTGAACTGGTCCCATCTTACTGCCCATGACGCCGATCAGCAAGCCGCCAATTTCGGCTGACTCCCCACATCGCATGCAATTTTCTCGAACTTTGGCGAGCTCAAAGAAAGTCCCGTCGGTGCACCTACCAACGTGGCCCGATGAGGACATACTCGACCCCCTGCAAATATTCCACATGCCATAACTTGTCCGTCTGAGCTCCGAATGGCAAACCGAAAAGACCGGCATGCTCCACAGCTTGAGCTTTACA
Source organism: Adiantum capillus-veneris (assembly GCF_014529385.1). Taxonomy (NCBI): domain Eukaryota; kingdom Viridiplantae; phylum Streptophyta; class Polypodiopsida; order Polypodiales; family Pteridaceae; genus Adiantum; species Adiantum capillus-veneris. The sequence goes on from NC_140953.1 coordinate 102,116,769, forward strand.
TGCGTATCCACTGATCCCAGTTCTTGCCACCTGTTTGTACTTGCCCTGTCCGTCGAGAATCTGCAAAGCATTCCATCTTCGGACAATCATAACTTTCACACCAAGACTCCGTTTGAGGAACCGTCTGGACCAACTTGCAGAGCATCTCGAAGACCATATTCTAGAACACTAACTCAGCATTCTGAGGACCTTTACCTACTTTTCCACCTGGACCATTATGGGGTCTTTTTGGCCAAAAAACCTGCATAAGACATACACTTCTGCCACGACATGCTCTCTCAAGGCCTTCGTTCATGCTTTAGCACTTTGCCATGCGCATTCTAGCACCCTTTGCACTGCATAGCACACTTTATAGCACGGACCAACTTTGGCTGCACTAGCGTATGTTGCACGTGTCAATGCAAGGAACTTGCCGATACACCGTGTGCGAGCCACAAATGGCTCCAAGCACACAACAAGCCTAAACTAGTAAGCTCAAAGATGGAATTGGTGTGTCACTCACCACTCTACGCTTCCTGTCGTGGAGGATTCCTCACCGCGAAGAAGAAGGAGACGTCGCTACGCCGCGCTCAACCGCTACGCCGCGCTCAACTGCTTCACCGCGGCCGTGCCGTCGTCGCAATGCTCGATCGCACTCTCTCTCTCTCTCTCTCTCTCTCTCTCTCTCGCTCTCCCTCTCTCCCTCTATGTCTCTCTCACGCATACACACACACACACACAAGGAGATGAAGAAGAAGAAGATGGAGATGGAACAAGAGCACTCTTCAATTGCACAAATGAGAGAATGAGTGAATTTTAGGTTTAGTTGACTTTTATATGAGCTCACCCCATTCACACTTGGGCGCCCATGCTTAGCCAACTAATCCCTTGAATGTTCCAGTTAGAGTGCGTCTTTCATCGGCGATCACTCTTACCCTTTTTCTATTGGACCGACAAGCCCGATACCTGACTCTACCAAGTAAATAATACAACGTCCGTCGTAGGTGATAGGGTGTCTGTGAGCCGTGAGGGTTAACAAAAAGGGCCCCCAACCATGAATCCTGCCAGGAGAGAACCAGAAGATCCCAAGAATTCTCTTGAATGCAAGTACCAGGAGGCAAAAGCCTTGAAGCAAAAAGAAGCTCAAGAAGCAGAAAGAAAAGCAAGGGAAGATGAGGTAGAGTAGCAGAGACAAACTGAAGTAGCCCAACAAAGTGAGGCCCAGCACGAACAAAGTGCGATGTCTCCCAGACCATCATCACCTGCTACGGAACAACACGACCACCCCATGCCAAGCCCTCCACCATCAATGACAGATAGACCCACAGAGAACGAGCAAACCAAGGAAAAGGAGCCTGAACCACAAGAAGCAGTAGCATATGAACAATAGGCAGCAACTACTTTCGAGTAAGGCCAAGCAAAAGAGCGAGAACTAGAAAGAGCAGCAAGTTCTGAACCAAAGGAACAACAAGTTTTGATCAATCAAAGGCACAAGAAATAGAGGCCACACCGTCTACCACCACCTAGCAGGAAACGACCAAAGCAACCACACAACCACAAAGAGAGGTAGAAGCCCCACTGCAACCAGTAACTGCCACACTCCCACCCAAGGAGCTACATACAGAGACTGTCAAAACATCTAGGCAGCTCACAAGAATTGAAGACTGTCAAAAAAATGATAAAGTAATTCTCCAAGTAAACAAATATGCATTGCAGATGCAAGAGATGATAGAGAAAATGTGATCAGTAGCACTTAGCCGTAGTGCTAAGGCTAGAGAGTTGGAGATGGTGATAGATTCCCAACAAGGAGAACTGGAGGACAGGATGGATGTCATCACCGATTTGTAGACATAAATCCAAGAGTTGAAAGCTGAAACTGAACAACACCAGCTAGCCAAAGAAAAGCAACAAAAGAAAATGGAATAGCTAGGTGAACTTCTCATGAAGTTAATAGATGCCTGTAAAACCAAAGACGAACAACTGATAGAGGTTACCAACAAACTCTTAATTGCAACTTTGTCAGTTCAAAAGATCCAAGTGTAGCTAGATGTAGCAAACGATTCATTGCAATATTCAGAGCAGAGAATCAACGATCAGGCAACCTTCTTGCAATACATAAGAGAAAATCTCATAGTTGCCTCGATCAAAGGTACAGATGAAGTGTATAAAGCACTGGAGAAAAAGAATAAAGATCTCGAGCTAGAGCTAAAGCTAGAGCAATCACAACGTAGAGACCTTTGCATTAGTGCGGGTACAAAGAGAAGAAGTGCTGCTCAAGGAGATAACAGAGCTCAAGAGAGTTAATCAGCTACTACGAGATGGACAGGAAGAGACACAAGAAGAAGCAAGTACATCAGAACAACCCCACATTGATATTCCCTCAATCTCTTTTGTTGAGATGGAAACACATCCGACAAAAGGGCTAGACAAAGAAGATGACTTTCGGGTACCATTAACAAAAGCCGATGAAGTTCCAATGGTCTAACTGTCAAAAGCTAAAGAAGGCGCACTTAACGAGAAGGTTGCCCAGGAGAGGGATGAGCAATGGAGAGCAGCGATGGATTGGGAGTTGAGAGTTCTTCATAATCAAATCAATGCACAATGGCATCAACGATCACTGCCATATCCCTTGATCAAGTGTAGAGCTGCTACAGGTTAAGGAGCAACTATATAAAGACATGCAAGCAGAAGGCGCAGATAAAGTCCACCCCAAGTGGAGAAAGAGCTGGTTGAACAAGAATCCTAGATACTTGATTCTATTGACAAGAGCACCTGAGGCCATCACTATCACCAACCCCTTCAACAACAACCATGACAGGTCAAAAGAGCAGGACAACAAGTCAAAGCCAAAAAGCTCGACAAATCTAGATACCAAAAAGCCAAATCGACCAAAAACAGATATGGATCAAGAAGACAAAGATCTCTAATGACAAATCACAAGATCCAACACCAAAAAAAAAACAAGGAAAGCGTGCACGAACGGGTAAGAATATCACAAAGTCGCAAGCTTTCACAACTCAGGTTTGGGCTCCAAAGAAGTTGATTCAAGCACAAAAAAGTCAGGAATTCATTTGGATTCCAAAACAACCACAGTATCAACTTTCAAACCCTAAATCCCGTCCCGAACCAAGCGTACAAGGGCTGAAGCAAAGACCACTGTCGACTCACACAACAAAAAGGTGGATCCCAAAGAAGTCTCTTCAAACACAAACGAAGCACGGGCAAGTATGGGTTCCCAAACGAGAGCCAGCAACAAAACAGCCAATAATCGCAAAGAAATGGGTCCCAAAGAAGAACAACAAAACTGCTGTGAGTGCATCGCCGTTTGAATTCTTACAATTGTTCCTACGATTACAGTACAGTTAAAAGAGAGCAAGTTGCTTCAATCACGCAACGATACAGAAGCTTCAAAGACCATTACATTGCTTAGAATAGGAAGCCTTGCCAACAAATGCCAATAAGCAAATTGCTTATACCCACATCTTGCACAACATAAATCTTTTCCATGCATTGACTGTGTATGCATAATAGGGCTACATTACAAGGCCTGCATAGGCACAACTTTTAATTGCCCAGGCACAACACATACCCTTTGCAATACCCTGTCGTAAAGGATGACTCCAAATAGCAAGGGAGGAGGCATTCTGAATGTGGACCTAACATTATGACTATTAGGGGGCAATGTTTTGTGAGATGCATTGAATTTTTGCATTTTATTGTGATAATTTTTTGACGGAATTTAGAGTATATGCCCTCATAGTAGTGTTACAGAGGAGTATGGGGACAAAATCCATATATGAGCCCCTAGGGACATGTGTATAGTGTACATAGCATTTAGATTTCTATTTGAATGATTTTTCTTTTGTTAAGTTTTTTAAAAGAGTTTCTTTGTTTATTATTAAGAAAAAAATATAAAAATTCATAATCCACATGAAGAAAAGACTGACGAGAGGCCTGAGCACTACAAAGAGAAGAAGGTACAGGAAAACGATGAAACTTCACGAAGTATGTCTCAGCAGCCACTACAATAGCCAAAGAACTTGTCACAAAGCAGTGTCAACATGCAACCGACAAGTCATACAAGTAAGAGTCGAGTAGCTAAGCCACAAAATGAGTGAGGTGTTAGCATGTTGCACATTGCATGCTTTTGTTGACAAATTTCTCATATGCATATAGAGTGTCCCATAATTGGCACTTGCATCAGGCACTCTTTCCGTGTTTCACCCAAGCACTCACATTTCATGAACATGTACTTCACGTTCAACTGCTCAACTCCAATAAGAGCGTATACCAAAGGCATTTTTTTCCCACTTGGTTTTTTCCCTTTGGTCATCCAGGTTTTAGACCCTAATCTGAAGACACCTATCACCATCCTCTTGTACATATTCCTTCTACATCAACAATAAGAAAATGCTACTCAAATCAATTGACAAATGAATTGGAGCACCAATTTCAGATCATAGCATACTTCTCCTCAATGGCGAGTCGAAGAATGGCCTACAATGACAAAGCTACAGACAACACTAACAACATGATTGCATAGGAACAAAGAAGTCCCCAATGAAGAAGAGCAGACATAAGGGTAATCAGAGGATCTCAAAAGCTTGTCCTTGATAATGCGCATCGAATGCTCCGGAGGGTTTTGAACCTCAAATTAGAATAATTAAGTCCTGGATTCGGCCTGACAGACAGACTTTGCATTGGAGTGCAACTTGGCCTAAAGAAGTTAAGGGTTTAGCCATACAATTTCTACAAATCCTCACAAAGTTGTCATTGGCTCACAAGATCAGAAAGCCAATCACTCAATTCTACAGATTGTAGAAGTTGTTTCTGAGAATCACAAATACTCCGAATTCACAGATTTGCTGGAGCAAATGATGGATGGAGCTTTCTCTATCCATGATGATAAGAGTCAAGTTAAACGACATTGGGTTCTTTTTGAATTTAGATATGGCAGTAGACCTATAATGACAGAAATAGATGCTGCAGCTTGGAGCGTGGACGTGAAAGACATAAAGTTCATCATCAATTATGATTTTCCTGACTCATGTGAAGACTATGTACAACGGATTGGACGAACAAGACAAGCTATTGCAAAGACTATAGTCTATACTTTATTTCCAACAACAAAACGACAGCAAAGACCACATCGCCATCGAAAATTAGGTCATGTCGGGGACGACATGAACGTGGAAGGGGGGAATGTTGACCGCTGGGTCAACAACACAACATAACTCAAGTTTCGTACCAAAGTCTTATCTTTTGCGAGTTATGAAATGCTGCAGATTATGGCTATAAACGTCATTTGTAATGAGTAGTTATTCTAGTTTCAGAAGCCAGGGTGCAATGGCACTTCCAGATTGTAAATACAAAGACATTTGACCCTTTCAACCCCATTTTCGGTTAAACCTAAGGTAGCCTTAGTATATAAGGTATCTAGGTCATTTTGTAAAAGGACTTTTAATCATAATCAAAACTTTAGCGCTGCCGTCTGCTGTGTGTGAGAGAGAAAGAGAGAGAGCATGAGCTTCATCCTCTCGCTACGCCCGGCTTGCTCAACACATTGGAGATCTGACTGCACCATTGCTGTAGGCTCGAGGAGAGCTACGCGACAACGCCAAGCATTCCATGCGAGACGAAGCGCACACGCCGACGCATCTACGAGCTATTTGTGGCCGTAAGTGTATCAAACGATGTCTGTTTTCTATGTGCTAGTAGTCTATAGAATCGTGGCGACATAAGCTACGCATAGGTACTCATAAATTTCAGTTTCGGGCACTTTCAAAATTCTGCTCTGTCATCCTACGCGTTTTCCGCAGATGGGTATAGAGTAAGGGTTTTGAGTGTAGAAACTTAGGGACAGGTGTATCCTAGTGAGGGGATGGTGTTCCTTAAGTTTCATACGAATCTGGCATGATTAGGTAGGTGAGTTACCTTCCGTATGTGTGTATGTGGCTAGGTGGTGTAGTTGAGAGCAGTGAGGTTCTTGATTGTGGTTTAGTTGGCCTTCCAGAGTTTTGTATGTGTAGGATGGTCTCAGCCTGACAAGCTAAAGAGATTTCCTCCGTGTGCCTATCGTGTCATCTGTGTCCTCGATTGACATTATGTTGATCTAGGTAGTGTTTGCATGCACTTCATGGGTGTGTGAGTCGCTCCCGTCCAACAGCTGGTTGGCATAAGGAGTATGCTAGTTAGCATGCCTTATGTTCTACCTAGCATATAAAGTTAGCTAGTCAGCACAAGATGTATGCTAATTAACATCATTTATGCTAGTTAGCACCTAGTATGCTCAATAGCATGATGGGTGTCCTAATGCGTATACTAGTTAGTATAGTGAGTATGATAGCTAGCATATGGAGTATGCTAGTTAGCATATAGACTATGCTAGTTAGCATATGGACTCTGTTAGTTGGCATATGGACTCTGCTAGTGAGCATGCCTTGGGTCCTAACTAGCATACATAACTAGTTGGTTAACACAATATGTATGGTAATTAAAATACCTGGTATGCTAGTTAACATACCTAGTATGCTAGTTAGAATATGGAGTATGCTAGTTAGAACTAGCACTTGTGTTCTACCTAGCATACAGTTGGGTTGGGTATGCTAGTAAGCATATGGAGTATGCTGGTTGGCATAAGGAGTATGCTAGTTAACATGCCTTGTGTTCTACCTAGCATATAAAGTTAGGTAGTCAGCACAAGATGTATGCTAATTAACATCATTTATGCTAGTTAGCACCTAGTATGCTCAATAGCATGATGGGTGTCCTAATGTGTATACTAGTTAGCATAGTGAGTATGATAGCTAGCATATGGAGTATGCTAGTTAGCATATAGACTGTGCTAGTTAGCATATGGACTCTGCTAGTTAGCATGCCTTGGGTCCTAAATAGAATACAGAGCTAGTTGGTTAACACAATATGTATGCTAATTAACATACCTGGTATGCTAGTTAACATACCTATTATGCTAGTTAGAATATGGAGTATGCTAGTTAGAACTAGCAGTTGGGCCGGGTATGCTAGTTAACGTATGGAGTATTCTAGCTAGCATGCCTTGTGTTCTACCTAGCATACCGAGCTAGCTAGTCAACACAAGATGTATGCTAATTAACATAATTTCTGCTAGTTAACACCTACTATGCTCAATAGCATGATGGGTGTCCTAATGAGTATGCTAGTTAGCATATGGTCTGTGCTAGTTAGCATGCCTTGTGCTCTACCTAGCATACAGAGTTACCTGTAAACACAAGATATATGCTAGCTAACACTCTTTATGCTAGTTAACATACGTTGTTGCATGCACATTAGTATGTTGATTGTCACTATGATTTGTTTTCATGAAATTGCTGGATGTCCTAGTTAGCAATCTGAATACTGATCATCATTTGGATGTTGCAGGTTGAGTTCTTTCGTAGATTCAAGGAAAAACATCTAGATTGCAAGATTGGCATGAGAATGTTTAAGATGTTGAAGCCATTCTTTTGTAGGCGGCTGAAGGATAGATACACATGCTGTTGCACATTAGGAAAAGTTTGGACTAAAAAATGGGCCTTGTAAGAATTGTTGATGTGGCATAGCTTTCAAAAAGTGGGGATCGGTAAATTTTTTTCAAATAAGATCCAAACTTGTCAGAGGTTGGATATTTAGAATCTACTCTTCAAATGCTATCTATTGATATATAGCATGCATGTATCGGACATTGCCTTCATGTAGATCTAGAAAAAGGTGATTTTAGATTACCGTAACGGTAACAAAACCTGGCTGATTGAAAAAAAATGGCATAACTTTCATAGAAGTCATCCAAACTTTTCGGACCTTGGCTCTTTAGAATCCATTTTTCAAGAACTTTCCAATGATAGGTCATATCATGGGGTTCGAAGCAATATTTAGAGGGGTCTATCGGGTTGCTTTCTTTTGTATAACTTTGATGATGTGGCACTCTTAAAAGGCCCAAAAATGAGTTCAAAATTTTCCTAATGAATACCATGTGTAGATGTCTTTTTTGAAGGACACACTGAACCACATGCACTCTCGTGCTTTTGGGTTGCATAGAGCAAGTTGTGACTGTATATGCAGTATCTGTGCCCTAGGTGAGAACATTAGCAAGGGTTGCTGGGCTTCACATCACACTTTCAAAGGTGTCACACATATGTGGGAGTCTGTTCTCTGTCCAAAGCCCACAGATGCAGTTTTCCATAGAAGGGAATGCCTGATGGGAGAGTGTTTGACATGTGGAGTGAATACGTTAAAATTATGCTGCTTGGAGACAACAAAGCCAGGTAATAGTATTAATGTGAAAGTATTTGCATATATACAAGCTCAAGACAAGTATGGAAATAGTAACAAAAGAAAAGATCTTTTGCACAAAGAAATGCAGTGCTGGGAGTTTCTTCAACTCTTGAAGACCAAGTTGGAGCTCTTTATCACTCATAACTATGTGGCTCGATGGCAAGGACAACAATTCAAGGATTGCCTTCTTCGGTTTCCGAACGATGTCGTCGTGTCAATTGTTGATTTTGCAGAGAGTTATGCCTTCAAGGAACAAAATGAGATTTAGTCAATGCATTGGCACTCTAGTCAAGTAACCATTTTTGTACACATAACATACTACCGCAGGGTAGGGGAGGTAGTCAAAACCATCCACTTCTTCATATCAGATGACAAGGTGCATGACATGTTGTTCGTGCAACACTGCTTCATGCTACACCGTGACTAGTTACAACAAGAGGGTGTCACTCCTAAGCAACATTGGGTGTGGTTTGATGGTGCGGCCTCACAGTTCAAAAGAGCCAGGACTTTTTACTTTGTTTCAAGATATGGTGGACTCAGAGAGATGGGGATGAGCTGGTTCTTATTTGGATCAGGACACGGCAAGGGAGAGCATGATGGTGCATGAGCAGTTGTAAAAAGAACCTTGACCCATGAACAACTAAAACCTAATGGAGCTATTTTGCGGTGTGCAACTGATGTGGTTGCTTATTGCCAAGCCAACTTGTCGCAGGGAGCACCTTCACACTATCCTTCAAAAGAAAGGGAATGTGCCCGTGTGTTCTGGGAGGTTAAAGAGGGGGAAGTAAACAGGGAGGTGAAGTGGAATTGTGCCACTGTGGCAAAAACGCGCTCTCTGCATGCTTTTCGTGGCCACAACCCTGGGGATCCAACTGCCCTTGCAACAAGAGCCTTGGCATGCTTCTGTGATGCATGCATGCACGGAATATGGAATCGTTGCGTCAATAAAGCTCACGTGCAGCCTTGGGATTATCATAATCTACTGCCATTACCTGATGAGGCTATGTCAGATTCAGAAGATGAAGCAGCGGCCTACGATGACTTCACATACAAAGGTCATCATGATGTGTTGAGTAGCGCTCTATGTGCTGGCAACACATTTGCTGTAAATCCAGATGCTTCGACCAACGTCGAGGATGTGGATTTCTACCTGGTCAAGTGTGTTGCAGCAAAGGAGAAGGTAGAGAAGGGGTACCTCGATGAGTGGGGCAATGCAATTGATAGAGGCTCATATGTTGTGCAAGGTCTATATTACGAGCAATTGGATGCATACACCTTCAAGCTAGACCACAAGCGGCCCATCTTCCACGTACTTTGGAATTTGGTACGATCCCAAGGGATTCACTCTATGTACAAAACGGGACGCCACCTGCGAGCGGACAACTTTGATAAAACCCCTATCTACGACTCATATCAGGGAATATGACCCCCTTTCTACGCTTATACGACAATCAATGAAGAAAACTCTCATACCCCTATCTTACATATAGAATTTAGGTCTCACATGATCTAAATGAGTAAAGCTAATCAAAGCGTGATTGGCAACGTACCTTCCCCAAAATTCATCCGAGTTCTAGTGCACACAATGACCAATGGTTACAAGTAATCAACATGGGGCAGTCTCCCCCTCCCCCCCCCCCCCTTCCCCATAAATATGATACCCATTTCCCTTATTTTTGAGCTTGGGATATAAATTATTGGGGGCATGCCCCTAGCTTATACGCTTATGTTACTTGTTAAAAAAAACCAGAAAGCTATGAAGCAATCTATAATAGCATGCCCTTCAGCTTTTAAGTTGTAATCACAACATCTTCAATATACTTCTTGCTCGGATATAATGCAGTTTTATAAAAAAAAACCCCTCCCTTGCACTTACATGGTGCGGTAAGTTTTCCATGGTGAATCCCCCGGGGGTACGATGTATCAAAATACCCATGGAGCACATCCCAAGGAGACGGCAGGTGTACACAATCAAACCAGAAATCTATGAAGCAATATATAATAGCATGCCCTTCAACTTTTAAGTTGTAATCACAATATCTTCAATATACTTCTTGCTCGGATATAATGCAGTTTTATAAAAAACTTGGGTATCTTGTGTCTCTTGTGTGCTTTGTGTATACATGGCTTTGGTGTCTATCACAGAGGGGGGGTCTCAGTTTAAGAGAGATCATTTGTACAACCTGTCTCATTGTGTTTTGTGGGTATGCTTATTAGCATAAATGGTATGCTAATTAGCATACTGTTAATGCGAGTTAGCATACAAAATGTTCTAATTAGCATACCTTTTGCTGGTTTTCAAGGAGAAAAGATGGCAGCTTCCTATATACTGTGTATGCTAATGCTAATTAGCATACTATTTATTCTAATTAGCATAAACTTATATGTGCTAGTTAGCATAAACAATATGCTAATTAGCATAAGTTTGCTGGTTTTCAAGGAGAAGAGATGGCAGCTTTCTGTATACTGTGTATGCTGATTAGTATACTATGTTGTGAGTGGAATTCGCATTCTGTGGGTATGCTAATTAGCATAGGTTCACTGGTTTCAAGGAGAAGAGATAACAACTCTCTGTATATTGTGTATGCCAATAAGAATTTCATGTATGCTAATTAGCATATTGTATGCTGGTTTCAAGAAGGTCCATGGCAGATTTCTATATACTGTGTATGCTAATTAGCATACTATGCTGTGAGTGGAAGTTAGCAAAAACAAAAATCCACAGTATGCTAATTCGAGGAATGCTAATTAGCATACCAAGCATGCTAATTAGCATATTGTTTATGCCAGTTGGCATAGATAGTATGTTGATTGGATTACCATTGTTGGTTTCAAGGAGAAAACATGGCAGTTTCTATATACTGTGTATGCTAATTAGCATACTATGGTATGCTGCGAGTGGAAGTTAGCACAAACAAAAATGCTCAGTATGCTAATTAGAATGTATTCTAACTAATTAGCTACTTTGAGTATGCTAATTAGCATACTATTTTGGATGTGTTAGCATAAACAGTCTGCTAATTAGTATAAACATTATGCTAATTAGCATACCTTTGCTGATTTCCAACGAGAATATATACAAATTCAATGTTTTCAAGAAACCAATAGTACACATAGTATTGTCTTCAAAACAAGAATAGTACAAGATCTGATCATTACTATATGAAGTGACAGTCGAAATAGTTACAAACATTGGAAAGGAAATTTACAAATTTCCCTCATAATGTTACAAAACTGCAGAGAGCCTCTACTCTGGATAAGATCCTGGTTTAGCGCGCTTGTACACTCGCTTTTGCCCAGTGTCCGTTTGCTTCTTTGTTTGCTGAGCTTTTGGTTCTTGCAACTCTCTTTCTTCTTCTTCTTGCTGCTACTTCTCTAATTTTTCCCTCTGTAGCCTCTCTCTCTTATGTCTTTCAGCTTCTTCATCAGCCTCCCTTTGTCTCCTATGCATGGCTTCATTACGCTGGGCTACTGTATGCCGGTGCATTTTTTATTCCAGCTTCGTGATCACTTGATGTGAAAAAAAATCTGGGGCAATATCAAACGCATTTTCAGTTGTATATGCTGCATGATCCTCTGATTGTAGCCATAGGAACAGCCAATTGCTCAAAGTATCTATTAGGAAGGTTTGCGTTGTTCTTTGGTCTGGTCCTCTATCTTAGGAGTAACAAGCCAACTTCCTTCAGGGTTCTGGCACACTTTGTACATATTATCGTCAAAAATTAGACTGTTTTGTGGCCCAAAGTTGCAGTTCTTCCAAAACAATCTCAAATCCTTCAAGAATACAGGCTTATTATATATTTGCCAAGGCTAGCCAGTACAATGACTCTGTGTAAAAACACCTCTCAGCTTATCCCGCTACTCTTTGAATACTATTTCTAATGTTGCATTCACTTTAGGTGCCATGCTGGTGCTCCATATATACACATGGAAAAAACGGAGGCACCAATCCAAAAATTTGTGGCTGTCTTTGCGACACCAACCTCCTATCTTGCACATTGTACTTTATCATTTCCCCTGCATGTTTAGGGGGAATGTCACTATGCATTGGCTCTACAACTTGAACAAGCAGGCCATTTAAATCAAGAACCAAAGCGCGCCCCTCGTTTGGCAATGGCTTTGGCACTCATATTGGGTTTGGCAGTGCATACCACTTAGCATAAATAACTTCCCCCGAGGGATGAACATAACTGAAGTACTCATTTATTTTTGTTAAGCATTTAAGATAGCTAGCCAGGCGCTTCTCAATCTCAACTTTTTCTTTTTGTAGCTATCTAGCCTTGGCAATTCGCCACTTTCGTATGGTTTTGCATGCAATGGCATAATTCAAATTATGCAGGGCAACTAACTGCAATTTCTCTTGCCCTGTGACACAGAAATGGTATCGAATAAAGACATCATAAAGGACAAGCAAAAACTACTGAACTATTGCACAGTAAAATAATATTAAAAGATTTTTTCCATTACAAATATCTAGAGAGATACATGCCACAGGGTGTGGAGCTTGCTAACACTACATAACTTGGACACAATAGGGAACAAATTCAGCATAATTTCTTGCAAGCACATGAGTGAATGGCTTTCTTTTCACCTCTATTGTGGTCGTTTATGTCATCCAGGGTGCTCGGAGGGGCAGCTCATTTCTCGTCCCCAGGTTCTTCCAAAATCTATTCCAAGCCACCTTTTCTCTTTAATTTCACTTTGTTTGCAAAACCCTGTAGAGGGCTGTCATCACCGGCGTCTTGCGCAGTCAGCCCACTCTCAGTATGGAAACCTTCCTCTTGAGCACTCCTACCTTCCTCCTGCACACTCCTAAGGTGCTTGTTTGATCATTTGTAGAAGTTTGGGATGAGTAATCATGATAAAATCTTCATCATCATCATCTGCTTCTTTACCATCTGCAACAGCCTCGTGCGTTGTCGCATGCTGTGGCATTACATCTGCCCTTTCTTGCTGTCTATCCAGCTCATCAGATTCATCATTACAGATCTTCTCTTCTTTCCTTTGATTGCCAGGTGTCTTGTCAGGTTCATATCCTGCGTCATTGATACCTGTGTATTCCATTCACCCGTTAATTTTCATCAATACCATTATGATTGCTTGTATGCATAATGTGACAAGTAGCATTCCATGTATCGTAGACATCTATATCCTATAGACATTCATATTGTCTATGCTAACTATGCTAACTAGTATACAAAGTGTGCTAACCACCATGATTAATATGCTACCTAGCATACAAAATATGCTAACAAGGAAGTGTGAATATAGTGTGTATGCTAACTAGCAGAGAATGTATGCTAATTAGCATATATAAAATGTTAATAGGCAAAATTGTGTGTATGTTAATGGTATGCTTATGATTGATGGTGTGCTAATTAGCATACATGCTATGTTAATTAGCATAAATGGTATGCGAATTAGCATACAATGTATGCTAGCATAGATGGTGTGCTAACTAGAGGATAAGTTATGCTAATAAACATAACGTCTCTGCTAATTAGCATACCATTTTTGTTGGTTAGCATATTGTGCATGCTAACTAAAATACACATTACGATAACTAGCAAAGAGGTATGCTAACTATAATACAAATTATGCTAGCTAGCTCAAAATGTATGCTAACTAGCATAAAGGTATGCTAACAAGCATACACATTTTGCTAGCTAGAAAAGAAGGTATGCTAACCAAACTTTGAATGCTTGTTAGCATGCACCAAATGCTAGCTAGCATACAGAGTATGCTAATTATCATACCTTGCATGCTAGCCATCATACTAAATGTTCTAATTAGCATAAGAGGTATGCTAATTAGCATATCTTGTTAGCTAGTTAGCACACATGGCTAACAAGGTATGCTAATTAGCATATATAATATGCTAATTAGCATACTTTTTATGCTAATTAGAACATTTTGTTTAGCCATGTGTGCTAAATAGCTAACAAGGTATGCTAATTAGCATACTTTTTATGCTAATTAGAACATTGTGTATGATGACTAGCATGCAAGTATGATAACTATAAGAAAAGGTATGCTTATGCATGCTGATTAGCATACCTTTTTCCTAATTAGCATACTTGCATGCTAGCCATCATACAATATTCTAATTAGCATATTTTACATGCTAATTAGCATATTATATATGATAATTAGCATACCATGTATGTTAGTTAGCATATTGTTGCATACCCTGTATGTTAGTTAGCGCACAGGGTATGCTAATTAGCATACTTTGTGTCTAACTGGGAAACTCTCTATGCTAGTTAGCATGCATAGTTTGTTAAGTAGCATAGAAGGTATGCTTATTAGCATACACAATATGCTAACTAGCATACAAAAAATGCCAAATAGTATTCACAATGCTAGCTAACATACAGGGTATGCTAATTAGGATACTTTGTGTCTAACTGGGAAACTCTCTATGCTAGTTAGCATGAAAATTTTGTTAAGTAACATAGAAGGTATGCTTATTAGCATACACAGTATACTAACTAGCATACAAAAATTTCCAACTAGTATACACAATATGTTAGCTAGGATAACTATCTGTGCTAACTAGCATACACAATATGCTTACCACCATGACAGTGTATGCTAGCTATATCTCATAGTATGCTTACTAGCATAACTAGGTTTGACAACTACCATACACAATATGCTAGACACCATACCCACTAAGCTAACTAGCATACCTTATATGCTAACTAGCATACCTTCTATGCTAACTAGCATAACTAGGTTTGACAACTACCATACACAATATGCTAGCTAGACACCATACCCACTAATCTAACTAGCATACCTTCTATGCTAACTAGCATACAGAGGGCTGGTGTAGGAATCAAGACTATATAATTGTTCCTTAACATTATCTTACCAGAACTCAGTGTGATTGGAGGTCCTTGCCTATGACCTTGCCACACCATTCAGATGGTATCCTCTGGCAGGTGGAAGCTCTACATTCGGTCCCCAGGGAGCATGCAGCAACAAAGCAGATTAGGTGATAGGTATGCTCACATGGCATTTTTACCATTGCACTGATTTCGTGTACTTCTAGTGGCAGACCACAGCCAGTACACACGTTGCTTGTTGTCCCATCGCGTACCCCTCCTATACACTCTGTAAAAGTGTCCATAGCTATCTTGCATAGGGTAGTGGGAATGAAGGAGCCATGTATCATCCTACTTATATGCATGAGCAGCTGCACTTGACTATCGCAGGCGTGCACTTTCGCTTCTTGCACCTCCACATTAATCTACAAACCAATCAAAACAGAGGCATGGTAAGTACATAGGATAGTTGTGCACATATTCAAAACATAAGGTTCAATCACAAAACCATCAGCACTTACATGAACACATGTTATGTCAATATCAACAACAGTGGGGGTGTCCTCACTGTGAGGAAACCCCAAACCATCCAGTGTCTCCTTCAGTGTCTTGATCTTTACCTTGAGCTCTATTTCTCTCCTTGCATCCACACTGTCATTGAGGCCTAAACACCGCAATTCATTCTCAACATCATGAAGCTTATGTCTCATAGCAGGTACTACAGGGCTGAGCATATCATGGCTTGCTTTCAGAACCCTCGCAACTTCAAGCTCCTGACCCGCATTCTTAAGCTGCTGTTTAGCATCTTGCAGTCGATTTCTGAGATTGTCATTTTCACTCGTGATGTGCTGCAAATCAGAGAGCCTGAAATATGACATGCCTGGTAACACTTTGTGAGAGCTGTTAATAGAGAGGGGTGTTGCCCTGGCAGCAGAAACAACGTTCGGAGCTACTTGGCCATCACGATCATCCTTTGTTTCCGTGGAGCCCTCCTCTGTTTTTTGACTTGAGGGGTGGGTATTACGCACCCTCCCTTTTTCAACATGGGCATTGTAGTATCCTTTTTCTCGAAGGTCCTGCAAATGCTAGACAGCAAACTCAGCCCAATTGAACTGCATAATTGAGCCACTTGCAATTGCCGTTGGACTAAATTGTTTTACAAAACCCTTCGCAAAAGCCAAATTAATCTCCATGTTGGTGGGGGGCTTCTGGTACACCCTGTAGTGCAGCTGAAGTACTTGGTCATACATGTCGCCACGAATGCTACTACATTTGAAGCGATATTTGTTGCGATCCTTTGCCTCTCTAAATACACTGAACCACTCTAAATCTGTAATCTGCTCCCACTTCACCAATCTGGGGTCGTCACCGTCCATGGAGAGGCCATGGACAACATTAAACTCTTCTGATCTTACACAAAACTTTTCCTGCAGTGGGATGTTCAGCTTGGGAGCTTTCCATCGGCTTGCACATCACACAGGATTATAAGATTAAAACCTTACAAAACCCCACTAGAATAGGGCCGTCAAGTAATTTATACACATGCAATTGCTAGGGCTCTCCTTAGATGCAATCATCTAAGCATGCACCTTGAATGCCTAAGGCAATGCACAAGCACCTGATCAGTGTGAGAGAATCCACAACTAAATTGCAGCTAGGGGCTACTGCAAAAACAAGCATATAAGCTGAATGCATAGTCCTCTTTGTTGATTGCAGCATATGCTTACCAACACAATTTTCTCATGGGTGAGAGGATTCACTAACAGATTAGTAGTCTGGGCATGCTGGAGAAATGTGTCATGCTTTTCTTGATTTACAACTTCCAAATGTGGCCCCCTCATTGAAAAGAGAGAGAGAGAGAGAGAGAGAGAGAGAGAGAGAGAGAGTACCCGAGTCCTGCTTCCCCTTCCTTACATGCATGTACTTTGACATTGGGGATCCTTGGAAATTAGAAGCATTCAATCTTTTGCAGGGCGGAGGAGAAGCAACAAAACCTTTGCCCCTCGACTTCCTTCTCGGTGGAGTACTGTCAAGATTGCTGTCGGAGGTGGTTGGCTCCAGTAGTGAGCTATCCTCCACTTGGCCTCTGACTGCAGACCTGCTTGCATCTCGCAATCACTTTCCTCCCTCTCTCTGACCTATGGCCCCTATGTTGTGCTTCCCTCCATGCTTCATGACTACACCACTACCTCAACGTAACGATTGAGCTTAATTGTTAGAGATTTTAAAAATATTACGATTCATTTTTTCAAAGTCCAAGTATTACACTTTGTATAGTTCATGATGGTGGCCCACACACTTGAAAAAACATGACTGTCTTATCCATGTGTTATGCCTATAATATGTGCTTGTTGGCATATGTTAACTAGCATATGTGCTTATAATATGTGCTTGTTGGCATATGTTAACTAGCACAAAAAGCACGACACGTTAACATGCTTTCACCCATAGATTAGGTTAGATTATAAGTTAGGTTAGAGCTAGCGGCAAAAAGTAGAAAAAATGCAAACGGATTTCAAGAATGACTTGTGTACTTCAAAAAACACAAACGGACTTCGATTAGGTTATGTTATAGGTGAGGTTATAGGTTAGTTTTAATTTGGTTATAGGTTAGGTTAGGTTAGGCTAGGTTAAGCTAGGTTAGGTTAGGTTATGGGTTATAGGTTTGAAAAGCGCTAGCATAATTGGACTTCAAAAGCGCACACAGAATTCAAAAACACTAATATATAGTCATTGACCCTTTGGTCCTAATCTCCGTGCACCTCTAGACCGAGGTGTGCGGGGATCGGTCATGGCTAGAGAATGTGAGGTTGTTAGAGCTAGCAATAAATAGTTGAAAAAATGCAATTGGACTTCAAAAGCTCCTTGTGTACTTCAAAATGCAAACAAAAATTGATAAACAAAGTAAAATAATGCAAGCGGACTTCAAAAGTGCACACATAATTCAACAACCTTAATATATAGTCATTGATCAATAAAGACAAGATTATTACCCTGTGGTCCTAATCTCCGTGCACCTCTAGACCGAGGTGTGCGGGGATCGGGCCTAGCTAGAGAATGTGAGCTTGTCATGTATTGTCATGTAGTTAGTAGTATGTAGTTATAACAACTAAAGTGTTTTAATTATTTGTTGCATCATTGATAAATAAAGTATGGACGATAGGATGGCGTGTCCTTGTGCGCATTACAAGCATCAGATCTTTCAAAAACAAAAAATTTGTGACCAGCACATATGCAATCACGGTCTCTTTTCGATAGAGCAACTACAAGACCTGTGTTATCGATCTCATGGTCCAGAGATAATAAATCAAACTCCTCAAGTAGATATTGCTCCAACTTCATCCCAGCAAAGATGATTTTCAAACGAACAGCCATCGACGACTGAGTCCTCCAACCAATATCTGATGTGGCATTTCAAGAAGTAGAGATAGAGTAGATGTTAAACGCGTTCTTTGACATGGATCCCATCATTGAAAACATAGAAGACGACAACATTCAATGCAATACTACGGACCAACCTCAACCATCCTATCCATATCGACGGCATGATAGAAACGATAAAGAGGGTGAGATGATGCAAACTCTTGCACCCATGCCGCTTTACAATGGTGCAAAAATCTCAGTTCTCCGTATCGCGTTGGCAATGCTTAATTTACAGTCTATCTACGGGTGGTCTGACGCCTCATTCAGCTTTTCAGGTAAATATATTGTATCCTAAGCATGATAAAGTGAAAATTACAGTTCAATAATGTGATCAAGGGGCTGACTCGTTCATGTAATGATAGGTTGCTCAACAAGCAAATCTTGCTAGAAGGTAATCACATGTCCCCTACCCGTCCAACCGCTAAAACGATTCTTACTAATTTGGACCTGGATTATCACAAAATACATGCATGTCCTAATGAATGTATATTTTTTTGCTTACCCATGTTTTCCAAGCCGAGTTGTTTTGTTGTCAATTGGAACTGCTCATCTATTGGCAAATTGGTCTCTCCGGCCTTCGCTTCATTGACTATATCTTTGATCAGTTGCCACCCTGAAGTGAACTCTGAGTCGTGGACAACTGTATCACCAAGAATATGTCGGTCCATTCCATCATCATCAACAAATCCCATGTCTGCCTCACAAAAATTCACAATTGGAGCTAGGCAGTAGTCTCCCGTATGTTCAGCTCATGCATGATATCTGTGAGCAGAATGTAGTGGGTGTCGCCCGCCATAGCAAAGTTGGGAGCACAATTCAGAGGCAAAGGCACTTCCTTATTTGGGCTTTCTTGCTTGCATCCTAATGCTGCATTCGCAAGAGAAGCAAGAGTTAAGCCCGCATCAAATGTTTCCTTTAATACCTCCACCCGCTCTTCTTCTGGGTCAAACTACACCTCCACATCCTCTACCTCTTCCTCCGGTGCCAATGGGTGTGGGACGGGTGTCTAACCTCACTCCTATCTTATTGTAGATGTAGCAAGAACCACGAATAAATTGTCAATCCACGGGACGAAGCTGACTCGACTAGTGCGTAGAGACTACAAGAGATTGTCAATCTCTTGGAAAACAACAAACAACTTGCATCTAACTCAAGCTACACTCAAGTGACTGAAATCACCAAAAGCCAATCGCTCATCGGCAAACAAACCACATCCATTACAACATCAAATGACATCCACACGTAATTAAACTTCTAGGACATGTTTATAAGACCTAAGCACACATGCTTATGGTCTCAATTTCCACTTTAGGTCAAGTGCAAAAGTCACGATTATTAACATCAGTGGATTTTTGACCTAGTCCTTTTCGACCCAAAATGCATTTAAATGCTTAGCAATGATACCCCCATACCCTGCCTATACTTAGTTTTTGATTTTGAAGTGTAAATTCCTATTTATAATGAAATTAGGCCGCCGGTCAGCGACGCCAAAAGCTATGAAATACTGTGAAATGCTTACATCAATGCATAGAGCTCTTACCTGCGGTTGCAACATAACAGACATGACTGCAATGTGACAACCGGGGAGGGAGTAGGAAGCGCGAGAAGGAGAGAAGTGAGCGCCCTTAGGTCACACTGTGTATTTCATTATCCAAAACTTAATAATAACTTACAAAAATGGGCTTTTATACCTTAGCCAAGGTTTTGGTGGTCAAAACTAATAATCTGGGAGCTCTAACTAAAGATAGGTTGATACAATCTGGAAGATTGTAGCCCCGGCTCATCGATTACAAATTTTATCCGGAAAATAGGAGTTACAATATTCCCGATTCATAAAAATATTTGTTGTTTTACAATGAGAGCTCCAAAAAATGGTATCCAAGTTAGCTTGTTGCTAACATTCTCCCACTCCTCGCATGTGTCATCCCTTGACACAGCTTTATGGGCTGAAATAATCATCAGGCTGACGGCTGGCGAGGTGGTCTTTAAGTGCATGGAGTGCCTTCTCATATCTAATCTTTCTTTCTTTGTCTAGAACCTGCAGAAATTGTATAGTAACTCTGTTCTTGAGCTCGATGGCTAAGTAGCCTACGAATCTAGAAGTTAGGTTGTTGATCACTGGCCCAAAAATCTTTGTTCGCCAAGTGAAAAACGTTGTGTAGAAGGCTTCCTCAAATGCCAACATATTATGAGATGGCAAGAACATGCAGCTGGAGTAGAAGCTAAAGAGGACTTCTTCGGAAGGTTGGCTGCTTAGGTCATAGCATAGACCCTTATTGCCCCCTCAAGGAAGGACATCCACGAAGCTCCTGCTTGCTCTAGCTCGTGAAAAACTTCAATGCATGTGAGCAGCATCGGGCAAATTTTGTAGAGCATAGAACATGAAAGATCAGGGAGGCCGGGAGCGATCCAGAACACCTCCAACCTACTTGAGCCAGAGATAGGCTGAGGCCGCTTCGTCTCCCTCCATGAACTCGAGCTCTGAAAGGATCCCAAATACCAGCAGGTGGTAGGGTATCAATACCAACCATACCAGTTTAGGCGCCACGCCTCTTTGATGCCCAGCACCAAGTATTTAGGAAAATCCAAGGCAAAATTCCCGACATGTTAGCCGTGTAGGTCATTCAACCCCCGACGCACTAACCATGTAGATGAGCCTAACAAAAAAGAAGAAGACCTAGGCAACACCCCCGATCCAGCAAAGCCCCAGGTCGCGACCCTTTAGTCTAAGGCTATGTGATGTAGGTGATCCTAGTCTTGTAGTGACGCTGCTATGAGGAACATAACACATGAGCCCAATCACAATAGCACTTCCCAGCTGCACAAATGATCCTTTTCCAAACAGTTAGACTGTACAGGGTCTCTACCCTTACACGTCTACCATAAACCATCTTGATCACTTCATGATTTAATCCAAAAAAAACCATAAACCATAATCCAATCACATCACATGGGTGAGCACTCCACACTACTTGGGTGAGGCACGATCAATCCTGCATAACCACTTTAGAACATAACATGGCTGCAAAAATTTCGGCAGCATTTCAGCAGCATAACCCAATCCAGAAAAAAAAGACCATAAGCCACACCGGCTTTCACCATAAAATTTCAACCATAATCCATGAGGGAATCTCAGCCCTTGACCATAAATCATAATCACACTGAACCAACTCCCACACTTGGAGTTTGACACATCTCCTGCAATCAATCGGAGTCTACACACATGTGACCTTTAAGAAGTGATTCTTTCATGCATAAAAAGAGTTTGACCAGAAACTAATCATGATATAAAAATACAATTTTGACAACATCCAACCATGAAAAGTTGATGCATCACATCTGTACTTCACCACTCTAGCACATAGAGCTAGTTTTGACTTAGAAAGGTGGAAAGTAGTCATAACCATGC
Source organism: Adiantum capillus-veneris (assembly GCF_014529385.1). Lineage (NCBI taxonomy): Eukaryota > Viridiplantae > Streptophyta > Polypodiopsida > Polypodiales > Pteridaceae > Adiantum > Adiantum capillus-veneris. Next base: position 102,138,702 of record NC_140953.1, read on the forward strand.
ATATGAGGCATCCACATCAACCCATGAGTTCTCATACGTCATATGATAACATTTCAACACCATAAACATGATGCAAAACAACTCCGACCTTTAGGTCAACCATAAACCATAACTTCACACATATGCAAAAAACAATTTTTTGACATTTTCGGAAGTATGCAAAACATGCAAATGAAAGTATTTGACCTCAAACCAATGCATCAAGTTCAGATCCATAATATAGCCTATCAGTCCATCACATCACTTTGACCATGTGGTACTCACACAACAAACTATAACCCCAAAAGAAAGCCACTTTATTCATATCTTCCTATGCGGTTCGGGATGTCTAACCATATACTCCCACATAATTTTATGGCCATCTAATAATTGAAATCAACTCACCAAAACAAACCATAAAACATATCAAGATGGCTCGGTTAACTCACGACGTCATATGGTATCCCCCCTTGATGGCACTCCTACGCATGTAGGTAAAAACGATAATAGACTGTCGCATTTCCGAAGTGATAACGGAGACCTAAATTCATTTATCATCAAGTTTCATCAAGATTTTCAATTGGTTAAGTGGGTTTTCCCATCCGGTCAATCTATATAGTGGTTCTCAAAGGAGCCTGGAGTCAAAGATATTTGGTTTAGTGAGAAGCAAACTGTTTTTTGACCATATCTCTTAGCTCGTGCATGTTTTTCACATGACACCAAAGAAATAAAATGTTGTAAATGAAGTGTTTTATCTCTTGTATAAAGAGTTTGGGCTGATTCATAACGGTTTGTGATTTAGGACCAAAACCATGTTCCTACTGCCTCTATGACGTAAAACAAAAAGCGCTTTTTATGCACATTCGTGATCATAAACGCATCATGTGCATAAATCAATGTGTTAAACATGATGAAATAATCATGAGGCAACTTTGTATGTACTCAATTAATCTATACATGTACTCGTATGCGAAAAACAATCACCGAGAGGGTGACTACGCAGAAAAACGAGATAAAGAGAGAGATGATGACTATGGAGTTTAGAGTTTCTCACCGTGCTTTAGAATCGATTAAGGGATGTCAAAATGCTTCTTGCTTTGCCGCAAGAGAGCGACAAATCAAAAAGATGATAGACAGAGATACCTCTACGTAGCTCTCATCACCGCTCTCTTGCGGCAAAACGAGATAGAGAGAGAGATGATGACTATGGAGTTTAGAGTTTGTCACCGTGCTTTAGAATCAATGAGGGGCTGTCAAAAGGCTTTTTGCTTTGCCGCAAGAGAGTGGTGATGAGAGCTACGTAGAGGTATCCATCACAAAAGCTTTCGGAGAGCGCGTACACCGTGAAACGAGAGAGAAGATAAAAGCAAGTAGAGAGAGTATCCTTCTTCTTCTTCTTCTTCTTCTTCTTCTTCTTCTTCTTCTTCTTCTTCTTCTCAAGAGAGAAGAGATTATGGAGATGGTGATGAAGAGCTTGCACCACTTCGTATAATAGATAGGTAATTATGACGTCAAGACAAGAGAGCTTCCGCCTCTGAGAGTGTATCTATTTGTATTCAAAATGAAGGAGGGAGGTCTTTATATAGGCTCTCAAGGCCAAAATCACAAGCCAAGAATAGAGTGAGATAAGTTCGCGCATGTTCGTGGCTGATAAAATAAATTATTTTTTAAAAAAATATTATTTTTTCTTTCTTGTGGACACGGATTTCGATGCACGATTTTCAGTCTCTAAGAAAAAGCTTGGCTTCCAAGAAAAGAGCTCTAAACTAAACTCCTCCTCTCTTTTCTAAAAAGGCTCTTTCTTTCCTAAAAACAAGCCTTTGCTTTTTGGTGGTCAACTCTTCCACTTACCATTCAATTTTTGCAGCAAATTGATGATCCAAGCAGTATCTGGCCAACTAATGGAAACTGTAGCTAGACTATGCCACACCGCAATATCTGGACATGATTATGACTCTTCCATACTACCCCGACGTATTTACAGTATTGCTTTTTATATGGTCAAAGATTTGAGCAGTTCCATCTTCTTTGATTGTGGACAAAAGCTCATAAGCTTTTTGGAAGTCCACTCCACATGGCTCTTGTTCATAAAATTCTCTAAGACCAAGCCTTCGGTTGGCTTCTTTGGTCTCGGGCTTTGCGGCGACATTATAAACTTCTTTTGGTCGAAGTTGCAATTCTACCTGATGTCCTTCCTCGCTCTTGAATCTTCCTGTGAAGAGAGAGAGAACCTGTCTCTGCAATATCCAATGGCACCGAGGTGGATGGTGATGTCGCAGGTCGCTGAGAGCAAGAACCAAAAGGTGGCCAGGGGGAAGAGGACAAAAAGGCAAAGGCAAGGGCAATGGCTACGCGGCAGCAAAGGACTCAAACCAGTGGAGGTCGCTCAACACAGGGTCGCAAGAGGTGGCCAAGGGGAAGAGCGCAGAAAAGACGAAGGCCAGGGCGCTCTGTTTGTTCTACTTGGAGATGGAGATGGCGGTTGCAACGGCGATCGGCGTCTGACTCTAAACGGTCACTCGAAAAAGGCACATGGGTTGTGCTCACAAGGACAACCAGTTTGGGAGTAATAAACGGGCTCAGATTCCCATGGAGTACGATCTACAAAACAAGTGTACGAGAATCCTAAGTTTAGAGGCAGTACCCCCGCCAAACATTTTAACTATACCCTCGCCCCAGATGAGCGCTCATGCAATGAGTAAACAGTAAAATCTTGAGTGCTCTTCTGCCTCTTTTCGCATCCTCTACTATCCAGTGTTTTAACTCTGCCCCCGTCGACCCTACACAGTGAGCAAACCATCTCTTTTGTGCTCCCAACCCTTTTTGCGCATCCTCCTCTTACTCTCTAGTGCTCCCATCTCTTTTTTGGACTCTATTTTGTAGTGCTTTTTTGCCTCTTCTCGCATCCTCTACTATCCAGGGTTTTAACTCTGCCCCCGTCGACCCTACGCAGTGAGCAAACCATCTCTTTTGTGCTCCCAACCCTTTTTGCGCATCCTCCTCTTACTCTCTAGTGCTCCCATCGCTTTATTGGAGTCTATTTTGTAGTGCTTTAGTGATGTAGATCTCTACACACAGTGAAGAGGTATGCTACTACATCTTTGTGCACTTGTATTTTGTGAGGTCATCACCAAGCAAATAAGGGAAGGCAAACTCTGTTCGTTGCACCTATTCACATGGTATGACCATCGTCGCTCGGAGCAGCTTCTGCGCAAAGGATATTTGATCAGAGAATATGGCTCAAGTATTTAATGATGTTTGTACAGAAAGCTCGTGAAAGCATTGATGGGGGCTTTTCACAAGCCAAGCTCCCATACCCCTCTTCTCTCGTCCCCACCCCATGAAAATCCCCTCTTAGGGAGGGAGTGATAAAAGGCATTGGAAAAAGTAAGAAAAAAATAAAGTATGATTATGTAAATATATAAGAAAGGTAAAATAGGCCACCTCATGCCTGCGGGGTAGCCCATCCCCACCTTCCCTCCTTTTTCTTCACTGTTGCCCCGCGGGGTGTCCCTTTTCCTCTCCTCCACTCAAAAGGTCAACCCCCTCTCTCTTGCCCTTGTCCTTTCTCCTTTCTCTCTCCCCTCAAGCTACCCCACCTCTCACCAATAATGCATTCTAACTCACCAATAATGCACCCTAACTCACATGCAACTTACCCTATCTTCCAAAATAGTATACCCCATCCCCCCTTTCTCTCTCCTACATATCCCATGACCCAAATACCCCCCCCTCTCTCTAAAGGGCGCCATGTCTCTTGTCTTGTAGCTAAATAACCTCCCCCACACTCACACACACTCAGTTTCACTAAAAAAGGTGCCCACAGACCCATCCCCACCCGGTGGTTACCTGATTTTTCTTGTGTTCACACACATCTGCACACAGATTCACCTCTGAACACACTCCTCTCTCTCCCCTCTTGTAATTACTTTATTCTCCATGTCACCTCTCACTTTTTTTCATCAACCCATCTCTCTCTCTTAGTCTCTCTCTCATGAGACTGCTGTTCTGGCACATATACACACAGCCAGACAAGTGGGGCCCACAGTCACATGGCCTATGTAGATAATGATTTCTTCATTTCTAAATTCTAGAATTTCTCCCCCCCCCCCCCCTCCTCCCCTATATAAAGAGGGGTCACCATCACACAAAAACACACAACATCACCAAAGAACACACTATGCACTGTGTGTGTGCCTAGTGCACACACACACACCCACACCATCACCATCACCGCAATCACCATGCTCGTCTTGAGCATGACCTCTACACCCTTGGCTATGGAAGATGGAGGGCAAAACTAAATGAAGGATGATGGCCATAACCCTCGTGCGAGTCTTCGCCATCAACTCCCACCTATCCGCCATGTGCTCTACCACTCTCTCCCTTCTCATTCCCCTACCCTATGCTCCCCATTTCATCGCCTAATTCTCTAAATAAAGCTTGAGGTTTTGTGAGTATGTTTTCTTGCAATGTTTTGCCCATGTGAGGTGTGCGGAATCGCCACCTAGTTTTGTGTTTTGGAGTGAGCTTGTGTATGTGTGAAGGGTGTGCGGATTCGCCATCCTTTTGTGGTGCCTAAGTACTAAGCCGCTATACCCCCTCCCTCACTCTCTCTCTCTCTCTCTCTCTCTCTCACTTGATCTCATTCCCTTTCCTCTTCATCATTACTCCCAAGCATCCATCTCTCTTGGATGAAAACTTTGTTATGGTGGTGTGTTGTTTGCCTCCTAGCCGCTGAAGCTAGGTGGTGCCCCCTGTTTGCTTTACCATGACAGGCTCGAGGCGCGCCATTCGGTCCCCGGTGTTTTAGAGGCCGTCGGGGGTTCGGGGTTTGCTTTGCTCCCGTCATTTGGTGCCCCCACTGAGGATCTTTTCATGAAACCCTTCAGTTTACAAGACTGAAACCCTTAAACTATTGTGAATGGATGAATGGCTAGGAGGATTTGCTAATTGGACGACAGAAGAAGAAGAGCTCCAAGCACAACTAGACAAACTCCGCATCTCCATCGAAGCTCGAGTGCTAGGCGTAACGGTAATCGATTTGTAGTGGGATAGTCAACCAACACGCCAAACCCAGTGGATATACATAGGCCAAGTGCTAAGAAGAAGAAGGAGAAGGTCGAAACCATGTCCGCAACCTACAACCAACCCACAACAACAAAATGGAAGGAGCTCTACAAAATAGAGAATCAACACTATTCTACTTTGAGAATCGGGTAACTCAAGTCACTGAGGTAATTACCACAGTCAGTTTTCAAGTCGCACCTGATGCTGCAGCACAGATAACGGAAGGATTGGCTCACACTCTCACTAGAGAAACTAGGGATCTACTGAGTTTGTTTCAGGAAAGAACACCACCCTCTCCCACAAGCTTGGACAGTGACTAAGCACCTCTAAGCTTCACATGAATCAGTACAACCTACCTCAAGACAGATCACACATACCAACACGTGTATGCTCAATCAAGGTAATACTGGATTTGAAGGCTCACTACCAACACGTCATTGACACCATGCCGGGTGGGGAGCGGTTTTTGGAGGTTCTGGCATCAGATCAACCATTTGTCTTACCTTTAGTACAAGGCAATGTACCGTTTGAAGTTTTAATCTATATCCTAGTATAAGAGGGTATACACGCCTCCTTGTAAAGAAGAAAAAAACTTTTGCAAGTTAAGCAGTGTGTCTTTCTAGCTCTCTCTCAGTAATCATGGCAAGTGTAGCATTTCCAACATTTAAAGGAAAGAAGGGAGAGGATTTGGTAACAGACTTAGTAGATGACTTTGAAGTAGCATGTGTAGTGAGCAACAAAGATACGGATGAATCCCGGGTTAGAATCTTTAAGCATCTCATGAAGCTAGAAGTTAGATCATGGTACAATGCACTTCCACAAGCAACCAAGGATGACTGGGAACCCTTAAAAACCGCTTTTAAGAGACGCTTTGGGGGAGGTACCACTTCAGAAAAGTTGTGGGACAAGTTGAGAGACTTGAAGCAGGAGGTTCTTTTAGAATATGCCACCTATGAGTCCAAATTTGTGGATTTGTGGGAACGGTGGGTTGAGTCACTGGCTAGGGGGGAAGCTGCACCCGATTTCCTAAAAAAAGATCGGTTCACGCATGGCTTATGGCCGCTTCTCAAGGAGAAGGTGAAAGGTAGATTCCCGGCTACGTACGAGTTAGCCGTTGAGATTGCACGCCTTAAGGACAAGAAGCTGCGAATGAAAGCCAAAGAAACCGAGTCAACAGAAGCAGGAACATCGTGTCGACCAGCAACTACGACAACCACCATACCACCACCACCGGCTCTTGGGGTAAGAGATGACCAACAAGATATGTTGGCCCATATTACTGACCAACTGCAGAATTTGTCTGTCCCCTTAATACAGCAAGGGAGGAGTCAAGAAAGAGATCAAGACCCTGGAAGAGCACGACGACAAAAAAGGGAGTATCATTGCTACAACTGCGGAGAAGACGGTCACGGTATGTACTACTGTCCCAAACCATGACAAAACTATAATAGAGGAGGTAGGAGGAACCAATTGTCACCCCCTAGAGAAAGAACACCCCCACCCCAAGAACCACCCTCACCAACACAAATTCTACGTCCACCCCAGACACCACTACAAGCATCCATTCCACCTCTTCCACCAGCCCCACCACCTGATCGCCCTGTAAACATCATAAGGCTAGAAGAGAAAGGAAAAGCCGTAGTAGTGGATCCACCCAGAGCAAAGGAGAGGGACAAGGGTAAGGAGAAGGTAACCTTTTTAGAACCACTTGAGGCCATGACTGTGAAAAGAGCTAGGAGGGAGAAGGCTACACAATCAGATGATGAGAGAAGCATGAGAGGAGAAACTAGCAAGAGGCCATCCAGGCCATGACGGAAATTGGGCATCACCGACTTCCAGCTAGGGGAAAGTTCTAAGCCCTATGATCTAACATTGGATGTGGCAGAGCAAGGACCGAAGATTACATGGCCACAGCTGTTACATCTTGCACCAAAAGTAAGGCGACAATGGTCTAAAATGGTAAGTACAAAACAATCCAAAACAAAGGTAGCCGGAGCAATTTCGGGATGCAACATGGATGACATCCTTCCAATTGTCGACGTAAACATAAAAGGAAAGAGGGTTGGAAACACCTACATTGATGGAGGTGCACAAATCTGTGTAATGAGCGAAGCTATGATGCTTCGATTAGGGCTTGAGGTTCACAGGCCTTCTCCATGCAAGGCAAAGATGGCAAAAAACGCAAAAGTAAAGTGTGTGGGTGTGGTAAGTGCTGTGAAAATCAAAGCTTTCAACACTGAGGTAGAGGTAGATGTTTTTGTAATGCCTACTAAGGGGGAGGGCTATCCACTAATTTTGGGAAGGCCATGGTTGATGGCCATGAAGGCAAAACAGGACTGGGGTACTGGCCTTCTACGCATGACCGGTAAGAAAGGGGAGACAATCTACTATGACATGAGGATTGGCAAGCAGAAGCAAATGAATCTGGAAACATCGGCAGATGAAACCACTAGAGAATCTTCCAGTTCTTAGGAGGAGACCACATCCACCGACGAAAGTGACAGTTCCATTGATGTGATGGGTATCATTATGAAGGATCCACGAAGGGTAAGCACAACTAGTGATCCATCACCAAAAGGGCAACCCAATGAAGAAGAGAGCAAATCACCTGGCCTAGGAGGAAGTAGGTTGAAGGGTATGTTGTCTACGGAATTAACACTTGAGGAGAAAGATAGTTTTTTGCAAATGTTGATGGGATTTCCTAACTTGTTCATTGACAACTATGAAAGAATCACAGGCATTACAGTGGTGGAACATCATATTAAGCTGAAGGAAGGGGTAAAACCAGTTGTGCAAAAGCTACGATGACTGGGGGTCATACAAGAAAAGGCACTCTTGGTCGAGGTAAGGAAATTGCTAGAGGCGGGATTCATCTATCCTGTAGAAAACTCAGAATGGGTGTCACCCGTAGTGGTGACGCCTAAAAAGAATGGCAAGTGGAGGGTCTGTGTTGACTACAAACCACTAAATGCAGCTACAAAGAGAGACCACTTTCCTCTCCCTTTCTTGGATGAAATTCTGAATGAAGTAGCGGGTTTTGAATGCTATACCGTCTGTGATGGTTATTTTGGATACTTTCAAATACGCATAGCCTTGGAAGATCAGCTAAAAACCACTTTTATCACGCCATGGGGTTGTTTTGCATACAGGGTTATGCCATTTGGTCTCACAAATGCACCTGCCACATTCCAAAGATATGTCACATATGTTTTTCAACCGTTCTTTGGAACATCCATAAGAGTGTTCATTGATGATTTTTGTATATATAGCTCCCGTATTTCACATTTAGAAAAGGTAGTTGAAGGTTTGGCTAGGTTGCAGAGCCTAGGTGGGCAATTAAATGTGGATAAATGCCACATTGGGGAGAGTAAAGTCATTCTACTAGGCCATGAAATTTCAGCAAAAGGTATCAACGCCGACCCAAGTAAGGTGTCCGCACTCATAGCCCTACCTTCACCAACGACCGCACGTCAACTGGTCTCTTTTCTACAGAAGGTGAGGTACTTAAGTAGATTCATACATCTACTATCACAACTTGTTCTACCACTGCAACAACTCACTCAAAGATCAACTTTCACTTGGGACGAGGAAAGCGAACATCACTACAACAAGGTAAAGGAGGTCTTAGCCACTCTGCCAACTATCTCACCACCTAAGTGGGATGAAAAATTCTATGTCACCTCAAGTGTTGGTGATGACTCATTGGGGGCTGTGCTACTCCAAAAGGATACGACGACATCTTTCATGAGGCCAATCTACTTCTCTAGTCGAATGATGACAGCAGGAGAGAAAGGTTTCACCCATGTGGAACACTTAGTCCTAGCTCTTAGATTTGCAACTACAAAGTTTAGGTCATATTTGCTGCCTAAGCAATTTGTGATTCTAACCACGGATGAAATATTTCCCTATGTTGTACAACACATGGATGTGTCTGCTAGAATTACTAAATGGCTAGTTCGTCTGCAAGAGTTTGACTACACGGTACAGGTAGAAAGCACGACAAGGGCAAGTTTGGGGGGACTCATGACCTACCAAGTCTTTGAAAGGAAGGAGAAGTCCGATTACCTCCAGTACCACTGATGGTAGAAGGAGCATACTCTCTCTACTTTGATGGAGCCTACAAGCGAGCGTCCGACAAAGCAGCTGCAGGCATAGTGGTCTTTGATGACAAAGGGACAAAGGTATTTTCGTTGGGCCAATTGTTAGATTCACATTCTAACAATGAAGCTGAGTATGCAAGGGTCTACAATGGTGCGTCTCGCAAGGTGTACAACGCCTTAATGTATTTGGGGATGCTCTACTTCTGGTAAGGCAAGTAAATGGAGCATGGACATGCAAGAATCTTAGTTTAAGGACTCACTTAAGTGGTGTAAAAACCTTGTTGGGTAAGTTTGATGAAGTTCAAATACACCATATCCCAAGGGCTCAAAACCAAGAAGCAGATGCCCTAGCAAGTGAAAGACTACAGGAAGTGGTGGTTGGAGCAATAAAACTAAAGCTCCCTCTATTTCAAGGCAGTGATGCCTTGCCTGACATCATGCATTTTTTGGAAACAGGGGAATGCCCATCAGATTTAACAAAGGGACAGAAGCAATGGCTGACGCGGAAGGCCACAAGGTATCGACTCATCAATGACGGTTTGTACTGTAAGGGTAAGGACCAAATACTCAGGAAGGTCCCTCTCTCTCAGGAAATCACGGGAGTAATTGCTAGCTGTCACGACGGGGTTTGTGGTGGTCACTTTGCCCTAGACATAACAAGTAGGAAAATCTTGCAGGCAGGCTTCATATGGCCTAGCCTCAACCGTGATGTACACCACTGGTGCAAAACATGTAAGTTGTGTCAAAAGGCCGGCACTAGGTCACTTATGCCTGAACCACAGACACCTATTCTCTCATATGGCCCATTTGAAAAATGGGGTATCGATGCCATTGGGCCATTACCTAGGGCCAGCTCAGGAAAATTCTACATTATCATGGGGGTCGACTACATGACTAGATGGGCAGAGCCTATAGCCACCACTAGAATCATAGTGGTAGAGGTAGCTAAATTTATCTACGAGCACATATGATGTAGGTTTGGCACACCTTTAGAGATCATCTCTGATAGAGGGCCAGGTTTCAGAGCAGACTTGGTAGGAGAATTAATGCAGAAACTGGGCATTACAAGGAGGCACTCTTCACCATATTACCCTCAATGTAATGGCCTAGTTGAAAAGGTAAATGGAATGGTTTCTAAAATTATTACCAAGCAGGTAAACAATCATCCTGGAGACTGGGATAAGTATCTACTACCAGCTTTATGGGCCTACAGAACTTCATTTCGTACATCCTTGGGATTCACACCGTATCATCTAGTATTTGGTAAGGAAGCAATCTTGCCCATTGAAGTGCAACTACAAAGTCTCAGAGTAATGGCAAGCCAGCTTCAACATCCCAACATGCATTTGAGAGATCACATCATCAACTTGGAAAGACTGCAGCTGGACAGAGAAGAAGCAATAAATTATTATGCAGCACAAGCAGAGCATAGACGGCTTAGCTTCATAAAACCAGGGTAAATGGTTGGCGACTTAAACCTTATTTTCTTCGATTTGACCAGGCTCCACCAATTGACATTCCAGATGAGGACACACCATCAACCGCCACCTCCGACGATAATGATCAAGCAGATGAGGTAGAGACATGAATGCCTCTAGCCAAAAGGGGAGGGCTAATGATGGGGGCTTTTCACAAGCCAAGCTCCCATACCCCTCTTCTCTCGTCCCCACCCATGAAAACCCCCTCTTAGGGAGGGAGTGATAAAAGGCATTGGAAAAAGTAAGAAAAAAATAAAGTATGATTATGTAAATATATAAGAAAGGTAAAATAGGCCACCTCATGCCTGCGGGGTAGCCCATCCCCACCTTGCCTCCTTTTTCTTCACTGTTGCCCCGCGGGGTGTCCCTTTTCCTCTCCTCCACTCAAAAGGTCAACCCCCTCTCTCTTGCCCTTGTCCTTTCTCCTTTCTCTCTCCCCTCAAGCTACCCCACCTCTCACCAATAATGCACCCTAACTCACATGCAACTTACCCTATCTTCCAAAATAGTATACCCCACCCCCCCTTTCTCTCTCCTACATATCCCATGACCCAAATACCCCCCCCTCTCTCTAAAAGGCGCCATGTCTCTTGTCTTGTAGCTAAATAACCTCCCCCACACTCACACACACTCAGTTTCACTAAAAAAGGTGCCCACAGACCCATCCCCACCCGGTGGTTACCTGATTTTTCTTGTGTTCACACACATCTGCACACAGATTCACCTCTGAACACACTCCTCTCTCTCCCCTCTTGTAATTACTTTATTCTCCATGTCACCTCTCACTTTTTTTCATCAACCCATCTCTCTCTCTTAGTCTCTCTCTCATGAGACTGCTGTTCTGGCACATATACACACAGCCAGACAAGTGGGGCCCACAGTCACATGGCCTATGTAGATAATGATTTCTTCATTTCTAAATTCTAGAATTTCTCCCCCCCCCCCCCCCCCCCCCCCCCCTATATAAAGAGGGGTCACCATCACACAAAAATACACAACATCACCAAAGAACACACTATGCACTGTGTGTGCCTAGTGCACACACACACACACCCACACCATCACCATCACCATCACCGCAATCACCATGCTTGAGCATGACCTCTACACCCTTGGCTATGGAAGATGAAGGGCAACTAAATGAAGGATGATGGCCATAATCCTCGTGCGAGTCTTCGCCATCAACTCCCACCTATCCGCCATGTGCTCTACCACTCTCTCCCTTCTCATTCCCCTACCCTATGCTCCCCATTTCATCGCCTAATTATCTAAATAAATCTTGAGGTTTTGTGAGTATGTTTTCTTGCAATGTTTTGCCCATGTGAGGTGTGCGGAATCGCCACCTAGTCTTGTGTTTTGGAGTGAGCTTGTGTATGTGTGAAGGGTGTGCGGATTCGCCATCTTTTTGTGGTGCCTAAGTACTAAGCCGCTATACCCCCTCCCTCACTCTCTCTCTCTCTCTCTCTCTCTCTCTCACTTGATCTCATTCCCTTTCCTCTTCATCATTACTCCCAAGCATCCATCTCTCTTGGATGAAAACTTTGTTATGGTGGTGTGTTGTTTGCGTCCTAGCCGCTGAAGCTAGGTGGTGCCCCTTGTTTGCTTTACCATGACAGGCTCGAGGCGCGCCATTCGGTCCCCGGTGTTTTAGAGGCCGTCGGGGGTTCGGGGTTCGCTTTTCTCCCGTCAGCACAAGACCTAGGAGAGTTCTTGTGAACAAACCAAAAACACCATGACAGAGATTTCAAAACACACTACAAAGGTATGCTATTATACTTTTCTAAGGTCAGTACAAAGCGAGTAGAGGCAATACAACCATATTTGTTGCACTTATTCACTTTATGCTGACCTTAGAAAGCTTAAGTCCCTTGTGCAACAAATGACATTCATTAATAATGACGTGTCGTTTTTTGTTATGCTATTTGTACAGATGCCTCGTGCAAAGGCCACGCCTAGAAGGGCAACAGGTGACTCTTTGCATGCTCAAGCAAGAAGATACCGATACGAGGCGCACAGAGGTGTCATGCAAGAGCTGTGAAGGATCGAATAACACATGCAACCGGCCATTCCACGTCTTCCTTTCTAGCAAGTAATGCGAGAGATTTGCAAGCATTGGAGAGTGGGCATGCGATTGGCCAACAGTGCACTTCGCTGCCTGCAAGAAATTGCAGAAGACTACCTCATTGAATTCTTCAGCAATGGATATATCCTGGCTGCCCATGCACACCGTGTTACTATCATGACACGGGATTTTGACACTCTTCGGAGGCTACGCTTCCACTGTGATGGGCTGCTTCAACCAGTACCTATCCGGGATAGTAGAACCATGGATATTCTTAACATCTCCCCTCTCCATCCTCGTGTATGACAGACAGAGCCTTCTAGGGCTCAAAACAACAGAAGGACATGATCACGGGTTGAGAGAAAAGACACAGATGGGCAGGTTGAGCCACCCATAGAGGGGCATGAGAAGGCTAGGGTGGACCCTGAGGCAGTCACGCAAGAAACGGAGACAGTTATGGAGAAGCGCGAACCTACTAGGGAGGAACCAGCTAGAAAGAAAAATGAGCAAGGCATGGAGGATCCAGAGCTTGTTATGGGCGAGAATGAGCCAATTAGGGAGGATCATGTACCAGTAAGGGAGGAAAATGTGCCTTCCAAGGAGGAGAATGAGCCAGCCATGAAGAGAAATGAGTCCTCCAAGGAGGAGAATGATCCAGCTCAAGAGAGGCAAGGGAAAACCTCTACTTCACGGGGGCCATCCAAGGAGGAGCCTTTACCAGAGGCCTGGAGTATTTTAGAGAAAATCAACAAAGAGAATTAAGATGAATTGCAAGTTTTGATCAGCTCAGCACCTCTGCATGCACAGATACTGCTGCCTGGAAGGTCAAATGAGTCCTGCATTTTCAACCTGGATCAACAAGACTTCCTGTGCATGCACAGTTTCTCCAACTCCAACACAACAGATGCGATCGTCAACATTGCTATGTGGTACTTCTCAAGCTCTTTATAAGCTCATTAAAGGGCTCACTTTTGCTAAGACATGGGTCAATACCAAGCGAGTCAGTGGCTTATGGAATTGGATAGGTAGACCACTCGCTCGATATTGACCCGTGTCTTTGTGGCAGTCGTCAACATTGTTATGTGTTACGTCTCAACATTTTCTTTATAAGTCACGCTTGGTTCATTAGATGGCTCACTACCGCTAAGACATGGGTCAATACCAAGTGAGTCAGTGGTTTATGGAATTCGATATTTACACAACTTGCTCGGTATTAACCCATGTCTTTGCGACAGTGGTCAACATTGCTATGTGGTATGTCTCAAGCTCTTTTTGAGTCAAGCTTGGTTCATTAGATGGCTCACAACCGTTAAGACATATGTCAATACCAAGCAAGTCAGTGGCTTATGAAATTTGATTTTGCCCCAATCGCTCGGTATTGACCCATGTGTTTGTGGTAGTGACAGCCCGCTGAAAAGCTAATCTTTGCCATTGATTCATGTTAGGAACGCTGTCTCGCTTTTTCTTACTGATGTTCAGAACAAAATATACGTAATAGATCCATTGATCTCACCTATGCTTTAGAACAACGGAGTTTTCTTTTTAGCTCTAGTGAGCTGGTTTAGCATAGTCAATTTTGATCTAGCGTGTTTTCTGGTCACTGTATACAATCAATCATGAGTTTCTTCTTGCCTTGTAAAAACCATGTTGGATTTAGGATATTCTTTCTCCTCATCCTTGATGGTTTTGGTGTGGTGATCATTGGAGTCTGTTGTTATTTGACCTTGAAGATAAGATTGTCTACTACGCAAACTCTGGGCAAAGCAGGTTGTTTCATGGGCGTGTAAAAATGTAAGGCGCATCTGGACACATTTGGAAGTAGTATCTCTTTTTAATGTGTTACTGACTCAAGTGGTTACGTATGTAGTGCCGCGAAAAAATTTGTATGGTGTGTAGAGCATGTTTTGTTAGAACATGATCTAGGGACTACCATCCGGCACGAACAGTTCACCATGCCCACGCAGGTTGATGACTATAGTTGTGGCTGGCGAACATGTTTGAATGTCTTGTTGCTCCTCGGTCAAATTTTGGATGTACCAAATGTAAGTAATCGTGTTGTTTCATTGTATGTATGTTGCAACGTTTGTATTAAAAGAAGCAACATCTTTACTTACTTTCTTATTATCACGCTTCTACAAGAACTTCAATAACATAACTACACCCCCAACAATGTGCAAAATTTTTCTGTAATGGCCATCTAGCATATTATCATCTTGGTAAACAGACGTTCAAGAGAGGAAAGCGCAAGAGCTAAGGAGTTCTAATAGGCTTGCATTGACAAAATGATGTAGCGCTACCAGCAGACTCAAGACGAGTTTCAAAATATGCAAGAAGCAATCAATCAATATTATGCAGATGCAGCAAAAGTAGAGGAATGGGCTACACGTCATCAGTAAGAGAAAGAACAAAGGGAAGCTTCACAGGTGCAAGATGCATGGGAAGCCATGGAAGAGGGCCATGATTTCAAACAACGGGAAATGATACCCGAGACCAGCATCCCCCAAGGGAGAAGAAGCAGCAAACCGGGGATGAGGGCAGGGGAGCAATGACAGCAATCGAGAGAGAGGACAGGGGACCAGTGGCACCAACCGTGGGAGAGGACAGGGGAGTAGTAGCAAGGGAAGGGAGCAATAACTACCTCTCTTTGTATACAACTTGACAAAAACAACACAATTTGTAAAGTTTTGAGACAATGAAAAGTGTACATTTTTTAAACATTGTTTGAGCGGCACAAGATGTCTCTGTATTAGTCATTTTGAAGAATACATCATGGTTTGCATGGCATCAAAGCTCATTGCGTGCACAATGTATGTGACCTAGCTTCTGGTGGAAGCAATTAAGTGAAGTGTATCTGAGAGGGACTCCTTGCACAATGTTGTTTTCTCCTTGCATCTTGGAATCTGAGAAGAAGAAAGAGTAGAATTCTACGTCTCAATGTACTAAAGACAAATTCATCCATTTAGTAGCCCCTTTTTATTGTTGAGACTGAATGCATATGATATGTCTTTGTATTAGTCATTTTAAGAGTACATTATGGTTTCCATGGCGTCAAAGCTCATTGCGTGCACAATGTATGTGACCTAACTTCTGGTGGAAGCAATTAAGTGAAGTGTATTTGAGAGGGACTCCTTGCACAATGTTGTTTTCTCCTTGCGTCTTGGAATCTGAGAAGAAGAAAGATATTTGATTCTATGTCTCAATGTATTAAAGACAATCAAAATTCATCCATTTAGTAAGCACCTTTCCGTTGTTGAGACTGAATGCATACAATTTTAGCAAAAGTGGAAGTTCTTCACATGTAAGATCTACCCTGAGTTGTGCAAGAGTTGTGCTTGACATTGTCACCATCACAGTAAGTAGGCTGCCTCAAAAGTAGAGCTCCATTGATAAAGGTTTGTTCTCACAAGGGCTAGACTTTGTATCTTGGTCGAGTGGATAAGCTCCCCACTTAAAAGATGATATCTAAAATAGTAAAACGACACTATGAAATTTTGAGATCTTATAATAAACTTGCAAATTATGGACTTCTTTTGCAAAATACAAATTTTGCCATGTGACTGTTTCCTATCCCAATTATCATCTAAAAAGTCCAAACACCTCTCAGACTTGCAAATTATGGACTTCTTTTGCAAAATACAAATTTTGCCATGTGACTGTTTCCTATCCCAATTATCATCTAAAAAGTCCAAACACCTCTCAGACTTGCAAATGAGCATTGTTATAGTAGTTCTTATTTGCTCATCGAAGAAGAAACCTACAAACACTTCAAGAGGCATAAATAGTGCGAGCCAAACTATTTTTGTGGCAATTGAATACTTGAGGGACTTTTATATATCTTGAAACAACCTATTCCTAAAGCTTTTGCTAGTTTAAGAAGCTGGCAAAGACCAATCCTTACTGTCAAAGGATGGAAGTGTCAAAGGAGTTGCACGACCCCAACCAAAGGAAGTTCTTGGTTCCAAATATGAGATATCATAAAAGAATATTTTGTTATCTGCAAGTTCCTTGTGTTGTCTTCCTCGGTACATTTGCTCACCAATGAATCCATGGAAAGCATCAAAAATCCCAACTATGCTCTCAACTAGTTTCCAGTCCATCCTATTCGATGGATAAATATCTGAAACATACCAAAGATGATATCCACCACTTAACCTTCGAATATAATCATGCACTAAGTGAGATGCTCGAATTAACTTACAGTTGGGTCGATGCCATGGAAAACTTGGAGGAGATGTTTGCAACCTTAAGTCTGCATGCTGGAAAGCATGTTGTATGAGGACCTCTTTCACCCGCTTTTTTTGTGCATACACTTTAAACTCTTTAACTTGTCCCTTGAAAGCCTCCACAAAATCATTGTGTTGCCTCCTCTTCCTCCTCCTAGTTTGCAATAGTACCCAACTTTCGATAGTTATTCGAGATGGTATCCATGCTTGATCATCTGTAGTATAGCTTAAAAAATGCTAACACAGTCAATGGTAGTGCTAGGCCTTCGAGAAGTAGTCATGGTGTGCACTAGAATACACAAAAAAGTTAGCACAAATATCAAAAAGAGAAGAAATTTTTGAGAGAGAAGTAGAGCTACTCAAAGTAATATTTGGGCGGGAACATAGATACTAGAGTCTTCAATGAAAGTTCTGAAATTTTTCGATACAGAGTTAGTACGACTTATGGCATCTATGCTTTGAAAGCATGAGATTGGGCAATTTGATGAAAAAAATAATATTTTCTCCCTTTTTTCTAAAAGATCTTGGCTTCAAAATGTCGATTCTCAATGTAACGTAAGCCTCTTCCTCATCGGTCGAGCGCCACTCTCTCTCTAGAACTGAAAGACCCAAAAATGAGTCCAACTTTCTCCTAATGCCGCGCTGGCTCTATGTTGTTCAAGTTGCTCCACGGAGCAAGCAAGTGTGTGAAGGATTAGACGTTGAGGTCAAAGAGGTAATTCATGAACAACGTGCAGGACTGACGAATGATATAAGTTTGGATTTTGAGTTGGAGGTCAGTGGTGAGCATATGCCTGAACCTAGAGATGAAGTGTCAAATACTGAAGCTACTGTGGAGAGAGACGAAGAGTAGGGTTTGATGACAAAGATGCAGGAGTATAGATTGAGATAGACATCTTTGGTGCATCAGATCTCATAGAAGACGAAAGATTAACTAATGATTTTTTCTAAGAACTCTTTTGTAAAACTCTTTTTATTAGTCTACAATACACTTTAGATTCATTCATTTGTGTTGGCAATTCATGTATTTGTTATTTGTATTGATTAAGCATTTATTCTGTAAACTAACGTATTTTGTGGGTGTTATTTGTGTATCTGTAGCCATGGCGATGATGATGAGCCATACTCTCCTAGTTTTAGTTTTCCTGTCACTCCGGCCAGCATGTCACCCGAGCAGATGGGTCTCTTTTTGACATAGTTCACACCATAGCAGATCACGATGATGGCACAGAACCTTTGGGCAATAGGTTCCTCTAAACCTACTACGACCAACCCTACGCCTAGGACTAGTGTGGTCCCTATACCGACCGGGCCCACACCTCAGTCGAGTGTACCCCCTACGCCTAGGACTAGTATGCCCCATACACTGACGGGTGGTTCATCCTTGAGACGAGGAAGGCGTCATTCTAGAGGTGGTGGTTGTTGTGGTAGCAGTTCTACTGATACATCCGCACCACCAAGAGAGCGTCCCCCACTCTCTTCGGTAGATAGTTCACTGATTGGAACACCACGTACACCTTGGGGATCACACGAGCATGATCCTAGCAAGGTGTAAAAGAGCAAGGATGGGGCTATTGTGGCGGATAGGGTCGGAAAGGCCATATGACAGAGGATTCGATAGCTCTATACATTTCAATTTGGTCACTTTGTGATGGAGGTTTGGGATAATCTCGACGATGAAAGAAAGAGTTACATTGTTTAGGCCATTCACAGAGAGTACAAGTCAACAACGGAGGGGTACGATCAAGTCTTGAATGGGGATTTTGTGTGTGGCAAAGGTCACAATGTCACACCATCACTCAGAGGCAAGAAACAGGTACAATGCCGGCAGTCCAAAGCCAGCATGGTTGGACGCAAAGGAGTGGGCGGGGATTGCACGAGAGACACAAGACAATCCAGAAAAATTTTAGCAGTAGCAGAGAGATGCAGCCAAAGCACGTTTGGAGTCTACTAGAGCGTCACATTTTGGGAGTGGAGGCTACGGCACACTTTGACATGAGTTTGCAAGTATTATATGTATGCTTTGCATTGTTGAAAATATATATGAAGTTTGAAGATTTATCTCATGATTAAACCATAATTTTGTAGCAAGTTGTCATGAAGCGCCTTTCGACATGCCAAGAGGAGAAGTATGGGTACAAGCATGGACTTGTGGCACTTTTGACCCGGCTGCTGATGGAGGAGGGAGAGGATGTCGACTGGGAGGCATTAGCATGACGGTCTTCTTTGTACAGTCTTACTCAGTCATCTTCATACAGTCTTCTTTGTAAAGTCATTTTTGTAGCTGTGGTCTTCTTGATACAGTCTTACTCAGTGATTGTTTGCATGTACAGTTTTGTAGTGCTTATGTTTATGATTTTTCATTCCATTTGTGATTATGATTTGTTTCGCAATTATGGTATGCCATAGAGGTTATGGTTATGGTATGGCACAAAGGTTTTGGTCATGGTTTGGCAATCAAGTTATGGTTATGGTTTTGCAATGATGATATGGCAATCATGGTATGGTTAGGGCTTGAAAATCAAGTTATGGTTATGGTTTTCAGTGATGGTATTGCAATCATGTGATAGTTATGGTTTGGCAATCAAATTATGGTTATGGTAATGTCGTTGTGCCTATGGTTTGGGAGTCGATGTTATGGTTATGGTTTTGAGAACTTGTCATGATTAAGCTTTTGATTTTGTGGTTTTGTTCTTTTTACAGTTTTGCTAATCTATATACGCCCGCTCTTTAGTGTCAACTTGTAGGTGGACCGCGGTTGCCTGTGCACTTTTCCTTTGGGTAGAGAGGGCTGTTTTTTATTGTTGCAGTACATGCAGCATCAGTTCACAACCCTCTCTCCCACAAAAAAAAAATTGCAGGTTTGTTCTTCATAACAGAGTTCGGCATATACGCTGGTACAGGCCTCAAAAGAAACGTGGATATCAATAAAATTTTTGGCGCGTGTGACTGCGGGCTTATAGGCATATATAACTGCGTGTATTTCGACGGTTATAACTTGATATATTTTGATGGTGATTCTCGGTATATATACCGACGGTACGATATCGACATTTATTATGATGCTTATTCCAGCGTATTTTACTTTTAAAAGAAAGCTTGTCTCGCCGATATCTGCACCAATTTTTATGCAACGTATTGTAGTGTTGGTCTATATGCATTGATTTTCCCTCTACTCATTTGTTATCAATCTGTCAATTGCAGCAGCGATTTCGCTCAAGAAATGGCAGTTGATGAAGGGTCAGGATCCACTGTCCCTCGACCCCCAACTGTGATGGAAATGGTGGTCGATGAAGGGCCAGGATCCTCTACCCCCAACCCCCAATTGTGATGAAAATGTAATGTAAAAGTACATGAAGGTTGTGATTGTAGAGTTTATTTTTTCACAACGAGGATTTCGAAATGTTGTAGAGAGAGTATATTATAAAAAGAGTTATAAATATATAGCAAAAGGTGACTACTAATAGGTCAAGTTGTTTCAGTGGTAAACATGGAGAAGTTACTTGTTGACCAAAACTTGGCCAAACTTGAAAGTTTGTTTTGTTTCTTTTTGAGATAAATTTTGTAGTGAACTATATAAAACAACCAATGTGATTATTTCAAATATAGGTTGGCGTTTTAGAGTTAATATTGACATTTAAATGACATCAAAGTATGGTCAAATGACATTGATCATTGAATTATAGAAATATTTCTAAAGAAATGATGGGTCTAAGTACTTTTGTGTGAAAATTTAAGTTAGTAAAAATAATATTATTTCATGAAGATAGCACTAATTAATGGATTTTTCCTTCTTGCAACATTCTCTTGATCAAGTATTACATGTGACATGTATATATGAGTTTTTTTTTTGAAATGTATTGTAATGGAAATGGCCCATGAACTTTGAGAATAGTGGAATTAGGAGAATTAAAGAGAACATGCTACTTTGAGAACATAGAGGGTGAACTTAACTAGAGGTAGCAACATAACCATTATCCTTAATTAACTTGGCATGAACAATACTTTTGCAAGAGAGAGAGAGAGAGAGAGAGAGAGAGAGAGAGAGAGAGAGAGAGAGAGAGAATTAGAGAACTTGACAACAGTTGAGGACTGAATTTATGTGGAGCCGGTCCCCCCTCCAATAGGATTTTGTATTATAGATTCTCCCATAAAGGGAGACTTGGTATAATACAACCTTTGTGTTCCTTGTGACTGATGCTATGAAGATGGAAAGCTTCATGCATCACGAGCATAACATACATAAACTTTGTAAAAGCATTAACCATCCCCGGCCTCAGACCCAAGGCCTCAAACACCTTTAAAGGTGGAGAGAGCTAGCGAGGAATCAGGGTAGGGAAGAGGAAGAAGAAACATTCATAGGAGAAAGAAATTAATCCTCACTTATCATCACTCTTCTTGCTAGTATACATAATAGCATAGTAATGAAGATGGAGAAGATGGCAAGCTTAAGCATTGAAGTTGGTTGAATTTTCATTCCATAGCCAAGAGTATTGGTGTAGGCTCTCAACTTCTCAGCAAGCTTGGAGAAGGAGATGGAATTCTTGCACTTTCACCAAGTGAGAATGTGTGAAAAATGAGTGTGTGAGAGGGTGTATACCCCTAAGCACACCCCTTGCTTTCCTTGTTCAACCCCTCCTTGTAGCTCAAGCTTGAAGCTCATTGGACCCCTCTAATCCTAGCCAATCACATGTATAATGCATTTCAAGCAACATGGGTAGCATTAGGACAAGTGTCCTCCTTACCTCTTTGAGAGATAACTTAAAAATATCTAGATATTTTTTGAATTGAACTAGAAGCTCATTGGACCCCTCTTTATCCAAGCCAATAGGATTCAAGCACACTATGTGGCTAAGCATAGGGAGAGCCTAACATGTGTCCATGTGCCCCTTGAGAAAGGGAGTTCCCTTTGAGTGAGTGGGAGGTTAAGTCAAATATTCCCCTAACTTTGGGTCTTCCCCCCGACTTTGTAAGGTCTCTTTTTTACTCAAGCACCTTACCCCCATGCATGGGAATCTTCTCAAGCACCTTCCTCATCAAGCATGACAAGCACCTCAAGCACCTTAGTCAGCAAGCACCTCAAGCACCTTAGTCACCAAGCATGACAAGCACCTCAACGGGTTCCCATCTCAAGCTCAGCCCTAGCTTGCTTAAGGTCAAAGTACTTTTAACACTAACCTTTGGAGGTCTTTAATGAACCTAACCCTAAGGTCTTTAAGATCCATTAGATGCATGTTGCTCTTTGATAAACTATCTCCTTTTGGACCCCTATTAAGATGTAACCATCTCTCCTCTTGG
The DNA here is from genome assembly GCF_014529385.1 of Adiantum capillus-veneris. Lineage (NCBI taxonomy): Eukaryota > Viridiplantae > Streptophyta > Polypodiopsida > Polypodiales > Pteridaceae > Adiantum > Adiantum capillus-veneris. Next base: position 102,160,912 of record NC_140953.1, read on the forward strand.
TCCCCTGCTGAGATAAGTCTAGAATCACTTATTACACATTGCTCTTTGGTAGACCATCTCCTTTTTGGACCCCTATTGAGATGTAACCATCTCTCCTTTTGTTCCCTTGCTTAGATAGGTCTAGAAGCACATGCTGTCTATTCTAGCTCTTGTTCCCCTTTTATCTTCCCATATTAAATGATCAATTTAATATGAGAAAATCATTTGGTAAAGTTAGATATTATATTTTATGACATTACTTCTCTCTTGAAATCATAGTTGTCCTCGACCATGAGGTAGAGAAGATAAAGCCTAGTCATTAGTCCATGTTTCTTGGCGGGTAGAGGATCCCTTTTTACCCTACAACATCATTCCAAGATGGATGACTAATCCATTTGGTACTTGGGAGACTTAGCTGCCGCAAGCATGTCTGCTCTTTAGTGCATATCATACTTCCAAAGTAGAGTGACAAGTTCTACTTGGTGTTTGGGAGACTTCGTCACCACAAATATGATCCTAAGCATGCATACTTCTTAAATTTTGTGCGCAATAAAAGAAAGAGAACGATTCTTATAAGACAAAAACATTGTTATTTTAAAATGCATTTTTATTTGCTTACTTTAAGGCATCATTGTAAGCATTGACAAGGTTTGTATTATCCTTAAGCTAGGTTCCTTGCATCCATTTAGCATCTTTAAAAGGATAATTTTTTAACTTAATAAGATATCATCAGGTAATCTTACCGTTTCTTAATACTTTGTCTTCATGTCATAGTATGGACTTATATTGAAGTACTTCTTTTTTATCTTTGATTTTTGGAGGGTCTGCAACTATTGCTTCTTTTGGTGGCTCTCCTTTGTAAGGCTTGCGTAGGCTCTCATGGAAAACATTGTGCATGAGCCGATAGCTCGGCAACTTTAATTGATAAGCCATCTCATTGATTGGCTTAAGAATTTAAAAAGGATCATAGTATCTTTTTGTCAGTTTAGCATAATACTCTTGGTGGCCCGTAGGATTCTTGCCCGTAGTATGTCTTAGATGAGCCTTGAGAAACTTTAGCAAGACCCAATCATTTTCCTTAAAGACTAAGGCTCTTTTGTGCTTATTAGCAGTAGCCCTTTTTGCATTTGCTATGAGATGGATATAACCTCTTTAATCTTTGGAAAAGATTCTTGTGAGTCTCAGCTATATTCATCAACAGTGAAGATCTTCCCATGTACTTTAAGTAGTAAGGGACTTTTGGATCTTTCCTCTTTATCCTCGAAAGGTACTTTTCCCATAGAAGTATGTACAATGTCATTGTACGCATACTCTATAAGAGATAGGTACTTCTCTCATTGAGAATGTTGATCTACTTCTATGACATAGGCTTTTAGTAGATCAAGAATCGTTAGATTATTTATTTCATTTTGGTCATCCATTTGTGGATGATAGGCCAAAAGAGAAATTTAATATAATTCCTAGATCCTCAAAGAGACCCTTCCAGGAATTACTGGTCACTCTAGGATCTTTGTCCGACACTATGGATGTTGGAAAGCCATGATACTTGAAAAAATTGAGATTTGAAGAGGATTATCGTTTGATGTGCCTTAATAGTCTTTTTGACAGGCATAGAGTGTGTCTTCTTGCTAAGCCTATCGATTGAAACAATCCAAGTTGCTTTCCTCAATCAAATTTTGACTTTTGGCATACCACACATTTTGAAACATACTCTTCATGGTTTGTTTACTTTTTAGGGTAGGCCAACATAAATACATTGTTACTCCTCGAAGAGTAGATTATGGAATCCCTCTTTGCCCCGCATAATGAGAAGCATGGGATTCATACGTGACTTTCTTATTGTATGGGTGAGTAACACATAGCCTATTGTCATTTGGAAGATAACCATCCTTCAAGGTGATTGGTTATTTTTCCTTCCCTGATGCAAAGGCTATAATTATGTACTTAAAGTCTTGGTCAGTCGCATACTCCTCTATCATAAAAGATAGATCATTTTGAGTTGTTATAGACACTACATTTACCCTTGGCCGTCGTGAAAGTGTATCGACCACTTGATTGTGCTTGCCAGCAACGTGAGCAATATAAAATCTAAATTGCAAAAGAATATTTGCCCACCTCATTTGTTTGTCGGAGAGCTTGGTTTGCGTCATGAAGTTCTTAAGGCTTTGTGATCCATTTGTAGGATGAATGGAGTCCCCAAGAGATAGCATTTCTAGGACATATAGAACAGCTAATATCTCTTTTTTGTATTTGCCCAATATTTGCTTATTGGAGTTGAAACTTTGACTCTCATATGCTATGGCATGCCCTTATTGAAGCAAAATATCTATAAGGAAATCACCACAAGTATCACATTGGACCTCAAATGTCTTTGAGAGATCTAGTAGTGTGAGCACATGTTGAGAGATAAGCTTCTTCTTAAGCTTCTCAAAAACTTCTTTCACTTTTGCAGTCCACGAATACTTAACGTTCTTTTTTGTTAAGTCGTGTAATGGGCCTGCTATTAGAGAGAATTTTTTTATAAAGCATCTATAGGATGTACATATACCTATAAAGCTTCATACCTCCTGTAGATTTCCTGGATTAGGCCATCCTTTTACTACCTCTAACTTTGTTGGATCCATACGGGTGCCATCTTTAGAGATAATGTGACCTAAATATTGAATCTCTTGTAGGAAAAAATCACTTTTCTTTTTATTAATGAAAAGCTTATTCTCTCTCACAACTTGAAAGATTACCTGGAGGTTCGCTTGTACTCCTCAAGAGAATTTGAGTGGCACGTAGCACATGAAATCTATTTTTGATAGTGATCTTATTTAGTGTTCTATAGTCGACACACATGTGATATGTGTTGTCTTTCTTTTGCACTAAAAGTATTGGTGAACATAATGGAGAGGAGCTAAGTCTCACCATCCCTTTTTCCACCAATTTTTGCACTTGCCTCATGATCTCCTCTTGTCGAGCTTGTGAAACTCAATAAGGAGGTTTATTAGGCGGTGAGCTTCATGGTAAGAGCTCAATTGCATGGTCATCATCCCTCATTTTGGAGGTAGCTCACTAGGGATGTCATCAATGAAAACATCTTGGAATCCATTTAGGCAATTAGACAACTCTAATTCCTCTTGATTACCTTTATTGCTACTTGTGAAAACATTAGAATCGTTTACAAATTCTCTAACAAAAATCATATACGCAAAAATAGAGCTTTTCATTGACTTATCAAAAGCAAGCATATTTACCAGGGATATGGTGTTCCCCGACTCATTAGCATCTATGTACATGCTCTCTTCCCTGTAGGTGAAGTAGATTCTCCTTTCAGGAAACTTCATGTTGGAAGCCATGCGGTTAAACAATGGTGCCCCAACGATAACATCCTCATGCTTGAGAGGGGAGATGAAGAAATCCTCTTTTTCCACATAGCTTTGGACATGAAGCCTCAATTTTCCAATTAAGGGAGTAATTGAGATGTCTTGTCCCTTGATAGCTCCATCGGATTTCAATACATCTCCCATCTTGTGGGCTTGTATGCCTAGCTTGGTGGTCAACTCCGTGGGTATGAAATTGTGAGTTGAGCCAGGGTCAAACAAAATAAAGGCATCATGCTCTTGCATCTTTTCCCAAGCATAGGAAAGGAGAAATCCTTGGCAATGAGCATCCTCTTTTGCAGCTTCAGCCATAGAAGCTCTAGGAGACTCATCGCACACATTTTCTTTGGGGGTAAGCATGATAGGCATTTCCTTGCTCCCCACACTTAAAGCATTTATGATCATTACAAGAAGCTTCTAGCTCTTCAAGAGGGAGTTTATTTTTACCGTTGTAAACTCCCTTCTCCTTGGACCGGAATTGCCTTGGGAAGAGTTTTGGGCATTGTTCTTCCCCTTTGCTTCATTTGATATTTGTTTTCCATGGGCTTGGCATTCCTTTTAGCCCCTTGTTGGAAATTAATGCACAAAGAAACCATAGTGTGGTGGATTACTTTCATGATGAACCAGGCAAACCCCGAGAGACTCCATTATTAGGACTATAGTTCCCAACAGTGTACTCGAACTAAGTCTTTCTCAACCAAGATAATAGATCCCTGCCCCACTTACCCTATTGCAATAAGCAGGCCCAACCTTTCATGGACAACTTAAGGACCTCTCTTCTTAAGCAAGAAAAGAGAAACCAATAGCTCTGATACCAATGTAATGGAAATGGACCATGAACTTTGAGAATAGCAAAATTAGGAGAACTAAAGAGAGCATTTTTGTGAGACTAGGGTGAAGTTAATTAGAGATAGCAACATAACCATTCTACTTAATTAACTTGGCATGAACAATACTTTTTCAAGAGAGAGAGAATTAGAGAACTTGACAACAGTTGAGGACCGGATTTATGTGGAGCCGGTCCCCCCTCCAATAGGCTTTTGTACTATAGATTCTCCCATAAAGGGAGACTTGGTATAATACAATCTTTGTGTTCCTTGTGACCTTGGTGATGCTATGAAGATGGAAAGCTTAATGCATCATAAGCATAACATACATAAACTTTGTAAAAGCATCAACCATCCCCGGCCTTAGTCCCAAGGCCTCAAACACCTTCAAAGGTGGAGAGAGCTAGCGAGGAATGAGGGTAGGGAAGAGGAAGAAAAAACATTCATAGGAGAAAGAAATAGTTTCTCACTTATCATCACTCCTCTTGCTAGCATACATAATAGCATAGTAATGAACATAGAGAAGATGGCAAGCTTAAGCATTGAAGCATGGCTCTTGGTTGGATTTGCATTCCATAGCCAAGAGTTATGGTGTAGGCTCTCAACTTCTAAACAAGCTTGGAGAAGCAGATGGAGTTCTTGCACTTTCACCAAGTGAGAATGTGTGAAAAATGAGTGTGTGAGAGGTTGTATACTTGTCTTGTTTGACTTCAAAAAGTTACACCGATCAATAAATCATAGCAAACTCCACAAGAAAAATCTTACTAAAGCACTTATATTCTCATTTCCATGCTTAGATAGTCACAATTAGATGAATGTTTTGATAAGTTTTATTGAAGCAAATCTCGAGAGGCATAACAATGTATACAATTTATGTAAAATTGAATCCCAACAAAATTTGTATTTGATTGGTTTTAATCTATTGAATCACTTTAAATCATACTTTTTAACTAAAATTACCACATTGATTTTTGTCTTTCTAAAAGAAGCTTTAGATGAAAGTTGAGTTAGGCATACTCTCAATGTTTTCATTGATGATTGAGCCTTACCTTAAATGTTATTTAAATTTTATAATATTAAATGGATCTTTTTTATTTCACCTTTCATTTTGCATCCTCACAGGGCTTGACTTCTCTTGCATTCTATTCTTTTAGAATGCTAAAGTAAAGCTTTACCTTACATAATTCTAGTAAATTCTATACATACATACATATATATACATATACATACATACACACACACACATATATATTTATTTATTTATGTACTTATGTTTATTAAAACTACCTTTTTTATGAAGGCGTTAAAAAAGAAGTCCTTAAATAACAAGATATTAGGTAGGGCGTCTATAGCATAATCCATGGTTGAAGACAATGGTGGAAGTCAAATCAACCAATAAGCCGTTCTGGAACTGCTAGTTTGTAATTGTGTGTATATATGGACAATACAATTTTATATTAAAACAATACAACTGCAACACTGATTAAGACCTACTTTCGATAAATCTTTTCTCGCCCCTTACCTTCAACAGGCCATCGTGAGTCCTCACGTCCACACATGGAAGAAAAGGGATTTTGTTATTTAAATGGGAGGCAATGAAAATTGCACCTCAAAGAGGTGAATTTGGCCTCTACCTTGCACGTTTATGTGAGATTATATGCTTTCAAATTCTCCAAACTCACTTTTTTCTGCCTTGAGATATTAAACAAAGGATTGTATATTCTTATTGGCATGGAACAGGCCATAGAGGAAGTTAAAACAAGGTACAAATTTTGAATTGTAGATCAATGTTGCTTGGATTAGTGACACATAGGGTGTTTGATTTGAATTTTAGGTTTTGTTATTTCACCTTTCATTTCATAGCATGATATGGCTTGACCTTTCTTGCATTATATTTTTAGCCTAAGAAAGCCATATAGAGGAGTTGGTAGAAAGGAGTTGGTAGATAAAACGTGCAAATCTCTCACCATCAAAAGTTTCACTATCACATTAAATGTAATGTACCCTTTGTTTGCACTTTAGTCTTTTCATCATCACCATTTGATTACATACAATATGATTTTTTTTTCATTTTAGTGTTTTTAAAAGATGTCTGTATATTGGTGTTGATGTGAAGCATTAAAAATGTATAAAGAAGATCCTCTCCCTCTCTCTAACAGATGAAAATAAGGATAAACTTAAAATTCTTTTGATTTTTAGGTCAAAATTTGAAGTTTTTGCCGGTAATAACACTAAAACTTGTGTAAATTTCTCGATTTTTTTAAAAGCAAGTTCAGAATATAACTGAGATTTTACAATTTTAACCGATTAAAATACATTGAACCCCAATTTTTTTCCAATACTACCTCCCTCCCTCTCTCACTCACTCACTCACTCACACACACTCACTCTCTCTCTCTCTCACACACACACACACACACACTCACTCACTCTCTCTCTCTCTCTCTCTCTCTCTCTCTCTCATACACACACACACATGCACACACACCAATGTTCAATTTTTTTTATAAAAATAGAATAAAATTATAAAAAATACCGATTATTTTGTAAAATTTCTTCTTTGAATGTAGCTACCCAAAGGAAATTTTGTATGTTTTTCAAAATAATTTTTCTCGAACTTTGATGTCACACACACAAACACAATTAATTACAACTAAAAATATTGTCTTCTTGAGGCCACCTTAAAAAATTTATCTTGTTTTACAATGTCACAATGAAGCTTCACCTTAAATAATTCTAGTTAAACTCAAGCTCATGGTTTTATCACTTTCTTTTTGGCTTGTTAAAGGTCTTAGTCATCAATGCATTTAAGAGAACCTTCATCAAAGTTTGATCACATGATGTGATGTATTTATTAATTATCAAACTATTATATAATATTTTTATAGTTAATAAAAGGTCTTAGTCAACAAGGCATTAAGGAGGACATTTATATCAGTTGATGTGAAGTAAATAACTATTAAAATTTTCTATTATATTTTTTTAATTAATAAAAAATTTATCTCATTTACAAAACGTATACAAGTTATTTCATTGAATTGATTTATTATTTCTATGCTTATTTGAACTCCCATTTTGTACTTGCATAATTTGATTTATCAATGGATTCCTTTATGTACTTAATTTTCATTTTATTGTACAAACCGTCAATCAACCTTCACATTTAGAGTAGGACTCTACTTTTCATTTGAAGACCTTACAAAAACTCTCATTTTCGTTCTACACAAAAAGGGCATACAACCTTTTTTTTGCAACTCTTCTCTAGAAGTGTTGCAACCTTTTAATTTTAGAATTGATGTCATTAAAGCTTTAGGGACTCAACTCTAAAATAGATCCAATTGAACTTACTAAATGCAAATAAAGATCTTCTAAGTTATAACATTATTATTGTAATTCATCTAATAATGTCCAACTCACATTCACTCACGACTAAAAGGAAATCCATTGTTTAAGATGGGTAGTCACATAATACTTCAAAGAGGGTCAATTAACTTTGGGAAGGGAATAGCTACAAAAATTGGCTTGAGCCTTGATCAAAACAAAAACCCTATCCTTAAATGGCTTCAAGCTCCTCAAAAGAAGAGCTACCTCATTTATCTAACATGATCACTTCATTGTCTCCCTCTTCCCCTTTCAATCATGTATCATGTGCAATTAAACAAGGTGAAGACTCACGATGGTCTTGTTGAAGGTAAGAGGGAAAGAAAATTTTATAAATGTGATATGTTTAGATGTAATAAATTTTATGTGTGTGTGTGTGTGTACGTATGTATGAGAGAGAAAGAGAGTTTTTAATTAAGATTTTGAAATAACTTGTTTATAATAACTTGTGCTTAAGAGTGTAGTTCATTTATAAGACATTATTAAAAGAGAGAGAAAGCATCATACAAAAATGAAAAATGTATAATTGTTACCCGAAATGTTAATCTTTTCCTACATCTTATTATTTTAATGTCTCACATTAGCACCAATATGGAGAGACCTTTTAAACACTAAAATGAAGAAAATGTTATTGTATCTAATTCAATGGTGATTAATAAAACACTAAAATGCAAACAAAAGCTATCACATTTAATGTGATGGTGAATGTTTTGATAGTGAAAAGTTTGTACATTTTCTCCACCACTCCTTTATGGTCTTTTTGAGTCAAAAACAAGAGAATTTTATAATTGTTTATACAAAAAGATAAATCCAATCACTATAAAAAAACAATAAACGTAAATAATGTCCATGAAAAAGTGATAAAAAAACAATTGAAAAGACAACAAAATTATTTTACAAAAACCCTTGCTATGTGACACTCATCCAACCAAAAAAATCCAATGACCTCAATGTTACAACAACCTTATACAATGAACTTTATTTTAGCATTTTTTTGACCTATGGAAAAGCCATAGGATTCATTGTACAAGGTTGTTGCAACATCGAAACAACAACCTTATACAATGAACTTTATTTTAGCATTTTTTAACCTATGAAAAGGCCATAAGATTCATTGTAAAAGGTTGTTGCAACATCGAAACCGTTGGATTCTTTGACCGAATGAGTACCACATAACAAAGATCTTTTGGTCAGATAAATGTCACATTGCAAAAGTGTTTGTAAAATAACTTTGTTATCCCTTCAATTGTTTCTTTACATCGCCTTTTCATGAACATTATACAAATTTATTGCTACCTCACTATCAAAAATTTCACCATCACATTAAATGTGATAACTTCTGTTTACATTTTAGTATTTTTTATCACCATTAAATTAAATACAATGACATTTATAACATTTTGGTGTTTTTAAAAAGTCTCCATATTGCTACTTATGTGAAGCATTAAAATAGTAAGATGCAAAAAGAAAGATGAATCTTTTGTGTAACAATCACATCATTTGCCATTTTTGTATGATGTCTTCTCTCTCTCTCTCTCTAAAGTATGTCTTGTAAAATACACTCTTAAGTACAATTAATAATTTCTTATAAATGAAGCACTCTTAAGCACGAGTTATTATAAACAAGTTGTTTCAAAATCTTAATTGAACTCTCTCTCTCTCTCTCTCTCTCTCTCTCTCTCTCACACACACAAAATTTATTACATCTAAACATATCACATTTATAAATCTTTCCTTCCCCCTTATCCAATGATTAGCATAGGTTATTGATATTATACACTATGTTCGAAAAATAACAATAAGACACTAAATGGACACAATTAATGTCAAGCTAGTACTTAAGGCTAACTGCTAGTTTACAAATTGGCAGCTAACCAATGGCAACATTAAGAGGCACAAGCAAAATAATAACCAAACCCAACGAGAGGCCTCCATGCTGAAAATACATAATGACAAAGCATATTGCTACTGAAATAGCTATATACACAATGGATATCCAATGGGAGCGTTTGGTGTTTGATCACCAAATGAGAAGGCTTGAAACTACACCAATGGTGATGTATCTCTACCAAGAGCAAGGTTCACTGTTACCCTTCAGTACCATATTCTCCAAGAAGGCACCCCTTTACAAAGCCTGCTACACATGCAAACCCACAATCATAGCCATGCTTCTCGTATAAAGCAACTGATTTTAAACATTAACACTACTTAAAGAGTACAATGAGAACTCACTACTTCAATTTTAGTGTTGCTTCTCATGCTTGGATGGAAAGGCACTAATAGGTAATTTACAATCATAGACAGGCTTTTCGGCAAACTTTTAATGGTGTTTCTAGGTTATTGCAAATTGCAGATGAATTTAAAGCTTACGCAACTTCAAGGGTATAATGAAAGCTAATTACTTTACAGTTTCTCAAGCAATGATGGAGAAGCATTGAAGAGAAATTCTCAATCCACAGACATTGCAGAAGGCAATCAAAATGCAGGACATTTCCATAGTGGAGAATGGAAGCAGAAGTGCTAAATACATGTACAGGGTGTAAAAATACCATTAGAAACTATAGCCAAAGCAGCAGCACCGAGAACTTAGGCTTGCTCACCTCTGATACAACGGGCAGCAATATCTTTAGGCATGAACGTTACACGGTCAGCATGAATTGCAGAGGTTGGTATACCCAAAGAGCCCCAAGGTAAGCCTCTGCAGCTTCTTGGAGGGTCAAGACAGCAGAGCTCTGGAAGCACAGATCCATCCCACACCAGGCGCTGGAAGGGCAGCTTGCGGATGAGAAGCTGTGCTTTTCTGGTACTTGCAAATCTCTCAAGGCCATGATGCCAGTGCGAAAGCAATGGGGCTTCTTGACGCCGCATGTGGCAGGGCAGACTTGCGGACTGCCTTGATGGCCAACTGCTTGCGAGGGGCCTTCCCGCCTGTGGACTTGCATGTTGTCTGCTTAGTAAGCGCCACAGCCCAAAAAAGGGAATCCTGAAGCAATAAATCAAGCATCCAAAGATACCCTTGAAGCAACCCTTTCTCAAGGATCCTGATATGATTGCTATGGGTAATAACTCAATAATTCCTCTACTATGACCTGTAATCAAGAAGAGCGTCCAAATGATGATGACCAAAGGCTTGGAAAGCCAAGCCTCCATGTGCATCTGCTTACATTCAATTAGCAAGAGCGGGGCAATCTAAAGAAAAAGGTGGTGTAGAAATACACCCTTATGAAGTACCACAGAGGAAGCTTAAGCACGCTCACCTCTGATGCGACGGGCAAGCTGGATATCTTTGGGCATGATGGTCACACGCTTGGCATGAATAGCACAGAGGTTGGTGTCCTCAAAGAGCCCCACGAGGTAAGCCTCTGCAGCTTCTTGGAGGGCCAGGACAGCCGAGCTCTGGAAGCGCAGATCTGTCTTGAAGTCTTGCGCAATCTCTCGCACCAGGCGCTGGAAGGGAAGCTTGCGGATGAGAAGCTCTGTACTCTTCTGGTACTTGCGAATCTCTCTCAAGGCCACGGTGCCAGGGCGGAAGCGATGGGGCTTCTTGACGCCGCCTGTGGCAGGGGCGGACTTCCGGGCTGCCTTGGTGGCCAGCTGCTTGCGAGGGGCCTTCCCACCTGTGGACTTGCGTGCTGTCTGCTTAGTACGGGCCATGGCTAGCAAGCTCAAGAATCAGAACTAACGAAGACAGAAGAGATGAGCGAATGCAGAGAGCAGAGTCAGTTTTGAATTTAAGTTCTCGGCGCCTCACGTGATCCAACGCTCCTGCTTTCGCGTTCCTCATCCGACGGCTAGCTTTCAACTATCCGTGAGCTTGCTCCTCATTGGCCAGCAACGACAACACCAAGTGCCTATAATCAGTAATAGCTGAGTCTCGCCAGGATAACACAAGTTATACAATATTTGAAGCATATACCACAAAAGGATAGATTGGCTACACAAAACCTGAAACATGGGTTGCAATGTCTGTAGCCAAGATGGTTGCAAATTGACAGCAAGCATTTACAAACTAACAAAGAAAATCAAGGTTGGTTGTTTGCATCCAAATCTCCATGTGTATGTGTTTGCTTGGGCAACACAACTAGACTATGGGGCAGGGCATGGATTTCATTTTTTATAATTTTGGGGGGACACAATGCCGACTCCCCACCATACTTTTGTATAGCAGTTTTGCATTATGTGCACCATATGGTCTGTAGTTATCATTTTCTCATTGCATGACAAAAAGTTTAACATCTGTTATGGTTTTCTTGTAGCTTGAGAAAACAACATTCTCTACCTTGCACATTCGGATGAGATGGCTACTTGATTATGAGGTTAGTAGTCCTATTTAATTTTTGTACTTCTCTATTATACTCTATGTAATTAGATTGTTAATAATAGACATCAATACTAAACTACATCGATCAATTTCTTTAGAAAGGCTAACCAAGCAAAACTAGTATGTTTTGATATCTATAAGCGAAGCCTAATTGTTCATAGCCATGTTTCAATACTTTTAAAAAAACCATGACCTATCTAAATTTGCATAAATGACTTGCTTTTATTTCAAGTACATAGTGTTGTGCTATATTTGCAAGTTTTTGTGCACTTGTTTTCTGTTGGTTTGATTTTTGGTTACTTTTGTACAAACACAAGTATTTTTCCAAAAAACGACCCCTCAAGCTTAGGCCTATAAAGATGGCAATTGTGATTGATAATGTAGTTGTGATTGAGATTAAAATTGTGATTGTTATTTATATGAAGATTATGATTGAGACCTACTAGTGAAGTGTCGTCGTGGTTTGTTAGTTTGAGCTCCATCAAACAAATTGCAACCTCCTACTACTTAATTTATAGATTTTTTTTTGGAATAAGTTAGGGTTAGGCTACGGTGGACCAGGGTTAGATGCATTATGGTTAGGCATAATAGATGCACCAATGCTAACAAACTTGACAAGAGCTTGAATGCAAAGTGAACTTGATCGATTCAACTTGTAGAAAATGCATACAAAGAAGCTCTTTATATAAAGAGCTCGAGAGAGAATGTGCAAACGACATCATGAATGATGTAATTGAGGAGAATCTTCCTCGATGGACTTTGTGGAGTCTCTTACAAACTATTTGTTTCTATGCTTTTCCTATCTCAGCTCATAGCCTTTGACTCATTATGTATTATGGATTATATGTACAATCATGACATGTCATGGATCTCATATAATCATGCATGGGGGCTCAGGGCTAGTACCCATGACTAGGATTACTCCCTACACATTCGATACAAAAAGCTTAATCTCCTCTAATCTGATCTCTCCTCTTTGTCTCTGTCAGGCCAAGGGCCACCCTAGAGGTCAAGGACCAGGGGCCAAGGGCCGGCTGCTAATGGAGACAGGGATCCTAGAGGCAAGGTCTATAAAAGGGAGGTTGGGCATAGGATCAAGGCTATGGCACTCCCAAGTTTTACACTGGTATCAGAGCTCGGTGGAGGAGGGAGCTATGGAGGAAGGGGGAAGATGACCTTGCATGATGGTGTGAATCTCTCTCTCTCTCTCTCTCTCTCTCTCTCTCTCTCTCTCTCTCTCTCTCTCTCGCGTCATGAAGGGCGTGGTGCTCAAGATCGAGGGAGGGTTTTTGCATGCTTGCATGGTGGAGAAGAAGAAGCCGAGGCTTGGTTGCGGGGGCATGGCCGCTTAGCAGGGGTTGAAGACAATCCACAACAGGGCCGCGGGCACAGTCCCTAACAAGGGGAAGAGACACGGGATGTGAGCGCGAGGCCGAGGGGTGCAACTTGTGTCACAGGCTCGGAGGCCGGGGCACAGCAAGGCGATCGCTAGCGCTCTCTCTCTCTCTCTCTCTCTCTCTCTCTCTCTCTCTCTCTCTCACACACACACACACACACACACACACACACACTCACACACACGCCATCGTTGCTGCAACGGGTTTAATTTCCCACCAAGAAGCCCTAAAGTCTGGGCTTGGATATTTTTTTTTGCCAAGGAAGGGTGCCCACGTTGCACACCCCCCTCCCCCCATTCCAAAGGCGAGGTCGACATCGTAGCTGCCAAAGGCGTCATGAGTTGCATGATTTCTCTGCGTTGCAAAATTCTTTCTGCTATCAAGACAAGGTTTTGACATTTTCAGGTGAGACAACTTGTGAAGGTAATTCCGTATCGACGATCATTGCATGCGTGCAATATAGTGTATGCAATTTGCTCTTGAGTACAAAGATCGAAACGAATCATTAGCATGCAAGGCATGAGCCGCAAATCATGTAGTGGATTCGATAATAAGGCAATTTTGGCGCTTTGCAAAGTACTTTGATCCATATTTGCAAATCAACAGGTTCTCAAGGTATGACATTTAATTTACGTGGGGGTTTTTTACTCCACCTATCCACTAATATTGCAGGATTCCATGACGGAATCTTCGAAAGTTCGCTTTGCTACAACGGCACGATTGCATCCCAATCATGGCATGTAGATACAGACAAGGCCTATGAGGCTAATTTATCCATGGTTATTTGTGGATGCATGGACGGGCATGAGCAAGGAATCATGTAGAGGCATCGGTAAAGCAATTCTGACTACGACAAAAGGCAAGGCATTTTGCTGCGTATTTCAATCACAAAGAGTTTCCAGGTAACAGGCAAGGCCTACGGCATGTACATTAGAGATGCTAAGCAGGGTCGGCTAGTTGTTTTCATTCAAACCAATATCGACACTGCATCCAACGAGTTTCCAATGGTAATTGACAACGATTACAGGTATGCTTTGTTTTTAAGCTACTTATTGCTTGTTGGAATTTTATGCTTCCAATGTGGCATCCTACTCGACACAGTTGGGGAATGGCAAGCATAATTTGTCTTTAAACTTTATCTCGACTTTGCGTCTGCACATAAGGTACCATGTGGGGATATCAGTAATGCCAAGTCATAAGTTAGGCGCATGGCTCCATACGACCAAAGTCCATAAACCATGTATTGCCTATGAAGTAGGACTTTGTATGAGGCTACCCACACGCAAGGCTTGTGTAGACAACTGTTGTTGTGCACGTATGTCGCACATGTCAATGCAAGGAACTTGCCGATACACCGTGTGCGAGCCACAAATGGCTCCAAGCACACAACAAGCCTAAACTAGTAAGCTCAAAGAAGGCGATGGTGTGTCACTCACCGCTCTACGCTTGCTCGTGGAGGATTCCTCACCGCGAAGAAGAAGGAGACGCCGCTACGCCGCGCTCACCGCTTCACCGCCGTCGTGCCTTCGTAATGCTCGATCGCACACACACTCCCTCTCTCTCCCTGTGTCACTCTCTCACACATACACACACACACACACACAAGGAGATGAAGAAGAAGAAGATGGAGATGGAGCAAGAGCACTCTTCAATTGCACAAATGAGAGAATGAGTGAATTTTAGGTTTAGTTGACTTTTATATGAGCTCGCCCCATTCACACTTGGACGCCCATGCTTAGCCAACTAATACCTTGAATGTTCCAGTTAGAGTGCGCCTCTCATCGGCGATCACTCTTACCCTTTTCCTATTGGACCGACAAGCCCGATACCTGACTCTACCAAATAAAAAATACAATGTCCGTCGTAGGTTAGAACGTCCGTCGTAGGTGATAGGGTGTCCGTGAGCCGTGAGGATTAACATTCCCCCCTTCCTGATGTAGATTCCGTCCTCGGACGCTATTGAGTTGAAGCTCGTTCGTCGAGGTGGAAGAACATTTGAGATGAATGTCCTTAGCCTTCTTCAGTCACTGCAAAATCAAACAACATTGGCACAGTAATTGCATTCTCATAAGCGATTAAAAAGCATATGCAGTTTTAGGCAGACAAATTGATTGGTAACAGAATTTTAAACAGTTTGTCAGCAATAAACATTAAATTGCAATGTAATCAAATGCATAAACAGATGTAAAGGTAAAAAATTAAACAAGTCTGGGGTCGCTAATTTAACGGTCGAAAGGCACTAGAGATCGACTATTAATACCATGGGTAAGCTTCTTAATTTTCTCTGGTCAATTAAGTTGTTTAATCGCGAGAGCCAAGTATTTCATGTTCGAGGACTGACTAGAGGCTATACCTAGAAGACCTTGTAGTTAAGCTACGATAAAAGGAATTTCTCATGAAATCATCGCCTGACTGATTATTTTTTCTTTGACCCCCCAAAGTCTTTTCACAGTGATTTCATTTTGATGTGTGTGCTTATTTTGTATGCCTTGGGTTTTTTACTTTTCAAGGAAAAGCGCCCACACTGGGAACCTCTAGGGCTCTAGTACCATAGGCGATACATGTGAGTGAAGTATCAAATCAAGCCAGGATTTCTCTTCCAGCATTAGATTTTTCATTTGTGGCACTTTGATTTTTTGTTTTTCATTTTCAACATTTTAATTTTGTAACTTTGGGGGGTTATATAACACTGATACACCTCCCTAGGCTCATCACACAAGTAAACTCCCTGTATAATACTTAAGCTAAAGGTCAATAGGGTCAAGCCCACTAGAAAGCCCTAGTACATTTCACACAATGCTGCTTAAATCGGATTAAGAACCTAAGTAACCATTGATTATTAGGAAGGCATTCCCCATGGTATTAAGAGAAGATATGTAACACCTAACTGGTCAAACTAGCTTAGTCGGACTGCTTGATTTTTAAACCTAGACAAGTGATTATGACAAAAAATTACATTGAATTTAATGTTTGATACTAAGCAAATGTGGTGGATATTATGCTACCAATCATAATCAAAGCAGACAAACATGGATGCAAAAAGATAAGGGGCAATGCTAATGGACAAAAAACACCTGTTTGTGTCGATGGTCGCGCTTGATTTGAAGAGTGAGTCGAGATAAAGATTCCATGAAGGTCCAAATCCTAACAACAGCAACACGCTCCTGTACACACTAGGAAACACAAGGAATACCTCTAGGAGACACATCAGTGGGAAAAAAGAACTTTGCTAATCACTCAACTCTAAAACAGAAACACTCCTATTGTATTAATCCTACTTACCCTCCATCACTCGAGTGATGAGGATCAAAGGTGTTTAATGACATAGGTTTCTGTTTCAGTGTACCAAATGTGAATGTGTAGGTTTGGTCAATGTTTTGACTTTTATTGTGTATACTCGTTTGCTAATTGCTCTTGCTCTTTATTTTTTTATTTTTTGGTGAGTATAAGGCTTTATATATATACATTCCCTAATATTGGTGATTGAGAGGTCAGGGAAACAAGGTTGAGAGGGGAGTGAGTGAATGATGACTGTCAGCAAACACTCCCCCCTTGCTTGGGTAGATCATATCGTTTGAAATGTGCTCGTCACCCTTTGAAACCAATTGCTCCAGTCGGTAACAGGTGATGATTTTTGCCAGTAGTTTTCTATTACCTTAGGTGCCTCATCGAGTTGCAAGGGTGGTAAGGTACTCTCCCAGGATCGAACTTGAAGTGGTTCATCAGGGGATTCTTGAACACTGGGAGGTGTGGATTCCTTTGTAGCTTCATGGAGGTCCACTATTGTAGGTGGAGGATGTGGAGAAGCTTTTACCTCTATGGATGCATTACATGAGGAGCTAGAAGATTCATGGGACTCCCCCCTTGTTGAGCTAGGTGGAACAAATCGTTCTTTCTTCAGTACCCTAACTAGCTCTGGAGCGGGTATGTAGCATTCTATGATTTTTTTCTTTCCACGATCGCTGATTTGTTTTGGAGCTACGGGATTGGGCTCACATGGGTCAGGTGACAAGTAAGAACACAATCTACGTTTTGGCACCCAGATTTGATCATTTCCTTGATAGTAACCTTGGGCTTCCAATAGTTTTTTAGGAATCCACCGCCACATTTTCTTACTTTTCTTGGAGTGAGTGGCACGTTTCTTACAAGGATTTTGTTTTTTAGCACTAGATATGGTTGCTAAAGAAGCTTTAGGGACCCACTTGTATGTTTTCTTCGTTATATTAGGATGAGTCTTGTTAGAAGCTATATGCATTGCTTCTAGCATATTTAAGGGTACGGGCATTTCATCCCCCTCAGGTGTTACCCAGGTCGTCCCCCTATTTCCCCAAGTGTCTCTAGTTGCTGCTAGGTGGACCCAATCCACATTGTCAGACTCAATCATCCCAGGTAGTACATCCATATAAGGAGAATCTTCCCCAACATCAGTGTCCGCTTTACACGTGTAACAATACTGCAATGGGGCCGAGTGAACTGTGGTGTCAAATCTATGATCAATTATAAACCTGTTTCCTAGAGGATGTGCTCGACCCGTCACAAGATCCACTCGAATGACAGAATCTTGGAACTGCAAGTAGACATGGTTTTTAGACCAGTCATGCACCATTTTTGCTTCCCTCATGAAAGGACGTCCTAAGATCATCTCCGATGCCATAGTGTGTTTGGAGAAATCCATAACAATGAAGGTAACTCTTATTTTATGTCCAAAGACCTTGATCTTGAGATCTTCTAGCATCCCAATAGGTTTAACAATAGACCCATTGGCCATCTTCACTACTATGGTTGTGGTCGCAAGGTGAGGTCTTCCCATAGTTTCCCAGCAATTTTTAGTCACAATGCTAACCCCAGCGCCACCATCAAGGATTCCCTTCATAGTTAATCCCTAAGTAGTGATTGGTATAGTCGCATTAGATTCATCACCCTCAAAGTATTGTCCCAACTTGTTAACATGTATTTCTATAACAAGGTTCTCATCTAGGTTCGGTTGTGGATCTATGTATTCCTCCTCTATTGGCATCTCCCCAGCTCCATCCATCTGTGCAAATTGTGGTAGCCCAAACTTCAGTTCTCCATTGAGGAAGGCTCGAAGGGATGAGACTAGCTCGGGGTCTTTATATAGTTTGGACATGATGGTGGTTCTAACTTCTGAAGACATGAAATCCATCAATTTGGCAATGTTTAACGGCACCTTTTGGCCTTGAGTCCCTTGACGTGGGGAAGATGGCATCTCCATTTCTTCGATAGGATCAGGTAGTCCCTCTGTAAACATTCTTTCCATCAAGAAGTGAGTACGCCCACTTTCCCATGACTTTAAGTCACTTTCTTCTTGGATGACACTAGGTATGTCCAAGGGTCTATGGACTTGGTGAGGTTGTTGTTGCGTAGGGAACACGGTGTCTGTAATCTGGATCTTCCTAGGTGCTGGTTCTAGATCCCTTTGGGTATCTTCTACCAAACTCCTTAATTGCTTGACTCGCTCAATCTCCTCTGTAGGGTTTGGGTAAGTTCTTATCTTCTTTTTGGATCCTGGCCATTGTGGCTCATGAAGATCTTCCTTGTTGGTTTCTATGTTAGTGGTCGTTTTGGTCTCCATGGTTTCACCTGAATCAGAATCTTCTTCAGCTTCACTCATATATACGGGGTCATCACCAGTCCCTATGTTGGTCTTTGAACTGGGGTCTGACTTCGTTGCTTTTTGTGATCTCTTTCTTCGTGTTTTCTTCTTTTTCTGAGATTGGGCAATTGATGTTGTGTCTCTTTCCTCGAGAATATAATTTTGTTTTTGGAGCATCGATCGTGTGAGTACGTTTACTGGTACCACAGGTGTACTTGGTGATGGCTCCTCGGTAACTTCAATCAAGTTTAATGGCGTGATCTTCGGTGCATTTGGATTATTTGGACATTGGGCAATCAAATGATCTATGCCACATCGATTACACATGAGTATCGGCATTGTAGATGTACTCGCTTGATTGGTTTGCATTAGTGTGGCATTCTTTTGTAGACTAATAGGACACTCGGCTACACGATGTGGACCTCCACACTCGTAGCATTGAAGAGGTGGTCTCTTAGCAGTGTAATTGATATTTTGGCCTCTTGCCGCAAGAGCAGCTACTTGATATACAAGTTTGACTTGTCCCCAATAGTCCTCCATGTAGTATTGTGGACTTTCTTCAAGCACATCCATCCCATAGGTGATATTAGGATCTATATCTTCCTCATAGCCTTCCAAACAAGAAATAGATGACTCACAACCCACTTGATTCACATAAGTGGTTCTCGGATGTGGTGGTTGCGGTCCTAGCACTGGAGGTGGTAAGGGTGTTGTTTGAACAACATTTTGGGCCCTAGGGACCATGTGTTGTGTTGTTTGTTCAAGAGGTGGGGCCGGCATCAAGGCAGGCACTCGAGGTGTGTCTGTCCATGCTAAGGTTGGTCTATTGGCCATCGCACGCTTAAATACTATGCAATCCTTAGCTTGATGACCATACCTCCCACAGGCATTGCAGTTCCCATTGAATTTTACTCTAAAAGTAGGGCATTCATTGGTACTATGCGGTCCATAGCATACTGAGCACCATTGTTGCTCCCTTCTTGGATACATATGATTGTTTTGCGGAGCACGAGTGTCTCTAAGACTCTCTTGAATAGCCTTGGTGAGATCTGCTAAAGTCATCTCAGATATTTTGGCTCCTTAGCAATAGGCTTTAGGGTCATTGGCTGATGCCCTGATGCTTGCAAGCTAATAGATTTAGGCTCAATAGACACTCTTTCTCCTTAAATCATTAAATTATCCTCCAATTGGATCACATTGGTGGTGACTGCTTCCCAAGTGGTGATACCTCTAATGACCAGGCCATTGTAGATATCCTCATGCCGTAATCCCCTAATGAATCTATCAAGCAATTGGTTATTGTTGAAGCGCTCATTTGGATTACAACAAGAATTCAAATGCTTCAAGCGACTCATAAAGTCTCTCACCGACTCTCCTTCCTCTCGTTGGGCTTTCTGGAGCTGAGAGGCTACACCCCAAAGTACTCCCTCTCGTATGTATTCTTTTAAGAACAGTCTCCTAAGAGTAGGGTAAATCGTTTTTTCTTCCACCCTTAGGGTTCTATACCAATCCCCAGCCTTTCCACTTAAGGTTAGGCTTAAAGCATTGCTCTTATGTAGGTCATTGTTTTCTCCTAGAGAATCGCATATTTGTTCAAACACTTCGATATGCTTTCTCACATCCCCGTCTCCACTAAATTTTTGTGTGAGCTTGGCTATTTGTACTGCCTTACTTCTAGGCTCTCTATCAGGCGTGTTACGCATATTCTCAGCAATAGCTTGAGCAAATGTTGCCAAGTCACCTAAGTGAGCAGGCACCGTGGGTGAAGGTGCTCCAGAGACTACATGTGGAGTAGGTATTGGCATTGGGCTTGGCGCATAGGAAGCCCTTGGGTTCCACGTTGGGTACGATGTTGTGCCATGTGGTGGTCCATAGTTCATATGAGTGGCCCTAGGCATAGCAGACGTCGGATGTGACATGCTAATGCTAGCCGGTGTAGTCCCATGGAAATAAGAACTTGTGTATTGTGATTGTGGAGCATAGGTAGTTGAAACAATGGGAGGGGTAGGGACTACATGAGTACGATGACCCATAGGTGCATACGATTGGTACACACTTGTAGGTACTATTGCAGGCATTGAGCTACCATGTAGTGATGCTTTACTAACAAACGAGGTCCATGGCGTGTTTCTTGGCATGCCCATCATTGGGGTAGGCATGGTAGCCGTGGGGTCATCAAGGGAAAGATGAGCTAGACTTGGAAAAGTAAAGCTATCACTTGTGGGCTCAGATTGCATTGAGACCCCTAGCGAAACAACATATGGGGGATTGATGGGACTCACTGGGGGAGTCTCCATTTGTGATAGAGTGGGTTGTTTCCCTTTGCCCGTGTCTAAAAATCGCATAGGACCCGTAGAAGGTATGTTTATTCCTCGATTTTGCCTCTCGGACTGGATAATCATATGGATGACATTGCAAATCATGTGTTGTTGTTCCTCTATACTAGCGGCACTAGATGTGGATTGTATAACTTCTAACCAACCCACATGGTATGTGTAGCCCATGTATAGGTCGGTCAAAGTCTCCGTGTGTAGGTCATATTCCCAATTTTCATTGAGAAATACCCCGTCCAAACTTGGTGTACTAGAGGGTTTCCGTGAGGTGGATGCAATGTTGCTTCCCGTGTTTTGACTTTTAGTCACCGCTACCTTAGAGGCGACTTTGGAAGGTGGTAGCTCGATAGGGCCCTCATTAAATGAGGTAGGTAGAATGTCCACGTGGGCACTCTGAGGGAGTGTGGGGTCTATAGGAGATGTGAATGGTGATTCTACTTCCCCACCCCCTTCGTTTACTTCACTAGCCGTAGGTTCAGAGCGCGTAGCTCTACTAAAAGTTTCCATCACACGGCTAAAAACACTAGTTCCAGGTTGTTGGGCCCAGCTAGGCACGGTTTCATTTGTTCCCCCGAGGCTTTGTGTAAGATGCGTAGACCCTAGCGTGGAAGGATAGTGAGTACCCCCGTAAATCAAAGCACTATCTAGTTGGTCGGACTCTAGCACACGACCAGAGCGTAGATACATGTGCCTTTGGGTGCCCTACAAGTGTCGGGGCAAGTACCCTCAAAGGTTACTTGCTTTGTTTTGTGGGTGTTTTGCACCCCGTTTTCTACTTGATTTTTTCTTGTTTTTGATGTTTTTAAAATGTTTTTTAATGTTTGATTTTTTTTTTTGTATTAAAGTGTGTGATAGCTCGAAACGAGCGTATCACTTAGAGGGTCGCTGTGTGCTTTACAGCACAATTTTCGGGCATCTGACGTTCCGTTGGTCCTCAAAAAATCAATTTTTAGCTACGTGTGAAGCTAAAATTCATTTTTTTTAAAGGCGACTAAGGCCTAGGCCTGAGCGTGAGCTTGGGCTTGGGTCTGGGAGATATTCCCAATCCCGGTCCTACCTTTAAATTATTTATTTATTTATTATTATTATTTTTTAAAAAGGATAAGGCCGCCGCGGCCTGCGCGAGAGCACACACACACTCTCTCTACCTACTTCTAACTAATACACCTACTCTTACACACTAACACACTCTATTAACTCTCACTAATCTACTTCCTACTTACTCTACACAGAAAACTAACTACCTTAATACATAGAGAATAAACACAGAACCTTTGAAATCTCTATTAACAAAGAAAACTAACTACCTTAATACACAGAGAATAAACACAGAACCTTTGAAAACTCCATTAATAAAAAAAACACACAGTATAACACCAAATCCCTCTTCTCAACACACACCCACTCCTTCCTTACCTTTCCTACAATAGAAATTGCACCATGGAGAAGCACAGAGTGCTACTCGAGCTTCATGTATGGCATTCCCCAGCAATGGCGCCAAAAATGTGCGCGTATGTCGCACGTGTCAATGCAAGGAACTTGCCGATACACCGTGTGCGAGCCACAAATGGCTCCAAGCACACAACAAGCCTAAACTAGTAAGCTCAAAGAAGGCGATGGTGTGTCACTCACCGCTCTACGCTTGCTTCGTGGAGGATTCCTCGCCGCGAAGAAAAAGGAGACGCCGCTACACTGCGCTCAACCGCTTCACCGCCGTTGTGCCTTCGTAATGCTCAATCGCACACACACTCCCTCTCTCTCCCTCTCTCACTCTCTCACACATACACACACACACACACAAGGAGATGAAGAAGAAGAAGATGGAGATGGAGCAAGAGTACTCTTCAATTGCACAAATGAGAGAATGAGTGAATTGTAGGTTTAGTTGACTTTTATATGAGCTCGCCCCATTCACACTTGGGCGCCCATGCTTAGCCAACTAATCCCATGAATGTTCCAGTTAGAGTGCGCCTCTCATCGACGATCACTCTTACCCTTTTCCTATTGGACCGACAAGCCCGGTACCTGACTCAACCAAATAAATAATACAATGTCCGCCGTAGGTTAGAACGTCCGTCGTAGGTGATAGGGTGTCCGTGAGCCGTGAGGGTTAACAGTTGTCTTGCTATTTTCAAAATGTTTGAAGCATGTACCTCCAACCTCGTGTCGAGGTAGAACCAAGCCACTCACGCCCATGGAAAAGCAAGGCTTTCAAGAGCAAGGCATTGGGTGCACGGTTACTCCATAAGACGGCAGGTGTGGGACATCCAACCACTCTCAAGTTATTCGCATATATGGCTATGAGCCGGATTCGAGCGAACTACCAGAAACCTAGCCACAAGTGGGCAACAAGGTTAGTCAATTTCAAGTTATGTTTGTTTTTTGTCTATGTTTTACTTTTCATTTTGGACAAGATCTCTCTGCTGTGCAAAGCAAAGTGCTTGGGTAGACTCCATACAAAGACATTGTACAAAGCAAAGTGCTTTGCCTATCTTCATGTGAAGCATGGATTCTCTTTTGTGCCCAGGTTTTATCGATTGATTATAGATCAATGATAATGGCACACATCTTTAGCACTCCGTGGATATAAGCTCACAGGCAACGTTGCACTGTGATGTATCCATGCTAGTGTAATCGTTCAAGGCACATCTACCAACAACTCACATTGTTGAGTCTGTTATTGAAGCCAAGAGCTTATCATTTCATTTTTTGATATGTATGCATGGCATACTAGTACGATGGTCGTACAACACCCATCATTGCATACGCTTCCGCTATAACATTAAATACTCTGTCATGGACAAGGTAAGTAATTGATATCTTAAAACATTTTTTATGTTATTCTCAGGCAAAGTGTCGTATTTCAAGTTACTCTTGTACAGTCACACTCCCATACAAGGTCAGTGGGTCAAGATGTGACTTATGGTACCTCTCTCTACAAGAGCGTGGTACAAGTACACAGTCGTACGCTTATAGGATAAGCTAAGCCTCTCTCTACGAGGATGTGTAGTTGTACGCTTATAGGATAAGCTAAGACACAAACATGGTCTGCATGGGATCATATGCAAGGGGCATACAATACATCCGAATAAGGGGTTTTCCTTAGCCTAGCATTATCTCTCTCTCTCTCTCTCTCTCTCTCTCTCTCTCTCTCTCTCTCTCTCTCTCTCTCTCTTGCGGGAAAGGTGAAACTAGGGATGATTTTATTGAAATATTTCTATGTCAATACGGTAACATGAAGGGCTATGAGCCAACAGGAATGGCTAAGAGCCATATATTACCACCTAGTTTGGCATGGCGCTAAGAGCGTTGGCACGGCTAAGAGCCATCTGTTTGTAGTCCAGCAGTGATTGATTTCAAGATCGAACACTTCTATCCATTTAAGTACCCATCAATTATAATGGACAAGCAAGAGTCTTGCCATTAGTGATTTTGTGGGCATTGTTTTAGCACTACATACTTTGAGTGTGAAAATCAAGTTGCATTTTTGAACGTCTTAAACTCGTAAGGGCTTATCTCTACCAAGGTGTATAGATGACGCCATCATTTCAGACAACACGGTGGTTCACAAAAACCCAAGATTATGGATTTTTGGGTCCGGACAAGATCTAGTTGTCAATACGATTCCAACTTTAGTGGATCTCCTATTTTATCTCTAGCACTACAAGTGTCTATATGAGTCCAATTATGGGGTAAGACCTAGCTCGTGATTATTAAATCACTTATTGAGTGTGATGGTCAATTTTTGCAATCTTCACACTTGCACTTTCAAGGAAAGAAGTTCATAAGCTGCCAAGGGCTCGTGGATAATTTCAGCTTCCAAAGTTGAATTAAGATACTATGAGCTGCTAGTTGAGCAGTTTTCCTGCACAATTTAACCAAGGGGTTTGACAATGTTGATTTTAACCAAGGGGTCTGGTTTGCAAAGGCAACACCCAAGGTTACATGTGCAATTATACTTGCATTTCACTAATTTTCAATTAGTGTTCCTAGGCCTTTGCCGGCGGGAAATTTGGGCAGGTGCTTTTTCACTCCACTACAGGTACGCATTTGTTTTGGTTTGGTTTCTGTTGGTTTGATTTTTGTACGTAGGATGCATAAACAATGTTTACTCTTTAGAGAAATGACAAGGTCATGTAAGAGCCATGTAATTTGGGTTGTGGTGCCCGAAATACGTTTCTGCATTATGCAATTATAGACCCACTTGTAGGGTTTATTTGGCACATGTTGTCACATGGGATACAACATGGTCTAGGAACTCAAGGAATTCGGTTTAGCCAGTGTGGAGCACGGCTAATGAGGGTCCCTCTCACTCTGTCGTAGAGTGTTTGCAGTAATTACCTCCATGCATAAGTACATTTTGTACTTGAAGGATGTTCTTTTTTAATACATTCTTACATGAGACATATTCCACATGTGGAGAATATGAGTCTCTGGGATTGGGACTGGCGCCCCCTATTTCAAGTATGTGTCACGACAAAGTCCCTAGGTGCTGATCAAATCTATTTTCTAGACCATTTTCAACACGACGTATCTGGAGTAATTTCAGTGATGAGAAATTGTCGGATACTTAGAATGACTTGTTTTGGATCTGTTTTTTGCTAAATGCATGCACACTAGGTGTTATGGGTCCTAGTGCTTAGCAAAGGCTGATTTGGAGTGGCGTGCATATTCATCACAATAGCTATGAAGCATTTTGTACTCTATGTACAGTATCTCTATGCGATTACTTTTTGGGTCTACCACTCACCAATAGAGGTCATGGCTCGGTTTGGGTGCATGTGGATCTTTCAACTTCACCTAGATGGTTATTCAGGACATTGTTGTTTGCTCAGCAATGTTGTCTGATCTTGTGATCCCCATTTACCAGTCATCTGGAAAGACTCTCGTTAAACCGTGGGGGAACACACCTCAGTACTATCAGTATCCAAGGGTATAGGCAGATTACAAAGTGTAGTTTTGTGCTAAAGGATATGCAAAGTGCGTACATTAGCACCAAGCAATCCAATGAATAAGCATTTATTGCTCTACTTGGCGTTTGCTTACCATAAGTTAAAGCATGTTTGCGACTAGGCTTAGTCTTTTCATGTATAAGTCAGATTCTCAACCTCGAACACTACCTATGGTGGGGTTGTTCACTGATGAAATTTGAGAACAAGTCAAGGACTTCAAATTGGCCGATGAATTACATCAGCAAGTTACTTTCAAGGAAAGTGAAAGAGGGGTACTCTTTGGGTACATCTTAGTTGTGATAACTCATTTAGCTACTCAAGTGAGTTCTACATGGAGTTTACAAACTATATTATCTATACGACGATTACACCAAGACGGTTGCAACCGGGACACCAATATGGTAAATCAAGATGTTACTCTTGGTTTCATTGAACCTCCTACTGAACCGTAATCTGGTCAAAGCAAACAGCTGGATCCATGAAGGATGCCACTGTGGAAAACATTAATGTATCATCACTCTTGTTTTCAAGTACAAAAACGCTTCTCCAAGGGGGAGTAATGTCAGGCCAAGGGCCACCCTGGAGGTCAAGGACCGGGCCAAGGGCTGGCTACTAATGAAGACAGGGATCCTACAGGCAAGGTCTATAAAAGGGAGGTTGGGCGGAGGATCAAGGCTATGGCAGTCTCATAGGGTTTTACAGTTTCTCTTTCATGTGTAGAACTCTCTCTATTTTGATTTATTTATTAATGCAACCACAATTTTGTGTTATTAATTCACATTACAAATTGTGGATTTCAAAACTAATCAAATTGATACCACCAATTTACTCATTTCAAGGAAAATACAAGCAAATACTCCACTCAATTGTCTAAAAGAGTCCCCAAGATAGCCTACACTCATGCTCATTCCCTCGAGAGCCTAATTTTCAAATATAACTTCCACCTAAGAATAATGTGTTGATGGTGGGCTCTAGTCAAGGCTCTAGTGAAGACTAAAGCATCTTTGGCACTTTGACAACACTAGTGATTTAAAAAATATACGCTTCATTGCATGACAATAGCACCAATATTAGCAGGTTGCCAACAATGATAGACAACGATGCAATATAGCTATCCACAAACTAACTAGCTTGTTAAAGACAAGGCTTGGCCTATAGCAATGGATAGGTGCCACAAATGTCCTCCATTCACAAGACCATGGCAGTAGTATGCATGGCATTCAAGGTATATGAACTTCCACATGACCAACAAACCCAAGAGGTTGTACTCTTTTCTTGATCAACCATCTTCATAGCAGAAAATGTTGGCTCAAACTCCTTAATGTTGAGCTATGCATACAATGCTTCAAATAACACCTTAACATGTGAGACTTCTTCAAGCAATAAATTCCACAATGCCATCTCTTAGACACCAATCGTGATGACTACTAGCACATGTTCATCATATAGAACTACTTTATGCTAATTTGCATGGAGTTGACCCACCTAAGGTACAAAAGCATTTTAGGCTTGACACGTAACCACTAAAGAGTCATCACTATGGTGCATCGTTTTCCAAAACTCCACGTCAATTAATTATTTAGCTAGTATGGCATTTTGGTGTGTGTGTGTGTGTGTGTGTGTGTGTGTGTGTGTGTGTGTGTGAGTGAAAAATCACTTGACACCCATCAACCTAACAAGGAATTATAGACAAAGGCTCAATCAAAGCCTATAGAAAAAACAATTTAAAGCCAACATTCTAGTTCACTGGTTACCTGGGTCGGCTTTGTGTTTAGGACATGTGTGTTGTTGTATTAAACTTAATACATATACATGAAAGAATATAACATTCAAAAGACAACTGGCTTTACATAACTGGACAAAGATTTGTACAAAAATCACTCAATCTTAAATTCATTTTTGTACAATATAATAAGAATGAGGAATCATTCCAATGATCTTATACAAAAGTAATAGAGCTGTGGAGGTCATCCATGTTAAATCAACAGGGATCTTCAAAGTCAGACAACAACTAAGCCAAAATAATTTTAAGTAAAGATAGCATTCTCACCTGCATCCATATAAACAAGACAACAAATTGGATAGCCTTGAATATGTATGAAGAATCCCAAATCCCGAGCAATGTTTTTTGAGTGATCACTAAATCGAGCAATAATTAGCAATGTATTATGCTTAAAAACCCCAACTAGTCAAGATACTTTTACTTATTTTAATAATCATTCACATATGTCTTTTTATTTATTCCTCATACTCTATTCAGGCCAAGATAGAGGTGGTGGCTATTAAGAAGACATTAAGTTGAAAATAAGCGGTCGTAGCACGTTACAAAGGCGATAAAGGATCCAAAAATGAAGCATTAGAAACGGTTCTTTAGCAATATTGTAGTTGATAATTCCAAGCTTGCACTATAGTAGGGGTCCACATAAAATTTCAAACCCATGAAGTCACAAGGTATGGAACTAGGAATTTTCACAATGGAATCTTGTTGGGCTTGCACATGAAAGTAGTATGAGGGTAGTCTACATGTTTTGATTTCAATTTCTGCCACTAGAACATCCGCTTCAATCCTAGTTGTGTGTCATGTGTGTGCGGCGCGGACATGTGTGCATGCATGCATGCATATGCCCTCTATGACCCTTGCAAGTTTCCAAGTGATGATCAGATTTGATTATATTCAATCTGTTTTCCTTCATGTTTTTATCCTCCTCCTAGTTTTCATAGTCACCCCATGGATTCTTAATATATCCTCGGTCCACAAGCATCAAGTGTCCATATTTGGTTGTATTCAAGATTTTTACTCTTACTATTTTAGTCTTGATCTCTCTGTGCACTCCTTTCGCTCCCCTTTTGCCCATAGCCACCCCATGGTTTCTGACTATATCCAGTGTACTCAAGCATCAAGTGTCCATATTTGGTCGTATTCAAGATTTTTTCCCTCAAATTTTTAGCCTTGATCTCTCTGTGCACCCCTTTCTCTCATAGTCACCCCATGGTTTTCGAGTATATCCACGGTTCTCAAGCATTTGACCAGCTCAACAGAGTATAAGAAATGTTTCTTTGGTCTCAAAGGTCATGTTTGACCTTTGAGAACATTAATACTCTCTCTCTCTCTCATCTCGCTCTCTCTCTCTCTCTCTCTCACGCACACACACACACACACACACACAACTGGATCTAGATGTTTCAGCTCTATTGGGAAGGTTCCATCTATGTTGGAAAGATTTCTTCTCTTCTCTTTTCTCTCTCAATCTCTCTATCTATCTGTCTCTCGATCTAAGCTCTTGCACATAATATCTATGGTGCTCATTTGCATAAGAATGTGAATTATTGCAACACATCTTGTCTTTGTAGGGATCTTGACTTAAGGACTACAAAGAATGCACAAAGTCTTGGATCTTAACACTTCTAGGTAGCCTCCCTGTGAGACATTTACCAACAAGAAATATTCCCAAATCTGGTGTGGGTGAAACATAGAAGCCATTATGTAGCTTTATAATGAGGAAAATTTTATACAATCAGCACCATGATAGCCACAATTGAGAAACGTGCCATTTTAAATCCTAAATATGAACTTTAATCTTGATGCAATCAACAAAAATATTGTCCAAATAGGCATCTTCTTTAGCACAAAGCTGATATCATCTAGAAGGAACAAATACAACAATTTTTTTACATTGCTATACTTTATTATCATCTAGAAGGAACACATACAGCAAATTGTTTCTATTGCATCTCAAAATCAAATGGATGGAATGTGAAAAAAAGGGTATGTGTGGACATGCTATGGCTTAAGGGAGAGGATGGGGATGACTTACAGGGGCGTACTCATGCAAAGATACTCTAGCTGATAGTTCTCAAGAAGCTCATCGAGCTGTAGTTTTTCAAGAGAGCTCTTCTTAGAACCGCATTCATCAATTTGTTTTCTCTCTCTCTCTCTCTCTCTCTCTCTCTCTCTCTCTCTTGGCATTCCCGAATCCTGCTACAAAACTGCCAAGCTCAATGCCAAGGACGATGATTTCTATTCACCGGATCCAGTCCATTCACCTGGCATGTGTGCTAACTGGCAATCATTGGTAGGTTAGTGTGTTGGCTGACGCCGGCATAGCATGTGCGCAAAGCAGATCATTATGGCCAATGACCCACCAAGGCCTCGCACATGATATGTGGTGGACGTGAAAGACATGTTGCAAGCCCAACCAAAAGTTCAAAGGGTCAGCGGCCGTCACGGCCTGCCAGCGGCAGCATGCACAATGTTTTGTTTGAGATAGAGAGCGATGTTGGGCAATTGCAGTCGTCACCAGTAAGGGAGAGAGAGAGAGAGAGAGAGAGAGAGAGAGAGAGAGAGAGAGAGAGAGAGAGAGAGAGAGAGAGAGAGAGAGAGAGAGAGAGAGAGAGAGAGAGAGAGAGAGAGAGAGAGAGAGAGGGAGAGAGAGAGAGAGTGCTCTGGGAGCCGAGCTCAACCAACAAAAAGGGTAGGCGACAGAACCAGTGATCATCGATTCATCATATATTGACGACTCAACGAGGGAATAGCAAGTTGCAGTCCTTTCCTTGTCCTCAGCAACAGAAAAGAGCATTGCTACAGGCTCTTTGTTATGCGTCTGAATTCGAATACAATCTAGGTAGTCCTTTGCATATCGTTTAAGCATCCCTCTTCTACTCCACACACACACACCACGGAGGCCTTTTGCTCAGGTAGGTTTTCATTTCCCTGCACTTTCTCCTTCCTTTGTGTCTCTTACG
This sequence comes from Adiantum capillus-veneris, assembly GCF_014529385.1. Classification (NCBI taxonomy): domain Eukaryota; kingdom Viridiplantae; phylum Streptophyta; class Polypodiopsida; order Polypodiales; family Pteridaceae; genus Adiantum; species Adiantum capillus-veneris. The sequence goes on from NC_140953.1 coordinate 102,191,824, forward strand.
CATACACTAGTGTACACACGGCTTCATTTCCCTGCACTTTTGCCTTCCTTAGCTCTCCTTACACATTTGAGAGACACAAGCTGTAGTTTCTCTGATGCAAATTCTCTCCCCTATCAGTGAGTAGCTTTGCAGGCCTATCTTGTTGATGGTGAAGCACTCAAAATGTCAGCTACGCTTTAGCAATAGCGGCTCTATGCTTTTAACAGAATAGTGGCTCCCTACTTCTCGACGGAATAGGGGTGCCATGCTTCCGACACGTGCTTGAGTAGGTTAACCATCAAAAGGTGAGAGCACAGAATGAATTAGAGAAATATTTTGACATGCCGTTCTGTTTTGGTAAGTATGGTGTAGTAGACCATCAAACGTAAGGGCAAAGCCATATATCCAGTGAAATGTTTGATTTGCCGTTCTGTTTCGGTGAGTATGGCTTGCAAGTTGCCGACTCATTCGCTTGTGGAAGTGTGCACACTACAGAGAACATGGTAACATGCTTGTACCGAATCAAGATGGAAAGCATGTCGCCCTTGGTTACAATCACATGGTGCAAGACTTTGGTGGGCCTAGGATTTCTCTAAATGTGCAGGAAACTGCACTTTGTGAGGGTGCAGCTGCGTATAATCAAGTTGACACAAAACCATGGCTCTTCAACACGAAAAAAGGCAGTAAAGTGCACTATGGCAAACCCCCGGTTGCCAGTAGCTGGTATGGGCAATTGGGTCAGCAATATTTTGTCGATCTCATGCTCGTGGACAACTCAAAATCGCCCATAACTTTTCAGTGAGGGAATATCTAGGCAGTGTTGACACGTCTCTCCTTCTCCCTCTCTCTGTAGCAGTCCACGCCGGCGTGGATAGCTAGAGACAATTTTGATTCTATATTTTTTTTGAAAGGAGACGAGATGAGACAAGACAGTAGACCTCTCTCTCTCTCTCTCTCTCTCTCTCTCTCTCTCTCTCTCTTGCTCGAGGAAACTATCATTCCCACTTCTAAACCTCCCAACTTTCAAGCTCGTTACCAAGGTGGACGACTCACGAGTATTGTTCACCAAATCAGTGACAGGCCAGTATGGCTGTTGCGGCGGTTGTGCACAAAGAAATCCATTATGCTAGTGATGGATCAAGGCCTCGTATGTGAGAGCTCTCTCTCTCTCTCTCTCTCTAGGAGTCCACGTTGACGTGGACAGCCAGAGACAGTTTTGATTTAGAAAATAAGTGTGAATGGAGACTACCAGTCTAGCATATCTCTCTCCTTGACACTCTCTCTAGGAGTCCACGCCGGCGTGGACAGCTAGAGAGAGTTTTGATTTAGAAAAAAATTAGAAAGGAGTCTAATTGAAGTGTACTCTCCAGTGTTAGGGGAAAATGTGTCTTAGCTTAATATCGTGCCGTTTTCAATTTCCAAAATGCCGGTTCACGGCAAGGGGGAAAGGAGAAATTCTGCCTATAATAGAGAAAAATAGTTTTAAAAAAAGTAGACTAATTTTCTAAAATTTCCTCTTGGCAAATTCAAGGAAAGGAATTTTGTATGTTTGGAAAAATGTTTTTTCCCGAACATTGCTTGGCTCTCTCTCCCTCTCTCTCTCTCTCTCTCTCTCTCTCTCTCTCTCTCTCTCTCTCCCCCAGGCCACACATATGTGGACGGATAGCCTAGAACTTAGAAGCACATTTGATTTACATTAGGATTTGGCTCAGTGTGTTCGGAAAAAATGTGTCTCAGCTTAATATCGTGCCGTTTTCAATTTCCAAAATTCCGGTTGAGGGCAAGGGGAAAAGGAGAAATTCCGCCCCAAAATAGAGAAAAATAGTGTAAAAATCTGAAAAAGTACCCGAATTTTCTAAAGTTTCCTCTTGGCAAATTCAAGGAAAGGAATTTTGTATGTTTGGAAAAATGGTTTTTCCCGAATAGTGATTTGGCTTGAAAAAAGTTTAGGGAGATGTCATTTTCTCTCTCTAGCAGTCCACACCTTTGTGGGTTGCTAGAGAAAAAATTTATTTAGGAAAAATAGTGTAAATGGAGAGAGTGGCCAACTCGCAACAATCATTTCTTTTATAGTTTTTTTTCCAAGAGACCCAACACTGTCTAAGTATGCCTGAAAGGCTTGGTTTAAATAAGATGGTAGCAAGGATGTGCTATTTTTTGACATAGGTATAGAAAATACATTCACAAAAATAGAAAAGCTTTGTCACCTTCTTGGCCTAACACTTTTTGGCCAATACCCCTCCCCCCCAAAAAAACAAAAACCTCCTCCACCCCAGTGTTCAAAAAAGTGTGCCTTAGCTTAGCCTTGAGCCGATAAAAAAACCAAACCAACTGGCTGAAGAGAGGGTGAGAATGTTTCCACTTCTACCTTGTGTGAACTTGACATGGTAGGGGAGAGAGGGAGGAGCCAAACACCTCCCACCTTAATTCCCAAATCTTTCATTTTTAATGACAAACGCTAGCAAACTCTCTCTTCCTTCTCGATCCTCTCAAAAGTTGGTGGAATTGTTGACAGAGAGCCCTTGTAGCGGCAATGGACAATTTGCTATTGTGAAACAAGATTTTATCCACTCTCATGTACTGAAACTTACATTTTCTCTTTGAAGTGATGAAGCATTGTGGCCCTTTCTTGTGCCCAACCCTCTGACTCTCTCTCTACTCCCTATCTCTAGAGATATACGCCAATTCCATAGAATGTTACAGAGAGATTCCTTTGCATGCATCAAGTGAAGCAGATTACATTGAGTGAGATTAGTGAAAGCTTTAGTAGACCCCCGCCCCACCCCCAATATTCAACCTACCATCATCAGAACATAGTGTTGCACAAGATGTTAAAATAGCTAATGAAGTTAAGATCGATAGAGTGTTGTCATGGCCCCATAAGTGACAAAGTGTGGTGCTAAGATGTAAGTTGGTTGAGGCCTAATGTAAAGGTTTTGAAGGTGGGACTTGAGGGTAATGAAGGAGTCAATCATCGACATGTGGGACATCAATCCTACTAACCCACACTACGCTACCCATGCTCTAGTATATGGAAAAATAATAACCCAAACATATGGGCGACATCACCGTCACATTAAATAGGTCATATAGCAAACATTCTTAGATGTCACATTCCATGGAGTCAAGAATATTTTATTGCACCATGCTCAAAGGCATTAAACCAACATTGTGGCCTAGTGTTATGTGACTTGACCATGTTAGCAGCTCCTACTAATGCCTTTCCATTGGTTTGAATTGCAAAAGAGTGCCTTTTGTCATCCTCATCTTGCAATTTGCAATAAGATAGCTGTTAAGAATGCTTTCCAAGAATGTAGAACCCATAAATGGATATTGTCCCTCAACACACGACCATGGCACACATGCTTTCTTTCAAACAAAGGTGTCAATTTTTCCACATGGATGTTTTGCCTCAGAACTACGGAGAATGTGTATACTTGGAAAGATCCTACTCACCCTTCAAGAACATGTCTCTCCCCCCTAAATCTAGGGAAAACTAAAAGTAGGATTAGAAAACCAAAATACATCCTTGCCACCATGAATTTATGTTTAGTTATCTCGCTCACTTTTTGGTTTGCTCGGAAGTTTTTGCTCGGTGTTCGGTAAGACTCAATATGTATTACGGGTGTCGTCGAACATATCAGTTGTTATCCATGTCCTACTTAAAATTATATGAACTTAACTACCATCCAGAAAGGTTTATTTATGTGTGGATTTTGTAAGTATCAGAAGGCCATCACCCCCTCTGATTCAAAAGTAGGTTTTTAAAAAATTGTAGTTCATTTATACCTATTTTTAAGTTAATCATATAAATTAGCTTTCCTTAAAAAATGTTTTGAAAATTTGTATTATGTACCTAGAAGATCTAGTTTTTCAGGCCATAAACTTGTCCTATTTATCTTGCACAAGCATTAATATTGATAGCATGTAGTGATTGAGTTATACCCATGAATTAGAAGCTAAAACAAGCTATCATTCAATGACCAATGTAAAGCTGCATATAAGTATGCTCATTTGTCAGTAAGTCCATAATCATGTAGGGTCAAAATTTCAAACTAGAACTATAAGAAGTTATGATCCAACACCAAGGATAAAGTCGACTTACAATATTTCAACTTTTCTTACTTTTCTAAGCATCATCTTAGGGGTTTAGGGATTTTATCATAAGATCAAGCTGAACTAGTATACCATAAATGCCCTATATCTACGAAAATACCAGATTCCGTTGGAATTAGGGTTGCAGGAAAACACACACAACTTAGAGAAGATGAAGGAATCTCAAGGCACACAACATAGAGTGTTTTACTTAGAAAGATAGATAGCCCTAGAATGACAGGCGTATATACAATGCACGGGGGAAAAGCCCTCCTAAAGAGGGGAAAAATGCCCCAGTGGTCCTAAGTGTTTTTACACACATCACTACCACATGTATATGGTAACAAATCCCCCCTAGAGTGATGTGGTGAACAAGAGCTACCACATAGAGTAAAGGGAAGAGCCATGCCATGAGGACATGATCAGTCCACAAAGGGGAGTAAGCCCAAAGCTTTGCGGAAAGCTTCAAATTTCTCACGAGACAATGCCTTTGTGAAAAGATCTGCAAGGTTGTCATGTGTTGGCACTTAAGCCAAGCTGATCTCTCTTATTGAGAGCCTCTCCCTAGCGTAGTGGTGATGCACCTCAATGTGCTTTGTGCGAGCATGAAAAACTGGGCTCCTTGCAACTGCCAATGCACTCTGACTGTCAGTGTAGATAGTATTGGCAGTGACATGTCCAACACCCAAATCATCCATAAGGCATATGAGCCATACACAATCAACCGTAGTTGTGAAGACTGCCATGTACTCAGCCTCACAACTAGAAGTAGCCACAATAGGTTGCTCCTTGCTCAACCATGATATGCATGAGCTGCCAAGCATGAAACAAAAACCACTTGTGGACACTCGTGTGTCAAAACAACCAGCCCAACCTGAGTCCGAAAAAGCATGTAAGTCTGGAGACAATGATCCCCCCTTGGGATAAAACAAGCCAAGATGTAAAGTGCCACTCAAGGAGTGAAAAATCCTCTTGACAGCCTGCCAATGCTTAGACCCTGGGCTATGCATAAATCTGCTGACCTGTGAGATTGCAAACTGAATATCCGGCCTCGTATTGCATATATAAATGAGGCATCTAGCAGCAATTTGGTAAAGAGTGACATCTGCAGAATCACCAGCATCATGAAGACTCAATTTCAAATCTGTTTCCATGGGAGTGGCAATAGGTTTGCAATTTTCAAGTCTAAACTTTCATAACAATGTCTCTATGTAGCTTTTCTGACACAAGGCAATACTACCATCACATTGCTTAAACTGTATACCCAAGTAATGATGCAACAACCCCAAATCTTTCATCTTGAAAGTACCATTCAAATCAGTCTTAAATTCAACAATATGTCTCTCATTTGGTCCAATGATTAGCAAATCATCTACATAAAGAACCATAATAAGAAGTACATCACCCTCACACTTTACATACAATGCGCTATTACAAAAGCCTCGTTTGACCAAATGAGTGTCCGCCTTCTCATACCAAGCACAAGGAGATTTCTTCAACCCATACAAAGCTTTGTTACATTCCCACACCTTATCCTCTTGTCCTTTCTTGACAAAACCGCGAGGTTGCGTTACATAAACTTCCTAAAATTTGTAACCATTCAAGAAAGTAGTAACAATGTCTGATTGATGTACATCCCAACCAAAATGAGCTACCAATGCACATAGAAAATGCCTAGTAGTCATATGACAAGTGGGAACAAGTCAAGCCTTATAGCGATCAATCTCACCATCCGGCTTGCGTTTCAACTTGTAAACCCACTTCATACCAATAGCCTTTTTGTCAGGAGGCAAATCACATAAAGTCCGTGTGTCATTTTCTATAAGTGCATCATATTCTGATTGCATGGCAGCCATCCAAGTTTTTGAATTCTGTGCTTCATTAAAAGACAGAGGTTCCTCAACATCATGTAAGCTAGACTCAGCCAAAGCATAACAATCTGATGCATAAGATACATCGCAAGAAATTGAATGAGTACGACTAGACAAATGTGCATCCAATTTACTGTCACGCAAAGTATGCACCAACCATTTAGGCATACCTCTAGCCTGCTCATTCTCAACCCTTTCTTCATCGAATACATCATGTACATCTGCATCAGTAATAGGTTGATTTGTAACATTTTCAAAAACCCCCATAGGTTGTACATTTGCCTCATTGGAATTTACATTTGTACTTCCACCACTGAAAAGAGGCAACAAAGTGTCATAAATGTCTTGTGAGCTTACATTACTGTCTCTAGTACATGACAACAAGGGCTGAACAGAATCTTCCACAAACACAACATCTCGTGAAACCAAAATACACTTTGTTTGTGGATGATTCAACCTGTAACCTTTGCTTTCAGGACTATAACCAACAAAATATGTTTGACAGCCTTATCATCCAATTTTTTGCGATGTGTTTGTGGCACCAAAGCATATTCCAAGCAGCCAAAGACATGCATGTGCTCAATAGAAATCTTTCTATCATGCCATGCTTTGTATGGAGTAATAGACTACAAAGCTTTCGTAGGACACCTGTTTAGTACATAAGTGGCACACATGATGGCTTCAAGCCAAAAAGAATGCGGCAAAGCTTGACTTTTGACCATACATCGTGCCATTTCCATAAGTGACCTATTTTTCCTCTCAGCAACACCATTTTGCTGAGGCGTATAAGGCACTGTACATTGTTGTTTTATCCCACAACTAGCTAGAAATGCATTAAATTCATGAGAAATATACTCCCCCCCTCGATCGGAACGGAGGGTGCCCATAGTACATTCAAGACATTTTCAACCATATCCAGAAATTGTTTGAAGCACATAAATACTTTGGACTTTTATTTAAGCAGAAATACCCATGCATGCCTAGATTAATCATCAATGAAAGTCACAAAATAAAGGTAATTGCCCAAGGATGGAGTTTGCATGGACCCACAAACATCACTATGCACAAACTGCAACCTGCATGTGGCCCTAATTGAATCATCCTTTGGAAACTTTGAATGCTGCATCTTATCCAAAATATAGCCTTCACAAACATGTTTGACAGGTGCTTCAAGAGGCGGCAAAGAAGCAACCATATCAAATTTTTGCAAATGCAGCAAACCGGCAAAATTTAGATGACCAAAACGTGCATGCTGAAGTTTTGCATCTGAAATAGCCTTTGAATCCACAACTGCATTTGCAAAATTTTCCCATGTCATATAAAGTGAGCTTATACAACCCACGGCATAAAATGCCAGATGCAATAATTTCATAACCAAAACTGAGATTATGTACTGTACATCTGTCATCCACAAATTTGACTACAAGACCAAGTCTAGCAAGTGCATTAAACGCAGACAAAAGATTTTTCTTGATCCCAGGTACATAAAGTGCATCAACAAGTATCAAAGAACTACCATTTGTAGCAGCAAGCACAATCTTTCCAATTTTGTAAACCTTATAAGAGGCATTGTTGGCACAAGTAACTGAATTCCCATGAGGGATAGACTCAAGAGAGGTAATGAGGTAATGTGCTTTGTTACACCACTGTCAAAATACCACACATGCGAATCTGTAGAAACTGACATGTGTGCATCATGGACATAAGGATTATAGGTACACTCAACACTAAAAGCCCATTCTGCATCAACAACAACATCATAGTCTCCTTTCACAGAAGACTCAACAATAGCTGCATTTTTAGTGGAACCAACATGTGTAGTGGAATCACCCTCTTTCTTCTTAGCCTCTTTGGCCTTCAACTTAGGACACTGCTTGATCAAGTGATCATTAGCTTTACAATAATGGCAATGCACCTTCTTTTTGCCCTTATCACTAGAATTTCCAGACAAATTGTTTCCAGCAGAAGCATTAGGAACATGTGATTTTCCACTCGTAGAAGAACCATAAGAAGTGGCTGCATTGTTGCTACCACCCTTTCTTTGAGAAGCAATAAAAGCCTATTCAACTGCCACTGTCTAGTCCTGTTCTTTCTAGAAAGTGACTCTTGCAACATCAATGTGCATAATGCATCAAACTTGACAACTTCACGATTTCCTTGGGTCATAAGTCTCCAAGTACTAGCAAAAGTCTGGTAAGAGTCTGGCAAGGCATCAAGAACAATCTGCACAAGGGAAATGACTTCACTTACAGAAATAAGTTGCTCATTGATATCCTTGACACCATCAAGGAAAGTGTCCATATCACCTTCCTCATGCATAATCTTGGACTCCAGCTCTTTACACAGCAATGCAATTTTTGCCTCATTGCAGCTTGCATAAAGACCAGCCAGAATCTCCCAAGCCTATTTGACAGATTTTGTTGAGCGAATGTGGGGAGTAATAGTGTGCTTCACAGACAACACAATCAATGCATTAGCGTGCGCATCTTTTACATCTCAACAAGCTTGCTCAGTTGTAGGCAAAACAACTCTAACAGTAGCAACCCTTGCAGCAAGACCTGCAACATCCTCAACATCGTTTGTATCCTCAAAACCAGGACGTACATCAATGCCCTACACAATGTTCCAAACACCCTTTGACACAAGAACATGTTGCATCATATAAGCCCACATAGGGTAATGTCCCCATCCAATATGTCCTCAGCAGCAAACATCTTGAACACATCTGTGTTGTTGTCAGCCATGGTAAAGGTTGCACCTGATGTGAAAACTATCCGAAAAAAGAAGAAGGAGATCGGGAACAACATGTGCTATATAACACAAACCGTAGAATAACGTAAGGACCTGTTATGCAAAAAACAGCAATGACAATTTTTTTGCACAAAATGACGAAATAGTTTGTGTAGTACTACTGCCTATAGTGGAAACGGAGACCGAAATGAGCCCAAATCAGAAATTTGAGTAGACTCAACTCTTCAAGCTATCCCAAATTTTTTGTCGACCTGTGAATGTTTGCCCAAGCTCACTAAAATCGGAGAAAGTGAGCAGGCATGTGTGCTGGAGCAGCTGGCAACTAAGCCCGTGAGGACGCAAGCTGCTGATCTGATACCAATTGTTGGAACTAGGGTTGTAGGAAAACACACATAGCTTGGAGAAGACGAAGGAAGCTCAAGGCACACAATAGAGAGTGTTTTACTTAGTGTGCAATGAAAAGATAGATAGCCCTAGAATGATGGGCGTATATACAACGCACGAGGGAAAAAACCTCCTAAAGAGGGGGAAAATGCCCCGGTGGTCCCAAGTGTGTTCACACACATCACTACCACATGTATATGGTAATAGATTCAAAGACCACTATTTTTTAAAATCTGGATTTTTAATGATGTAGAGAAGTTCAAATTCAAGCAACAACAATAAGCCAATCAAAATTTTGATAATCATCCAAGATTTTGAATATGGTGCTCCACAGAAATACTCCAAAATAGTTTTCATAACAGACTATCCGGTCTATTTTGCTAGTCGCAGATTCAGTCAGGCCGAACAAGGCTATACGACTACTGAAAGAGAAGCTCTCGGAATGGTTTTTAGCGCTACGAAATTCAGGCATTACCTGTTGGGAAAATTATTCCATTTATGTGGATCATCAAGCTCTTCTGTTTCCGATTAACAAAGTCATTATTCAAGGCAGGCTGATCAGATGGATGATGTTCCTTATGGAATTTGAATTCAGAATTTTCCATAAGCCTGGCCAAAACCACTGTGGAGCTGACTTTCTTTCCAAAAGTTCGGAGGGATATTCAGAATCACCTCTAAGAGATGAGTCAGTGGATGCTAAGTTATTTCAGTTAGAAGCAGAAGAATCAATGGATCCTGAATGGTATGATATTTATCAATTCCTTTCCCAAGGTGCCTTTCCAGAGGATTGGAAACAGAATCAGAAGAAAGCTCTGATCATAAAAAGCCTGAAATTTACCATCATCGGAGGAGTACTTTATCGACTAGGTGTGGATGGTATACTTCGACGATGTGTCCCTATGGAAGGAAGAATGCAAGTGATTTCAAAAGCGCATAATGGTGAGTTTGGTGGACACTTTTCCAATGAAGTAACCTACAAGAAGATTCTGCAAGCAGGTTTGTGGTGGCAAACACTGATTGCTGATGCCAGAAGTTTTTGTAATACTTGTGACATATGCCAAAGAATGGGCCGACCAAATGCTGCAGATATGACTCCATTAATGCCAATACAGCCATTGGGAGTATTCATGAAATGGGGATTGGATTTTATGGGACCTTTTAAAAAGGTAACTCCCAGGAAGAACAAGTACATAGTGATGGCTACTTGTTATGTTACCAAGTGGGTTGAAGCTAAGGCTCTTCCTGACAACACAACCAAGTCAACTGCAATGTTTCTGTTTGAGAATATTGTCTGCCGATATGGATGTCCAGTAGAGATTGTGACTGATCAAGGCACACATTTTATCAATGACACTATGGAAATCCTATTGGATATGCTTTCAGCCAAGCATCGGAAATCTACTCCTTACTATCCCAGATGCAATGGACAGGCTGAAAGTAGCAACAATACAATAAAGAATATTCTCACTAAGGTGGTGCAAAAGAAACCAGACCGATGGGATTTGAAACTTCAGACTGCTCTATGGGCTTATAGGACAGCTTATAAGGTAACTACTGGAATGACACCATTCAGAATGGTGTATGGTACTGAAGCTGTGGTGCCTATGGAGTTTGTCATCCCCAGTCTGAGAGTGGCTATGCAATATGGATTAGACTTCAACCATAATCTTAAGAAAAGGTTGGATGAACTGATGCAGTTAGATGAACTGAGGCAAAGAGCTATATTGGAACAAGGGATTGTTCAACAAAGAAGGAAGCACTGGCATGATCGTCGAATTAAAGTTCAATAATTCCAGAAAGGAGACTTAGTGCTTCTCTATCAGTCTAGATTGGGTCCAAAGAAGCCGAATTTGAAGATTGCCTGGGCAGGACCTTTTGAGGTCGATTGGGTCTTCTCCAATGGCACAGCCAGATTGAAAGATTTATCTGGACTGATGTTGCCGGGAGTATATAATGGAGCAAAGATCAAACTTTATTATTCAGAGACCAGAGAAAATGGGTTGGAACAAGGTACTAAGGAACTGGAGGTTGTTGATCCAGAGATAACGGAATCATACATTTTTGGTCTTTTCCATGTGCAACCAGTTCCAGCTTCAGAACCAGTTGCAGAAGAACCAGATCAGGCTGACCTGAGAACCAGTACCAGTATGGCCCAGCCAGAGTGGAAATCAGTTCAGAACCAGTATGGACACACTTTCCAATTTTTAAGTGGCCAATGGTCAAGTGGTATGCCAGTGGTAATTATTACAAGGATGGGTCACAGTCTTGTCCAATGCATGTTTGCCACGATAGCAACGGCGCACACAAGTCTAGGAGTGGCGACTGGTGGAGCTTTTATGGCGCGAACACGTATAACAGTCAGGAGAGTTAGCATTTTTTCTCATAAATCTCCTGCTCGACGCTTTCCTCCTGTCAACCATTCGCCATCGCCGAGCTCCGAGGTTTCTTCACTACAGCCGCAAACTTCGACCTTTGACGAGACAGCTGACTGTCAGACAGTCTTACCAGCGACACCAGGAAACGGCTTTGACACAAGTAAGTCATTTTCTCCTTCGCCTGTTTCATCGTCATCGACCTCACAGTGTATGGGTAGAAGGAAACGCTCAGAAAAGATGTAGGAAACTCTCGAGGAAACCCAAGCTATAGTTGCTGAGGCAAAGGCAAGCCTTCCCGTTCTTCTATACAGTAAAATCCAACGATATGTATTTATTGATCACACAATGACTCTGCTACAACTATGGGATCTTCGAGTTGTGCTGCAAGCGACAAGGATTGCTTTTGATTCAGATATCATCAAGCAAGTTCTTGATTCCTTTAATGCTGAAAGTGGCAGCGCTATGGTAAATAGTAGGAAGGTGTCAGTGACACCAGAAGCCATTGCATTTGCATTCCGGATGCCCAATGAGCCCAAACCTTCTGTGGCAACTGCGCAACAAATAAGTATCGCTCTGAAGGAGGATGAAATGGCTAGAAGGAAGCGCAAGGCAAGTGCTCAAGGAGTTCCAGTAGCAGGACTGGAAGCTTCCGCTGCTTACAGGTTTGTAGCCAAATCAGTAAGCCTTAAGAACAACCCAACATATGTGTCAGAAAAATTGTTTGCTATGCTGTTGGCCAAGATACTGGATCCACAAGTCCATATCAACCTTTGTCAAATACTCTCGCATAATGTACTCCAACAGACTGCCAAGCTGAAATCTCAAATTGTTTTCAAGGCATGGTATGTCTGGCAATTCCTGTATTGGGCTACTGCTGCAGATGCTAATGAGCAGGTAAAGCAGGCTTGGAGTGAGCAGCCCATTTCTGAACCAAAGAAAATTGAATTGTCCTCAGACGATGAGGAAACAGACAGTCAAACGATTTCCACTGACCTGAAAAGAAAAGCCACTACAGAAGAAGCTGGTAGTTCAAAGAAGCCGAGAATTACACTGACAAAAAGCAGTGAGTTTTTGAAGCAAATAGAAAGCCAGGTTAAGGCAGTAAGCACTGAGAAAGCTGAGATGAGTAAAACTGGGCAGCAATCTGCTCCAAAGACTATGCCTGATCAGCCAGTTGTCAAAAATACAGTTGCTACTGGATCTGGGAAAGATCATGTCAAGCCAGTCACTCTTGAGAAGATACCAGACCAGTCAGGGGACAAAGGCAAATTTCAACTGGACAAAGGGAAAGGTCCAGCGTTCTCAGATTGGCCTGGAGGAGTTCCTACAGATACTGGTAACCCTCTGCAACTGGTAAAATAGGATAAGTTGCAGCGAATGCAGACTCAGAAATTGAGAGGGCATCTTACGCTCAATAAAGCTGATTATGCAACTTTACCCTACGTGGCTCCAGTGGCAATATATGAACTTGTTGATTCTGATCCAACCACAGTCAAAGACAGATGTTCAGTACTGATACAGTCTTCTTGGAATACCATTGTCAGTTGTATGGGACAATTGGTGGAGGCTGTTGGATCAGAAGATGAAGCCAAAAAGCTTAAAGCTAACTTGACAGAAGCACAGCATTAGATTGAAACACTCCAGAAAGCCCAGGAAGTGCAGAACATACAACACAGGGTACTGGAAGCTCAAACAGAAAGGACTCAGGAGTTGTTGAACAAAAAGTTAGCTAAGGCTGAGTCTGAAATTATGATCATCAAAAGTCAAAGGAATGAAGCATTGAGAGCTGCCGAGCGAGCTGAAACAATGCTCAGGATGAAGCGGGTGGAATTCAAAAAGCTGTTATTGCACCATACAGCTCTGAAGCGTTCGCTGACTAACAGATACATCTACAATAGCTTGTCTGGAATTTTAAACCCTTCAGGCAATGTTGTTTTCGACTTAGAAAATTTAAAGTCCTTGATGGAAAGTATGCAGAGCGATTTGTAGGACAAGGTGGGTGAGTTCAATAATGCTCTGATGAACCAAGCTATAATGGATTATATTGAGCAACAGACTTCCCTGGATGAGGATGAAGAAGATCAAGAAGATGAAGCTGATCAGGAGGAGGATGATCAAGAAACTGGGCATACGAAGGACGATGATGATGCCCCACCACCATCTCCACCTCCAGGACCGGGTACTGGTGGGACAGGGCCAGATGAAAGAGGCCAGTCATAGCCAAACCAGCCAGATCAGAATGAGGGTCAGCAGGAAGGACAGGATAAAGAGCACCAATTGGGTAATCAGCAGACTGAAGAGCAGCAGCCCAGTAACACTGGGAATCAACCAACTGATCGGTCCCATCACAGCAGAGGGGCTAAAGGGAAAATGAAAGTTCAGGATGAGGGACCAGTGGCTGATCATCAGCATTCACTGCAGCTCATTACTATGAATAAGCAACTGAGACATCAAAATGCCTCCATCACCAGACAGTATCTGGAGGATGATGCTCTCTGGACTGACTTGGAAAGATTTCAAAGACTATATGTGGGAGCCAGGGAAATGGTAGAACATTGGAAATCAGCTGCTTTCCATGATAAAGAAGCTTGTAGACTACCTGCGCATCCCAGTACAGTCCAGTTGTTGGAACGAGTTCCGGAATGGATACTCAATGCTAATGAGAAAGTGGCAAACCAGCACTGGCAAAGGCAGTCTACTACAGATTGTCTGTCCTTGGCTCTAGAACTGGAACTTCTGCTGGGTAACAAACCAACTTACCACTGCATGAAGGATGTTAGGGTACAACTCAAGGAATTTCTGGTACAAATGCAAGATGCTAGAGGTGTTTTGGATCAGAGAGTCAAAGCCATTCTTGAGGACCAGACAACCACTAGTAGAGGACCTCAAACGCGAATGTCAGTAGGAGCACAGGCAACTACTCTCCGAACCCTGTTCCAGCTAGTGAGAATTACGAGAAAGATAATGCAGCAGGAGAACCAGGCTGTTCTCAATTTCCTGGAATTTGTGCCTGATTCTCCAGTTCTCTTGTATGCTGTTCCAGCAAGAGAAACTGAGCTGCCAAGATTCTTTCTAGTGATGTATCCTCAACATCAAGAACCAGTTGATCGACTCACATATTTCAAAATAATCGATGAGCTTCAGGATTGGTATGAGCGATCATCTGTGGAATGGAAGACTTGGCAGACATTGCTCAATGATGCTCTCCAAATCAATGACATTCAGGCAATGAAAGAGGAGCTGCATAGGATTCAGCTGTGTATGGGCCAGTGGAAGATTCAAGTCGGAGGATTGACCAGGATTACTAATCAGTTGCTACAACTCATGGTCGAATCTTCCAAATTGCGTGAAAAAGACATTGCAGCAAAGCCGGGTCTGGTACCGCAGTACAGGGAGATGGCTGAGATTCTTTTCAAAGCTCGCATCAAAACAAATCAGCCTCTTCCAGAAGGATGGATCCATATTGCTTCGCATTGTCATAAGCTGGCCAGAACCAGACGAGTAAGGGCAGGCGTACACTCTATGATCCTGACACCAAAACCTATCATTCTCTCATGCCTTATGAGGTAGAGATGACCACAGACCGACGGGATCAGCTTGAGCAGGAGGCCATCTACCGACTGATTTAGAAGGAGAATGCTGGTGCTGGGACTTCTCAGGCACCATCCCGGTCAAAGAGCAAAGGCAAAAGGAAGACGGTCCAATGGAAGGATACTGGGTAGTTCCATCTCAGAATTCAGTGGCGACTTCTCTTCTCAGCAGGCAGGGAGAGATGACAGCTCTACCTTGGCCTGATGACAGCTCCACCTTGGCCTGGTGAGAGCCCCACCTTGGCCTTTTCCGCTGCCTCCCGCAATCCTTGGTCCTTCTTAAACTCCTACTTGTAATCTTTGAATGGCCATTCTCTATGTGGTCAAGCTGGCATCCCAATATCAGAACCAGACGATGGATTTTTTAGTCTCACATCAGAATCAGACAGGGGAATTTTTCAGAAATTTTGGAATCTTGCCAAAATTCAAGAAAGAAGGGAAGGATGTAGACGGCTGGATAATCACCATGTGGGAACGTGTTCTTAGAAGATGGGCAACGAATTACTTAGTAATTACTAGAGTAATTACTACAGTAAGCCCGAAGTGTATAAATAGGGTCCATTACATTATTATCGGGTTGGCAATTGTTATCACTTGTATTAGTGCTTTGGGCTATAATTGTACTTAAGCATCAGTGGCAGTATTGTCGGCTGTACTTTTCCCTCTGTAATCATATTCGTTGTAATCTTGATCTGTAATCTCAATCATGGTATATATTTCAGTGATACTTACTTCTCGTCCAGTCTTCTGAGTCTGAATCTGAACCTTATTCCAGTCTATAAGTCTGATTCTTATTTCAGTATCCACATTTCAGTCTAGTCTCTGATTTCTGTCCAGTTTGTTGTCTGAAATCTTCCCACACTAGTAGCTGAAATCCTTCAACACTGGAATTAGCTGTCTCAAGAGATCAGCTCCAATCCCACAGATTCTCAATTTGCTCTTTAAAATTTGAATTCGGTTGCCAATTTTCTTTTTCTCGAACCAGAAGCTCTGATACCACTGTTGGGAAGGGAGATGGGGAGAATGATTGCTTGCTTTCAATTCCTAATTTTGCTTGTACCACTTCTTGTCAACCTTTCACCATCCCTTCCAATTACCAAGTACTCACACACACCTAGACTATGACAAGACATACACACACACACACACAAAAGAATAAATTGACAAGGGGAGAGTGTAGGAGATATAGACATAATCATGGAGTACATAGAGTAACACATCATAGCATAAGAGAGAGGGAAGGGAAAATTTTGAGCATCTACACAAGAAAGGCCTAAAGATTGTAGCCTCAAACTCCACAGCACCTCTTGTGGAGTTTGGTATTTGATATTTGATATTATTGTTAGTGCCAAAAATTGGAGGCCCCTCTTTTTCACTTTAGTCCCACTTTAGTCATAAATGGAACACATTACTTATTGCATGACCCTCTTAGGGTGAGTTCTCACTATCCTATTTACAAAACAGTCATAATGGCTTATTGATAAAAGATCTAAAATACTATGCTATAATAAAATTAATGAGAGGACTGTTATTTACCAGCGCCTCCTCGTCAACTCCTACAATTCTAAGCTACAAATCATCATGCACTCACTGTTAGTAAAATCAAATAGACAACACATAATTAACCATTAAGCCAGTTATCCCAATTGCAGCTAACCACATGCAATAGGAGGGTGCGTAGTCTTGTAACATGAGCAAGAACAGAGAGTGAGAGAGAGGTTTTTGAGCTCACAGAGCACGTTGTAGGAGCTGGAATGAAACCAGAAAAAGAGAGAGAAGGAGGGTAAGATGCCAAGGGCTTGTGCCATTCTATCGAGCATGTGACAGGGTGCTGAGAAGGTGGCATTGTAAAAGCTAAGGGGGCTCTAGAGAGAAAAAGAATCAAGCAACGAGCACTGCACAAAGTACAAAGGGAAGGCCGGCGAGTGCTGGAGAGCTAAGCCAGAGAGGTGGCTGTCCGAAGGAGCCAACGCTGGCCTAGAATAGTACAAAGGGATGGTCAAAGGGTGCATGGAAGGAGATTCTACTTGGGACTGCAATTGACCAAGTGCTGCAGGAAAAAGTGTCGTTATATCAAGTGAGGAGGGCTGTCTACTGCAACGAAGGGAAGGTGAATTGAAAGGCTAAGGACGTCTAAGAGAGTTCGCCAATGGAAGCCAGGAGTTTCCCATAAGAACTTTGAAACATATTCCTACAGGAAAAAGTGGCCTTTTTTCCCATATAAATTATCACAATCAAAAGGAAATAGACCTATAATTGTTTCTTTCCATTTAGAAAATTTGCTAGTAAAATATACCCATGTTAAGAAATGTGAGGGACATTTTCCCTTATGTAATCACCTCTAAAAAGACAATTTTCCTTACGAGAAAGGAATAGTGTCTACTTGGTTTTTTTTTTCCACTACTACACTACTGGTACGATGAAGCCATTAATTAATTAACAGCCAAGATTCTTTTTATCCCATTTTGCAAAGGCAAAAGTCCCACCCTCTCTTATTCCCACGGAGTGCTTCTGCGCTCGTCAGTGTTCTGGACATAGCCCTGCTCACCCCTTCAACACACGCCTCGTTGCGTTCACCCGGGTGTCCCTCCTGCATGGCCTCACTCTGCACCACTTCTTCTTCAAGTGTCTTGCACCTCCCATCTGTACCACACCTTGATTGTCCAACATTGATACTGCCCCTGTGAGCGCTCAACCACAAGTTGACTATTGCATCTGACTCAAGCATGGATCATCGTCACTGCAGGGATGGACACTCAGCTGCAAGGCCAAGCATGCCTACAGCACACACAGAGAGCTTCACCCTCTGCGTATTGCCTTGCTCTGCAAAGCTGGATCCTCTACCTCTTCCCTTGGCGCAGAGCTCCGTTCACCGGCATATCTGCCAGGGCTTCAAACTATTGCAATAGAGCAGCAGTCTTCATCAACAATAAGTCTCATTGCCTTTGCCTGACGCGTCCACATCACGAAAAAATCTCTGTCCAAGATCGTGCCAAATTCCCAATCAATGCGCATCATCTCTCTCTCTCTCTCTCCGCCACGTGCCGGCTCCAAGCTGTCTCACTCAGTCCATGCTCACCTGACAACATGCCTCCCTGCGTGCACACTCGTAGCTTTGACGACACGAAATTGACCTCCTACCCCCCGCAAGAGAGATCGACTCCTTGCTGCCTAGAGAAATATCTGGCTTCTCTCTCTCTCTCTCTCTCTCTCTCTCTCTCTCTCTCCATGTGCCATCCCCCCTTCCTTTTCCTCGCAAAGCCAGAGAAGCATCTCTTAAGATTCCTATCAATAAACTGTTTTGGGAATTGGTCGGGCCTACTTGGTTTTTTTTAATCATGCGAAAAAACATTTTCCTTATGGTAAAGAGATAGTTTTCTACTTTCTGTTTCCTACCAAATGGCACTACTTTTTTCCTTGTTAAGCCACTAAAAGGAATAAACCTTTCTTTCTAGAAACACACTAGATTTTTGAAACAAAATTTGTGTTATATAAAAACAAGTGATAAAATCACGAGGCTTGCCCTTGAGAATACCTTTTACAAAAAAAGAAGAAGGATTAAACAACATTATAAAGACATGCAACAACAATGATGATATTATTAAAATTGAGATACTCACATGCCAAAGAAACAGGAAGGCATGCCAAGTCATACTGGGAGAAAAAAGGTGGTAAAGAGGATGACTTGGCAATGGAGAAGAAGAGCAGGAAGGGGCCATGTCATTTCATTAGAGGTTGGCACTTGGAAAGCATGGGAGAAAGGGAGAGGTCACCAGGGGTTTGATGGGGAATCTTACAGGCAAGAAAACTCTTGAGGTGCCACATAGAAACAAAATGGGAGGGGGCTCTGATAGCATTGTTAGCATTGTTGGGAAGGTGGGTATGCTTATGATGGAAGTGACAAGCATGGCCTAGAGAGGCATGATTTGCAAGCCATTATTATTGATTCATGCTTACACCACCAACCCATTTGTGCCTTGCCCTCCCTCAGGACCATCATGTTCCTACCTGACCCATTTGACGCTGAGGAAGCAGATGCTAAGAAGTCTCCTTGAAGACCTCAAGATAAGGATAACAAATAATTTTGATATTCTATTGGCACTTTCTCAACTCGGTTTCATTGCGTTCCTTCCTCAACCACCTTTGGCATCTCTCTCTCTCTCTCTCTCTCTCTCTCTCTCTCTCTCTCACACACACACACACACACACACACACACACACACACACACACACACATCCTTGGGTGAGCACTTGCTCGTGTAACTTGCACTTATTATTTTTTATTCCTAAAAGAATTCTCTCTCTCTCTCTCTCTCTCTCACCCTGTTGGATTTGAGTTCAAAGTGGTAGTACAACCCAAGCTACCCTCTTCCATCACTAACTTGCTTATGTAATGTGTTTGATGAAGAGTTTGTAATTTCCCATATGCGTGCCCATGATTAATTTCCCTAAGCTCCCAAGCACAATTTCAGTGCTACTCCTTGATTTTTTGGGTGCTACATCCGATGACATCCCCCATGTGTTGCTCTATTCCCAAGAACTGCAACTTGGAGTTGTGTGATTCCATTCACCTGCTTGCGTGCACAATTGATGCACATTCGCTATTCCTCTCCTACAAATGCTTGGAGACTCTCTCTCTCTCTCTCTCTCTCTCTCTCTCTCTCTCTCTCTCTCTCTCTCTCATACCCAAGTGGAGTAGCCCTCCTCCCCCGTTACATTTTACATATAAGATACCCCCTCTCTCTCTCTCTCTCTCTCTCTCTCTCTCTCTCTCTCTCTCTCTCTCTCTCTCTCTCTCATTCATGCCCAAAAGGTGGCAAAAAGAAACTCTTTTTACTGCATGTTTCCTTCCAAAATTATTTTTGGCTAATTCTCTCTCCCACTCCCTCTCTTTCTCTCTCTCTCTCTCTCTCTCTCTCTCTCTCTCTCTCTCTCTCTCTCTCTCTCTCTCTCTCTAGCTCAAAGACTGGTTAGTTTCTCCACAAAGGTCTACCTCTAAGATATTTTCCTTTAAAACAAGTCCCTTGAACCCACCTGATTATAAAACACAAAAAATAGCCTCGGACAAAAATACCCATAATAATTGGCTTGGTCATTTTTTATATATATAAAACCAAGATATAGTAGAAACATTTTTAACCTACCTCGGGATAATTTCCCCGCATAAATATCTCTTAAAATATTAAAAATGGTTTTTCATCTTCTGTATAAATCCAAAAAAATGGATTTATACGAAAAAAACACTACAATTAAACTTGGTCACTCCCCTTCTCTCTTTCTCTCTCTTTCAGTCTCTCTTCCTATGATCAAGATACTAGGTAGGTCTAAAAATCCCTTGCGTTATCTCACCTGCTAAGTAACACTTGAACAAATGCAAATCCATTTCCAAATTTTTTTTAATCCCCATCTGTAAATCCTTGGAGTGGTTAAAACTTAGGAATTTGGGATGGTTTTTTAATCTCGCGTTCACTCTCTTGAGTTCAACTCTTTTCGTCGGCTAGATCTTTAAGGACTCTTGGGATAGTTTCCTACGACGTTTAAAACTCTTGTCTTCTTCTTCTTCTTCTTCTTCTTCTTCTTCTCTCTCTCTCTCTCTATCAAAATAGGGACTTGCCGTTTTTCAAACCTATGTGGGCTCTCCCTATCTCGCTCTCTTATCCTCTCACCAAATACAACATGCTATCTAATCGGTGCCAACCATAGCCAGCTAAAACAATTA
Source organism: Adiantum capillus-veneris (assembly GCF_014529385.1). NCBI lineage: Eukaryota > Viridiplantae > Streptophyta > Polypodiopsida > Polypodiales > Pteridaceae > Adiantum > Adiantum capillus-veneris. The sequence continues at coordinate 102,212,588 of NC_140953.1, forward strand.
CTACAATAACCTATTAATAGCATAGGACAAAACTATAAGGAGACTACAATGCCCTCAGTAAAACGTACTCGAAGGCACTACATAGGAGCGATTCTGCTCTATGTTGCTCTCTGGCCTGCGATGAGGAGTGTTTTGAGGCACTCTCATGCATAATTATAACTACTACATTACATACACCAACTTCCTCCACTGCTCAAGATATTTGCAAAGCTTGAAGCCTATTACATAGAGCTCCATACACTCACACTCCAAGCTTACATACACACATACATGCATACACAATCCATAGGCCATGGGTTGATTCTCAGAGAATAAAACCTACCTAGATGAGAACAAATGCCGGATTACACACACACACACACACACACACACACACACACACACACACACACACACACACACACACATACACAATCCCTAGTTTTTGAGTTATTCTCATAAAACAAAATTGAGAGCTACACACTACGAGAAGTGAGACTCATACACACAATGGTACTCAAATTACGGTTAGCACCACTCAAATCTGCAAAAAACAGCCTGAAGGTATTTCTCTAACCACGCACGATTGCGGTGAGATTCGACAAAATGGTACACGCCTCCAAAAGCAGACCTCAACACCTCAGTTATGGCGGGAACTTCAAACCAGGTAGACTCCTAGTCTACTGAGATGGGGTTTGTACATTTTCAATAGTGGTTTTCTAAACTCATGACAAACATAAGCTTTCATACAAAATAAAGATTAGATTGTGGTCTTTTAAAATATTAGTATGGTACAAGCTAACCTGTAACTGATTTTTATATGATGTTGCTTCATGAGTTTTATACTATGTCCATATTTCGAGGTCTTTACTGCTAACAACCTTGTTTTAGAATACACGATGGTTTATATCGACCAATTCGGACGAAAAATAAGACGCATGTACATAGCTTAAGTACAATCATGTGGAAAAACTAAAATAATCATGTAGCCATAACAAAAAAGTAAATACAGATATACAAGTTCTGATCATGCTTGATGAACGGTCTCAATTGCGTTTAAAAATATCAGGATCTTGACACATGGTAGCATTTTCAAGAGAACAACAATAGGGATAAAACACATAGATAAATAAAAGCATGATGGTATAAGAAATCCTCGAGGTGAGGTAGCCAGATATGGTTAAAAAAATGGTTTTATTTTTTACAAAACCATTAAAAAACAGAGGAAACTCTGCCAAAAATTTTCAAAAAATCTAGGAAACCTTGGGTTCTTTTTTTTAAGAGAAGTTCTTACATGCGTAAAAATTCATTCTTAAAGCTGGTACTTACCATAAAAAAAACAAAAAACAAAAAGCAATGCTCTTTTCACGTATGTTGTCCTAGTTAGGGAAGCTGATCGGATCTTCAGCTACCTCCCCCCTCCCTTTTATCATGAAATTGATTGTACGAATTATGTGAAGGACAATACATGTATTCCGCTTCCAGAGCATAGGCTTTCCTTGGAGGTGGCTAATCCAAACATGCATAATTTTAAGTACTTACCCAGTGGAAAACTTCGACCGTTGGCCATAAGGGATTTCCCAAAAGGATGTAAACCAGGGTTTCTCAACAAACCTGAAGTTCCCAAAAAACCAGACCATACCATTGCAGGAAAGAAAACCATTATGAAAAGGATCATGCCAAAGCGGAAAGCAAAAGACCTACCTCCTAGCATATACAAGGAGAGTGATGGGGTCTAGGGTTGTGGGACAACAATAACAAGCAGAATGGGTTGCTTGGATACTTGTCTTCCCAACAAGGTTGTTCAAGTTCTAACTGAATGCTTTTTTTGGATGGTGGCAGGTATAGACCTATTCTTTCATAGGTTTTGGAGCTCGTTCAGTCTCCTGCTAGAAACGGATGTACCAAAATATTTTCATTCTATAAAAAATATCTTTTGTATGTTGTCATTCAATTATAGTTTGTCATGTTTCAATATATGGTTCTTAAATGAAGGGATTTCAAATATAAACTCTCTCTCTCTCTCTCTCTCTCTCTCTCTCTCTCTCTCTCTCTCTCTCTCTCTCTCTCTCTCTCTCCCCATGGTTTTTTTTGCCAAGAAAAATTGGGTTCACCAACCTATGGACGAAGTGGTTGGGGAATGAGAACGAACGATTGGTGCTTAACATGGATGCATGTAGGTCTGTAGAAAGGGACTGCTTGTGAAAGAAAGGTGCACACATGGTTGGAAGGAGTGGCAACACCAAAGGAGGAAGCTCTAGATGGCTGTCTACCTTTTGAGTAGGTGCAGTACAAAGGGCTACACCTAGCCTTCAATGCCAACATGGCCACTTACCACGCATAGATTAGCAACAAATACAACTGAGTCGTGACGTACTGCAGAGCCAACGATCGGTGCTTAACATGGACGCATGTAGGTCAATAGGAAGGGACTGCTTGTGAAAGAAAGGTGCACACATGGCTGGAAGGAGTGGCAACATCAAAGGAGGAAGCTCTAGATGGCTGTCTACCTTTTGAGTAGGTGCAGTACAAAGGGCTACACCTAGTCTTCAATGCCAACATGGCCACTTACCACGCATAGATTAGCGGCGAATACAACTGAGTCGTGACGTACAACAACATGCCCATGATTGGCATGTAGAAGATTGCAGTCCTCTAAGATCAGTCCGACGAAGGAAGATAAGATTTTAGGATTTACAATAGGGGACTCAATACTGCCACTTTTGATTTAGTCGGCACATTCAGTGGTATCTTAAGAGATGCTGCCATGTCTTGTCTTGCAGGTGAAAAATAGAAGAGGTGGCACACTGACATGTGGAGAGAGAGTGATATCGTATTACTGTGTGTCAAGACTCAAGACAAGCGGGGGAGAGAGAGAGAGAGAGAGAGAGAGAGAGAGAGAGAGAGAGAGAGAGAGAGAGAGAGAGAGAGAGAGAGAGAGAGAGAGAGAGAGAGAGAGAGAGAGAGAGAGAGAGAGAGAAAGAGAGAGATTTGTTTATCTGCTTCAATAATCATCTGCAATCATACCTCTTGATGCTCTTGTGCTCCTGCTTTGTCATTGCTTTGTCGCCATGCCATTTCCCAATGCTTTCCACTTCCGTGCTCCCTTACCCTACAAGAGATGCAAGGCATGGTGCAAATAGGAGTGGAGGGAAGGCAAAAAGGGCTGGCATTGTCACACGCACATAGGCACACACATGGGCGTGCATGAGAAGTTTATGGCATGACTTTAGTCCTTGTGACTAATGACTTGGATGTGCAAGTTTTGGTAGTGGCCATCTACTTGATATTGTTGTATGTCATCTTCCTACATGTATCAAAGAACCTGAGTGTGTTACGGGAATAGCTGCAACACATACAAGTAGATGGAGTACAATTCATGCAGACTAATGTTCACACTAAATACAACATGTTCAAGTACTCTACATCACAACCTACTCTTTCATTTTTAGGTTAAATCACTCTTTTTGTAGATGCTACAGGAAAATGTTAATTGATTCGAAATGTGTGTAGCTTAAGTGTTGCAGGAAGTAAACATTGCTTTGAATCAAACCATTTCTCTCCTAGGTTTGCCCATCATTGTCAAGCTCTCGACCATAACCCTTTTTTGACAACCACCAGGGCTAGATCAGGAACCACCTTCTGCTCAACCTCACCTTGGATTACAGCCGATATTCCACTTACATGTGCCCCACACTCTTGATGATGCTCTCACCCCCTCGTGCATCTATCCGGTGGCTCTACCCTTAAGAGAGCTACCAGTTTTGTGTGCTCCTATTCCTGCCCTACTACAACTATAGCCCCACTAGCTTTACATCAGCACCGATCCACAACCTTCATGATCCTCCTTCACTACTTGGTACGTGTCTATGCGTTGCATTGCAACGAGGCCAATGTTGTTGCCCTATCATCATCAACGTCACCTTTCTCCACCTCCTTTGCTAGTTGACAACCCGCCACTCCTGATGCACCTGATAGCTCCTCATTTGACACCCTGAGTCCTGACTACCTTGCCAAAATTGCATGAGATTTTCTCGAGTGGATAGCTCATATCTTCAATAAATGGATGGGTGCATCTTTTGATGCATATCTTCAAGATCTCATTCACGCAAGTTATCCACCACTAGCTTCATCAACCAATCAAAAGTCATTTTAAAATTACCTCCCATTTTTCATTAGCAAAAAGGGAAACCATCACTAGGGTAAAGGGGCCAATAAGGGTCCGGGTACCAGTAGTGGGACATATGTTGGGTACAAGGAAAGGCCAAAAAAAGTTCCTATTAAAACCAAAATGGGAACACTTTTACAACGTGGCCTTCTGCTTTTATTATAAGCAGCAAAGGAATAAGAAAAGTTTTGGGCCACCACTGACTTCACGCTCCACCTCGCGTCATAATCCTCCACAACTCCCCAGGACTCATGAAGACCCATGCCGAATCTAGAGAGGCGCCCACCTTCATCATATCCACCACTGTGCCTTCATAAGCCACAACCTGCAATAAGCACTCTGTCAGCATTGACCACAAATGCAAATCGGCCACCCCAGTTAAAATTATAACATCTCAATTACGTACTGAGAGCAAGCAATCTCAGGAATATGCAAACACAGTCGATCAGAAGCATCCAAATCAGAAAAGTCAATAACCACATCCTCTCTTTAAGAACCCCAGCCCTCTCTTGAACAATCCCCTTTCACTACCACCTCACAGAGCAATCTCGCCCTTCTTTATCCCAAACCTACAAAGCATCCATAAAACCCTCATGTGTATGACACACCTGCAACCATGTGAACAACCTGCACAAGCTGAAAACATTAGAAACCTTGCTTAAACTACACCAGCAAGTCTCCACTTGTTTAACCAGTGAACCAAGTAGTCTTATTCCACGAATCCACAACAAGCTTACAAGGTGGCTTTGCAACAGGTATTGAAGCCATGCATCACTAGAGGTATGACTAGTTATGAGGCTCTGCCAACATTTTGCTACTAGACGTAGATTTTAAGGTGATTTAATGAGAATGGAATGACTTAAAGGAGCAAGAATAGGTGACTATACTCATCAGATCCAAGATTTCGCAATGTTAAGGAGCTCCCATTAACATGCAGGATGTGCCATGTCCTTGTACGGTCATTTTAAGCTTGCAAATCAATCCTTGTATGTTCGATTAAAACAGGACAACTATCAGATAAGGTAGATGAAGAAACATGCTGGCAAGCGTAGATGTCACATCTGATCCTTGTTAAATGTATGTCATTAAGACTCCCGTATGCCTGGTCTTTTTCATCTTACAAGAAGTTTTTGAGCACTTGAAGTGCACAGAGAAGTACCCCTTTTGTAAAATCCTATTGGCACAAGCATGCCCATGCACATAAATCTTGAGCATTGTACACTGTTGACTGTGCTAATTTTTACATGAAAACAACTTTCCTAGATGAAGATACATACCGATACAATCTGCAAAAGCACTCATGACTGGCACTTAATTCTTCTACCTGCTGTTGATTTTTTGAATTGCTATAATGAAGCCTCAATCCTATATATATGAGGAATCAACAAGTCCTATATATGCCACAACTCCCCTAACAAGGTGGCTTTGCAACAGGTAATGAAGCAGAACTATTCATGGCTGCTCCCGCACTTTGTGAATGCAAGGCATGTCTAATAGAGCGACATCCGACACTTGAAGGCTTGCTTTGTACATCACTCTTGCTTCACAAGAATGGAGGCCGTGTTTGTTGCTGTGGGCGGGTGCACGTAATGCCCGTTTTTATGTGCAACCTACCACGCAAGAAAGGTCAATTTGTTTCCCCCAAGGCTGCAACTTCATCCACTCCGAAGCCAGCTCCAACTCCAACTCCGACACCAAACAGTCCAGCAATAAATCCTTTAAACTCAGCCCCCAAGAGCAAGTTCTCATTAAAGGAGTACGCTCATCTTTTCCAAGACACTTCCGAGGAGCACAACCTCTAACTGACCTCATATGTAAGTTTCCTGGTTCATGTATCATGCATCATATGTAAGTCTTTCACCTCATTATCATGTATTGACTCCCTATCAGCCTTCAATATACAGGAGCACTATGGCAAGGAGACAGCAAACCATACCTGGTCGATCAATACACACAAACACATCAAGCAAGGATTTAAGATCTGCATCGCACAAGACAACCCCTTTAGTAGAACTGGATAGAAATACAGAGAAGAGAGTGGCCGAGCCAAACCCTAAAGCCGGTTCACGAAAGCGCAAATCAGAGAAAACACTTCCTCTTGCTATCATGGCTAGACCTACATTCCCCAAGTCAAAGCAGTCAACACAACCAGGAGTGCCTGTTGAAAGGTCTACAAAACTAGCTTCTGGAGACAACCAAGAGTCTCCGAACAGGCCGGCAAGGAGTAAAAAGCAGTCAACACAACCAGGAGTGCCTATCGAAAGGTCTACAAATCTACCTTCTGAAGACAACCAAGAGTCTCCGAACACGCCGGCAAGGAGTAAAAAGCGCACACAATTTCAATGGACCGAAGAAGACATGGCAAGAGCACTTGAAGCAAGAGAGAATGGCATGTCCTTACACAAATGCTCATTGCAGTTTGGCATCAGCAGAACCGCCATTTCAAACTAGGAGGAAGGAAGAACTCAAGGTAAGAAGCGAGGTCCGCCAACGCAACTGTCGGAGGACGAAGAGAAAGCTCTACTTCAATGGATTTACATGGAGGGCGAAGCCGGGCATGGCGTATCAGTTATGGATGTGAGACTCAAAGTGGCAGAAATCTGTCAAACAAGGCACACATTGTTCTCAAACGGAATCCCAGGAAAGAGTTGGTGGGATAGCTTTCGGAGGCGATATCCTTCCCTAGTCTTTAGAGTAGCAGAGGGCCTGGACCAATCAAGAGCCGCACGATTTTGCCCAGAAATAGTAAAGTCTCTCCATGACAATCTAAAAAAACTCTACAATGAGCATAACTACCCACCCACCAACATATGCAATGCGGACGAAACAGGATTTCAAGGCTCCAGAGACAGGGGGATGAAGGTCCTGGCAAAGAAAGGTGTAAAATATGTCTACGCAATCACATGTGACTCTAGAGAATGGAAGACTGTATTGTGCTATGTAAATGCTGCCGGACAGCCCATTCCAGTGTACTACATTTTCAAAGGCAGCCGCATAACAAGCAATCACATTCAAGATTGTGAAGAAGGAGTGGCAATGGCAATGCAAAAGAAGGCTTGGATGATGGGAGAAATCTTCAAAGCATGGATTCAACATTTTGATAATGTAGTCACTAAAAGCATAGGAAAGGATAGCAGACATCTATTAATACTTGATGGTCATGGCAGCCATGTATCACTAGAGGTTGTTGAACAAGCACAAGTAGCAGGAATTGACATAATGACATTAGCAGCACATACTTCACACAAATTACAACCCTTGGACGTTTTTGTATTCAAGTCATTGAAGGTTCAGATTCGCAAAGAGAGAGACATATGGCAACAAAGAACAACCTCACGACAAGCTTCAAAAGCGGAATTGGCAAGTATTGTGGCAAAGGCTATCAAAACCTCTTTCACAGAATCAAACATCAAGGCAGGCTTCGAGACGACTGGCATCTAGCTGTTTAATCCATCTGCAGTAGATTTCAAAGGTATGCCATGTAACCACATTAGCCTAATCGACAATTCAGAGCAAGTCATTGAAGAGGAGGTTTCTCAAGTGCCAACTACACCACTACAAGATCAGATAGAGGATGAGGCCATTATGGCTTTGAATGACATGGCATCACAATTTGAAAAAAGCATGTTTGCTGCACAAGCAGATGTCAGACATTAATTAAGTTTCACTCAGCTCTTAGAGCAAGAAGACATCATGGAACTTGGGGAACCATCAGGCAGGCATCACACGACTTCACATGCAGCTAACCAGCAAAACAAAAGTTTTCATCATCAAAATGCCTCCACTTCAACACCCAGTATAGCTTTAAATCAACCACTTGCTGGTGAGAACATCCCACCCTCTTCTTCAGCTCAAAACAAAGCGATCGAAGATCAGAATCGCATAATAAATCTTCTTCAAATCCCTACAACAGAGATGTGCATCAGATAGGTTCATCGCGAGGCATTTGTTGACTACACCAACAACTTGATTCTCACTTCAGACCAATATATTGAAAGCATGAAGGCCAAAACAGCAAAGAAAGATGAACTTGCTAAAGCAAAGGAAGATAAAAAGTTAGAAAAAGAGAAGAAAAAGCAGCAAACACAAGCAGATAGGGATGCTGCTCGACAAAGGCGAACAGAAGCACAACACGCACGGCTTTCAAGAAGGGCTTGGGAGGTTCAACAACAACAGTTTGAGAAGCAATTACGGTCAATCTTATGGGAAGCTGGCTCTACCCGAGGTTTACTTCTACGACCATTGCATGTGGACCAACCATATCATGCTTTTGCACGATGACATCGATTGGAGAAGATTAGACAATCAAGACAACAACAACAACTTTTGTGCCAACCACCACACTATCTACAAGTTCACCCAATCTTCTTCAAACATTATGAACAGCTCTTGCTGATTTTGCAGCCAGATTTTGGCTATTGAAAGCAAACTATCCATAAGTTTTTGGGCACCCCTTTGTAATCATTCACTTTGATATAGTAGTGCTAGGTATTTACCACAGATAATGTTTGACTATACTCATTACAGAACGGCATTTTGCATATCTTACAGCATCTTTTAAATTGTTTATGTGTATTAGCAGCAAGCTTCCAAAGAATTTGAATTTACGCTGACAAAGAAGGACAAGCATTATGATTGTTGAGTGAGAAACAAATGTTCTCACCATGTCAACAATAGGTTTTGTTGTCAGCACCTGCATCTAATCTTGTCCACCACTGCCTGCATCCAATTCTCCCTTTTGATTGAGTGGTGATGGTCTTGCCCGATATCTACCATTGAAGCTTTGCAGGTATGATGGCGAGCTCGAATCTAGTTGACCACTGGTAATTGAAAAGGATACGAAAATCAAAGGCGATTATGCACGTTAGGACGCAACATGAGAGCAGGGTCAGTACACGGCCATTACGGCAGCTCGAAGACTGAGGCTAGGTAGGTAGTGGCCTTCATTATCGAATGGATGCACATAAATACAAATATGTCCGACACGTGTGCCTTCGTTAGTGGGTTTTAACTGATCCTTTAAGGAGATATTAGGGGCAAGTGTCCATCCCACTACTGGCCCTAGCTTGCACCCACATCAGAGTAGCTTGGCACATTAGTGGGGATTACTTATCTCCCCATTCAACCCTCTTTTTTTAACAAAGAAACCAAAAAAACCATCATTTCATCCACCTGTTCTCACCAGATTGCCATTAATCCACCCCCACAGTTAGAGGAGCACTTAGCCAACCTAGTCAATACCCTAAGTTCCCCAAATTTTTCCATTTTGACACCTCAACCCTCCTAAGACCTTAGGTGGCCCCTTACTGGCCCCTTTACCCTAAGGCCTTACCCCTTTGGGGCAGGCAAAGAACTTTACCATACCAAGGAACAAATCATTCTTTAAGGAAAAGTGTAGATAGATAGTTGGGCACTCCTTATATCCACGTGACTAAACAAAAGGTTGGTTCACCTTTTGAACATATTTACAATTTAAGCTAAGAGGCATTACTACTCTCTCAAAATAAGGTGAAGACTACACAATGGTCTCATGAAGCAATCAAAGCTACGAGGCATTACTACTCGCTGAAACAAGGTGAAGACTACACAATGGCCTCATGAAGCCCAAGAACCACCTCAACCACTACAGTGAGAGTGTGGGGTGTGGGGGGGGGGGGGGGGGGGGGGTGGTGGGGGGGGTGGGGGGGGGGGGGGCAACACACTCTCTATCTCCGCATGCACAGAGAGAGAGAGAGAGAGAGAGAGAGAGAGAGAGAGAGAGAGAGAAGAGAGAGAGAGAGAGAGAGAGAGAGAGAGTTGTGTTAATTGTCATGGATCGAGCCATATATAGGAGAGAAGCTTGTGATTGTGTGATTGTAAAAGAAATATGAAGAGAGAGACGGTTATGTCAATTGTCTTGAGTCATATATAGAAGCATGTGATTGTGTAATTGTAAAAAGAATAAGGGGAAGAGAGAGAGAGAGAGAGAGAGAGAGAGAGATTTAATTATCAATAGTATGACCGGCCGCCTTCGGCGGCCTCTCTCTCTATCTCATTGTCCGCCTATGTTGCCGGCTGTTGGGATCGGAGAGCACACACACAGAGAGCCAGCATGAAGAAGGAGATAGACACAGTGTGTGGCGGGGCGGTACTCACACTACAATGTGTAGTTATGAGTATAGTTATTATGAATGAGTAAATGAATGGCTGTACATGGGCGGCTGAACAACGGGCAGCCGGGCACACGGGCCTTTAACCCAACAATCTCCCACTTAAAGGCAGTGTGCCTTTAAAGTGGCCAAAGTACAGCAAAAGAAGTCAAGCCATACCCATCAACGATCTACAGTGTGTAAACCGCTGTGAGGGTAACGACTTCGTGAGTAGATCAGCAGGGTTATCGTCAGTGTGTACCTTGACAAGCTCTATGCGCTTGTCCTCTAGCACCTCTCGTATGAAGTGATACCTCACCTCAATGTGCTTTGTCTTCGCATGGAAGACAGGATTCCGTGCCAACGCTATGGCACTCTGGCTATCACAATGTAGAATCGGAGCATCACCAGCCATACCAAGATCTCCCACTAGTCGTGAGAGCCATACGGCCTCCTTGGCAGCCTCAGTGGCAGCCATATATTCAGCCTCTGTAGTGCTCAAAGCAACGCATGGATGTAACGTGATGCCCACGAAACCGGTCCACCTGCAACTGTGAACACAAAGCCGCTAGTAACTTCCTCGAGTCCACTGACCCTGCATAGTCTGAATTTGTATATCCGCAACATACATATCCTTCTCACCATAACATATAGACAACTCTGAAGTCCCTCTCAAGTATCTGAGAATACCTCTCACTGCATCCCAATGACGCTTGCCCGGGTTAGACATGTACCTGCTAACCACACCAACTGCATGAGCAAGAACTGGACGCGTAGCCACCATGGCATACATCAAGGAACCAACAGCTGACGCATAGGGAAATCTGAGACATCTCTGTAGTCTCCAAATCTGTCTGAGGGCAGTCATCATGGCTGAGTTTTACATATGGAGGCAACGGGGTACTAATGGCCTTCCCCCCTTCCATATGAAAAACGCTCAAGCACCCCTGTCAATGTACTCTTTCTGACTAAGAAAGAGCATCTTGCGAGAACGATCACGAGTGATCCACATACCCAATATATGACTGGCATCCCCAAGATCCTTCATGGAAAAGGTCTCATGTAGCCTATGTTTCAAGGCATCCACATCAGAAATACACTTCCCTGCGATCAGCATGTCAATCCACATACAAAACCAAAACAATAAGACTACCATCTGCAGCCTTGCGAGTATAGAGGCATGGGTCCTCATAACTGCGTACATAGCCCAATGAACTCATGAATGCATCAAACTAAGATACCATTCACGAGATGATTGCTTCAGCCCATACAAGGTCTTAAGAAGCCGGCATACCATCTTCTTTTGAACCATGAATAACAAACCCACTTGGTTGCTCCATGTACAAATCCTCGTGCAAGTCCGGATGTAAGAAAGCTGTCTTTACATCCATTTGCTTCAACTCCATGTCTTCTGTAGCTACCAAAGCAAACAACATACGCAAAGTAGACATCTTCACCACTGGGGAGAAGATCTCGTCAAAATCAATGCCCTTCTGTTGCTTGAATCCTTTAGCCACAAGCCTTGCTTTGTACCTAGGCTTTGCATCCATTGAACACAATTTTATCTTGTAAACCCACTTGCATGGTAGTGCCTTCTTACCCTTTGGCAAAGGAGTAAGCTCCCACGTTTCATTTTGGATCAACGAATCCATCTCTGACTGCATAGCCTGCTCCCACTTGAGCTTGTCAACACTAGACATGGCCTCATCATAACATGATGGCTCCCCGCAATCAGTCAACAATAAATAATCCATAGAAGGCACAAAACGCTGAGGCTGTCTTGCACGCCGCTCTGAACGCCTCAAAGACTGTGCAGGAGGTGCATCTGGCTGTCCCACATCTACATGATCTCCCAACAAGGGCTGATCTCCCACTTGAGGGTCAATGGGCTGCCCACGAGCAGCCATGGGACCATCATACCGATGACCATCCTCCTCAAATATCACACGCCGAACCTCAACCGTTCGCGGTGATGCTCTATACATAGAGTCCTCATGAAAAACAACATCATGGCTGTGCACAATCTTCCTGTCAATAGGATCCCACAATCGATAACCCATCTCACCAGAGCTACCATAACCCAAGAAGATACATCTCTTGCTCTTTGGATCCAATTTGCTGCGTTTTGCCTTAGGTACATGTACATAAGCTTCACAACCAAAAACACGAAGGTGACCATACGAAGGTGGCAAAATTGTCCATACCTCTGCAGGCACTTTGAAGCCCAAAGGAACACTAGGTGAACGATTTATCAAATGCACAGAAGTGGCAACAGCTTCAGCCCAAAATCCATTTGACAAACCAGCCATAGAAAGCATACTACGGACTTTTTCCTGTATAGTCCTGTTCATACGCTCTGCCACACCATTTTGAGGAGGTGTATAGGGAGCACTAAGCTCGCGCCGTATACCCTTCTCAACACATAATGTTGTGAAATCATGAGACATAAATTCACCCCCATTGTCCGTACGTAAGCACTTCAACTTACAACCTGATTGGTTCTCAACAAGAGCCAACCATTGCTTAAATATATCAAACACCATATCCTTCTTACGAATGGGGTATGCCCATACCTTCCTGCTAGCATCATCAATGAACGTAACAAAGTACATAGCACCTCCAAGAGAAGCATTGGGCATCGGCCCACATACATCACTATGCACCAAAGCTAGCTTTTCCAAAGATCTGTGTGGAACACTTTTCTTATGAGAAGACCGAGCATGACGACCATAAAGGCAATGCTCACAGAACTCAAAACCACCAAAATCTGAAACGGGAATGTAATCCGCACGTGCCAACAACTTCAAACCTTTTAGTGACATATGCCCCAAACGCTGATGCCATAAAGAAGCAGGAGGTTGCTCAGTGATCCCCACAATGTGATCAGCCACACTAGCTACACAAAGGGAATACAACGTATTCCTCTTAGCACCTTTAACCAAAACAAGGCTGCCCTTAGTGATCTTCCAACCTCCATCACCAAAAGATACATTGAAACCAAGTGAATCCAACTGACCCACACTAATCAAGCTTTTTGCAAGAGCCGGCACATGACGCACACGCTGCAAGACAAACATAGTAGAGTTTGGCATAGCCAAATGAATATTTCCAATGCCATGAATCTGCATAGAACGCCCATCGGCAATCCTGATAGTACCTGTGCTCGAAGCATCATAGTCATGAAACCACGACCTATGAGGCGTAACGTGAAAAGAAGCACCACTGTCAATGACCCTATCCATAGGCATACTACGCTCATGAGTGAGAAGAAAAGCGTCATCAAAATAGGATGCAAGCAACACATCACCAAGCTCTTCACTAGTAGCACTAGTCGGAGCACATACATGGTCATCTTGAGAGCTACACTCTCCCTGTGTTGCATTTAACTCCTCAATCTTGACATTGGACTTAGGCTTGTCCTTAGCATCATGGTCTTTCTTCTTACCATCTCCATTTTCCCTTTTCCACTTGTAGCAATCCTTTTTGAAATGGCCTTTTCTACCACAATGAAAACATTCCACATCCTTTTTACTTGTGCCTGCACGGGACTTGCTTCTAGATTTACCCCTATTGGACTTATACTTGTCCATATAAGTCCTGCCTCTGAAAACCATTGCACTAGAAGACTTACTACCTGCATTATTCTTTCGATTAATCTCTTCCGTGAGAAGACTAGACTCCACATTAGTACTTGTCAACTCATCCGCAGGAACCGAGTTACTTATGGCTGTCCTAAATGTGTCCCATGACTCAGGCAACGTGACAAGTAAAAACATAGCTTTTACATTGTCCTCAAACGCAATTTTCTGCGTAGCAAGTTGGCTGAAAATTGTATTGAACTCATTCAAATGCGCATTCATGGAAGCACCTTCCTCCATTTGCAAATCAATAAGCTTTTTAATCCAATACACCATAGAAGCAGCCGAATGCTTATCATACATATCGCAAATCCGCTGCCATAGCTCATAAGCTCCACCCTGTGCATCTTTCACATTGTAATAAACAGACTTTGAAAGGGAAAGCCTAATGGTAGACCTGCACATCTCATCCAACTCCTCCCAATCATCCCTCTCCATGTTCTCTGGCTTAACTCCCTGCAACTTTAGAGGTCGAATCTGTTTCTTCTGCACCAAGACATCCCAAATCTGATCTTTCCAATATGAGAAATTAGCACCATCCAATTTCTCAATATTGAAAACTTTATCCTCTTTAGTGCCCATTACAACAAGAATGCAACAATGAGAAACCTGTAACCAACCAACAAATTGCCACAACAAAGTAGTGTTGCAAATCTGACAACACCTACTGCTCAATCAAAGAGCAAACGCATAGAGTATAAATCAGCCCATAATATGGTCAAAAAACGTACGTAGAAATCCACAAACAAATGCATAAACCCGTGACACCTGTAACTCAACCGGCCTAGGCAAACTATGCCAGAAAATGCATCAACAATGAGCTGTCATAGAGGCATAAACATACTCCATGTCTGAATAACCACAATAGAGACATAAGCTGACCAAGCTTACACAAATCCGTGAGCATAAATGGATCCAAGTGAGCATATAACCAATGCACAAGCTCAACGAAGTCCAATCTCTACTGTCAACCAAGTACCCGTCCGTACTCAAACCGCAACACTGCAAGCAAGAGCAAACCCGCTCTATGTATAAGTGAACCAAATCTCCACAATATCATGCATAAAGAGTGTCTGTCAAACTGCCATATCCACATCCATCAACATACATAGATGATGTAAACCTGTAGCTCAAGAACACGCATAAACAGACTGCCCAGAAGAGTAGAAGCTCCCACTCAAACCACAACCATATACATGGCTGTCCCACAGTCAAAATACATGTTTTGTAACCACAGAAGAAACCTGTATCCAAAGCTCCCTGTAACCTGTAACCTGTACCCGTACCTGTACCTGTACCTGCACCTGTACCTGTACCTGTAGTCGAAGAAGACAATGTCGCCAAACTCCCACTCTATCTGTGTGTATGAGGCCACTCCAAGAAGAGGCTACACACTCTCAAATGAGCTGTGGGCTCACGTAAGTGGAAGACACTACAACAATGGCACCTGTAATGGCTATGGAAGCTCTGGCAGCAGAAAACTACCAAAGAGAGCTGAAAAACGTAGCTCCTAGTCTGTAGCTCGAATGGGATTTTTGATGGCACGAATGGCTCCGAAAGGGGGGTTAAACCCCAAGACACCTGCTGAAAATACTCGCGGAGTGCTGAACCTTCCAATGCCAAGCTCAGAAAAACCTTCTGCTCTTTAGAAATGCGCGCGTGCGCGAAACCGAAAAACGGCAATGAAATTGCAGCAAGTTTCAACACACTCGACAATGATGATGAAGCTCTCAATGCTCTCACTACCAAGCTCTGATACCACTTGTTGGGATCGGAGAGCACACACACAGAGAGCCAGCACGAAGAAGGAGATAGACACAGTGTGTGGCGGGGCGGTACTCACACTACAATGTGTAGTTATGAGTATAGTTATTATGAATGAGTAAATGAATGGCTGTACAGGGTGGCTGAACAACGGGCAGCCGGGCACACGGGCCTTTAACCCAACACCGGATGTAGACCACACTAGCCGGAGTGAGCTCCTTGCGACATGTGTTCGAGGGAGGGGCCACAATCCCTTTCTCCATTATAGATAGTATAGATGCAATCAATGTCTTTGGCGCTGTCATGAGTTTTTTGGAGCAACGGATTGCGCATATGTACATACACATGCATGGTGCATCAAATAAAGGATTGCCCATTTTCCAGAGCCAGGTGGTTACGTGGGGCCCACATGTGTACAGGTAGGACAGGGTATACATAGTGTATCGATTTTCACTATTACTAGTACCAGTGTGTTTTTCCTACAATAATGAGAAGTTGGTAGTGCGTAAAACTTCTTGAAGAAGCTATCCGCGGGCCGACGACATGAGGTAAGCAGGTGCGTCAGATGGCATCTAGTGGCGTCAGGACGTCGAACGGGGTCAATACTTGCACGTGGATAAGTACGGACACAACGTGGATGTTTTCTTGTGATAATTATGCAGAAAGGTCATCACGAGGATCATATTTTGGGGCCACTTCACGTGGTTGTGGGATGCATTATTGGAAAAAGTTGAGTGCCAGGTGTGCGGATGGATGCAGCAGGGTGACAACTATGCACTACGAGGTCAGTTTTTGGCCTGTTCGGGGTGAGGTCATCTAAAAGGCCAAGGGTGCCCAAGTAATAAAGCTAAGTGTGGGAACTGAAAAAATAGAGAGAAGACCAGAAAAAACGTGGTGAGAAGAGGAGGAACAGCCGCAACTGTGTTTTTGCTCATCTTGGAGCTTGTTTTGGCCGTAAACTGCTCATCAGAGGTCGGATTTGAGCACTTTGACATTGTAGACTGGGGTTTTGGGCCGTTCCGAACGCGATGGTGCTGTCCATTTTGCCAAATTACTCACTCTTTTTCTGCTATTTTGGCTATGTAAGTTTTTCCTATGAGCGAAGCTTCTTCTCCAATTTGTGATTGTATCTGGTATCTTTTACTCATATTGTGTGAGCTATTTGCCTCATTGGTGTTGGCCCAAGCTCTATTGAATCTAAACATCAGGAATCCTCCTCTTTTGAGCTGAATTTTTTGGGTGTGTGTGTGTGTGTGTGTCTCTGTGTGGAGTGGGCAAGTGGATAGTCTCTCTCCTCTCACTCCATTAGTGTGTTCCCTGTCTCGGCTAGGAGGGTTGTGTAAGCCGAGTGGTGTCCCATAGTGTGTGTGTGTGTGTTATCCCAGGAGTGTGTGTCGGGTCATTATAGAGGCATTCTGTGTGTTTCCATCCTGCTCACATTCTTTTGGTGCCCCCACGGAGGATCTTCTTCGAGTACCTTTTGCTTCGAGCTTCAAGCTTCGAGATTCGGGATTACAGGTCGCAGACTACAGGTTACAGGTTACAGAGACAGGTACAGGCACAGGTGATTCAGATAGGTACAGGTAGCTGGAGCACCCTTTTTGTGACCTCGCCATAGGCTATGTACTAGTGATTCCTACTTGACGCTCGAGTTCTATTGTTGGCAGTTTATCCATATATATACAGTCTATATTTTGGGTTCACACTGCTCTACTTCTGGGGAAACTCTGTCAAAAATTTTCCAAGTTATGATGGCTGGTCTTTTGGTCTTTTAAGCCATTTATGCTGTTATGCTGCTGAAATTTTGGCAAAATCAGAGGATAAGACAGGTGTGCTTTCTTGGGAGCTTCATGGTTGGCTTTAATGGATGATCAAAATGGCCCTCAATTCACTCCTTTTCATTTAACTCAAAGAATCCAGATAAATGTTCATGTGTCCAGGAAGATTTTTTTCCAGCAGCGCATAGTCTTTATATTCGGGCCAAGAAGGTTACGAGAGATCCTGGAATGTCCTTTGCCTATTGTAATTCTGATGATCAACTATGAAAACTCATTTGATGTGCATGTGTTTGTCCTTATCTAAAGTTGAGCTCCATTGAAGTTTCTGGGAATTGAGTCAATCAAAAGTTTTGGGTTCTTGCACGTGTGTTCGAAGGGGTTCTCAAAGCATTGTAGCTTGGGTAGCCATGGATTTCTCTTATCCGGAATTTCATGGAAGAAGTGATGAAGATGTGGTAGACTTTTTGGAAAAGATGGAGGTTGCCTGCATTAGTAACCAGATTCGTGACCCGGCGCAGATGTTATGTCTTCTCCAAATTTGTTTGAAGAGTGATGCACGAGTTTGGTCCAAAGCATTTGAAGAGGAGTTGCGTGGGGATGATCCACCCGTAAGGTTGAGTTGGGACAATCTACGGCATGGGTTGGAAGTGGAGTTTGTGAAGATAGAAGATCCTGACAAAGTGTGGCAAGAAGTACAAGGTTTGGTGCAAAAGGAAGGTGAGCCAGTAGATGCTTACATACATAAGTTTTCATTGGCATGGGAGCGGATGTGCAAGGCCTTAGCACCACAAGTACCCCCGCCTGACATGATGAAGAAGGACAGGTTCTTGGCTGGTCTTTGGGAGAATATACGTTGGAGAGTGGAGCTAAAGAAGCCTAGGACATATGAAGATGCACTAGAGGTAGCAAGGAACAAAGAGTGGAAGTTGAGGAAAATGAGCCAGCTAGGAGTGGAGACTTTGCCCATGAGATCTGAATTTCAGCCTATGGATTCTTTGCCAGGTCGCATACCAGGGGTTCATCATGAACCAGTGGTTCCTGTTACTCCTCAGGTTATGCCAGGAGTGGCCACTACAATAGTACAAGATGATGGGCTAAGGCAAGACATGAGGCAAGTGATAGATTTAATGAAGAATCTCAGCCTAAACATGCTAGGTCAAGTGGGAAATAATCGAGGTCGAGGGAGGTTTGCAAATCAGCCAGGAGGTGAAGAAAGACCTAGGAATGGTGCTGGACAAAGCAATGGTAGGTTCTAGAGGCAGACGCCCACATGTTATAATTACGGAGAGTTAGGCCACATCAGCCCGCAATGTGATAAGCCTCCAAGGCAATTTGTACTCACAAACGGACCCTTTGAAAAGTGGGGCATTGATGCTATGGGTCCACTACCTAGAACTAAAAATGGTAAGCTCTACATTTTGGTGGCAGTAGACTATATGACTAGGTGGATGGAAGCTCAAAATGTGGCAAGGGTAGATGGGAAAACAGTGAGCAGGTTTGTCTACACTAACATTTGTTGCAGATTCGGCACACCTTTGGAGATTGATTTTGATAATGGTTCAGGGTTCAAGAAGGGTTACTCATGAAAGTTTATGAACCACATATAAGGAGGCCACAGAGTTCACACGATTTCACTTGGTCTATGGTGAAGAGGCTTTGTAGCCTATTGAGCTCAACATTCCAACAATGTGACTTCACGACAAAGGGGCACAAGATGATCAGGAAACATGGGAAGATCAACTTCTTACCTTAGTCAAACTTGAGTGGAAGAGAGAAGCGATTTATGAGTGATATAAGAGGAAATCTATACAAGCGAAATAAAAGCTCGACAAGAAACTGAAGGACAAAGGCATCAAGGAAGGAGATCTTGTGCTAAGGTATGACAATAGACTATGATAATCCTTTTGATGCCAAGTTTGAGACTAGATGGCAAGTACCATACATTGTCAAAAAGGCCTTCAACTCGGGCTACTACCAATTCATGGACTTGAATGGCAAAGAACACTCCAAGAAGGTAAGCGCATATCGTCTAAATCTCTACTTGAGGTGTCTTCTACCAAAGGATCTAATTTTGTTGCATGATGTATGTATGTAGCGCAAGACAAAGTGACAAGGAGCTACACAATGAAGATCTTGTCAAGATACCAAATATACTAAAGGACTCAAAACCACTTTCATTTGAAAAGATACCTTTTGATGGTACGTGTATGTACCATCATCTTGGGAGAGGGCTATTGATAGCCATTTTTTGCCTATCCAGAATTTCCATAGTGAGCTACCTTATACCCTACCAAAATCACCCAAACATTGTGGTTGTTCCCACCTTTTCATTGTACATAGGCATGTGTGAGTTAGGGGACTTTCCATATATCTCCTTAAAACCCTCAGCTAGCTAGTCACTAGGTTAGTTGAGCCAATAAATAAAATAAAAAATTATTATGACCCATTTGTGTGTAAATATTTCATTTTATATAGGGCCTAATATAGGTATTTTTATTATAATTATTTTGGTATTTATTTAAATAATTTTATCTAGGTGTGCGTTATTTACCTAAGCATGTTATATACATTGGCTCACTGTAAGCATAATTATCTTACCACTATACATCCTCTCTATTCTATAAAATAAAAAAATTCATCTAAGCCTCTCTAAATTTTGGCGTGAATCCACTTCAAAACAAAATCACAAAAATACCTTTCACCTCGTCATTCCCTTTTACTAAATTACCATTTTCTACATGTATTTTTTGTACTTCTTGTAAAAATACCTACATCAATAAAAATAAATGAGGGCCCTCTCATTTGAATCCCTATATTTTCATACATTTTATTTTTATATTTATATATATGTGAGTATTTTAGAGTCCATTAATTTTATAGACCAACCTGTGTTTTCCCATCATATCCATATATCATACTCGTGAATAATTCTAATCCGTGCATATTTTCAAACCCTCAAGAATCTATTAGATCATGCTCTCATGCAAGGGGGGGCTCACTCTTGGAGGATTATGCAAATTCAACAAAAGGGGGGCCACTAAAGAATTTGCAGTGAGAAAAAACAAGCATTTTGGTGGGACTTTTGGCATCCACCTCCACTCTAAATTTAAGGAAGTTTTCAAAATGAAAAATTTAGCTCACAAGCTGAATAATCAACTCAAAATGTTTCATGATATTTGGAGCTACCATTGGTGAAATGTGATTTTTTTGGTGGACCCCAGTCTGTCCATTTTTTCTCACAAGTCACCCTAGTCTTCTCTCACCTTCTTTCACACTTCCACACACACACACACACACACACACACACACACACACACTTATTTCTCTCTATCCCTCAGACAAATTTGCACCTTCTATGGTTTCTCTAACCCTCTTTACCATTAACCTTCCCTCTCACCTCCATATCTCTCATATGAACTCTACATGTACATACACCCTCTATGCCACTCTCTATACCTCTAAATTACACAAGTAGGTCCAAAACTTCTTCAAAGCTTCACCATCACAAGGATTCCCTCAAAATATATCATTAAATTTTTAGTGATTACTAACATTAATAACTAACCTACTAACCCAAACACACATTGATCTAACTTTAAAAAGCACCTCACCTCAAGACATGTACATATAGTAAACTCTCTCTCTCTCTCTCTCTCTCTCTCTCTCTCTCCTCACTTAACTCTCTAATTTCACCCTATCTATCATCAATAATGCCTTTCTCTTGAGCCATATCCATGACTAAAGTAGACAAAGAAGGACCACTATATTTTGATATTCAAAAAGATCGTAATCTCAATTTGATTAGCTTGAAAAGTAGAATTTCCACTAATCTTAATGAGGGGTATCCAACCTATAAATAGACACCTCTACTTCTTGTAAATCATCTCCAATATCTCACAAAGGACCCCAACACTCTATACACGAGGAGATATTTAGGTGTAGTCATCACCTTGTGAGCTTCACACTTGGTGTGAGAGAAGCTTTGATGCTACACATTGCAAAGTGAAAGAGTGTGAGTGCCCTATCTCAAACCACTATTGTATATACTCTTTCACTATCAACAATTGAGGTTTTGGTGTTTTGAAGGCATGCTTGGCTTCAGAATCTTTGTCCCTCCACTTGTGTAAAGCTCTTTGGAAAATGCGAGGTGACTTGGATCTTTTAAGTTCTTTCATTTGAGCTTGTTGAGAAAGTGACTAGTATGTTTTCATGGTCAAAATCTTGCTCATTGTAAGAGGGTATATTGGTGAGAGGTGTCCCATAACCCTAAGACAATGGGTGTGTGATGACGATGTTTAGCATTCACTAAGCATTGAATTAGTTTTGTGCAAGCTCTACAATAGTGTCATAATGAACCATCTCCATTTGAAAGTCACAAATTAGGCATTGTGCAAGTCTCATTCCTCTCTCTCTTCCCTCTTCTCTAGCTCTCTCTTGTCCCATTTGGGGGTGTCTTTGTGTGATATTTATTTGTGTGCTTTGTTGCACCTCTTCTTGGGTGTGAAAAAATCTCTCTTGCATCCTAGTTCGCATCCCATAACTAGGTGGTACTCCTTCACTTGTTCAGTTGTGGGTTTATTGTTTTTTTTTCTTGCTTGTGGTTTCCCCAACCCCTTTTGAGCAACACATGAGCCTTGATGGGTGTTTAGAGATTTCCCCTCTTGTTGCCTGCCTTGGACTGCCTCATTACATTGTCCTTGATGGTGAATGGACACAAATTATAAAGCAAAAAACTTTTGAATATTTTAATAAAATAAAATAAAGCATGTGGCACATTAAACTCAAAAGCTACATATAGCATTGAAAGATAAATTTACATAGGCACTCTCAAAAGGGTTTCTAAGCTTTTGTAAATTCCATAATATTACAAAAGTCTGCCCCATCGTCTACCCAATGGAGATTTATTTGAGACTTTATTGAACTTTTAGTTGTTTTATTTGAAGTCTTGGCTTGATGTACCTTGATAGAACGCTCCTTTTATCTCAATTTTTGGACAAGCATAATTTCAGCAATACCTTTTAACATATGCTTTTGCATTCATGAACAAGATTGGCCACCAAATTTCTACAATAAGAATTTCTTTCATGATTTTATTGGCAGAAAAATATCCGCCTACTTTTCTAGCATGAGCTTGCTCAAGTATCAAAATTTATTCATTCTCTATGGTGCACGTTTGCAATTGATTGTCCTTTCCTCTCTTGTAGAGGCAATCCTCAATCAACACGTAACTTTTTGATTTGGTATGAATAGATTTCATTCTCAATCTAATCAACCCTTCTAATATGGTCCCATTTGTTAGGAATCCACAATATACGAGCTCCATTTAAGTGCAGCTGCTACTCTAAATAGTGTTGCATGTTCTACAAGTGTCTAAGCTGCACAAATGTCACATGAACTAATGTAGAATTCCCGTGGTTTGCACATGAGATTGGCTCAAGTACACGATTCTCTTAGCTGGCTCTATACATAGTGTCAAAATATTATCATATCTTTTCTTGTATATCCTTTCAGCTATTAGCACTAGTGTTTGAGTTTGCTTGATGATTGATGGCTACCTTTCAATCCGTAGTGAACCAATGGTGAGAAAAAGGTATGACATGTTCTCTCCACCTTGGTACCATTTGAATATTGAAAATTTAAGATTATGGCAGGTCATCATCAACTCCCTTGGGTGCTTTCCCATGAGTCAATCTAAACAAATGGTCAGCCCTTTGATATGTGGTTTCTTTGTTGACTACTACTATAAAATCAAACTCAAGCAATATAGTAAACCATCAAACAATACGTTCTGTATTGCAAGGTGTATTCAACAAATCTAATAGTGCTTGATGATCCACAACAAACATAAACTTGTTAGCGAGAAGGTAGTGTTTGAACTTTTTTACAACAAAGCCCATTCCTAGCCCTTCTCTCGCCCTGGTCACGTAATTCTTTTTTGTACTATTAAGCTATCTGCTTGAGTAATATGTGGGAAAATCCATGTGGTTCTCTCTAAGTTGTGCTAAAAAAAAGTATTATATAGTTTATGTTGATGCATCAACATGGACATGGAAGATCTTTGTCTAGTCATGAGCTTTCAAAATTGGAGAAAAAACTAATCTCTGTTTCAATTGCTAGAATGATTCTTCACATTTGTTGGTGCACTCAAATTTTGTGATAAGAGCATGGAGAGGTTTGGCAATGATTGCATACATATAGATGAATCTTCTACAGTAAGCACAATGGCCCATGAAGGCTTGTACCTCCCTAACTTTTGTCGATCTTGGTACAAAAACAATCACTTGGACCTTTTCCAGATCAATGAAAATTCCATTCTTGGACACAATGTACCCTATAATTTTTTCTTATCTTACCATGAAGACACATAAATCTCTGGATTCAAGCAGATACAATAGGTTGTCACTTCTCAAAGATATTCTTCAAATGCTCAATGTATTTGTTTCTTAGGAGAGAATGCACTCATAAGTCGTCCATCTAGATCTCTATGAATTTTCTTAGATACTCTTTGAGTGCATGGCTCATCAACCTTTGGAATGTGGCAGGTGCATTAGTCAAGCCAAATGGAATCACTCTATAAGAAAATACGCCCCATTCTTTGGCAAAGGTTGTCTTATGTTGATCCTTAGGCTTTATAGCAAGGTGTTGACCGGCTGCCAAGCCTCACCAAATTGATGCTAGCAAAGCGTGAACCACAGACATAAAATACCAATCTGTGGGACATAGTGTTAAGTATGGATCGTGATTACCCCTTGTAATTTTTGTATTAAGGCCCCCTTATGCGTGAAGAAAAATCACTCACTAAAAACCAAAATTTTCATGGCAAGTCTCTATCAAAGACTACTTGGAAATAAAACAAACAAAAGAAATAGGGGATGAGTACATGGAGCTTGAGGATGGTTAATACTCAAGGAGTGAAAATGGTGACAATGTACAACAACATCAACCAAATGACGAGCCTCAACCTATTCCCCAAAGATCTACAAGAGCAAGTAGACCTCCAGAAAGGTTTATTCCTTTCCTAAACCATCTCTTGATCTCAAATTTTGGAGAGCCAGAATCATACAAGGAAGCTATGCAACACAAATACAAAGAAGAGTGGATAAAGAGCATGCAAGTGGAGATGGACTCATTACATCACAGCCAAACATGGGAGCTGGTTGAGTTGCCTAAAGGTAAGCGAGCACTTTAGAACAAATGGGTGTACAAGATGAAGGACAAAGAAGGTGGGAAGAAAAGGTACAAGTCTGTAAAAGGGTTTTCTCAAAAGAAAGGTATTGACTTCAATGAAATATTTTCTCCTGTTGTAAAAATGAACTCAATTAGGCTTGTCTTAAGCCTTATGGCTTCTCATGATTTAAATCTTAAGCAAATGGATGTAAATACCGCATTCCCTTAGAGCAGGAAATTTACATGCTTCAACCAAAGGGATATGATGTAAAAGGTAATAAGAAAATGGTTTGCAGATTAAAGAAGAGCTTGTATGGTTTAAAGCAAGCATCAAGACAATGGTACTTAAATTTTGATCAATGGATGTTGGATCATGGATTCAAAAGATGTAACTCAGATCATTGCATCTACACAAAGAATTTGGGAGATGGGAAGTTCATCATCCTATTGTTGTATGTTGATGACATGTCGATTCCAAGTGCTAGCGTGCAGGACATCAAAGACCTAAAAGAGGAGCTATCTAAATCTTTCTCAATGAAATATTTAGGTGCTGCAAAGAGGATACTTGGTATGGAGATATCAAGGGATAGGACGAAGAAGACAATGAATCTATCTCAAGAGGATTACATCGTACTAGAAAGGTTTGCAATGCAAAATGCAAAAATGGTTTCTATACCTTTGGCTAGTCACTTTAAACTAACCAAGTTTATGTGTCCAAAGACACAAGAGGAGATAGCCTATATGTCTAAAGTTCCATAAGTTGCAGCAGTAGATTCTCTTATGTATGTCATGGTCTGGACAAGGCCAGACATTGCACATGTAGTGGGAGTTGTAAGCATGTTCATGGACAACCCAGGTAAACAGCATTGGCAAGGTTGTGAAGTGGATACTTAGGTATCTGAAAGGGACAACAACAAATGCTTTGTATTTTGGAGGAACTGATATTTTTCTAGAAGGGTATGATGATGTAGATATGGCAGGTGACAAAGATACTCCAAGGAGCTCTATTGGCTGTGTCTTCATGGTTGGAGGCATAACATTAAGCTGGGCTTAAATTTTGCAGAAAGTGGTCTCACTTTCTACCATGGAAGAAGAGTATGTAGCAATGACGGAGGCAAGCAAACAAATAATGTGGCTTCACAAATTCTTAGAAGAGCTTGGATTCAAACAAGTCAATGTGTCTTGTACAGTGATAGCCAAAGCGCTATCTTGAAAATAATTCAACCTTTCATTCAAGGACAAAGTACATTGAGGTGAGATATCACTTCATACACACTCTTTTGGAAGAGGGACAACTAAAGCTAGGAAAGGTGCATACAAGTGAAAATCTTGCAGACATGTTTACAAAGGTGGTCAACAAGGAGAAGTTGAGCTTTTTCTCATCTTCAATTGGCATTCAAGGATAACAAGTCAGGATCGAAAGCAGTTACAGGTTTGGTGTGGAGATCAATCTCCAAATTGGAGATTGTTAAGTATGGAGCCTGATTTATCCCTTGTAAATTTTTGTATTAAAAACGCACATTTGTAAGGCCCCGAGGAGAAGCCATCTTGCGTGAAGAAAAATCACTCGCCTCGAAAACCAAAATCTTCACCAAAATATTTTCTTTTTGCCAAAATATTACGGTTGAAAAGTGGTCGGAAAATGGCCAATCATTTGGCCGATTGGCTAGTGGGCGGTATTCAATGGCCGGTGCCGATGGTGGAATTCAATGGTTGGTGGCCAATTTCAAAGGTGAACTTGTATTCTCAAGGGCGGCCACACATGAGCGCAATTGGAGAGTCCTATTTGGACTTTCTACACAAGGGTGGCTACACATGGCTGCCTCTCATGAGGGCATCCCTTTTGGCCTAGAAAAGGAGGCCTCTTTGACACACAAAAATGAATTGTGAAGCATTGTGGTGAGTTGTGAAGTTGATGTGAGGAGGTGAGAGTGAAGCAAGGTGAGAGCTCCAAAAGGGTATAATCCCTTTGTAATCTACTTCTTGTTTTGAAGTATTAAAGCCATTGAGTGGTTGCTTTCCTGTGGACATAGGGTGAACCACGTAAATCATGTGCTCTCTCTCTCTCTTTCTCTCTATACTCTATAATTTCTCATGTGTGAAAATTATCGCTCTTCATTAAGTAAACTACTCAATTATCTACTTAGCTAGTCCTATTTCCTAACAATTGGTATGAGAGCAAGGTTTTCTTGTAGCTAAAGTATCATAAGGAAAGGATTCCTTGAATTGAGTGGGAGTAATGGCAGAGGAAGGGAAGTTCAAGATCGAGAAGTTCAATGGCAAGAACTACCAAACACTAGAAGATGCAGATTCATGACTATATTTACCAAAAGGACCTTTATTTGCCACTAGGTAGTCTTGCAAAGAAGCCCACAACAATGGCAAATGAAGCATGGATTATCCTTGACCAAAAGGCATTAATTTGTCTAAGCTTGGTGTCAACGGTGGCCTTCAACATTTTGGAGATGAAGATCATGGAGGACTTGATGAAGTCACTTGATGGCCTCTACGAGAAACCATCAGCATCCAATAAGTTATTTCTCATGAAGCGCTTGTTCAATCTAAAGATGGCCGAGAATGGTTCAGCTGCAGAACACCTAAATGAATTTAACACCAATATAAATCAACTTCGATGGATGAAAATTAATTTCAATGATGAAGTGCGAGCTCTCCTTATACTATTGTCTCTATCAAATAGTTGGGACAACCTTGTGATGGTTGTAAGTAACTCTATCTTTGACACAAATACTCTTAAGTTTGATGATGTTGTGGGTGTTCTCCTAAGCGAGGAAATTTGAAGGAGAAGCACATGAGAATCATCAAGTACTGTACTATTAGTGGAAACAAGAGGAAGGCCTAAGGAGAGGTTGCATTTATCAAGTCCTCTCTCTCAAAGGGGAAAGGAGGACACTTGTCCCAAGGCTAGCATGCTTGCTTGATATGCACTTTGCATATGATTGTCCAGGCTTGAAGGGGTCCAATGAGCTACCATCTTGAGCTAGAAGAGGGGGTCGACCGAAGCAAGGAGGGGCTAGCTTGGGGGGTATACTCCCCCCCACACAGACACACACACTCTCTCATTGTGTGAAGTGCAAAGTGCAAGATCTCCTTCTCCAGTCCTGTTGTGAAGTTGAGAGCCTACACCAAAACTCTTGGCTATGGATGAAAATCCAACCAAGAGCATATTTTATAAAAGCTATGTCTTGGACAACATGCCTTTTATATGTAGCTGTGACAAGACACTCTGGTCACAAATTAAATTTCTTTTCTATTTGCCATAGTTTTCTCGATTACTTGGGATAGATCTTTATCTATCATGAGAGAGACACAGAGAGAGAGAGAGAGAGCGCTATGTCTAATCTATTTTGTATATGCAGGTTTCTATATTCTTGGGTAGTTGTAGATTCTCAAACTCCATCAGTACGAGTGATCATGGAAGCAGTAGTGCTCGCCCCATCAAGGCGTACATGAGAGGGAGGAGAGGGAAGGAGCATACCTGGAGTGGAAGCAATGACAATTAAACACAATTCAAATTTCTCAAGTATAGCGTATAGACAGGAATCGACAAAAAGCCATGTGAATACAATATATATTATAAAACGGAGCAAAATTGTTCAAATACAATGTTTATGGCTTTAAGAGGTCTCTCTCTCATCCTCGCATAGCTCAACATAACTCCCTATGTCTATATAGAGCTCTTCGTTTAGGCAGATGTCCTCCATTTCATTTTGTAGATCCTCTGCATGCACCCCATAGAGAGTAGTAGCTTTATGCTTGTCTAGCACCACCTTAGCGGTCTCTGACTGAGCATCTTCTTTGATCTCCTCCATTGATGCCACTGTGATTGGCACATGGTAGCCCTCATACATCTGTGCACTACGAGGGGCTACCTCTATGAGGTACCACTAGTTTGACGCAAACTTTGTAGGCTGAAATATCACCTGCCAGAGCCACATAGCTTACATGTGAGCTTCTAAGCACATAACTTCTAAAATTGGAAGTTAAATATTTACAAACTTACTTGTTCACAATGCTCGAGTAGTACGAAAGTGTCTCTTAGGTCGGTCCATTTTTTAGTTGAATCCACCTCAAGGAAACCAGACTCTCCTCTGTGCACAGTAGCGTTGTGACCCTCCATGTGTATCTTGATTGCACATCGAACAAGTCGACAAAAAATACTCTATAATCGATCCTCAAAATCTCTTGTAGAGTGCTGAAGTAAGTAAGTTCCACCACAGCAGGATCTACATCAGAGGACCGTCGTCGACTAGACTGTTCAAATTTTGCCATGATTCCACAATCTTGTGTAAAACGCTTTTTGTCAATCCGTTCCACCCTAAAATGTTGAACTTTACACCATGCTATTGTGTATGACTTATACTACAACCAACAAAGATTATGAGTGGCCGTTCAAACATTTAGAAAGTTGTTAGTCGTACATTGCAAACTTACCTTGGTCACGCAACCCCCAGAGTACTCCCACTCCTCCTCAGTCACTTCTTCACCGCGCTGTTGTGCACTTTTCAATTGATTGTGCAACCATCTTAAGCTCATGAATGTTGGTAGGCTCTCGAGACCCGCCGGATAATGCATCAGTGATCGTCTTCCCCGTCTCCACTTGATTTGTGCCCTTTGTCACTCTTGCTTTTCATCCTCGTATTATGAAATCCACTTTTACATCACTGGATTGTGAAGCATGCAAAATTGGTTGATTTTATCCTCTAGATCTTTCGTCATCTTCTTCTCAACACCGAGATTGCACATGACAATCCCAGATATGCGCTCATCATCTATGGTTCACCATAGCATGTCTCGAGCTTTATCAAATCTGTCTAGCCACTCTCCAATGTAAACTAGGGACTCTGATACCAACCAACCTTCTATCATGCTACCCTCCAGACATGCCTTCTGACGCACATATCCATTGAGAGTTTTCATAAGGCGTTCTAAACAGAACATCCATTTGGAATGTACTGTGCCAGCTATTTCCACCTCATGAACTATGTAAACAAGAAGATGCACTTGAATGGTTAGCATGGTAGTAGGAAAGTGTTTCTCAAACATGCACACAACCTCTGCAGCGTTTAGTTTGGCAAATGGTATGGAGTCTACATTGATCTCCTTTTGTAAGATGCATTGCACCAACTTCGCAAGTTTGTATATTGTGTTACAGACGTGAGGAGACAAACATCCCTCAATGGCCACCGATAAAATGAACTACAAAACACGTCTAGCAATGATATTAAAGTCCACACACGAATTTGTTACACAATTCCCACTATGATATATTCCACTTCAAACATATCTGACAGATTTTATGTCAGTCTTGTGACTTCAAACCGGTAAGCTTCCCTTCTTTAGTGAAACACGTTTGAAGCAAGTGCATTATGCCAGTGGGCGTCCGCACAGATCGAATGGTCTCTTTTACTTTGCATTGTTGGGCTCTTGTCAAAATCCATGGCACTTTAGGGAGTTTTATTGATCCATCGGGTGCTGTCTACGGCCAATATTACTCCATACAATTCACATTTCTAAGGTCAACCCTGGCTCCCAAATTATCTTTCTTGCCGGTCAGATGGTCCCATAGCAGATTACCCACATTCTTCAATATGTGCATTGGATTGAGCAAGTGATTTTTCACGAGTCTGGGCCAATATGGTAGCTCGTACCATAGAGAGAGTCTCTTCATCCCTGGGGGCAAACCGTCATCACACATCTCCTTCTTCTCTAACCATGCTTGTGCAGACATCCTCGATGGCTCTCTTCCCAAAAAGTCGTCGTGTAACTCATGATTCTCTGGAAGATACGCTTTATGACCTTCATAGATTTTCTTCTTCAGTGAGGGCGCCCGACGTGCATTAAGTCTAGGTCCACATGTAACACATGCTCTGTATCCGCTTGTTTGAAGCCCTGCATGTATACACATGACAATAGATAAGCTTGAGAAAAACCAAGATTTATAATGTTTGAGTTTGAGTGTAAATCACTTGCATATTCTGTTAGTCCGGGATAGTCATGCATGGTCCACATTAGAATACCTCTGATCAAAGCATTCTGTCGACCTATGTTGTCGGCTCATATCCACCACTTCTATGCCAATCCATAATTCTGTAGATCTTCCAATAGTGGATGAAGATACACATCCATATTCTTCACTTTCTACCGCCCCGCAACAATCAAGCTTAGGAACATTTGTCCCTTCTTGGTAGTCAACCACGGGGGAATGTTGTAGTTGACGATGACAATGGGCCATACACTGTAAGATATTGATCTCTGACCAAATGGATTTACGCCATCCATAGCAAGGTCTATGCGTAAATTTTGAGCTTCCTTGACAAAATCCGGCCATGTATCTTCTATATGTTTCTAGGCTGCACAATCTGCAGGAATTTGTAGCACACCATCCGAAGATCTATTCTCCTCGTGCCATGATGCTAGGGCGGAAATGGACTTACATTCAAAGAAATGCTTGATGCAAGGAAGCAGAGGAAAATGTTGCAAAACCTTTTGTGGAATTTTTTGTCCGTGGAGATCTACTCGATATCTTTTGGAATCACATTCAGACACTTCTCCATGTCTATGTATTCCCCTCTGAAAAGAATGCAGTCGTTAGGACAAGCGTGAATCGAATTCTAATCCATCCCCAAGTTTTGCAAGATCTTTCTTGCTTCCTCTTTGGAATCTGGCATCACATTATCAGCTGGCAGTATGTGCTCTTTGAGCAATATACACAGCAAAAAAAATTCGGTACACTTTCATAAGTAATCTATCAGATCATTATACATCTAGAGTTTTTTATTGAAGTAAACACATTGTAATAGATCACATGAAAAGCATTGTGATGCTAGTGTCACGCCATCCAAACTTTGCCTGCATGTTAAGAAGAACCAGGAGCGCCTTCAATCTAGACACATGTGCTCCATCATACAATGGCGTATCAGCTTCACTTTTCATGTCATCATAGATAAGACTTTATGAATCCATGATTGTCTCGATCATTTCATCGATCTCGAGCTCAAACATTGCCTCATTGGGAATGTGGTCTTCATGATCATCCTCCGAGCTGTCAGAGGCTACATCTTGTGGCCTCACGTATGCTGCTTGACCAAAGCGCCTGCGAACACGTCTATTGGGTTGCAAGATTGATGCATGTTGGCCAGCGTGTCAGAGTCGCACGCGTTATAATTGGCAAGAACTTGATCTATAATAGATGGATCAAACTCGCCAAATTTGTGAACGTGCTACAAAGAAACGTGTCTTATTCGTCGCACAGCATGCTTGCATTGATTAGAAGGACATAAGATCCTTATTGAGAGATAGGTGTTTTGGTTGGACGGCCCCACATCCTCATCACTACTCATATTGAATGTAAAAACCTTATAGCTTGGACATAAATTTAATCTTCTATTGGCATCCTATGTCTTTTATCTCTCTCTCTCTCTCTCTCTCTCTCTCTCTCTCTCTCTCTCTCTCTCTCTCTCTCTCTCTCTCTCTCTCTTTGTTCACACTATAAACTACCTCACATTCTCTAGTCATGCCGATCCCCGCACACCTCGGTCTAGAGGTGCACAGAGATCAGAACCACCAGGTTATAATCTCGTCTTTATTAGTCAATGCCTATATTTATGGGTACGATAAATCTACACACCCACATCTACATGACATTGCATGTAGTGGACAAAACCCCTTTGCCTCTTCTCTAGCTGTAGCAATTCACATCATCTTAACATCTCTTCATAGCAGATCCTTGTTCGAGGGATTACTTAGCACTAGTTTGGTACCAAAACAGGACACGTAAGTGTCCGTTTTTTACAAATTTAAATTAAATGCTACTTGCATTAGACAATTTATTTAAGAAAACCCTCTTGATATTCTTAAATATGTTAGCTAGAGGGTCTTTTAAAAATATAACCTTGCATTTTAGAATCTACCATGATCAAGAACTATACTCATCAAGTTGACCCTCGTAAGACTACGATTGATGGTTTTAAGAAATCGACTTTATAAGCTCAAGAAAAAATGAAGCGACCTTGTAGAAAATTTTAGGTGTTTTTTCCACAATTTTGCTATAGATAATTGAAAGTTTCATGTGCAAAAAATTTGACTTGGGAGTATATAAAATAATTGAAAGTTTTATGTGTTTGATATAGCCATTTCAAGCATACAGTTGTATACAAAGAAAAAATATGTTTTTGATGTATTTGTAAGTTTTAGAAAGTGATGCATTGCTTACCCTTTCCATCTAGGACTCAAGGTGACAAATAGAAGGGCTTTGGTATGCAACAATTATTGGATTATTTTAAATATTCAAAACAGTATAAGAGAGAACTTTAAAATTTTCATTCTTGAGACATAAGCATTCAGAACCTCAAATAATGTCAAACTTTCTATGTAGATCAACTAAATGTATCAAAGTACATGGTACATACACAACTAGGGTGCCCAAAACCTTGGTTTTAATGTTATTATATCTCAATATTTTCAAGAGTTTTTCCACGATAAAAAATTCAAGATAGAGTTCAAGCAACGAGATTTAATTGAGTTAGGGAGCCCAAAAAATACTTAGTTTCTTGGTTTCAACATATAAAGTCATTTGTACTGTCAAATTTCACTAGAATAGCCCCAATTCCATGAGCGGAGCTTTGTAAGACCAAAATTATGCTCTAATTCAGCACGTGCTCAAGTATGAAATTATGTCTATAACTTGTGTGTGACTTGGAAACTTGTCCTTAAAGTGCATTCCATTGTTTTGTAACACTAAGTGCTAACACTTGGCTTTTATAAACATAAAAAGGGCCATCTCTACAAAAAGATATAAGAATTTTATGATTTTTTTGGCAAAACATCTTGAAATTTTACTAAAATTTATGACTTAGAACTTACCAGAATTCTATCTATACGGATTGTATTTTGACATGGAGAAACATCAAGTGTTTTCTTTCCCTCATGCCCAATCTATGGTAGAAGAAAGGTGTAAAAAACTTCTTTCTAGCTTGACAAATAAATTGCCAAAACTTGGAAGGAAAACATGACACTTAAGTGTCTCAGGACACTTAAGTGTCAAATTACATTACATGTTGGCCTCCAATCTGAGTATCATGCCGTTGAAAGCTTTCCAAATTAAGGTCGCATCCGTAGAGAGGAAGAGAGGGATCACCGTTCGCCTAACTCTAATTTTTTTTTTTGTAATCTTGAAGATAGACTTTAATATAAAAACTAAATCCAAAATCTAATCTAATTGAACATATGGTGATTCTGAGCTAATTGAACATGGTTAGTGGGTGAGTTAATAGGTGTCAGATTCTGATGGGAATATACATATTGTTGTGTATCTAGTGTTTGCTCTTGGGGCAAAGCCTTCATTGACATGCCCTAAAATCTAACCTAAATCTAATCTTAAATCTAACATAAATCTAGATCTAATCTAATCTTAAACTCAACATAAACCTAAATCTAATCTAATCTTAAATCTAACCTAAACCTAAATGTAATCTAACTTAAATATAAATCTAATCTAATCTTAAATCTAACCTAGCTAATTTTAAATCTTGTCTTAATCTTAAATCTAACATAAATCTAAATCTAATCTAATCTTAAACTCAACATAAACCTAAATCTAATATAATCTTAAATCTTAAACCTAAATGTAATCTAGCTTAAATCTAACCTAGCTAATCTTAAATCTTGCCCTAATTTTTAATCTAACGTAAATCCAAATCTAACCTAATCTTAAACTCAACATAAACCTAAATCTAACCTAAACCTAAATGTAATCTAACCAATCTTAAATCTAGTTTAGATCTTAACCTAATCTTAAGTTTAACTTAATTTTAAATTTAGCATAAATTTTAAATATAAGTTAGATGTAATCTAACTTAATTTTAGATTTTAATCTAACCTAATCTTAAATGTAAATTTAAATCTAACCTAACCCTAAATCTTAATATATCATTTCATTTCATATTTTCTATACTTTTTATCTCTCTCTCTCTCTCTCTCTCTCTCTCTCTCTCTTTGTTTTCTCCCCTTACCTCTCTCTTTTCGTCTTCTCTCCCGCTCTCTCTCTTTGGTTTTTTTTTTCTCTCTCTCTCTCCCTCTTTGTTTTCTCCTCTCTCTCTCTCTCATTGTGTGTGTGTATGCATTCTTTGTTTATGCATGTGTGTGTGTGTGTGTGTGTGTATGTTTTGTTTATGCATGTGTGTAATCTCTCTCTCTCTCTCTCTCTCTCTCTCTCTCTCTCTCTCTCTCTCAAAGACACCGTGTGTGTGTGTGTGTGTGTGAGAGAGAGAGAGAGAGAGAGAGAGAGAGAGAGAGAAAGAGGGGAAGGGAACATGAGAGAGAGGAGAGGGAAGAAGCATACCTAGCTCTCCTTCCTCTCCTTGTGTGTGTGTGTGTGTGTGTGTTGGGGGGGGGGGGGGGGGGGGGGGAGACAAAGAGAGAGGGAGAGAGTGCGGGTTTACCTGTTTTGCTAGAGCA
Organism: Adiantum capillus-veneris; assembly: GCF_014529385.1. Classification (NCBI taxonomy): domain Eukaryota; kingdom Viridiplantae; phylum Streptophyta; class Polypodiopsida; order Polypodiales; family Pteridaceae; genus Adiantum; species Adiantum capillus-veneris. The sequence continues at coordinate 102,247,686 of NC_140953.1, forward strand.
TCGAAACTCAGATCTGAGATCTGAATTTTTGGCGCTCTCAATTTATTTTTTACCCCTATTGGCGTCGCTATAGGCGTCGCTACGCAACAAAGAAAATAGCGACGCCGTGGATTTTCACTTTTGAGCGTCACACTACAACCATTGCTAATGTGAAGTACCTCTTGTAGTGGGTGACTACCCCTTGTTGTGCTTCCTCATTCCTTGGCCATGCTGTCATAAGATCTAGCATTAGGATCCGCATCCCGATCAATTTCCTGTGCGGTTCCCATCATTACTTCTCGGATTGAGTTTCCCTGGTACTTGGTTTGTTCAATCTCTCTTGGGGTCATCATAACAAAGTTATTATTGTAACAATCACTAAAAATATGTGTGGGGAGTTTTGCTAACCCTTTCTCCCTGATCTTGAAGATGTACACAATTTTCAAGAAGGTTAGTTGTCCTATCTGGCATGGGTGGTCCATACCAAATCCTTAATATTGTTTTCTTCCCAACAATAAACTCCAAATCTTGGGTTATCAGTGGGGATGCATTTTAATGATTTAGCATCTATTAACTTATACCCTTATAATTCTAACACTGGAGGTCCCTCTTTTATAGCCTTATCGGGTATTAGAGTCTTGTATCTTACGATATTGTACTTCATTTTGGTCTACATACAGGTCATTCTATTTGTTTGCTCTCACCTCCTCTTCAAAATCGATGGTATGGTCGTCTATCCGCACTAAAAACTCCTCATTTGGGTCCAAGTAAATCTAGGCTTTGTATTTGTTGGTCTTGAAGAAAGTCAGGATATGTTTGAATTTGAGTGAGGTCCCTGTTTCTGATTGAGTAAAAAAGGAAGACATATTTGAGCTTGAATCAGAGTATGCCTTGGACACTTCTTCTGCAATAGTTTCTAATGGTATCCCTTGGTTTACACTCTCCTCTGTGGACGCTCTAGTCCTATTCTTGCCTAAGTCAATGGAGTTTCCCAAAACTCTACCAGATCTTAGGTTCATATATGGACTTATTCACTCAATTGAACCTAAAATATCATGGAAATTAGCCTTGATTGCGACCACAACACTTTTGTTTTTACTTTCATTTCATCACCAAGTCGCAAGTCCCTGCACATCAGCACTCAAAACTATATGTGATTCCACAATTTAACGTCAATTTGGTCAATAAAAGGAGTCAAAAAGATAAAAAAATTCCTTTCTCTATCTCTCGATAGAGTCCTTGTGCAAAAAAATATGTGAGTTTTGTTCAGGCTATCTTAGGCGCGTCGAAGATATATGCACTCATAGGTAGGCTCAATTTCAACTTTCAACTCATAAATTGACTCCTTATGGCCTGGCAAAGACAATCCTAATGTCAAATTTTCAAAACTACTTCCCAAGTGTGAGATTTATCTTCTGCGCGTCGAAGATAAATCTTCTTTTTTTAATTTTTTCTTGCAACTTGTGGCTTGGGTTGGATTCTTCAAGTGATTTCAAGCTTGTACCATGAATTTCACAAGGTTTTGACCCCTTATCAATGTTTTTAGACCTTTTTGAGCCTGAAGGATGGTTTTCCCAATTCCCTTCGTGTATTGATTTTTGCACAGCTCCTATTTTCATGAAAATTCCTTTAGAGATATATTATGTCCCTTATAGACCTTGGGGATTGAAAAATGAGCAAAATATCCAATCTAGTGAGATTTTTATCTTCAGCGTGCCGAAGACAAATCTCTTCCAAATTTTACCATTTTTTATTATTTTCTTCACAAATCGATTTCTTTCAAGTGTCAGGGTTTATCCACACCCTGGTTTCAAGTTTTAGCCTGATTTTACTTTTCTTTGTTGATTTTCTCTAAAGTCTACGGTTTTTTCCCAATTTTGGGCTTGACCAAGCCTTATAGTGATCCAAATGTTTCCAAAATCAATGGGGATAGTATAAACAAGTTGGTCTACCACCTTGAAAGTTAAATTTCTCAGTTTTTGTCTCAAACCCTCTTGTCTATCTTCGGCGTGCGAAGATAGATTTGTCAATTTTTTTGGTTTTCTTCAATGCACCTTTGACTAGAGGCACTCCTGATGGTTTTCTACTTACCCCATTCCTACTGAACACAAAAAAAGATTACAAAAAGTTTTGCAGACCGACACTCGGAACATCACCATCCTCTAAAAGATTTTTCAACTTTATTCCACTTACCAGGTATACCATCACAATAGCTTTCACTCAATTACATGTTATAATTAATGTAGTTCATGCATCACCATTGTAATTTTGTGCTTTTAGTCCACCATCAAGAATAAGTGTTATGAACTAGCATGACTAAGCTACACTTACCTTCAAATATGACAGGTATTTGAAAGACCTGGCCATTGTTACAGGGCATGGTTGATTAATCCAACCTTATCAATAGCAAAAAAAGTATAATACAATGAATTAACCATGCAAAAAAGACTTATGTAAGCATAGAGACTTATTATAATCATCTGCAAAAAAGAAAGTCAATTAGAAGGTAACCAGAGAGGGGGGGTTCTCAACAATTTCCATTTTCAACTTTGCACAACATGGTATATGCATTGAGAGTAAGAACCATCACACGACCCTCACTTACTTTAATTATTTATAATATTGCAAGGCTAACGGAGGGAGAAAACACATCCCTCACCTGAATATCAACTCCAGCCAAGTGGTCTCCAGCTAGGTGGCACTAAGCTACATATTTTGTGAGCCTACAGGTAGATCCAGGATCCAACAAATATCCTTTATAAGAACCCCAAAAAAGTACAATGATCCTTAAATATTATCAGTTGCCCTGAGTGTTAATCAATGGCTTCAGAGGATCAAGGTAAGACCAATCTCTATTTAGCACAGGGGGAGAAGGAGAAGGGAGTATCAGACAATGAGAGAGTGAGGGTGGTAGCGAGTTTGAGGAGATGTGAATAGCATGCATCCCGCATAGGTACAAAGAGAAATATGTGCGGGGGACTTAGAAGTGCTCAACATGGATGCAGCGCGCCAGGGAAGTAGAGATGCCTTAGCCCATCAAATTAAATCGATAGGTGGTGAAGAAAGATCCCATTGATTGGGCATAAGGTAAATAATATAACTTACCCAATGCAAGTTCCCAGCAACTAGGTTTAAAATTACCTAAGGTGGGTAAAGAATCAAGGTAATCACCCATAAGAAAATATAACCATGAACAACATTATGCATATCATAAGCTCATTTCATCCGTGCAGTTTAAAGACTTAAGGTAATAATCCTCAAGAAAATAAAACCATCAACTCCAATAATTATGGCACAAGCAAGGGAAACAACAAATACAAGGCAAACCTCCACAAGGTTATGTTAATTACATACAACAGTATCCCCATCAACTCCATCCTACATAATAGATCTAGTTTCTCCATTTGAGGCAATAGCAAGGTAAATACTCCTCGTAGATACCCACAAGACAATATAAGCATTAGCTCTATCGCTCCCTGTTTTACGATAAAGGTGTTAAGGGAAGCTAATGAAAATTATGAGTATGAAAGCAAAAAAGGTGCGACAAACAACTGTGACATGGATCATGATGCAAAAGCATAAACAAAGGAAGAAAAGCAACCACGAGAATATGTCGTCATTGACATACCAAAAGAATTAGAAATAGTTGTTTCAAAAAAGTCGACTCCAAGAAATACACAACTAAAAGCAGATAAATAAATAGCATTTTTCCATTGTTCTCAAGATCCACATCAAATGTTCAACAAACTCAAGATCAAGAGAAGAACAAGGATAAGGCAAAAGATTGATTGTCTTCAACAATGATCAAATTCTGTATATGTGGAGAAACAAAACTCAAAATTACATGTTTAGCTATGATAGATCCTTATGTGAAAAGGAATCTAATGTCTTATGGCACTTGGATGATGATGGGAAATCCACCAATCAAAGAGCTAGAAGAAACAATGTATACAAATTCTAAAATTCCAATTCCTAGCTTTGGAGTGGCATAAGCCATAAAGTTGAATACTAGGGAGTTCAAGGACACCTTCTACATAATTGACTCCCATCACGTCAAAGAGAGTCTCGTACTGAAAAAAATCTCAATGAACATCTCCTTTCAACAACAACAGAAAGCTTCAACAAAGGCCCCATAAGCATCTCAGATCCATGCAAAAAGGAGCAACCAACCATCACAAAAAAAGGTAAAGCTAAGGCAAACATTGAAGCAAATCAACCTTGCAAGTCAAATTTACCTTCAACAAGCCTCCATCAAACTTCCTACACAACCTCTACATCAAAATCCAAACCATCAACAACACAATAGAAACCTAAGAAAAAAGTTCATCAACCAAAGTTTTCATCACAACAAAGCCTCCAAAAGAAGCCAAAAAGATTCAATCAAGTGTTAGTATCCAAAGAGCACATTGTCAATTGCAGGGAGTTTGCCCAACGCTTGTGTGTAATCCACAAGGGCTACAAGTACACAACATGTACACATAGACAAGCTCTATGACTACAGATGGTGTGTCACTCACCTCCTGTGCTACTACCGCTAAGGGAATCTTACGAACGTCAAGAGGAAGAATCCGCCACTGCTGTCGTCCTCCTCACAGCCATCATACTCTTTCTGATTGATTGCCTATGCCCCCCCCCCCGCTCTCTCTCTCTCTCACGCTCACAAATAGACAGAACAAGAAGATAAGGCAAGAGCAAGCTTTATACATTTAGAATGATTGAAGGATAGTTTTACAACCTTATCTATGGGTTGGGTCCGTCCCTTTCACACACGAGGGCCCACATTCAACCAATTGGCACTAAATGAGTTTGGTGGACAATCTAGTGTGCCTCTCATCGGCAATCATCATCCCTAAACTATAGACCTACAGGACTGACAAGCCTAGTCCATAACTGAATACAAATAATAATAATAATAAGGATGACACACAAAGTTAGTATGGCCCCTTCTTGATGTAAATTCCATCCTCAAAATTTAGAAGGGTATGTCTAGAAAAAAAAAAACTCCACGGATCCACTCGTATGGGTCTTGAGTAGTTAAAATTTTTGATGAGAGTAGTGGCCCATGGACATGCCCTCAATCAATAAGTTTAACACTATAAGAAGTTGCACTTGTCCTCAACCAGAGCGCAATCTTGATCTTCACTCAGACGCTGCAAAATCAACAAGAAATAACACGATAACTGCATTCTCATAAGAACATGGGTAATTAAAAGTCATATGCAGTGAATAAGCACAACGTATGATTGGTAACAAAATATTGAACAATTTATTGAGTCTTAAACATTAAAATGCAATAAAATTGAACTCATGAGCAGTTGTGAAGGTCAACAAATCAAAAAGTCTAGCATCGCTAGTTTAACTGTCAATAGGCACTCAAGATCAATTATTAGTACCATGGGAAAGCTTCTTAAACCTCCCTAGTCAATTAAGTTTTTTACTCATGAGAGCAGCGTGTTTCATTTCTCAGGGCTGACTAGAGGCTATACCTAGAAGGCCTTCAAGTTAAGATACGATAAAGGAAATCACACATGAAATCATCGCCTGATTTGTTTCCTTTGTTGACCCCCAAAGTGTTTATTTTATCAACTTTGTTGCCACGTAGAGCCTTAATTGATCTTTTTGGCTCTTTTTGAAATCTTTTTTTTATAAAGTGGCTTTTCCTTTCATTGATTTTCGATTGTGTAACTTGGGGGCGTCATTTTGACACTATCATCCTCCCTAGGCTCATTACAATAGTCAAACTTCCTTTGAAATACTTAAGCTAAAGATCAAGAGGGATTAAGCCCACTAGAAAGCACTGACACACTACATGCAATGCTTCATAATATCAGATTAAGAGCCTAAAGTAACCATAGAGAATCAAGAAGGCATCTCCTACAATATTAAGAGAAGATCTCTAACGCTCTACCTTGGTCAAACTAGCTTAGCCGGAATTCTTGATTAATAAACCTAAACAAGGGACTACGACATAAAATTATATTGAATCCAATGTCTAATACCAAGTAATTGTGTGAAATACTTTGCTACCAATCATGATTAAGGCAGACAAACATGAATGTTATAAAAGACAACCAACAATGAGAATGGACAAGAAACACCTATTTTGTGCTAGCCATCGTGCTTGACTTGATGAGTGGACTTGATAAGAATTTCATGATGTTTGAAATCTGAGCTACTGCAATATGTTCGTGTACATGCTAACAAACAATAGGAAATACCCCTAGGAGGCACATCAATGGGAAGAGGCATCAACCCTTAATGAACAGAATCAAAACACAATAAAGAACCCTAACCTATCTATTGCACCATCCTATAGGATCAAGGAAGCAGGATATTGTATAGGTTGGTTGGCAGTCCTAAGGCTAGGCCTCTATCCTCATCATCAAGATATACATACTCATCCTCAATGAGACCATAGCCTTTTGCGGTGTCATCTATTGGTTCTTCTTAATATTCTCGTGCATGTAAGCTAATCAAGAATGCTACCATCCATGGATAGTCATTTTGTGCAAAGGGGTAAGCCTATGCCAATGGGACATTATCTTCTATCGCATAGGGGATCACTCATGGTCAATAGACACATAAACCATTCTAACTCCTCAAAATTTTCCTCACATGCTAGACTAGCTACCATGTCCCATTCTGAGGTAAGTATAGGGTAGATCATGTGAAACACTTGAGACAGGTATAGAGGATACCTTTCATCCAAATTAGGGGTGGATGACTCTAGTGAGCTAGCCGTATATGTACACACAAATAGATTTTGGTTAGTTTGCAAACAACATAAGGGTTGTGTCATTGTAAGTTTTGGTTTATACACCAAATTTGTAGGTTTCAATCTTGCTGCTTGGTGCCTCTTGCTCTTTTACTTTTTTCTTTTTTTTTGGGATTTTTAAAACTTTTGGCTCGTTTTAGTATAAGGTTATACATATATACATTCCATGAGATTTGGAAGGTAAGAGGTCATAGAGGAAGGTTAAGAGGGAATTAAGTGATTGATGGATGTGAGCAAATACTCCCCCTTCCTTGGGTAGATCATGCTTTTTGGAAAGACCTCATCACCTTTTGAAACCACTTGTTCCAAGTTGTAATGGGTGAAGACTTTGACCAATAGTTTTCCACCATCCTAGGTGCTTCGTCGGGTTGCAAGGGTGGTAAGCTACCTTCCCATGATATTACTTGAAACATTGCTTTAAGTGATGAATTTACAATGGGAGGTGCTAATTCTTTTTTGTTTTTGTAGATATCTGTAGTGGTAGGTGGAGGTTGTATAGAAGCTTGTATTTTGATGGATGAACTACATGAAGAGCTAGAAGCTTCATTTGACCATGTGTAAATCTAATTCCAAAGTAGTTGGTTGATTCCATGAGTTGTAATTCTTTCATGATAACTCTAAAGACCCATGTGAGCTGGCCATTGGCCATTTAGAAAACCCTAGGTATAAAAGACAATGACCCTAGTATGAAAAGTGAGGCTTATCTTTTGGAGAAAAGAAGAGCTCTGTCAACATACGCTCGAACAACCAAGGAGGTCCAACTTGTAATCATCATATCTAATGATTGGGTAATCCTATTTTGATTTTGAGAATTGCATTGTGTTCCTCTTTCCATACTCTTTCATTCAAGTGTAAGCATTTCAAGTTTTGTCGAGGTTTGTGACTTCACAAATGTGAGCCAAATCTTTAGTTTTGAGTGCTTAAATCACTGTTTTTTGACGTTTTGACCATACAAGAGTATTATTAGACTTTAGTGTGATGTGTTTGGGTTGTTTTGTTGGAGTTTGCATGACCTAGTATATGATAGATTGAGATTTGGGTATCGTAGAAAATGACCTTTAGACTTTGTAAACATGTGCTCTTAAACCTAATATAGCTTCCCTAAAAGTTTCGTGGCAATCCAAGTCCGTTTAGTCAATGAAATGGCACGACGATCGATAGTGATGAGGAAGAACATAGACAAATTTTTTGATCAGTGAGTTGGTGATTTTCTTGTTGAGTTGATGCATTTTCTTGTTAGGTTTGAGGACTGACAACCTCAAAGAGTTTCTGTGCCTCATCCAAATCACATCCCTCAGTATTGATATGAGTATATTAGTGCCAGAAAGCTATGCTACAAGCGTCTATCACGGTAACCCGCTAATATTGGTGCCGTTTTCGAGGAATGATCCTTAGTTGGTGAGTGTTTATATAGTGTTTGCATTGTCCAAAGATTTGTCTTTTCATTCCATTTACATCAAAAGCAAAGCAATTAAACAGGGATTTAGTACTTGATAGAGTCTAGAAGTCCGAGGACTTGCTAGATCTATTCTCAAGAGGTAGAGATTTGTGAGTGAGATAGCCAAAAGTATTTCATTTTTCAATTTTCTCATTACTTTCAAAGTGTTGTACTATTTTCTCTAATTTTTATTTATATCATTTTGTTTGTTTTTACTCTAAGTTTCTTTTTAGTACATAGGAGTAGGGTAAGTAGAAACCTACACCATCAAATTGGGTTGAAAGGATTATGACAAAAGGGATTGAGAACTATATTTTGGCAAAAAAGATCATAACTCTGAAATTTAGGAAGTTTGATCGTAGAGACCTAAAAGCTGATTAAAACTCAAAAAGTTGGTATAAAGGGCTTCAACAAACTCACATGAAGCACTTTGATAATTTTCATCCAATTCTATGGTGGAACATGGATTGCAACACATGTACCCCAAAGATAGATTGAGCCAGAACTGAGACCAGTTGACAAGACTATTGTCAAACAACTGGAACTCAAGTTTGGGGTCAAATTGAAACCAAAATCAACACTCAAATAAAGGAGATTGGAAAAATTCACAAAAAGCTAGTCATATCAACCAAAATTTTGGGGGGTTTAAACTTTTCATGATCCAAGTCCAAAAAGATTTGGGGAATAGCTTCCAAATAGCATAGACTACTACCTGACCAAGTTTCATGTCAAATGGAGGTTAAACATGGATCGTGATCCATATACCTCATCATAGTTTTTGGCTGAAAATTGAGTAGTAGGTAGCTCATACTTAGACAAACACTTTTCCCAAAAGATACATTAGCAAAAAAGTTGAAAAAGTGGGTCCAAAGAGCCAAAAACAAAAAATAGTCAAAACCCACCAAAGCAGACCCAAAAGTGCACCTTTGCTTGCCAAAAACTGATCCAAATCCAAAAATATTTTGGGGATAGCTTAGAAATATCTTCATCTAAACGTGGTTCAATTTTGGGGTTAAAAGCTCTCCAAACATGGATCCCGATCGATAAACCTCTCCCAAATTTTTGAGCCAAAACCTAGCCACTTTGGTCTACATGCTATTTCTAGCCTAATCCCAAAGTTTCAATCTCATTTGCATATCAAAACCTAAGTTAAAAGCCCAAAATTGTCCAAATACTCTGAGAAAGTGCCAAAATTGACCTGATTTCCAATCCAAAGATCCAAACCGAAAATTTTTGATACCATAGAATCTAGTAATCATGCTGATCCTAATGGTACCAAGAAAACTCAACTTGGCCTCCAAAAATGGATCGTGATCCATATTCCCATGGTGAAATCTTGACCTGAAATATTCTCTGATTGTAGTGCATATATAGGTAAACATATCCCCAAGTCCAATTTTGGAAAAAAATGAGCAAAATTGGTTCAAAAGGCATCAAAACAGAAGACAAACTTCAAACCGCATAATAGACCTAAAGTTTGACATTTGACCTATCAAAACAATTCCAAATCCAAAAAGAGTTGAGATATAACTTGTAGAGTGTAATCCCGAGTGTAATATGCTCCCTAGAGATGAAGTCCAGATATTGTGGAACATGGATCACGATCCATGTCCCCCAACCTAAAAAATTGGTGAAAATTGGTAGAGAGCCTAGAGATAACCTCATCTAGCTACTATCAAAGTTTGAAGTCAAAATTTGGCAGGGATTCATGGATCTTGATCAATATACCTATTCATAGTGGTGGTATTTGACTTGATGAGCTTGTAGATATACTTGACTACATCTTATATCTCAAGTTTGAGCTAAAAATACCTTGTGGAGATCAAGATACAAGAAAAAGTTTATGTGTCTTGGTCGTCTTGAGATGGTTTTGAGTTCTCTTTCAAGTGCAGTTTACCTTTCTCCTATACTAAATAGGTCCCTTCAACCTACTCTATGTGATGCCTTTTGAGGAATGCCAAATTGAGTCTTCACCTTATTAGCCACCCTCAACATGCCTTAGAGAAGAGGAGAGAAAGGCATATAATTACTAAGGAATTACTAAAAGTGGGCATTCATTAATTTGAAGATTGGTGCCATATTTTGGAGGTGAGTGTGAGTTGGTGAAGATTTGGGATCGCGATCTAGCACCAAATTTTTATCTTAATTTTCAAAAGTTCAATCTAATGGCATGACAAGATTGAAACAAAATGCTAGAAGTCTCTTTTACACTTTCTTTGGTTGTATAGTTTGGAAGCAGATATGCGATTTTGTGAACCTATGTCGTAAATGCACTCTCTCTCTCTCTCTCTCTCTTTCTCTCTCTCTCTCTCTCACACACTCACACACACACACACACACACACACACACACACACATGTACTACTTTTAACTAAAGTAGCTTAACATCTTTTCCACACCTAAACACACTCACATATATATTTTTTTACCATCCCCGCACAATTCTCCTAACTAAAACTTTGATTGCTCTTCTCCAGCTAGGCTTAGGACCATGCCTATAGATACACATTAGGCACCTTGTGCCTTCCTGCAACTTATGTTGCACCATCATAACTTATCTCATATACCCACTTGTTCACATAGTATAATAGATGGTAAAAAATTTAAAACTCCCACGTGACCCGTGCTTTTCCATGGCACCAAGCCACATTCCTTATACTACCTAACCACTTGTTGGTGCTTTTTCCTTAGTCTAATAAAACCCCACATGGTACGGTGCCCTTCGCGGGGTGCTTGGCCTCTTTTGGTAAAAATGTGTATGACTCTACCCCCCAAAGGGGTACTTGGCTTATTTCCCACTCTCGATTTTTGTGGCACTTACTTAGGTGCATTGAAGCCTATTGGCGGGCGTAGGTACTTTGTTAAAGCATCACACCCCATTTTTTGCCTCCCTCTCTTCCCCTTGACCATGTTGCTCTCTTTGCTACACCTGCGCACCTTCTATATTCCACCTCTCTCCCACCTTTACCTCTATGAGAGTTACCATGGTGGCTGCCACTTATAATCATATGCCTTGAGATTTGGACATGGTGATGAGCAAATCGGGATGGGATTTTCCTTTTGATGGTTTTACTCGATGCATCCTCCGGTGGTTTATCACTATATAAATGAGGTGACGGTTGCTTTATTCCCCTCACTTAGCCTTGTCTTTGTGTATTGTATGTGTATGTGAAATAGAGTTTTGAGGGCTTTTTGGTTGCTTGCTTACTGTGTGGCTATGGAGTTGGTGGAATATGATGGTGCTTCTCGGGTTCGTACCCTATCAAAACTGGCTCTGTTTTTCAGATTTTACAATATGCTTTATCATTACTCTACACTGGCTCGTTTATTTAGTGGTTAATAGTGTGTTAGCACTGCTGGGTACGCTGGGTAAGTATTTGACAAAACATGAACATTATTGTTTTTTTATTGTGAGCGTGTTTTTGGCATCACGTTTAAGTATATGGGTAGAAGTACCTTGCCTAGGGGGCTCTCATTACAGTCGACATCTAGTTTTTGTTTTGGTTTTTTTTTTTCCATACTATAAAAGGTGTTTTTTGGTTTTTTTTACCACATTGCACATGTATACTAACATCATGCAAAGGGCTTGTAGTAGTACTACATAATGTAAAAAAGGTGTTTTTTTTCATTCCCTTTTGCCATTATTGTGGTATAAGGCACCTGAGCTTTTTGCTCAAAGCTCCCACAGGTTTTTTTGGCTCAGAAAAGGTTGATATTGGCAGCTTGAGGCTTTAATCGGGCTATATTGTACTGTATATTTTGTGCTTAGAGCTGTTGATCACTGGAGTTAATGAATATTTTGTTTTACTTAGAAGTTACATGACTTTTGTCTTGTTGTCATTTCTTTGCTAAGAAAGTTTAGGTTGCTGTGTGGTTTTAAAAAAAAAAAAAGAAATAGGTTATATATATTACCTTGCTCGTCCTAACGATTTTTGCAAGAAAAATAGTGGCCTTTGTTGTTATGGTATGTTTTAAATTTGGGTGCTTATACATAAGGATTGCAAGGCTTACATCTCCCTTCTCTCTCGGAATAGTTACACTAGGCCATCGTGTCGATTCATTTATTTCAACTAGTTGTAGTTGCATGCTCTCTCGTGAAATGGACTGTACATAAACATTTTTTGAGGCTTGCGGTACAATGGGACTCATAAAGATCCATACTGTCAAAATGTGCAAAATACTGTACAAATTGATGGATAGGATGATACTAAATATTTTGGGGACAAAACTAGGAGTAAAACATTTGGATTAGAAGGGGTAGTGGCCTTCTGATCAAAATTTTATTTATTTAAATATCTACTTAAATGGTTAAAAATTTGGGGTATATAATAACCTTATCTATAACTAAAGAAAATTTTCACTTGTATTTGAAAGGAGTGATGACCTTTTGAAGTACAAGTATAAAATGAACTTAAAAAGAAACAAAAAAACACACACACCTTTTACTTTGCAAAAATACAAGATTGGCTTGGACAATAGTTTTCAGGTTGAAAAAGTTGTAAGATGGACATGGATAATAGCTGATAAAGTCCATGGACACCTATAAAACACATTCAAGGGTAACATATATGTCTTGTTTGTATGGATGTAGGTGAGGACTCTATCCATTCTTGGAATTTTTTTGGCTTAGTTGTTGTCCATTCACTGATGTACCAGACGCTTGCCACTTTATGGAAAAATCCATACAAGATTACCCCGTGTATATAAAGATTGGAATGAGACCTCATTCTTATAGCTATGTACAAAAATAATTTAAAGACTGAGTTGTTTTTGTGCTACCTCTTGTCACTTGTCTAAAGCCAAGTGTCTTTTAAACTTTTACGTTCTTTTGAGTATATTTATTAAAGTAAAACAACAACACACACACACACACACACTTGGTCATTATACTTGCCTATGTGATCGCTTCATCCTTCACACACACACTCACACACAATATTGATTTACCTCTATTAAATTATGACTCATTTGCTTGTTAATGCTAAGATCTTTATCCGGCTCAACCCAAGGCCTGCTTGGACATGACTGCCCATAATGCTTGAAAAGATGGCTTGTTTGTGTTTTCCTATGGTTTTGTGGATAAACACCATGCATAGCTACCTTGTACTGTGCTCAATAGGAGAATCTAGGCTTGATGGAGTTGATGGTTATATTATCATAAGGATGATTACTAAAAGGTTGTACCTTTCACTTTTCTCAATGGTGAGTGTGGACTTTTCTTAGATTCATCTAAACATATTTTCCCCTCCACTTGGGGCTTGGTGGTATGGGGTTGTACACATATACCCTGTGTTTGATACCTTGATGATAGATTGTGGGGTGGCTTATGCTATGTTGGAGTTGATAGTTATAATGTCTTTTGGGTGATTACCTTGCATTTTTGCCTTAGGTTGAAGGGAGCTTTTGATACTATGATCATTTTATGACCAGTGGTTCCTTCGATTTTAAAGAATTTGGGATTTTTGGACCTCCTAACCGAGTCGCTTGGTCAATTTACTTGGCTTGGAGTGCTATAGTACAATCTGCTAAGTTTCCTTAGCCCAATAATGCACTTTTTTAAAGAAGCTACTTTTGCATGCTATCCTATAGATATTGTAGCTGGATTTTGCCTTTCTCATCACAAAACTTTGTTGTCAGCTTTGTTTAATTTATGCTCACATCAAGAGTAGCCAAGATTTGGTCCCATCCAAATGGCTCAAATAAATCCTCAAGGAATGGTTATGGAGTGTAGTCCTTATCCTCTATTGGTCTCTTTAGAATACAGTCTTCTTTGATCAAGCTCCCACACTTAGAGGCTCCACACATCCAAAGATATGATTTGCTTTGCAACCATGTTGGTATCTCCTTATTGTTGATTGTTATTGAGGCAAACTCCTCTACATGAGTTCAACTAGCATCTCTATAATTGTGGTCCTTCACACTGATTCTTGTAGTAATCTCCTCGTGCCTTAAGTAGATATGGTCATAACTCCAATCTTGTACCATTTTAAGTAGATATGGTCATAGCTCCAAGCTTTGCATTTTAAGTTGACGCATGGTGGTCTCCCCAAAATGACATCAAAGTTGTTGCTTTTGCCAAAATCCACTATGGCAAAGGTATGCTCGTACTCTATTCCGCATGAGGATACTATGATTTTTTCTAACATACCCACTGGACTCTGTACATAGCCATCTACAAGTTGCAACTTTATTTGTGTTTTTCTGAGGGCTGGTCTTCCCCATTTCTCCCATATTTCCTTTGTAGCAATGGCCACTCTAGCCCTGCTAACAAGTATAGCAATCGTTTTGACCCCTTTGTGTTCTAGTTGCAAGGTGGTGTTTCCTTCCTCTCCTTCAAAATAATCACCCACCTTGTTTATAGGCACTGGCTTTGTCTTTGGCTTGTCTTGTGTTATTTTACCCATGTGTTCATCTAAGGGGATGTCTTGATGATGGATTTTCAGCCCTATCTTCTCTAGATTTTTTCCCACTTCTCCCCATGGATGTGGTCTAATTTGTAAGATAGGAGACGATATTAATTTGTGTAAGCTTTTGGTGTCCATCATCTTTGGAACTGGCTTCCATTGAGAAGGCACCACTTTGATCTCCATTTTTTTTCATGCTCTTGTATGAAAGACAGCAAAGTCTTCAATGTTTTTGGTTTACTCCATGAATACTTCCATCCTTGCATCACCGTATTCGATATTGTATATCACCAGGATAAAACTCATGATCCATATCGATCTCAGTGCTATGTGCAAATGTAAAAGTTGCACTAACATCCTTTCTATTCCATTGTTTCCCACAAAGCTTGTGGCCATGGCTCATCCACTTTTGGAATTGGTATCATTACTTGTGACTTGGTGTCATTTGTGGTATTAGCTACAACTCTTCTATCCAATGGTGTTTTAGGCTCTAGTCTCATGTGTTTATTTGTGTCATTTCTTTTGTGCTCAATTTCCTCGTCCCTTTTGTGGTTTAACATTTTTGTTCTAGGGATGTCTGGTTTTCCTAGCTCCATTAGAGCTTGAGCGGTCTTTATGAAACTTCGACACATTTTGAATCTCTATTTTTCAACTTCAAGATGCGATGTTTTGACCTTGGAAGAGTGTTTCCATGCCATACAGCTACCTTTTTGAATAGTTTTGTTGCATTTTTTTTGCACATTTTGTTTGGGATGGAGCGGGATTTCGGTACCTTCTCGGATGACCACATAACTTGGCAGGATCGTGCCTTAGGTTTTCTAATACTCCTCCTTAAGTTCCGTTGCAATCTGATGTTGTTTGGATGTCAAAAATGCGTAATGACCTAGAGTGATGAGATTGGACATAGGTAGATTTTCGGACTAAAGAGTGATATATTTTTTAAAGGTAGCTGAATGCGAATGCATAGTTTTGTAGGTTCACTTCTTGAGATTGAAATCTCAAAGAGTCTCTATGCTCCATCCCGAGTCGCTTCCTTGAGTATTGACATATGTTAGTGCCTGATAGCTATGCTGTAGACATCCATCGCGGGGCGACCGGCTAACATTGGCGTCACTGCAAGGGATTACAATCCTTAGGTGGTGAGTGACCTAGTCGTACGGAAAAGTCTCCTTTTTAGAGATTTTGATAACCATTTCATTTACATTTAGGCAGTAAAGTAGCTAGATGAGGTTTTAGTGCTTGGTAAAGACTGGAGTCGAGGACTGACCAGTTCTACTCTTTAGGAGCAAGCAGAGTTGTGAGTGAGATATAGAAGGTATTTCATTCTTTGTTTTTCTCTATGCTTGGTAAGGGCTGCTTAGCCATCCATTACATTGTTATTTTTGCACTATTTTATTCATTTATGTTCCTATATTCATTTAGTTCATAGGAGTAGGTTAAATAACAACTTCAACCATCAAATGAGGCTGAAAGCATCAAGGTAAAAAACTGTGTGGAACCATATTTTGGTACAAAAGACCATAACCTTGAAAAAGTGAAAATTCGATGGTCAGAGCATCAAACTTGAATCAAAACCCAAAAAGACCTTGAAAAAGGGATAACCAGGCTTATAGGAAAAGCAATTTTTTCTCAATTTTGTAGAGAAAAATGGATCGCGATCCATGTACCTCTGTGACCAATTGACTAAAAATTGTCAACCATTGTTTGGGCTTGCTTCCAGATACCAAAATCTTGATTTTGACCAGAAATAGACTGCTAAAGTACATCCAGAATCAATAAATTAGTTCAATCTGCAAAAAACCTTGGAAATCTAGTAAACACTTGAGAAATTGAACTTCTAGAGTTCCAAATTCAAAAAGGGGTGAGAATTAGCTTCTATAGGTAATAGGAAACATGTAGGACCAAAATTTATCTCAAGGTGCTTTCCAACATGGATCACGATCCATGTACTTGTAGACATTTTGGGCTGATATTTGACCAGTGTATCCCTGACAACTAGTTGATCAACTTTTACAAAAGAGACCACAACAAAAAATGCAGAAAGTTGATCAAAACACCAAAAAACAGCTGATAGCCAAAAACCACAAAGCAGACACAAAATCTTGCTTTTGGTTGGGCAAAAGGGTTCAAATCCAAAAAGATTTGGGGAAGTGTGTCACGATAACCTAGACTATAAACTGACCAAATCTCATGTAAAAATGAGGTCAAACATGGATCATGATCCATGTACCTCATCAAGATTTTGAGATAAAATTTGACAAGGGGATAATTGGTAAACTTTTCAAAACAATTCCCAAAAGAACCATTGGCAAAAAGTTTACAAAAGAGGTGGAAAACACCAAAAATAGATGATAGTTGAAAAACCACTAGAACAGACGTTAAAACTCAATTTTTGATGACAAAAGCTAGTTCAATTCCAAAACCTTTGATATGCTCACATCTCGTAAACATGCTGATCCTAATGGTATCAAGAAAAGGCAAGTTGGCTTCCCTACATGGATTGCGATTCATGTACCTTTCATGAAATTATGAACAAAAATTGGACCATTGAGGAGCTTAAACCATTTTGAACAAAAAGTCCCAAAGCAAGGAAGCAAAAAGAAATCCAGAACGAGGTCAAAAAGGGCAAAATCGGTTCAGATCAAAAATCACATAAAAGGACTAGGATTTGAATTTTGACCACCCTAAACAGACCCAAACTTTGCAAAAAGTATAGAGTTGAGATCTTTAGACTATGAGGGATCAAAATCACCCCATTTGGCCACTGAAGTGCATGGATTGCGATACATGTTCCTCTAAGACATACTAAAACCAGAACTTCACCACAACCAGAGATAGTCTCTAGAACCCTAGTGGTTTTTTCAAAATTGAAATTGGACTTAAGTTATGGATGCTATAAGAAAAATTGTGAAGTTATTAAAAATGTCGGATAAAATTTTGTCGATTGTAAGTTTGGACTAACAAGAGTGGCTTGTAACTCATAGCCATTAAGCATTTTTTACAGGGTGCAAGAGCTAGAGAGTGCGGCCCAACAAGTAAGTCAAACCAGAGAGAATACAAGGCGGCCAATGAGGTAACAAGGTTGGGGTTTTGTAAGATCAATTCTTCATGTGTTTGCGATCAGGAAGATTGTACCACAATAGGAATCCAAGCCTAAGAGACCAAGTGAGAAACATTTCAATTGAAGAGAGTGTGAATCAAATCCAATGCATTTGGTAGAAGCCATTTTAGAGTAAAGTTTGTCGGATACTTCATCAGAAAAATCATACACCAAAATGATTGAGGGATTCAACAGGGTGAGCTTTAAGGAAGGAACTTCCATGGGGACATGTCCTTCTCAAACCGCATCGGACGTCAAGCTATTGTATCTAAAATTTCAACTCGAGAACAAGCTTAAAGCTAAAATCTATAAGGATAGAATGGACTACTATTCTGTTAAGTTGGAAACAAACCAAGTGAGTTCAAAGACCTTGTAGATGTGGACTATAACACTTTGATCGAGAAGGAATGATGTATCTATTTGTGCATAACCCCTTTATTGTGGACAAATGGGGGTTGCCTGGCACCAAGGACAAAGTATATGAGGAGTTAGTGGATGAGCCACTAAAGTTGTACAAGCAAAACAATGTGCTTAGGTGCACTAACAAGACGGAGCGGCTTAGTACAAACAACACTTACGTGGGGCTATATAAATTCAAAGACGGAGAGCAAACACTCTATTATAGATGTGATAAACCCTTCATCGAGGAGTTGACCGACCACAAGAGACTATATGTTTTTACATACACGGGGGAGAAATATCAAAGTGGTCATGATGGATAAGAATGACCGTAAATACTCTCCTATAGACCATAAGGAGTTAGATCAGTATACATACTTTGGTGGACCACTCCATTGATAATATGTAACCCTCGAGCAAGTTAGACCCATGACCACTCAAACAAGACCAGAAACTGGATACATGAGTCCAATAAGAACGAGAGTGGAAGATTCATTTGGGCATCAATGATTCTTGAAGTAGGACCCATGGGATCATTGGGGTCGAGAGTTTCTTTGAACACACATAGGGGCAGTGAAGCACCTGATTTGACTTACACAACTAGAACCCTTCCGACTGTTACACAAGATCGAACAGAACAATCGTATCAAAGAGTAGAGGATAGGACACCAATTGTAGTGCCAAGGGGAGAATACAAAACTAGAGAGACAATATCAGGAGGATCGGGAATGGTTAGAATGGTTGCCGAGGCTAGACGCATGTGGCCCTCTCAAGTGTCCAAGTGTGTACTTAAAAAGTATAGTGGGTCGGGGGAATCCGTATATGCACATGTTTCAATCTTCAAACAAGTGTTGAGGGCTAAGTAGGTAACGGATTTCCATACTCAGTATGAAGGATTTGGATTAATCCTAGAAGGAACAGCCTTTACTTGGTTCCAACCATTAAATAGTCAAGATTTTCCCAACATAGAACAACTTCTATGAGAATTTGCAGCAGAGGAATTCTCAAAGAGAGGGATTAAGCATAATATGGTCTCCCAAATTTATGCATTCAAAAAAAGGAGAAAGGAAAGGTGAAAGAAGCCTCACTTCTATTCAAGCAGTACATTGAAAGATGTCCTGCCAGAGAGCTACCTCAAGATGAGAGACTTTTAGTCCTTTTCATACAAGGATTGTGAAATGAGATTACAAGAAAAGATCTACACTTGAAGGATGTGTTACCTTCGAGAAAGTCACTAGAGAGACACTGTATCTAGTAGACAACTATAAAGCGTATGGGGAGGTGATCTAGGATATAGACCAAGGGACGAGTAGCACCTCCTTGACCACTAATGAATCCATGATGAAACTGCGTGGGAAGAACCCAACTATGCTGAAAGTTGATCAAATGATTGAGGAAGTGATTAGAAGGATGAACCAAGGTAACAGGCCAAACCCGAACACACGACAATAGCCCACACAAAAATGTGACAATTGTGGAGGAGACCATCCAACTTAGTGGTGAAACATGCGACTGAGGCCAAGAGCAAACATACAACGTGTATTGAAGTGGTGTGCTATCGAACAAAAATGGACAAACCATGAGAACCACAAATGTTTCTACGACAAAAACTACATTAGGGAAAGACCATATGAGCCACCTGGAATGCAACAATTGCCACCACCTCCAAGATATCAAGTAGGACAAAACAACGATGTCCAAGGGCAAGAAAAACCTCAACCTTTGTTGGGACAAAAACCTCCTTTATCCCAAGAAAACAAAGCCATGGTGAGAATTTCATGACCCATAGAGGCACTTGCGGATCAAAGAATGATGCCAATATTTTCATGCCTAGAAGATGCAGACATATCTCTTATGAGAGACGATTAGACAGTAGTGCCTATGCTTTTGAATGATAAATTCCATGGAAAGGTTGTGAGCGGATGATAGAACCATCGTACATAACACAACTAACAAAAAATTGTTACCTGGTCGATGAAAATATGCTCATGCTCATGGCAAATTAAAACTACAGACCTAGGGGATACCCTCCTAGAGCCGGACAATTGATGGGAGCTCCACAAGCTTCCCCACCACCAGTAGGACCGTGCTATAAATGTGGAGGTGATCATTGGGCAAGAAGTTGTCCGTACAAAGGAGAGTGTATCAAAATCTTTGGGTATTGTGAGGGATGTACAAATGACCATCTAATTCCACACTATCCACCAAAAAACCCTTATAACAAAGGGAAAGCCACCATAACAAAACTAGAGTTGTATCAAGCTCAAGTGGATTAGAAATGGAACAAACGTTTCCAATGAATGCGATAACAAGAGCACAAGCCTAGGAAGCAGCAAGGAATATACCTACGTGAGACAAAAACATCCCACCCAATCAAAGTGAGATAGAGAGTTTGTCGGTTAGGGCCCCCAAAAAATCTTGGAAAGCAAAATGGGACAAGATGAAAGCCAAAAGGATAAAAGAAAAACTAGCCTTAATAACCAAATTGCAGCAAACCAAAAAACAATTGAGAGTGGAAAGGACCGTAAAGAAGAAATTGTTGTAGCAAAACCATCAGAAATACCTTTGAGAGGTTCGGTCTTGGTGGAAAAAGTCTTTGATTCATTAGATGCACTTTTGAAGGCTTATGAAGCTAGGCTAAAGCCCAACCAAACCCAAGAGCATAGATGGTCAACATATCCTCATCCAGGGTATGAGAAAGAGAGGTTGCAGATGTGCAAGGAGCTCATCCAAGTGGCTCAAGCTCTTATGGAACCACCAGTCCTTGATGCTCCAATACTGAGCTGTTGATCCCCAAAAGAATCCAGGAGATGGAGAATCGAGGCCCCAAAAACAAAAACCAAGGAGGGCTGGTAGTTGAGGCACCATTAGATACGAGGGTGGTAGCCAATACCACAAAGGGGTTGAGCTCACAAGTAGTTATGCCAATTTCAAAAGTGAAAGAACCATGGCCACAGGATCTGTGGGAGGATATATAAAAAAAAGATGGAAGTGCAACCTTTGAGTCAACCCCTATCAATGAGATCCATCTAGACCATGAATTCTACCCCGGAGATATTCGATCACTATATGGTGATGTGGGTACATAAATGTCAAAAAATATATTAAACCTCAGTCTTTGAAAACTTTACCTTCGTTCATTGACAACCATGAAACAAGATCAAAATTTAGAAAAGTACCATCTCAATGGAAACTTGATCCTAAGATGATGGACACTAAAACTCTTCATGAGTTGATGTCATCTCCTATCCATTGTACGCTAACTCTATCCGAGTTATTTGCATCTAAGACCTCATATTTGGGAAGAGGTGGGATTTCTTTTGGAGAAAATAGGGCTGGTAATTTTGCAACCAATCGTTCCTCCAAAACCATCAAACAACCAAACACCCAAAAATACTAAAACACAGCCTGTACCAGTAAATAAGGTGGGAGACTACTGCGAGGGAGAGGAAGGGAATACTACCTTACCTGTGGAATACAAAGGACTAAAATGGCTGCTATATCAGACACTAGGGCCAAAATTTCCATAGCAACCAAGGCAATGTGGGAAAAATGGGAAAAACCCGCTCTAAGGAAAACCCATATGAAACTGCAATTGGCGGATGGATACTTGGAGAGACCGATTGGCATTTTGGAACAAATCATTGTATCCTCTTGTGTGGCATTTCATATGAACACACCTTTTCTATAATGAATTTTGATAAGAGCAGCAATTTTGATATCATATTGGGCAGACCATTCATGCGTCAACTCAAGATGGTACAAGACTAGGGCTATGACTATTTTTACTTAAGACGCAAGGATGTCACTACAAAGATTAGTGTCAAGGATCATAGTTATAGAAATGGCGAGCAAACCCTTGGGGAAGAGTTAAACTCCACAACTGAGCAAGAAGGGGAGATACCTTCTTGGCTACAAAGCAAAGTGCATATTTGGATGTGTGGAGCTTTGGAGTGTGGAAGTTTGAAAAAAGAAGACTGTATTCACAATCGACCAGAACGGGATGATGCATACGTACTAGAGCCTTTTTTGGAAGAGATGTTCAAACCATTGGATAACAGCAGATACTGGCCACCCCTTGATGTGTGTGTGAATGAGGTGATCCTAGCCAAATTCTGTTATGAGGAAGGATATGATATAATTCCATTCCAAATGATGAGCTTCATTCTAAATGCAAAATTAGGATCAGAAGAACCTGACATGGAGGGAGTTACAGATTGTAGACGCTTAGTGGTGAAAGGCGGAAGTGCAAAATAGACCCAATGGCCTCTATACCAAGACTATGCATGATGGCCTCATCATGGGAAGTACACAATACGGGCACCACCTAGCAAGATATGCAGCTAGGATGCATACATATACACAATCAAAGATACCATGGAAAAAAATTTCAAGATCCACACCCAGGTGTGGGATGGAGTGGTCGGAAAACAAGGTGAGAGGAATGGTGTGTGAGTGAGAATGGGTTTGCTACTCGTGCATGTAGTAAGGAAGATAATGAGGAAAGAGAGACAAGCAAGTATGCTCACTTCTCATACCAGAGGTGGCAAATCCGCACACCCTAACATAAGAAAAATGGAAAGAACGAGCATAAACCATACTCACAATGAAAGTGTATCCCAAACGACACAAGGTATGGCACCAAGATTGAGTGTGTTGATTGCTTGCAAAAGATTAATACAATAGGTAGCATAGGGAAAGAAGATGAGAAGGGAACAAAACCGTATGAAGCATAATGGAGGGATGGGAGTTGATGGCAAAGAATATCAGTGTAGCCATCATTCTTCTTCTTGAAATCGTGCCTTCAATCCTTCATTACAAGTGTGTGGAGATATGGTGCTCATTTTATGCATGTTGATGGTGATGGTGTTGTGATTATGTGATTAGGGTTTATGCTACTAGCATGTAGCACAAGGGTGTGTATGTGTAGGTATGTGGGGTGTAATGTGCATATGGGGTAGTGTGTATGCGTGTGTGTAGTGTGGTGTCCCCATTTACAAAAGACGAGGCCTCCTTTTGTAGGCCAAGAGAGTGATTAGGAAAGAGATATGAGCAAAAGGAGTTATCACAAAGTAAACTCAGTTAGAGGCATTCCCCCAATGAGAGAGCTCCATGTGCCCTGCTTATTGACCAATTTCCTCCTAATTGTCTTCATCATGGCAAGCTTTGTCTCCATGCCACCTTCCATAGCTTGAGTCCAAGAGAATCTTGATAAAATAAGAGAAAATACAACAATAAAGGAGAGAAACCTATAAGAAATTGTGTGTGTGGAGTTGGATAATCATGACTTCTTCCCATGTGGATAGATAGGCTCCACCATTTTGGCCATATATCCCAAACCGTAGCTCCAAAAATTATAAAAAAAAAGGGGCTGAAAGATCAGCTCACCGCCTACAACTTTGTTGTTGAAAACTTTTTCCAATTTGGAATGGAGAAAATAGAGAAATATCCCACTAAAATAAGTGTCCATCTTTTCCCTTCCAAAAGTCTTCCAGGTGGTCCCCTCTTGACTTCATGTGCAAGCCTTGTGTCCACAAGTGATTATGCTTGAATTTGATAATATTTTGTTGAATCCAACTCAATAATGCATAAGATTCCCCCCCCTTTCAGTATCGACTTTTACTCTTTACCTGTAGTAACCGTCAGGTAGTGACCATCGGAGGGTAGAATCAGCATTCAGTGATTTTTTTCTTTTCATAGGGTTTGTTTCTACCTCTCCTTATGCTGAGATCTAAATGTGTCAAAACCATAGCTATGTACAAAATAAATACATAGGTTTTTTTTTTTAATTTTCATGCATCAAGTGCATACCAAGATAGAGGTGGAGCAAAATTTGAAAAACGGCCCTCATTAGCCCTCCCCCTGAAGCTAGAGGCATTTATGTCTCTAGCTTGTATTTGATTCTTCTTCAATTGAGGTGGAGGATTCTCCCTCTTCAGGGATTTCCATCATAGGTGCTTGATCAAACCTCAAAAAGTATTGCTTTAACCTCCATCCATTGACACGTGTTTTGTGGAGCCTACCATCTACATCCATCAACCGATAACTGCCATTGTTGTAGCACTTTCTAATGAAAAATGGCCCCTCCCATCTGGGTGAATTTTTTTAATCTTTCCTAGTGTCAAACCTATTATCATACCGTAGGACAAACATACCTTTCTTGAGACCTTTTGCCCTAAGTCCCTTGTTGAAGGTAAGTCGACGTTGCTCTGCCTGTGCTGCATAATAGTTGATAGCATCTTCTTTGTCTAGTTGAAGCCTCTCTAGATCAAGAATGTGGTTGTGGAGGTGAGAATTAGGGCGTTCCATCTATCCAGCTAGCACCCTGAGACTAGCCAATTGTACTTCAATGGATAAAATGGCCTCCTTTCCATACACCAAGTGATATGGTGTGAACCCAAGGGATGTGCGAAATGAAGTGCGATAAGCCCAAAGCACATCCATAAGATGCTTGTCCCAATCACTCTTGTGATTTTTTACATGTTTAGTGATGATCTTGTAGATCATACCATTTAACTTTTCCACCAAATCGTTGCATTGTGGGTAGTAGGGAGTTGAGTGTCATTGTGAGACACCCACCTTCTCCATCAGCTCTCCTACCAGGTCTCCTCTAAAACCTGGTCCCCTGTCATAATTTATTTCAAGAGGAGTGCCAAAACAGAAACAAATGTTTTCAAATACAAACTTAGCCACTTTCTTGGCTGTAATCCGGGTGGTGGCAACTGCTTCAGCCCAACTGGTCATGTAGTCCACACCCATGATGATATACAATTTACCTGATTGGCTCCTTGGCAAAGGCCCAATGGCATCAATTCCACATTTTTCAAATGGTCCATATGAGATTATAGGAGCCTGTGGCTCATATGTGAGCCTCCTATCACCAGTCTTCTAACACTCTTTGCATGTTTTGCACTAGTGATGCACATCCCTCTATAAACTAGGCCACACAAACCCAGCTTGTAGAACCTTCCTACTGGTGATGTCAAGTGCAAAAGTGCCCTCCACATACACCACCATGGCAACTTGTAATTATTTCTGTGATTTCTCTAGAGAGAGGTATACGCCTAAGAATTTGATCCTTACCCTTGCAGTAGAGGTCGTCATTGATAAGACAATATTTTGTTGCATTGCACACAAGCCACTACTTTTGGCCCTTAGTAAGATCTTTAGGACACTCTCCAGTGTCCAAAAAACTCATGATGTCAGGCATAGCATTGCTACCTTGGAAGAGAGGCAGCTTCAACTTGATAGCACCCACCACTGGAACATCTTGTAGCGTCTCTCTAGCTAGAGCATCTGCTTCTTGATTTTCTGCTGAAGGGACATGATGTGATTGTACAACTTGAAACTTCCCTAAAAGTTTCTTAACTTTGCGCAAATGGCCTAGCAAGCTATGATTTTTACAAGCCCAAGTTCCTTGTATTTGTTTGATTAAAAGCATGGCATCACCAAATACATTTAACCGTTGAATACCTTGTGTCACACACCACTCTAACCAAAGAGTTAAGGCTGCATATTCTGCCTCATTGTTGGAGTGGGAATCCAAGAGATGCCCAATGAAGAATACCTTTTGCCTTTGTTTGTTGAGGATGACAATGCCCGCTACAGCTTTGTCCACTGTCCTCTTATAGGCTCCATCAAAGAAAAGAGAGTGAGCCCTCTCTATCTTTGTCCAATGTCCTCTTATAGGCTCCATCAAAGAAAAGAGAGTGAGCCCTCTCTATCTTAGGGAATTCCAACACAGGTGCTACCTCCTTGTCACTAGTCTTGATTTTTAGCTTCTTTTCATAGTTGTGATGGGTGAGAATGCCTCCTAAATTGGATCTTGTGGAGCTCTCCGCTTGCATTGTGTAGTAAAACTCTTGCAACCTTGGGAGACACTTGGAAATCCTAGAAGAAGCATCCATGTGCTGCATTACATAATAAATACTTCTTCCATTGTTAAGATTATGAATGGTCTAGACAATAAATAAGAGCGAAATTTGGTGGTAGCAAACATTAATGCAAGCACCATGTGCTGCACTGCCGTGTATCCCTTTTCTGATGGAGTAATCATGCAACTAGAGAAGTAGATAGGACGCATGAAAGAAGTTTGAGGATCCTTTTGCATCAATACCACCCCAAGTGTGTCATTGCCCACACTAGGGTTTACATAAAACGGCTCATCCCACTTTGGGGGTGCAATGGTGGGAAGTGAGGCTAGAATTTGTTTGACCTCATTGAATTGTTGTTCATTTTCTTCACTCCAAGTGAAGATCTCTTGATGGGTAACTTGTTGTAAAGGGAGAACCACTTGAGAGAGCAGGTGAATGAACCTACTCAATAACCTCATCTTTTGAAGAAAAGAGATCAACTGCTTTGTTGTGGTGGGAGAGGTCAAATCCACCAAGGCTTGAACCTTGCTTGGGTTAGCTTCAATGCCCTTGGCAGAGATCACATGGCCAAGAAGAGTAACCTTACTTTCACCAATGTGGCATTTCTTCACATTGAGTTGGCCACCCAAAGCTTGTAGCCTAGCTAGACCTTCATAGACTTTCTCCAAATGAAGAGAGCAAGAGCTATAAATACAAAAGTCATCAATAAAAACACGAATTGATTTTCCAAAGAATGGCTGAAAAACAAATGTCACATAGCGTTGAAAAGTGGCTGGAGCATTGGTGAGACCAAAAGGCATAACTCTGTAAGCAAATCATCCCCATGGTGTGGTGAAAATTGTCTTATTTTGATCTTCTTTAGCGATGCTGATTTGGAAGTATCTCGAGTAGCCATCACATACCGTGTAGCACTCATGTCTTGCTACCTCATTGAGAATTTCATCTTGAAAAGGAAGAGGAAAATGGTCCCTCTTTGTGGCTGAATTAAGGAGCTTGTAATCAACACAAACCCTCCACTTACCATTCTTTTTTGGTGTGACTACCACTGGAGAAACCCACTCCGAGTCTTCAACAGGATAGATGAAACCTGCTTCTAGCAATTTCCTCACCTCTTTGAGCAGGGCGTCTTGTTGAATTACTCCTAGCCACCTGAGCTTCTACACTACATGTTTACTTCCCTCCTTAAGCTTAATGTGATGCTGAACTATTGTGATGCCAGTGAATTTATCATATTCATCAATGAACAATGTGGTAAAATTACTTAGCATCAAAATATAATCTTCACGCTCCTTCCCACACAACTCACTAGAGAGCATTCGATGTAGCTTACTTGCTTCTGCCAAAGGTTGTATACCTGGTGTCTCCCCTTGGTTTGATGATGAGGCATCAGGTTGCTCCATCTTCTTAGGGTCCTTGAGAATGACCCCCATCACCTCAATGCTACTGTTGCTTTCTTCACTCATTACTGACTCCTCCTCTGAAGTGGTTGAAGAGTCACCACTAGAAAAGTCATGCATAGAGGTTTCTAGATCCATGTCACATTGTCAACCTGTCTTCATTTCATAAAGTATTGGCTTCCCGTTGGCATCCTTCATTTGGATTATACCAGTGTCCCAGTCCTGCTTAGCTCTCATAGCCATAAGCCAAGGCCTCCCTAGAATGAGAGGATAGCCCTCCCCCTTGTGTGGCATGACAAAAATGTCCACATCTACCTCGATGTTGAACGCCTTTCTCCTAACTGCATTTATAACACCAACACATTGAGATTTTACATTATTTTTCATTTTAGCTCGGCATGGTGCCAGCCTACTCACATCTAAACCCAAACGGTGCATCGTTTATTCACTCATGATGCATATTTGTGCACCACCATTGATGTAGATATTAAAGATGTACTGCCCTTTGATGTGAGCATCCATCACTGGTAGTATGTCATTTAGATTCCTCCCAGAGATAGCCCCAGCTATCTTTGCCTTTGGTCGTCTCGTGCTAACCATCTTTGTCCATTGTCTCCTCACCCTAGGTGCTAGGTGGAGTAACTGGGGCCATGTGATTTTTGGGCCCTACATAGAAACATCTTGAACCAAATCATATAGTTTAGAACATTCACCCAAAGAGAAATCTACAATGTCAATTTTACGTCATGACTTGGAGGGCTTTTTGCTAGATTCCCTTTTAGTTTTCATCTTTTCTTCCTTTGGGTAAGATTCACCATGCCTAGCGTGCTTTACCCCCATGGAGTCTACTCCTTTACACTTGGTATTTCCTTTCGCCACTCCCTTGATATCCTCCTCCACTTTCTGCTTTCCCTTACCTTCAAGACTGATGACACTTACTGCATGATTGCAAATTTTTCCTCTATTGATGAAAGTAGAGGCCAAGTCTTGGTACAATGCTTTGCCCCAAGCTACCAAGGATGCATGGAACTTACTACGTGCTGCCTTTGTGAAGAGGTTTGGTGGAGGCACAACCTCAAAAAAGTTATGGCAGCTGCTGACAGAGTTAAAGCAGGGAAGTCTACTAGAGTATGCCACTTATGAATCCAAGTTTGTGGATTTATGGGAGCGATGAGTTGCCTCATTGGAGGAAGGTGAAGGAGCACCTAAGTTCCTAAAGATGGACCGTTTCATTGCTGGCCTGTGGTTGCCGCTTAAAGAGAAGGTGAAGGGGAGATTCCCTACAACGTATGAGTTGGCAGTGGAAGTAGCCCATCTTAAAGACAAGAAGCTGCACATGTAAACAAGAGTCAACCAGTCACAGGAATCAAGCTCATTTCAACTAACCACAATGACTGCAACAGCCGCTCAGAGAACACAACCACAAGAGGCATCAAAAGAGCAGCAAGACCTGTTGATTCGCATCACTACTCAGCTTGAGAATCTATCTGAGCATTTGGTGCAGCAAGGGCATGCACACAATTGCAATCAAGAGCAAGGGAGAGGACAACGAAGGCAAAACCAAGAATACCACTGCTACAATTGTGGGGAAGATGGCCATGGCATGTATTACTGCCCACACCCAAGGAGGCAAAATTTCAATAGAGGAGCAAGAGAAAACCAGGTTTCACCACCAAGAGCAAGACCACCACCACGGAGGGCACCACAACAAGCACCACCTGTACAAATCCTACAACCACCCATTCAACCACATCCACCACCACCATCACAACCTCTCATTCCACCCTTACCCCCACCACGAGTTGCCATGAGGTGTCGCCATCCTTGTTGGAAACCACACAAGAGATGTCAAAGTTATCCAGAAAATTGGTGGTGACGTCTTCTCCCTTCTTGCCACCACTGAATGTGGGAAAAGAGACACTTTTAGTAAATCAATGAGCAGACAATCACAAACTTTTTTTTTTTTGGTTTGGAATGACTTAGTGATTCATAAAGGTTTATACATGGGTGGAAAACTTGAGCAGGAGCTAAGAAGAGCCCAAGGTTAGAGCAGAATAAAGATGCCTACATCAAAAGAGTGGTAGTAATCAAGAAGGGGCAAGATGATGGGACATGGGGATCTAAGGATCTCATCAAGCATCTCTGCTTTGAATAGGAAAACAATCTTTTGCTGGTAGAATATCTTCCTATCAATGTACACGTTTACATGCATTTGTTGTAAGAAACGGAAAGCAAAAGACTTTTGGCCTATTGTTATTTCCATGTTGGGTATAGGGCAAGGTTTTGACCACTAGAGTTGCATACCTTAAGTGTTGACAAGGTGACACCTTCACCACATGCCTCTATCTCTTGTTGAAGTCCACATAATCCTCCATATTGGGTTCAAAACAGACTGAGTGAGAAGAGTCTACCTCAATCGGCTTTCCATTTTGCATGCGACGGTCACGCTTGG
The DNA here is from genome assembly GCF_014529385.1 of Adiantum capillus-veneris. Lineage (NCBI taxonomy): Eukaryota > Viridiplantae > Streptophyta > Polypodiopsida > Polypodiales > Pteridaceae > Adiantum > Adiantum capillus-veneris. The sequence goes on from NC_140953.1 coordinate 102,277,504, forward strand.
GTGGTTGTACTTCACTTGAACTCTCTAGGCCTAGAGAGAGCATAGGCCCACTTGCTTCCACCAAATGCTTTAGGCTTTGTGGCTTAGGCTTTGCCATTGATGTAGTTGAAGACTCTTCTCTAACTGTTGGAGAGAAAACACTTGGTGCTACACAAAGTCTGACTGATGTGAGAGTGATGATGCGGTTCTCAAAAGCAAAACTCATCGTTCTTTCTTCACCTACTCGATCAACACTCATTGAAAAAATGTTTTGGTTGACCGCAGTGATGACATTTCGTAGCCCTCCCTCTTGATGCTCTTGATCTGCGATTAGCACGAGCAATGCGATATGGGGAGCTTACCTCTTGGATATTGATGACGCTACAACATGGTAGTAGCACTTCGATGAAGGCCTTGAGTGCTTCTACAATCTCCTCTTCTTCAATCCTCCAGTTTGAAAAATCTTGTAGCCACTCGTTCATGATTAATGGCATGCATGGCTACTCTTTGTTGAATGAAGCATTTGCAAAGCCCTACTTAGTGGGGGCACCAAATGAGAGGCGGAAGTGCAAAACAGACTCGGTGGCCTCTACACCAAGACTATGCACGATGGCCTCATCATGGGAAGTACACAATAGGGGCACCACCTAGCAAGATATGCAGCTAGGACGCATACATATACACAATAAAACATGCCATGAAAAGCAATTTTAAGATCCACGCCCAGGTGTGGGATAGGGTGGTCGGAAAACAAGATGAGAGGAATGGTCCGTGAGTGAGAATGGGTTTGCTACTCGTGCATGTAGTAAGAAAGATAATGAGGTAAGGGAGACATGCAAGTATGCTCACTTCTCATACCAGAGGTGGAAAATCCGCACATCTTAACATGAGCAAGTAGCAAGATGATAGGAATGTGAGAGGGAGAGAGAGAGAGTGTGTGTATGGTGGCAAATCCGCACATCCTAACATAAGCAAAATGGAAAGAACGAGCATAAACCATACTCACAATGAAGTGTATCCCAAACAACACAAGGTATGGCACCAAGATGGAGTGTGTTGATTGCTTGCAAAAGATGAATACAATAGGTAGCATAGGGAAAGAAGATGAGAAGGGAACAAGACCGTATGAAGCATAATGGAGGGATGGGAGTTGATGGCGAGGAATATCATGAGTGTAGCCATCATTCTTCTTCTTGAAATCGTGCCTTCAATCCTTCATTACAAGTGTGTGGAGATATGGTGCTCATTTTGTGCATGTTGATGGTGATGGTGTTGTGATTATGTGATTCGGGTTCATGCTACTAGCATGTAGCACAAGGGTGTGTATATGTAGCTATGTGGGGTGTAATGTGCATATGGGGTACTATGCGTGTGTGTGTGTGTGTGTGTGTGTGTGTGTGTAGTGTGGTGTCCCCGTTTACAAAAGAGGAGGCCTTCTTTTACAGGCCAAGAGAGTGATTAAAAAAGAGATTATGAGCAAAAGCAGTTATCACAAAGTCAACTCACTTAGAAGTATTCCCCCAATGAGAGAGCTCCGTGTGTCCTAGTTAATGACCAATTTCCTCCTAATCGCCTTCATCATGTCGAGCTTTGTCTCCATGCCACCTTCCATAGCTTGAGTCCAAGAGAATCTTGATAAAATAAGAGAAAATATAGCAATAATGGAGAGAAACCTATAAAAAATTTTGTGTGTGGAGTTGGATAATCATGGCTTCTTCCCATGTGAACAAATAGGCTCCACCATTTTGGCCATATATCCCAAACCGTAGCTCCAAAAATGATTAAAAAAAATAGGGGCTAAAAGATCAGCTCAACGCCTACAACTTTGCTGTTGAAAACTTTTTCCAATTTGAAATGGAAAAAATAGTGAAAAATCCCACTAAAATAAGTGTTCGTCTTTTCCCTTCCAAAAGTCTTCCAGGTGGTCCCCTCTTGACTTCATGTGCAAGCCTTGTGTCCACAAGTGAGTTATGCTTGAATTTGATAATATTTTGTTGACTCCAACTCAATAATGCATAGGATTCTCCTCCCTTTCACTATTGACTTCTACTCTTTACCTGTAGTAACCGTCAGGTAGTGACCGTCGGGTAGAATCAACATCCAATGATTTTTTTCTTTTCATAGGGTTTGCTCCTACTTCTCCTTATTCGGAGATCCAAATGTGTCAAAACCATAGCTATGTACAAAATAAATACATAGGTTTTTTTTGGTAATTTTCATGCATCAAGTGTATACCAAGAGAGAGGTGGAGCAAAATTTGAAAAAACGGCCCTCAGTGGATGAGATCTCCATAAGAGACCTTAGTGAAACTGATGATGAAGCATTCCAAGACTCCAGGGACAAACCTTTAGAGGATGACGTGGAGGACGAGTGATCTAGTAGCTCCGATAAGGACATCGAACTAAGGGATCGACAAGCGGTTTTTTATGATTTTTCCAACCAAAAACCATAAAGACAACGGAGATACTTGAAAAGACACATGAACAAATCAAATCAAAGAAACAAAAAACCTATACCTCTCTTAAAAAACAAAATGCAGTATTTGAGGCTGGTCGAAGCAACTGATTGCCTTAAAGACGAGATATGAAGAGGTTCATGAAACCCATCTCAATAGAAAAAGGAAATCCAAAAAAGAAAAGCAAACCAAAATCACAGATCAAAAATATCTATGAAAAATCAACAAAATTATAAAAACAGAGCACAAACAAAGATACAACGAATTGAAATGAACTTTGAAAGAAGTTTGGACAATGGTGTTGGAGACTAAGGATAAATCCAACAATGATAAGTTTGACGCACCTTCCCACTTCAAAAGGTACACTATCCAAGATAGAAAATTTTTAGCTCAAAAGCAGAAACGAGATCCAAAGGAACGTGGAACCTCATACAATGTTACAAAAAAAGCCAAGTGCATAGACCTAGCGAAACCAGGAGAGGACCCTAAGCCGACATATATTGCCACGACCCTCACGGGAGAAGAAGAGTAGCTATTGATAGCAATAGTCCAACAATATAAAGATGTGTTTGCATGGTCATACAAGGATCTTAAAGGAATAGATCTAAAAATTTGTCAACACACGATACCCCTTAAGAGTGATGCCAAACCACGCAGACAACACCCTTATACGTACAATGGCACATTTGCCAAAAAGATTAAGGAGGAGATAGAAAAACTCAAGGATGCTGAGTTTATCTATGAGGTTGAACAAACCAATTGGGTATCCTAGATTGTGGTAGTGTCCAAAAAGAATGGAAAGTTACGAGTCTATGTGAACCTCAAACATGTGAATGCTGCTACCATCACAGACAACTATCCAAGAGATTTGTAGGGAAAGAAGCTTATAGTTTCTTAGAAGGGTTCTTAGGCTATGATGAGTTGACCATAAAACTAGAAGATCAACATAAGACAGCTTTTGCAACAAAGTGGGGTATATTTGCATATAGGGTGATGCCTTTTGTTTTGACCAATGCACCTTCCATCTTTCAGAGACTAATGAGTCATGCATTCAAGGAGTACCTTTCATGGATGATCTATGCGTGCATTCTAAGTTGAGGAGTGAGCACATAACGCACTTGGAAAAAGTATTTGAGAAGTAAAAATCTTATCATATTTGATTAACCCTAAAAAATGTGTCTTCATGGTAAGACAAGGTAAAATCTTTGGACACAATGTGTCCAAAAATTGGATTTCCACTGATTAAGATAAGATACAGGTGGTCGTTGCACTTCCAAGACCAGCAAAAGTAAAAGAAGTACAGATATTTATGGGCCATTGTGGGTATTATAGGTGCTTTATATACATGTATGTTGTAATAGCTAAGCCTCTGTATGCTCTTATTGCCAAGTTTGAGTGGACGGAAGGATGTGAGAAGGATTTTCACAAATTGAAGCAAGGATTAATTTTTGCTCCAATTTTTTCAAGCCTCTGATTGAAACAAGATCTTCCATGTCCATGTGGATGCATCAGCTTATGTCATAGGATGCTTATTAGCTACCCCTGGAGAGAAAAAAATGGATTTTTTCATTTGTTACTCTAGTAGGCAGCTAAATAGTGCAGAGAAGAATTATACCACTACGAAAAGAGAAGGAATAGGAATGATATATGCTATCAAAAAGTTTAGATACTACCTTCTCGCAAACAAGTTTGTTTTCTTTATATACCATGAAGCACTGTTGTACCTGGTAAATAAACTTTCCAATACGAGAAGGATTTTTCGCTGGTTTATAATATTGCTTGAGTTTGATTTCATTGTGGTCATCAAGAAAGGAACAACACACAAAATAACTGACTATCTTTCGAGATTGTTTCATGGAGAAGCACATGAAGGTATTGATGACGACCTTCCAAATTCTTATTTGTTCAACATTGAAATGGTTCTAAGGTGGAATGAAGAGGTCATCCCTCTACTCACCATAGGATCATTACAGATAGAAAGGCAACCGTCAATCATTAATCAGACCAGAAATCTCTAGCTTTTAGCTAGATGGCTAAACAAGAAAGATAATGACGAGATATTGAGACTATGTGTACAACCCAATGAAACAAATACTACCTAAGACTTGCTCATATGCAACACATGGGGTTTCAGAATGGGAAAACAAAAACGTTCTAAAGACTAATGAGACTTGGTGTCTACTGGCTAAACATGGAAAAAAGTGTCCATGATTACATAAAATCATGTGAAGCATGTAAAAGACAACCATCAGTGGAACACGCCACGCTCTTTAGAGTAATTGCAGTGCCCAAATGGAGTACTTAAATGCCAAGACCTTCCCAGAGGGGTTGATTAAGGCACAAATGAGAACTATCGAGGAGGAAGAAAATTTTTAGAGCAAGCTAGACTTTACTTAAAAGACCACCCTAAAAAAAAACCCTTACCCATAGAACCAGGCCCTTTCTTACCAAAAAGGCCAAGAACTTAGTTGCCCCTTACCCTAAGTAATCTCTTTCTAACCTTACATGTTGCTTGTTACAGGCCCTAGATTTTTCATAAGGCCTAGAGTTGCCCTATGAACCCCTTTCTCTGGCAACCTTCCTTGTCCTAAGATGTATTAATAGTTTGGAAGCATCTCAACTAATCTATAAACCAGCCTTAGCCTCGGATAAGAATTCTTCTATTTTATATATGTTATCTTTTAATGATTGGATCAAAATCTTGGCGACTTTAGACAAAGGCAGCAAAGAAGGTGTGGCTATGATTTCCCAATATATTGCTCAATTGTCTATACTTTCTTTACAATATAACCAAGACGTAGAGCAGTTTTCTTCATCCGATGCAAAACTTTCCAAATTTCTCAAGAATATTTGTGGCCTCAATCCCACTTTTATTAATGCTCCTTCTACCCATGCTATCCCACAAACATGTGGTATCTTTTACAGAGACAATGCTACTCTAGAAGCTATCAAGGAGTTTCAAAACAATCTTTGTTCCCTCAATGACTCTAACCTTTTGGAGATGGTGCCTAAAGGTTCTAAAGTTTTTTTTAAAAACCAGATTGAGGTGGAATCTTTTGGTATAGACCATCAACTTTGGATCCTCCCTAACAAAGCCTTCTTAGAACCTATCCTAATTGAAACATGGGTCTACCTAGCCAACCTACCGGCTTCCACATTTGAGGATTGCAAGCTCAAGGTGTTAAAAGGAGGACTTTTCTTGGATAAAGGAAAACTTATCAAAGCCCCCTTTAGCCTTAACTTTGTTGACCGTTCTAAATGCTCATCCAATGCTGGCTTATACATTCGAACAAAGGGAAATATGGAGTTCGCTAAAAGCAACATAAACTTTTACACTGAATCTATTTGGAATGTTTTTCAGCCATATTTAAAATGTGCACGCAAATTTCTTGATCCCAAAGCCCCTTGTGAATCTAACACATAGGGTGTAGGCCAGCATATCTACCATCATACTCGGGGTTTTTGGTTTACTCCCAAACATTGGGTTTAGATTTACCCAATAACCGCACAAAGTGACAATAGAAATGGGCCCAATAACCGCACAAAGTGACAATAGAAATGGGGCTTCACAGCGAGAAGGTCTTCTCGCCAACCTCACATCACTTGCCAGGAATATGTCTAGTCTCGTATAGCATGGACATGACAAATCCTCACAAAGAAGTTGATTAGGAAGAAATGTGATCGATTGAGGTCATGGCTAATTGACCAAAGTTGAAGCATTGTGGGATCAATGTTGAAAGAACCAAATCCAAGGGAGGATAAGCTAATGAGTGTGTGTACATGTCCATGAACACACCCTCCTAATCCGTTATGCAAAGCCAAGGGAGGATAAGTCGATGAGTGTGTGTACATGTCCATGAACACACACTCCTAATCCGTTATGCAAAGCCGCCATGTGTGTATCAAGCCAAGCTTGCACATGCCATATACATGTGTGTGTGTGTGCGCTACCCATGCAATCTTCCACACCCTTCTCTTTTATGAGTGTGTGTGTGTGTGTGTGTGTGTGTGTGTGAGAGAGAGAGAGAGAGAGAGAGAGAGAGAGAGAGAGAGAGAGATGATGCTTACTCCTACTAAAATGTAGTAGAGCTGGCTTGCGCTACAAAATGCTTCTTCAATTCTCAAATGCTATGATGCCTTGCATTTTTCACTTGCTTTAATCTCCCACACTCCAATGCTAACCAAGCTACCCTTCCAAATCTCGAATTTGCTCCCATATATGGATCTACAACCCTCTTCGATCTATGAGCTTGCCATCAAGCTCCACTGTTTCAAAGGAGATCCTTCTGCTATCATTTCCCTTGTTTCATCAGCACTACCTGTATTAATTTTTGGTGTTGATTCTGATTTTTTGGTCATTTGCTACCTTAGCTTTGGGCCTTTGAATTGTAGGCGATAATCTCCTTCTAGCTTTCTTTTGTTGCCCCCTTATGAGTTGATTGGGTTCGAGCCTTGAGATCCCCCTCTCCCTTCCATTGTGCAATGCTGGTTGAAACGGCACAAGTTGCATTAATTCTCTGGAAATTTTTTTCCCGCCTTTGTAACCTTGGTTGAGCCTTTTGTTCTTGTAATAGGACTTATTTTGCAAAGTTTTTAACATATATTGTGTTTCGAGCAAAGTTTGTTCATTTTAAAGTTTTTCCATAGTCTAGGGTTTTATTATGATTGTTTCCGTGAAGTTTCAAATTTTGACTCGGAACACCTCTCAGGAGCCAGTTTTGAGGGTGCTAAGGTTAGAATTTGGAAAAGTTTTTTCTATAAAAAATGTAGTCCTTAATGTGAGAAAAGTATTTATTATTTGAGGTTTTTCAGATTCCTTCATTTTGATGCTCGTTTCAGCCCGTAGATTAAGGAAAAAGTGAGAAAATGCAGTTTTACGTTGTTTTTGTAGAAATTGGCAACTTGCAGGTAAATTTTTGGCCAAACCGACAGGATATGGGTTTTTTGCATCACATGACTATCGAAGAACTCAACAAGAGAGATAAATTCATATGAGACTACCCTGTGCAAATTCGGGACCGTTTGGGAGCTACGGGTCGTTGAAAATGGTCGGGAATTTTAGGATTTGAAAAAAAAAGGTTTCTAAATTTGCTAACTCGCATGTGTGGGATGTCTTTTAGTGGCTCTTATGTGTTCGTCTGCAGGATGCCTCTTTTTGAGCCTATTTTTGGGCCGCTCTGCTAAAGATCGAAGGAGAGGACGAAAATAGCCACTTTTGTGAAGAAGACAGTCCCCATAATCAGAAGGAGGCTGTTCGATTGTGATGGCGGACTGAGATTGTGATTGTTAATGAGAGTGAGAGTGAGAGTGAGAGTGATAGTGAGAGTGAGAGTGCGATTGAGATTGAGAACTGTGCACAAGATTGAGAGTGAGATAGCTCGGGGGTGGTCGGGAGGTTTGACACGAGCTACGCTCTTCTTGTACCCGTCAACTTATATCATTACGGATCTCTGATTTCCTCTTTCTACTTTGTGTAGTTTGCAATCTTATTATTCAGTTTGCTTCTCTCTCGTGTCTCGTCACAATTCTCAAGGTTCTATCTGTACCACTCTACAAAGAGAGTGCCATTTCTTTGCAAAATCATACAGTGTGTTCACACATATGAGTTCGCTTAAGTTGGTGGGTTGAACCCCAAAACACAATTATAGTTATTATTTTTACGGTTGTATAGGTGAGACTCTACTGGGTAGATTGGGACTGATGGCTATTAGCTTGTACCTAAAATTACCAAAAGGGCACTTAGTTTGCTAGTTTTTATGAGCCCATATTGGCTAGCGGAGTAGATTTTTAACCATTGGCAAGTATAAAGGCCATTTTTGTAGAGTGAACCTAAGTTTTGAATAAATTAAAGTGAGCGCTTTGCCATTTTGAGTACTTTGTATACCTTCTTGCTTCTTGTACTCGTATCTCCCTCGAGTGAAGTGCAATTATGAATAGATAACTGGCATTGTGATCACTAGTGAAAGCTCTTTGATTCCATATAAGTCTCTTGCAAAGATTTTGTGATTTTTGGCATGGGTATCTTCATGTTTTTTTTGCTCATTTTGCTTGATTTATGCATATGTATGGAGTTATGAGCATAGAAAAGGATGAAGCTCCCTTAGGCAAAGCTATTGAGTGAATTAGACATCAAAATTGACTTGCTAAAAATAGACCCTTGAAAATAGGTGCGATTTTGTTTGTCAAATCAAAAATTTGAGACCGTAGAGAGGTGCTATTTGGTCTTTTCTACCATCCTAGCAAGTATGGGTCCGTTTGAAGCACTTTACCCTAGTGAAATGCACATGTGTGCTTGTGTCTAGAAGACTAGCTTTTGGTGACTCACACTCACTAAAGATTGACACTCGAGAGTAGTAAGTTGTGACTGGGTTTTTTGAGAGATTGACGACCTCTCATAGCCTCCATGCACTAGTTGGGTTAACTATGTCCCATATATTGACATTTTATGTGTCTGTGGTTCTCGCTCTACTACCATATATATGGTGAGGTTTGGCACCCGCTCAGAAGACACTACGTGGCCTAACAGTTGTCCCTTCCATACCATAGATACCGATTTAAAGGGGTTTTGACAAATCCTCTTCTCTTTGCATCTAGTCTACATATTTCAAAGATACTTGCATAGTGTCACATGCCTTCAAGGTACAAGTGTACATGAAATCATTTGGAGGGATGCCCTCACTTTGCATCAGGTGAAAATAACCCAGTGCTACCTGGCCCTACCCTGTTGAATCAGTGCATTCAATGAGAGGACGTCCGGACAAGAAGCTCCTCATCACTCTCTTTGCTTTTTGAAGTACACCACATTTGGTATACATGTAGACCAAGGCATTCCCAATCACTACATCTTTTTCAACAGCCTACGGCTAACAATATCAACATGAGTTGTGTTGCCTATATCAATATCTTGCATAGTGCCACATGCCTTCAAGATGCAAGCATAAATTATTCCATTGAGAGGAGTCTTACCATACACCGAGTGACATTTTCGAGCGAACCGAAATCGGAGCAAATATTTATATGGCATGGGCCCATCTTGTCCTATGTAATGCGATTGGAGCCCCATCCTCAACATCAAGGATGAAGCAATGGGGGGCATGCCACCTAGGACCATGCCTATAATTTTCTTCTTTATTCTCTCTCTCTCTCTCTCTCTCTCTCTCTCTCTCTCTCTCTCTCTCTCTCTCTCTCCCCCCCCCCCCCCCATAGCATATGCAGAACCACCTTCAAAGCCTAATAAAGAGGAGTGATCTATGAGTCCTGATTCTTTTCTTCACGTCCTTATTCAAGAGGCGTGACTCATGAGGCTTTGACTCCAAGAGCTATGTGGCACAAACATTCTGCATACTCTTGGTCTCTCCTCTCGCATCCCTTCACTCTTTCTCTCTTGATGCAAATGTGCTCTCTTCTCTCTTTGACCATAACACACAAGATTGTGTCTCCTCTCACATGCGCTCTCTCTCTCTCTCTCTCTCTCTCTCTCTCTCTCTCTCACACACACACACACACACACACACACACACACACACACACATTGCACATGTGCTCGCGAAAATAGGCTAAGGTGGAAGCTACTAGAGAAGCAAGGCAAGCCCAAGGTGTAGTGCTGCATAGGCTAAGGCATACGTGTAGGTGATGGTTATTAGTTAGGCAAAAAAATGAGGGGGAGATTTATCTTAGTCCCACCAAGTCACACTAAGGCAGGGAAGCAAAGGCCATGTGGAGGTGGTAGCTAACAATCATTTGCAGATCAAAGGGAAAAAGTTGGACTCCACTGGACAGCAGCCTTGCACCCTCGGTCAAGTTCTCCAAGCAGTGACCAACTGCAAAAGGTGTACGTGGGAGTTTATTTTAGAGGCATTGATCCCTGACAGACAATGTCTAAGCCGGAGGTTTAACCAATTGAACTATGCCCATTTGCTAAGAAAAATGCATAGCTTTTGTTTTCAAGTCCAGTGAGATAACAACATTAACGGCCATTTGCAAAAGGAGGGTGGGATAGGTGTGTTAAACACTTCTTGTGATTTCTAAAGTAAAGCACATTTGGCATACACGTCGACCAAGGCAGTGCCCATATCAACATCTTGCGTGGTGTCACATATTGACATATTGTGAATTCTTTTGCCCATATTAGCATCTTGCATAATGCCAAATACCTTCAAGATGCAAGGATAAGTGATTGCATCGGGGTAGTGCCATGTGCTTTTAAGATGCAACTTCATCGCATGCACACAAACATAAAACAATCTCTATCTCTCTCTCTCTCTCTCTCTCTCTCTCTCTCTCTCTCTCTCTCTCTCTCTCCCCCCTCGATTAATGTGTTGTCTAAGTATATGTTATGTTCAAGTAACCCACAATCACAAATATCAACATGTATCCTATTGCATTGGTAAAAATCGTTCTTCTACTACTAGATGCCATCTCTCAAGCATAGATTATAGATTGGTCAATCTACTGAGGTTTCCTCTTTTCATAGGCCAATAACTTTCTACATGGCATCAATGGCCTATCCTTCAAAACTACATTTGTCGAGATGTGTCCATATACATTCAAATCTTGGAGTCTCTATGGAAGAAGTTTTTCCGAGGCCTCTCATAGTAGTGGAATTGCCATGCCCTCCAATTCTACCTAACATATGAAATAAACTCTATGGACAACTCTTGTGGTTGGATAGTTGGCATAATCCATCATGGGTTCTTGTAGAGCTCAAATGTTATGGACTCTCCAATGTCCCTAAATACACCGTGAGCTTGTGCAAAGGTGGTTGATTGAACCGTGCTCGCATCCTCTCGCACGGTCATGTATGCAAAATGTGATTAGCTTGGGAACACAAAAGCATTGATTGACCTGCACAAGATAAAAAACAACATCACATGGATTGCATTAATCACATGCTATCTTTGGAAGGGGAAAATCAAGCACATTGTGGATTTTCTTGAATAGATTAAGCAAGAGGTCATGCATCCAAATTCTATTGTGCCTTGACTAGAGCTACTAAGGGACAAAGTCTATACAATCAGATTGTGAGGCAAGGCCCCGCAAGGGTTGTTAATGGATGTTGCATTGGGTAGTACTTATGTATGCAAAGTGTGCTAATATTCATGTTGAAAAGCATCTATAACTTATCCTGCTAAAAGGCTAGCTCAAGTACCTGCAAATATGGTGACACGTGGATCATTGATGTTTTAATGTTCAGTGGCTCTAGAGAATCACGATAAAAATTGAGCACACCTCCTTGAAACAAAAGAATCATCCATGCAAAACTAGATAGGTCATGGGTTTCTTAAAAGTATTGAAACATGGCACTTTTAGAGGGTCATAACTCAAAAACTAGGAACGGTTGGGCTTCGCCCAAAGTTTCATGATCATTTACAGACAATGTAAAATTCTTTCACAGAATTGAACATGTAGTTTCAGTTTGGCTTTGAAACACTCTAAAAAGTTACCACTCTCAACACCCACCCACTTATGAGCGCATCAAACTAAAGAGTCAGAAAACAAGACACAAACTTTTCTTGCTCAATGAAAGGAGCATTTTAGTGATACAAATCCATCAAAATGAGAACACATTGCACGAAAAAATGAAAACTTATTGAAATCAAAATTTGTAAATGGACTCCAAAACACAATTAGAAAAACTAAGATCACAAGCAATTTAAATTTTGTATTGTAAGATTGGGACATATTACACTATTTAGCGACAGTTAGGAACAATTTAAAACACAATTTGAACGCTTCTTTTTAACATTAAAGTAGAAAAGTGTGGGAGAGAGAAATCTTCTTTAGGGATGGGGGGCCCATTGAGGATGCTGCAATAGGACGAGACTAGGGGTTCCAAGCCACATGAAGCCCATATTTTTGGAGCTCCGGGGGATGGAGGTCCTCTCGCCTCCTCTTGGGGAGGAGAATGGCCTCCAAGTGTGGTGTGGGCTCATTTTTGGGATGCAGAGCACGGGGTCAATTCTCAATGGCCTCCAAGTGCAGTGTGGGCTCATTACTAGGATGCAAAGCACGGGGTCAGTTTGCTGAGTTGCAGGGCATTACTGTGAGGGGTTTCTATATTTTTGTGATGTAGGCTCTTTGTCAATGCCTGACAAAGCCATGGCAAGCCAAATATGATATATTCTTGTGTCACTTGGTAGTAGCATTGCAAAGTCAGGGCTTTGTCGCACGTCAATCATGGGGTAAAATTCTTCCCTTGATCTATCTCATTGAAGTCCACGAAGAATAATCATTCGATTTTTCTAAGCCTAAGAACCTTTTTGACCCTTGTGGATATTCATCACATTGCTTTGTAACTGATGATATTCCTGAGTTTTTGGGCAAAAATTTTCATATAAGAGTGCCTCTGATATGATTTCTTTTCCAATCTCTTCAATCACCTTACTCGAGTAATCTATCATGGGTCTATAGTACCTCGACACACTTGTACCACTTCCTAAATTCTATCAAAACCTTATGTAATTATTTAGTCCTAGAATCACTTCCTAAGGGGCTTAACAAACTGCACCATTGGTACCAAAGGTGGATTTCCTTGTGGTAACATTGGATTCCTTTCATTGTCTGTTTTCCAAAGATGAATACTTCCACTCCAATTTGAAACACCTACATGTGCCTTATATTGCATCACTGGTGATTGCTATTGCATAAAGAACCTAAAATTGAAGTGGTTTGGAGTGCCCAACAAGCATATCCTATCCATCACAAAGGTATCAATCAAAATATTTCTTGAATTAAAAAACCTTTGCAAGCAAGAATGAAGCTAGAGCCAAAGATGAAGTGGTTCTTAATGTATCCATCAAATGTGGCAAAGTATAGGTTTGTGTAACTCTCAAATTATTTAAATACATGTTAAACATAGCATTTATGTCCTCATGTGTATGTCCAACCATTAAAAATCCTATCTGGATGATTTTTAAAGCCCTTCTTGCAACAAGTGATGACAAATAAGCAAATAGATATCGATTTTCATTTTCCCATACACAATTGTCTAGTTGTAGCAATAAGTTCTTTGGCAACTTGCAAAATGTTGAATGCAAATCCTCTTCTACAATTTCAAGCGATCCAACAATGGGCTCTTTGTTGTCGCTCATGTTGTGATAGTCTAAAGAATCCCTTGTGTTCAAAGCATGTATTAGTGAGACAATGCTCCTTGGAAGCCCATTTGTTACCAGATTACTAGGTGGATGCTTATCCATCCTTTCTAAATTGTCTAAACAATTAGCAATTGAAACTATTGTAAGGTTTGGATTAGCTGAACACAAACCACTCAAAAAATGGTGTCCATAACCTTCTTTGTGTCCATGAGTGATCATGCCAATTAGCACCACTTGCAAATTGTAACCTGAATCCACACCCTTGGGAACAACGTGTTGTCTAGGAACCCACCTCCTCTCGGGGAGGAGAATGGCCTCCAAGTGTGGTGCAAACTCATTATTGGGATGCAAAGCACGAGGTTGGTTTGCTGAGTTGTAGGGCACTAATGTAAGGGTTTGGTTTGGTGCCGGATGTATTTTTGCATACGTACGGTTGGGCAATTCTATTGGATTTGTGGGATGGTTAAGGACACTCTATGGCATGTCCGGCGAAGGGTGGCAGACTTGGTATGACATGGAGGCAACGACTATTGTTTCTCCAAATCTTTCTGCAAAAGCCTCTTATGTTAGTGGCTTGGCTTGGTGGGATCTTGCCGTATGTTCTCCTTCTTTTGACTTCCATAATGGAGACTATTGGGCTCCACCCCATCTTTCAGCTCTATGTTCAAGCTCAGGTGATTTCCCCTTGTTGGATGTCAAGCATGTGGTAGATGCTTGCCATTCGGTGGCAGCTAAGGTGGCTTACCCATGTTCTCTTTGGCTATGTCTTGCTTCTGGTTATGATATGTTCGTTGGGGTGGCTCCCCTATTTGCCAATGTTCTCTCTAGTCGGTTTGATGGTCTGGCTCATCTTGTAAATTTTTTTGGGTTGTATGATGGAGATGGTCATGTTGTATCTGTGATGCCATGGCTGCTGATGTATTCTTTTTGGCTATGTTAATCTATCTACCACTCACAATTGTAAGTTCTTCTATTGAAAAAAAGATATTAAAGTAGAAAAGTAGTACTCCATTGCTCTTTGACAAAAAACCAATGCAAGTTTCTACATAAGAGTAAAGATATTCTTACTGTCTCCACCTACAAAGGTGAGTTGCATCTAAAGCTCCACCTAGCCAAACCCTATGATATGAGAAATCTCTCTCCTATTAGAAGGCATGTTAGAACTTGTTTGAATCCACAAAAATTGGGTCTACATGGAAACCTTTAACAATGTTCCATACACCATTGGAAACAAGTGCATCATATAAGACCATAATCTAGAAAACATCATTGCTCTCAGCCATAGTGAAGGACTGAACCTGATGTAGAAAACTCCCAAATTGTGTAGAAATTGAACGAAGAATATTCGTGCTATATAGCACAAATCACCTGAAGACCGGAATTTTGATGTAGGATCTTTGACTAACCAGGGGAGAAGAGCCTAGTAGAAGGAAGCAAGACTGTATGGAAAGAGCAGGACAGTGGTGATGAATTTTATGAAGCTTTGTTGTCGTTCCAATAGCAATTACTGTAAAGCAAATGCTGAGGTTGGTACATGCATTCTCACAACAATTGTTGAAAAGATTGACCAAAGAAGTAAAAGGAACGAATTAGGGAATAGGAAGGAAAGCTGAGGAAAATTTTTGTGGGGAAGTATGTGAAGTCTTACATATGGAAGTTGATTACAAGGTACCAGTAATCTATTGTAATGGGTTTTTTTCTAGGAGTGCTCTTAGATGGGGGGTCAGGAGTTAATATTCTCCCAGAGTCAACCTGCAAATGTCTGAATCTCTTGAAATGGGATCCAACACCTTTTCAAGTGAAGATGGTAGACCAGAGATGGGTCCAACCTTTGAGTATTTTGAGGAGTTTGCAGATATCAGTTGGGGGACTACAGTTTGTAGCCAACTTTGTAGTTCTTAGATTGGAAGAGTCTACTTGCTCTTATCCAATGATGTTGGGGAGGCATTGATTAAGCGCAAAAAATCAGTTATGGGGAGTAGACTCTATAGTGGTCAAAAGAGGAAAGAAGAAAGTTAGAATGAAGATGGATGCAAAAAAGGTAATACCACTTGGTTTAAGGGCATTGCATGCAGAAGCACTGAATATGGTAGAAGAGATTGAAGAGGATGTAGAGGAATAATTTCTTAGAACCAATTCATCAATTGTACCTATCTTCAAAGTTGATGTGAAAAAGATAGCAACCAGGTATGTGTTATATTAGCCAGAGGATGATGGGGTACATTCAATAACTCAGAAACCAGTGATTGCCTAGGAGGGTAAGCAATTAGCTAACAAAATGGATAATGAGCTGTTGAAGAGATTACATATTAAAACCAGAGAAGAGGAGGAAGCCATTGAGTCTATACAACACGGAGAGAGAGCCTTTGCACATCAAATGGAAAGAACTACTAGGATAACTCAGGATGAGCTGCATGAACTGAATCTGAATACTCAGGAGGAACCATAGCCAGTGAAGGTGTCAGCAGATCTAGATGAGGAGTTTAAACACAAACTAAAGGAATTTTTGTTAGAATTCAAAGATGTTTTTGCATGGAAATACACAAATATGAAAGGAGTGGATGCTAGCTTTTGTCAACACAAAATTAATTTGAAATCAAATATAGTTCCAGTTAAACAACAAAGGTACATGATGAATCCTAATTATGCCAAACAAGTTAAAGTAGAGATTGACAAATTGTTAGCTGTGTGTTTCATTTATCCTTTGCATGAGGTTACTTGGCTGTACCTATTGTTGTAGTTCCAAAGAAGAATAGAAAGATCAGGGTGTGTGTGGATTACAAGAAATTGAATGCAACTACAGTTACTAATCCATTTCCCTTACCTTTTTGTAATACACTATTGGATGCAGTAGTTGGACATGAGATTTACAGTTTTCTGGATGGTTTTAGTGGCTATAACCAAATTTCAATGGCACTTGAAGACATGGATAAAACAACCTTTGTGACTGAATGGGGAGTTTATGCCAGTAATGTGATGACTTTTGCATTGCACCTACATTTCAGAAAGCGGTACAGAGAGTGTTTGCTAAATTCCTCACAACATTCATGAGGGTTTTCTTGGATGATTTTAGTGTTTTTAAAAAGAAGCAGGAGCATCTTGAGGACTTGAGGTTGTGTTTTGAGAAATGCAGGGAGTTCATTCTATAATTGAATCGAGCCAAATGTGCATTTGCAATGAAAAGAGGAGTTCTTTTAGGGCATGTGATTTTTGAAGAAGGGGTATCTATTGACCCAAGAAAGGTGGAGGCTATCAATAAGGCACTAGAAGTAAGAACAATTAAACAATTGAGCAGATTTCTAGGCCAATTTAAGTGGCATAATAGGTTTTTGAGGTATTTGTCTCATGTATGCACAACGTTAACAAAGCTAACAAAGAAAAATGCTATATTTGTGGGGAGAAGAGCAGAGCAAAGCATTCACGATTTTGAAGAAGATGTTGGCTGTAGCACCGGTTTTGATTGTTCCTAATTGGATGTTTCCATTTCACATTTTTGTGGATGCATCTCATGTAGCAATTGGGGGCAACATTAATGCAAGAGAAAAGTAGAGGTTGGTTCATGCCTATTTATTATGCAAGCACGGTCTTGATACTTGCAGAGAAAAATTATACAATTACTGAGAGGGAGTTCTTGGGGATGATTTAAGCACTACAAAAATTTAGACATTACCTATTGGCAAATAGTGTAATTTTTTATGTAGATCACCAGACACTAATCTAGTTAGTGATAGTGAATAAACCACACCTTTTAGGGAGGTTGGCTAGGTGGATACTACTATTAAAAGAGTTTGATTATGTGGTGATACATACTCTAAGAAGACTTCATGTATTAACTGATTATTTGAGTAGATTGGAAACACGAGAAGAAGGTTTTGCAAGAGTACTCGATCAGCTGCCTGATGCAAGGTAGTTTCCAGTTTAGGTGACTGAGCATTCAGGGAATCGGTATGATGATATGCTTCAATTCTTGACTAGAGGTGTGTTGCTTGAAGGAATGACTAAGGATCAACGGAAAAGACTAGCATTAGGAAGTAAACCTTTTACAGTTATTGCAGGAGTCTTGTATAAAAGAGGGATTGATCATGTCATCAAAAGATGTGCTCCTAAGTTTGAACGAAAAGCAGTACTAGCAGAAGCCCATGCAGGAAATTCAGGAGGGCATTTCTCAGGAGATGTAACTGCCAGAAAAATATTTCAGGCTGGACTTTGGTGGCCAACTATTATAAAGGATGCTCAGGAATTTACTAAAAAGTGTCTGTTGTGCCAGAGGGAGGGCAGACCAGTGAGAATGTGGACATAATGCCCCTACAACCTATTTTACCTTTGGAACCAAATCAAAAGTGGGGATTATATTTTTTTGGTTCCATTAAGCCACCTGTAATGTTCACCCAAAATAGGTATATCTTGGTTGCGACTTATTACTGCACAAAATGGGTGGAAGCTATGGCCTTGAGGGATAACGAAGCAAGTAGTGTGGCTAAATTTTTGTACAAAAATATTATGAGAAGGGTTCAATGTCCTATTGAGTTGGTTTCTAATCAAGGAGGCCATTTCATCAACAAGGTGATCAATAAACTGACAGAACTGCACATGATACTACACAAGAAATCAAATGTGTATTATCAGACAGATTGGGATAAGAAGTTGGATTCAACACTTTGGGCTTTCAGGACAACATTCAAGGTGAACACTGGTATGACCCCATTCAAGTTGCTGTATGAAATGGAAGCAATAGTCCCTATGGAATTTTTTGTACGAAGTCTTAGGGTTGTAGTTCAGGGAAAATTGTCTCCTAAAGAGACAATAAACTACAGGCCTACGAACATTACTACAATTGGAGGAGGATAGAATTCAAAGTGTGTATATTGCAGAAGTCATTCAAAGGAGGAGGCAGGCTTGGATTAATAGGAACATCAAGTTCAAGATCTTTGCTAAGGGAGATTGGGTCATGGTTTACAACAATAAATTGGGACCAAGACCTGGTAAACTAAAATTGATGTATGTGGGGACATTTCAAATAGTCTGGATTATGGGGCCCAATACTTTTATTTTGGATGAGGCGGGATAAATAATTCTTAAACCTGTCAAATTGATTTTGACTTAAACCATTTCTTGGAGGAATAGTTGGTACTTGAGGTGAGCATAACATTTATGACGCTATTGGACAGGGACATCTTATGCATGTGAAGCCATTGAGGTGGTAACCATTTGCAAGAGTGTTGTACGCGTTTGTTCTTTGTGTTTTTTGGGGACTTTGAGCATGTCAAGCCTTCACAATACTTCTGTGGGTGTTGGGTCTGATTCAAGAGTCAAAGATGACGAGCCATTTGTGATGCTGCACTCTTTGCAAAAGACTCGATATCAACCACCTGTAATATCTGATACAAGCTCAAAAGAGTTGCCTAAAATGCACATACCTACTAAAGTGCTACCCTCTACCAAGAAGGAAGTATTTCTAGAGTATACATTCCTTGATTTCAAGTATGATTTAGTAATCAATGTAGAGAATGCTCCATGGCTCAAGAGAATTGGTTTATTGAAGTTTGCAAGACTATCGTGGGTGAATCGGAGACAAAATCAGATGGCATCAGTATATCTGAAGCATCTTTAGATGAATGATGGCCACATATTTGGAGAAGATTATCTCAAAGAGGAATTGATGGCCAAGGTGTTTGATATTTCAATTGCAAATGACAATGAGGTGGACAAAGCTACTGATAAGGAAATGTCAAAAGCCTTTGGGCCATCTCAAGGTGAAAGATAGTATTACCAATTGTCACGGATGAAAAATCATGTTAAATTGCAGCAGGTGAGGCGGTTCATCGAGAGGATTTTCTATTGGTGAAGTTTGAATACATAAGTAGGGAGAACTATGGCATTTTGCTGGTGAAAAAAAATGGAAGAAAACTTGGATGGGACAATATCATGTATGGAAGGATTAGGTTTGAGATTTACACAAAGAAAAAGAGAAAGGATAGGACCACCAAAGTGGGACCCTATCTAGCTGAAATTTTTTTAGTATGTGAACAATAATATTATTTTGCAGGGGGGTAAGAATTTTTTGATGTAGGAGCAATTGCCAGAAGATTTAGGATATGCACTAAGGAGGGAGAAAAGACAAAAATTGCATCAAGATCATAGATTTGTGCAAATGATTGAAGAGGTGGATAATCTTATGTTTGCAGGTTATTCAAAGAAGGAATATTTGGATGCAATTAAAGTGAGGCTGGACAAGGAGTTTGGAGACTTGTTCCCTGACACTGAAATGGAACCAATTGAGAAACTTGCAATACCTATACCAACCAAAATAGGTTTTAAAATTAGAAGATTCAAGGATAAAATTGCAAGGGAGGTGCCTGTAGTTATAGTTGGAGCCTCTGCTGTGACAAAACCTAGCATTACTAAGGCTAATTTTCAAATGTCTCCTTTGTTGAGGTACATAATGCATTGAATCTAGTTAAAGAGTATGTGGAGCAGTAATCTATGGACCTTACACTATTGAACAGGGAGAATGATGGTCTCCATAGTGAATTGAAGCAAATAAAGGAGACAACACTCAGAGACAAGAAGAAGGAAACTGAAATTGCAACATTGCAAGAGAAAGTAAGGGAAATAATTGACATCCATGAACTAATACAACAACAGTTAGCCTACTACAAGCAAGTGGTAGAAAATAGAGAAAAAACTTCAATTAAAATTAGTCAGTGGAAAGATGAATGGTTTCAAGTCTTGCATGAACAATGAGCTAAAATGACTACTTTAAATGATACCTTGGAAAGCAATAATAGGGTGAACTAAGTAGAGTTACAACTTGCAAGAAGGTGGAAAAAAAGATCAGACAAATTTCAGAAGAAGAATTGGATGTTGAAGGATGGTATTGGATGTAGAGAAAATGAAAATTGGGATGATAGAGTACATGAAGAGAGTTTGGGAGCAGATTAAAGTCAGGATATATGATGTGGTGAGTAAGCCCTATCAGGATTTTGTAGAGGAAGAAGCAAAGGAGGAGACCTTGTTATTGCAAAAGCAATATGATGAACTAAAGCAGTAGTATGAGCAGCAGGGACATGATCAACCTGACCAAATGGATGTTCAATATGATGCTGCACTGTTGGGTAAAGTTCAGAGTGAAGTGCAGGTACAATCGACTGAAGATGCAGTCACAGTTGAACAAATGCAAACTACTTAGGTAAGAGGAATACTGAAGCAAATGATATGGATGCAGATATTGGGGAGTTTAACATGGAAATTGATGCTGAAGGTGCATATGCAAAGGAGCAATAGACTAAAGTAGAGGATCATTGTAATTTTGATGTTTCTAATCAAGGGATAGTAGGTCCTCACGATGTTTGTTAAACATTGCCCACACCGAGTGTGCCAGGTGTTAGTACTTGACATGTCAGTAGTTACCTTTTACCTACTTTTTGGTTGTAACTAAGGTTGAAGCTTTAAAACTTAAGGGCATATTTACATAAGTGCCTAAGTAGTTGTATTTGCCCAAGTAGTCATATAGCGAGAGTTGTAGTTGTTCATGGGATGTCGTGTAGGTTTTAGTTATTCAACATTTGTACTTCCTTTTGTGCGTGTAACTTGGGGTTGAGTAGGAATACACAGCTAGTAGTACTTTTTCTTTGTCTTCCATGGCGTTCCCTGTGTTTTTACTTGACAGTTCTATGACTTAATGAGCAGTTGCCTGTTCTCTCTATTCCTGCACTGCATGTTTTCATTACTATCTACCTGTTAGGGTTGTGAGCCCCTAGCAAGAATGCACTACTAAGTATGAGAATATAAGATCAAATAGCCCTAGAGTGATGGGCATATATGCAAATCACGGGGAAAGAAAATGTCCTAATGAGGAAAAAAAGTTGCCCGACAATCCTAAGTGTGTTCACTCATCACTAGCATACACATGGTCACAAAGGCAAGCAAGCCCAAAGTTTAGCAAAAAGATTCAAACTTTGCACAAGGCAATGCCTTTGTGAACAGATCCTCAAGGTTCTTCTATGCTGGCAAATAAGCCAAGCTAATCTCTCCAATTGAGAGTCTCTCCCTTACATAGTGATAATGCACCTCAATGTGCTTTGTGTGAGCCTTGTGCGAGCATGAAAGAATGGGTTCCTTTCAAAACTACTAATGCACTTTGTCTCTCAGTGTGGATGAGAGCGCCAACAAACCCTTGTCTACCAACTCCAAAATGTGCCATAAGGTGTCTGAGCCACACACTCGCAACCATAGTTGTAAAAGCTGCCCTCCTATACTCGGGCTCACACCTAGAGGTGGCCACAATAGGTTGCTTTTTTCTTTTTGCACATATTGATACACACCATTCTCAAAATTTTCCTTGTAGTGGTAAAATGATGTCTTTGGAATTCTATGTAACTCATACCATGCCCTACAACAAACAATAGTCCCATTTATTGTAAACTGGTACCGTACCTTCTCATCTTTTTGATAGCATATTGAGAGTATGTCATAAACATAATTTGTTCATATCTTCTAAGATTCTTTCCAAAAACTCGGCACCATATCATGATTTTCATATCGACAACATTTTTGTGCAAAACCATCAATACACGAAACCTTTAAACTAATTCAATTGATAGATAACACCTAAAAAATTCTTTTTGCATTCTATTGATGAAAGTATATTGTCTCTTCCTTGAGCACTAAATTGCATTATTATCATGAATTTTTTGAGCATTGGTTTGAAACAAGAATAATGTATTCTGGAAAGGGTGCTTGAAGATAAGGAGTACGTTCCTAAACCTTTTCCTGAAGAATCTCTTGAGCCATTAGAATCGACTCATATTCTAGCAACCCTAGATGTGTGTGCTATTTCAGATGGCACAAAATTTTGTGACAAGGATAGTCATGATGTGGTTCCATACTATATGATCAATATAGTAAATGTGGATGATGAAAAATTAACCCTAGAAGAACACGAAGATAATTGATTGGCAAGTGCCAAAGGAGAGGGAGAAGCGTTTTATGACTCCCCAGAGAATTTTGAACAAGAAGATGACGCGGATAATGAATGCTCTGACAACCCAAGTGAACAGGAAGAAATGATAGTAGATGTCAAGTTTTATGATTTTTAAAATAGAAAACCTAGATAGCAAGAACACTACAAGAAAAAGAGAGGTGAAAACAAACCAAGAGAGAACCTTATGCCTAGAATAAGGGGAAAATCATAGTTTCTTATGCTTGTGAAAGCTGAAGATTGTGTTAAGGACAAGATATCTGGGAGGTTCTCTAAATCTCAAGATCCAAAAACAAAAGAGAGCATAAAGGACTTGCGAAAACAAACCTGACAGTCAAAATCTGAAACAAAATCCAAAAAAACAAAAGAACCAGCATTGAACGAGTTTGGAGAAACTAAATGGAACAAAGTTGAGAGAAAGAAGAAGTATCAAGAGCTTAAGAAGACTCTCAAAGAGGTATGTACAACAAAAGTAGAAAGTGGGGAGGGACAAGACGATAAGAATGAGGACAAAATGAGTGTGCCATCCTACTATAGAAAGTTCACTATCCAAGATCGAAAGGTAGTGCTGACGCAACCTCTACGAGAGCGAAAGGGCAAGGAGTCCTACGATGGGCCTAAGGATGTAAAGAAGATATACTTGGCAGGACCCAGAGAAGAGCCACGACCAGCCTACATAGCAACATATCTAGATTCAAAAGAGGAGGAGAAGCGCATAAGTCTTCTCAAGGAATACAAGGACGTGTTCGCTTGGTCATATAAAGACTTGAAGGGAGTAGATCCTACGATATGTCAGCACACGATCCCATTAAAACCCAATGCAAAGCCTAGGTGACAGAGACCTTACACGATACGTACAATTATACATTTGCTAAGCGCATCAAGTAGGAGATTGATAAATTAAATAAATTAAAGGAGGCTGAGTTTATCTATGAGATAGAACACGTCAACTGGGTATCTCCCATTGTGGTAGTGCCTAAGAAGAATTGAAAACTACGAGTGTGTGTGAATCTAAAGAAGGTTAATGCCGCCACAATAAGGGATAATTATCCCTTACCCATTATTGACCATGTCCTAGAACGAGTGGCAGGTAAGCGAGCATACTTCTTTTTAGATGGATTCTCAGGATATAATCAACTTGCAATTGCTCCTGAAGATCAATACAACACAACATTTGCTATGGGATGGGGTATATATGTGTATAAGGTGATGCCTTTTGGCTTGACCAATGTCCCAGCTACCTTTCAAAGATTGATGGCACATGCCTTTAAGGAATACTTGAGGATTTTCTTGGAGATATACATGGATGACTTATGTGTGCACTCTCTCTTGAGAGATGAACATACATGGAGCCTCAAAAAAGTATTCGAGAAGTGCATGAATTATAGGATTTGTCTTAACCCAAAAAAGTGCATATTTACGGTTGGACAAGGCAGAATCTTGGGACATATTGTCTTGGAGAATGGCATATCTACCAACTTGGACAAGATAAAAGTAATTGTAGAGTTGCCTAAGCCAAATAACACAAAGCAAGTACAATGCTTTATGGGACGCTGTGGTTACTACAAGGAGGTTTATACACATGTATGCAGCCATTGCCCAACCCTTGTACAGACTTATAGTAGCCTTTGTGTGGACGAATGAGTATGAAGAATCCTTCAAAAAAAGAAACCACTCATATCTGCTTGAGTATTGAAAGCACCAAATTGGAAAAAGATCTTTCATGTTCATATTAATGCTTTGGCATTCGCTATTAGATGCATCTTGGCCCAGCCAGGAGAAGGAAATATGGATTTCCCAATCTGCTATGCAAGCATCCCACTTAATAGTGCTGAAAAGAACTACATAACCATGGAGAGAGCGGGGTTGCGGATGATATATGCTATTAAGAAATTTTGGTATTGTCTCCTTGCAAGAAAATTTGTGTTTTTCACTGGCATCAAGCCCTCTTATACCTCGTAAACAAACCATGCAATATCGGAAGAATTGTACAATACTTTATCATATTCCTCGAGTTTGATTTTACTGTCGTGGTAAAAAGAGGGAAGACGCATCTACGAGAAAATCATCTTTCAAGACTACCAAACACAAAGAATTTCCAGAAGAGGTAGACGATGGCATCCCTAATGCTTATCTTTTCAATGTTGAAATAATAACAAAATGGTCTAAGGAGATCGTTAATTTACTATCATACGGAGGTGAGTTCGATAGAACATGATAAAAAAGTAAAAGATGGACGGTTCAACAATCATGATATTTCTAATTACTTTGCAGATGTTTGTATCATTTAGGTTTGGACAACATTTTGTGGTTATGCATAAGTCCGGAGGAGTACGATTGCTATATTTTGGTCATGACCTAGCATTTCATTGCTCGTAAAAGAAAACATACCAATGCTTGCAACAACAGGTAGGAGTTTTTTGGTCGAATATGCGCACTGATGTTCAGGAGTACATTACTAAATGTGCAACCTACAGGTCTAAACCACCTTTAGAACAAGCTACACTGTTTTAGGTGACAATTGCTCCAAAATGGAGCCAATACATAATTGACTATATGATATCGAGGATGTTCCTTGAAAATACCTCTAGGACACAGCAAAGGGCCATAGAAATAGAGGTTCAAGATTTTGTACTAATTGAACATTAACTGTATAAGAGAGGAAAGGAAAATCAGCTCATGATATGTGCGATCGAAAGCATGTATTTACCAATCCTAGAGCAGGCACATGAAGGACTCAATGGAGGCCGTTTTTCAGAGGATAAGACGATAAATGTTTTTCTTAATCGCTGGAGAATATGGTGGTCGACATTACACATGGATGTTGATGAATATGTTAAGAGATGTGATGTGTGTCAACGTACCAAAGTACCGATAAGGAGAGATGAGATGCCTCTAAGGCCAATGATGGGAGCTAAAGATTTTGCTAAGTGGGGTATTGATTTTGTGGGACCAATTTCACCCCCCGTTTATAGAACTCATGCCCAATATATCATTGTGGCTACATACTATCTCACAAAGTGGACTGAAGCTAAGGCCACACAGAAAGGAGATGCAAGGACCACTGCACAATTTTTATACAAAAATACCTTTGTTAGATATGGCGTACCCATAGAAACTATAGTACACATTTCCTTAATGAAGTTATACGAAAATCTTTTGGACGAATTTATGGTAGTTCACAAGAAGTCTGCTCCATACCATCCGCAGGCTAATGGACAGGCCAAAGCTATCAATAAGACTCTATGCACGATTTTGACCAAAATAGTATTCGATTCAAGAGTAGATTGGGACCAATACTTACATGCCACACTGTGGGCTTATAGGGTAGCCTACAAAACATCTATTGGCACAAGCCCGTACAACATGGTGTTTAGCCTTAATGTGATCTTGCCACTGGAGTTCCTGATCCCCACTCTAAGAGTAGCTAAACAACTCGAAGGGATAGACCATGAATTATCTTCTAGAGTCGATGACCTTGAAAAACTAGATGAGCTTCGCATGAAGGCCATAGCCTCTATCTACATATAATCAACAAGAGACACGATGATTGGGTTTGGTGGCGCAAGAATTTCTCCTACTCTTTGAGTGTAAGATCCCCAATTTTTGGGTCTCTTTTAAAAATAAGAAAATTAGCTTTCAATATCTATTTTGTCAAATTTTGATTTAAGATGCTTGATTGACAGTATGGTAAGGTTTTAAAGTAAAAAGCAAGGCCGTTTCCATGTTCTAGTAGGTTAGACGAACGTTTGGTTCAGTTTTAAAAAATCCGTTATTTTTAGCTTTTTCATGCTTTTTATGCTTTTAGGTATTTTTTTGCAAAAAGAAAGAGCGGATCCTTAATCTACGTGCTCCGGGGAAGCTATGGTTCAATTTTGTAAAAATTTACTTTTCGAGTGCTTTTCACACTATTTTTAGCTTTTTATGATTTTTAGTGCTTTTTAGTGAAAAGCGAGTCCACTTTCTTATTCCAGCGGATAAAGAGAACCCGTAGTTCAATAGGATGATCTAAACATAAAAATATCAATTTTAGTCTCCGCCAGATTTAAAAATAATCACCCGGAGGAAAAACGAGACCAAAAGAGATTTTTACAGGAATTATTTCAATAAAAAGCGATACCGTAGATAGGTCGGGACAGTATAAAAAAGTCATGCGTGCATAAAAAGCGGTTTTCGTTTCACGTCATACAGGCGGTAGGAACACTGTTTTGGTCATAACTCACAAACTGTTATGAATCAGCCCAAGCCCGTTATATCAGAGATAAAACACATTATTTAGAACAATTTCTCTCTTTAGTGTCATGTGAAAATCACGCATGAGTTAATAGATATGGTTAAAAAAAGCTTGCTGTCCACTCCACCATCAATTTTTTTGACCCTAGGCTCCTTGGAGAACCACTATATAGATTCATCAGATGGAAAAACCCACTTAACCAATTGAAAATCTTGATGAAACTTGATGATAAATGTATTTAGGTCTCCGTTATTATCTCGAGTATGAGAGTTATTAATCATTCCATAACCGGTTTTACCTACACGTATACGGGTTCCTCCAAGGGGGAGTACCATATGACGTCGTGAGTTAACCAAGCTGTTTATGTATAATTTATGGTTTGTTTTGGTGAGTTGATTTCAGTTATTAGATGCCTATAAACTTATGTGAGGGTATATGGTTAGACAACCCGAACCGCATAGACATATATGATTAAAGTGGCTTTCATTTTGGGTTACCGTTTGTTGTGTGAGTATCATATGGGGAAAGTAATGTGATAGAATGCTAGTCTATATTATGCAGATGAGCTTGATGCATTTGTTTCAGGTCAAATAATTTCATTTACATGTTATGCATGCTCCCAAAAATGTCAAAAAGTTTTGCATATGCGTGAAGTTATGGTTTATGGTCGACCTAAAGGTCGGAGTTGTTTTGCATCATGTTTATGGTGATGGAATGTTATCATATGAAGTATGGAACCTTATGGATTGATGTGGATGCCTCATGTGCATGGTTATGATTGCTTTCCACCTTTCTAGGTCAAAACTAGCTGTTAGAAGCTGGACACACCCTACGAAAATTGACTGCTCAGTAGATCATCATTTTTTGTAATTATTCATTTATTGAGAAAACCTGACATTTCACCTTGTAAATATTGGGGCTTACAGAAGTTTTCAGATTGTATCCCAGTTTTGACATTTAGATTGAGTAGATGATTAATTTGGACCTTTAGGGTTTGAGAGTTGTAAGGTATTTATACCACTTTTTGACCTTAATGAAAAACCTTTGTCATTTTAAAAAGGTTGGAAGTCTGTGAGTGAGAATATTGTGTACGAGAGAGAGTGAGAGCTTCATCTTGACGCTATGTGTGCACCGGTGGTCAGAATCGAGTGCGGAGAAGTGCAGCGTGTTGCCCCCGATGAGAGCTACGCGTCGATACCTACATTGCGCGCGTACGGTCCGGTTTTGCAAGCTCTATCTACGAGCTTCATCTAGTGATTCGGTGAGCATACTTTGTCCGATTTTGCATTGCAGCATATCCATGTGTTCGCATTGAGTAGAGCTACACATTAGGCACTTTAGATTTCGGAAACAAAGACCTGCAAATTTCGGTTAGAAATCCTATGTGATTTTGCACCGGGTGTTTTGGGTTGGGGTTTTGGTTCATAGATCTTAGGGAGAGTGACCTATTGGTGTTAGTAGGGTCTCCTTCAAGTTCTGTGGTGTTTCGAGATTATTTGATGGGTGTTTGGCTCTAGAAAGCGTTGTAGGAAGTGTAACATTTAATGGCCTAAAATCTTATTTGTAGCGGAAATTAGCATGAACATAGTGGGCATTTCTTTAGAATAGATTCCTAAGGAGAATTACAAGAGTGCTTGGGTGGAGAGAGCAACAAAAAGCATAACACCTAGTTAGATAGCATCGACAATACTTTCAAAAGAGAGAGCAATTAAGCTATTGACAACAGTTGAGGACCGGATTTGCATGGAGCCGGTCCCCCCTCCAAAAGGCTTTGTATTATGGTTTCTCCCATCAAGAGAGACATTGTACAATACAATTCTTTGTGTTCCTTCAAGACTAGCTAGTGCAATGAAGATGGAAGCTTCATACACCAAGCAAAACACCTAATCAAACACAACTTGAATTATCCCCGTTCTCAGACCCAAGACCTCACACACCTTTGAAGATGGTGAGAGCTAGCAGGGTATGAGAGTAGATTGAGAGGAAAAAGAAGTATCTTACGAGAAAGAAGTACATCTCCTCACATAATCACTCATATTAGCATAGCTTAGCTTAGTAATTAGCTTGGTAGAGAAGATGAGCATGCATTGAAGCTTGGCTCTTGGTTGGATTTGCATCCACATGCCAAGAGAGTGTTGATGTAGGCTTCTATCTCACAAGCTTGGAGTAGGTGATGAGCTCTCCATTAAAGCTTGGGAGGAGATAGAGTATTTTCCCTTCACACATGGTCAAGTGTGAGAGTGTGTGTGTCAATGCCCAGCAAAAATCAGCCCCCCCTCTCTCTTGGGCGAGCCCTAGCTGCTAAGTTAGTCTGGCTTTTGCCTCATTGGACCTCCCCAGGTCAAGCCAATAGGGATTAAGCAGCATAAGTGATAGCCTTCTGACATGTGTCCCCCTTTCCCCTTTTGTGAGAGCTTTAGATAATTAAATAATTAAACTAAACTCTCATTGGACCCCTTTGCCTCCTGGCCAATAGGAATCAGGCAAGCCATGGGGCTCCTGAATGCTCATTGGACCCCTTGGGAGACTGTTCAATAGTCTTTTAGGACACTTAATTCTTATTGGTTTCTTTTATTAAATGTTTTTAAATTAATTAAACTAGATTTACTCTAGCCTAATTCTCATTGGTCCACTTCAAGGGTCTTCCAATAGGAATTGGGCACACCTTGTGGGCATCTGGCCTAGGGAGCTGACATGTGTCCCTCATTCCCTTTGTGTAAAGGGAGCCTGTGTGTGTGTGTGTGGCTTTCTCTCTCATTCCCCTAGCTTTGGGGCTCGCCCCCTCCCATGTAGGGATGTAGAAAGACTTTTTGGGCACACTAAGCATCCAATTTTTCCTAAGATTGACCTTTGGACACAACCTTTGAATTTTGGAACCTTAGCATTTTGGAAGTCTTAATGGGCTGAACCTTAGGGTCTTTTTAGCCCATTGTTTCACATGGCTCTTTTGCAGATGGCCCCCCCTTTGGATCCCTATTTTCCCTCCTTTGGATCCCTACTGTGGCCGGTCTGCTAACTTAACCAATATTCTAGCTTTTTCTCCCTTGGCACTTCCCCACATTAAATGATCAGTTTAATATGAGAAAATCATTTAGGAGAATTAGATATTGATTATTATGACATTACCTCTCTCTTGAAATCATAGTCGTCCTCGACTATGGTGTAGAGAAGATAAAGCATATGCATGAGTCCTTTTCTTAGCGGGTAGAGGATCCCTATGTTACCCTACGACATCATTCCATAATGGATGACTAGTCCATTTGGCGCTTGAGAGCTTGAGGCTGCCGCAAGCATGTCTGCACATTAGTCCTATCAGTCTTCCATAGTAGAGTGACAAGCTCTACTTGGTGTTCGGGAGACGTCGTCTCCGCAAACTTGATCTAAGCATGCATACTACTTTATTTTTGTGCACAAATAAAGAAAAAGAGAGTCTTATAAGACAAAAAATTTTGTTCATTTTTATCATTTTGTACATTTGCTTACTCGTGGGAAACATTGTAAGCATTGACAAGGTTTAGGTTATCCTTTAATTGTATGCCTTGCATCCATCTAGCATCTTCAAAAGGATAATTCTTAAACTTAATAAGATATCGTCGGATAGTCTTACCGCCTCTTAATACCTTGTCTTCATGTCGGAGAATGGACTCGGGCTGCAGCACCTCCTCGTGGTCCTCGATCTCCGGTGGGTCTTCAATAGTTGGTTCTTGAGGTGGCTCTCCTTTGTAAGGCTTCAAGAGGCTCACATGAAAAGCATTGTGTATGAGCCAATGATTGGGCAACTTAAGTTGATAGGCCATCTCATTGATTGGCCTAAGAATCTGGAAGGGACCATAGTACCTTTTTGCTAGTTTAGCATAGTACTTTTGGTGGCCCGTAGGATTCTTGCCCGTCGTGTGCCTTAATCGAGCCTTGGGAAACTTTAACAAGACCCAATCATTTTCTTTAAAGGCTTGGGCTCTTCTGTGCTTGTCAGCAGCAGCCTTTTGCCTTTGCTATGAGATAGAGATAGCATCCTTAATCTTTTGGAAAGATTCTTGTAGGTCTTGGCTATACTCATCTGCAGCGAAGATCTTCCCATGTACCTTAAGTAGCAAGGGACTTTTTGATTTTCCCTCAATTATCTCGAAAGGTGCTTTTCCTGTAGAAGTATGTACAGTGTTATTGTAAGCATACTCTACTAAGGGTAAGTACTTCTCCCATTGGGATCTTTGATCTACTTCCGTTACATAGGCTTTTAGTAGATCGAGAATAGTTAGGTTAGCTATTTCACTTTGGCCATCAGTTTGTGGATGATAGGCCGAAGAGAAGTTTAGCCTTGTTCCTAAATTCTCAAAGAGGCCCTTCCAGAAATTACTGGTCATTCTAGGATCTCTATCCGACACTATGGACATTGGCAAGCCATGGTACTTGAAAATTTGTGAAATGAAGAGGGTTGCCATTTGATGGGCTTTGATAGTCTTTTTGACAGGTATAAAATGAGCTTGTTTACTGAACCTGTCTACTATCGTCCATATTCCCGTATTCCCATGGATAGACTTAGGCAATCCAAAGATAAAATCCATGGATATGCTCTCCCACGGTGAATTAGGGATTGGCAAGGGTTGAAGCAATCCAAGTTGCTTCCCTCTATCAAATTTTGTCTTTTGACATACCACACATTTGGAAACATACTCATGTATGTTCACTTTCATGGTAGGCCAATAGAAATATGTTTCAATTCCCTTTAGGGTAGACTGAATCCCTCTATGCCCCGCATATGGGGGAGCATGAGATTCATACATTACTTTCTCACGTAGTGAGTTAGTAACGCATAGTCTATTGCCATAGAGAAGATAACCATCTTGTAAAGTAAATGGTTCTTCTTTCTTCCCTAATGCAAGGGCTGAAATCACATCTCTAAAATCGGGATCAATAGCATACTCATCTATCATTGAAGATAGATCATTGTGAGTTGCTATGGAAACCGCATTCACTCTCGGTCGTCTTGAGAGTGCATCGGCTACTTGATTATGCTTGCCAGCAATGTGAGCAATATGAAAATGAAATTGCGAAAGGAAATTTGCCCACCTCATTTGTTTGTCGGAGAGCTTGGTCTGCGTCATGAAGTACTTAAGACTTTGGTGATCCGTTCGCAGAATGAAAGGAGTCCCCAATAAATAGTGCTTCCATGAGTCTAAGGCATGTAGAACTGCAAGGAGTTCTTTTTCGTATATGCCTAGAGCTTGCTCAACAGGGTCGAGCCTTCGACTCTCATAGCCTATGGCGTGCCCTTCTTGGAGCAAAACAGCCCCAAGGCAATCACCACAAGCATCACATTGGACCTCAAATGGTTTTGAGAGATCCGGTAGTGTAAGCACAGGTTGAGAGATAAGCTTTTCTTTAAGCTTTTCGAAAGCATTGTTCTCCTTAGCAGACCACGTATACCTAACATTTTTCTTTGTTAGGTCATGTAATGGTCCCGCAATTTGTGAGAACTTTTCTATGAAGCGTCTATAGTATGCACACATACCTATAAAGCTTCTTAATTCATGAAGATTCCTTGGTTTAGGCCATCCTTTTATTACCTCTAACTTGGATGGATCCATTTGGATTCCATCTTGAGAGATAATGTGACCTAAATATTGAATTTCTTGCAAGAAAAATTCACTTTTCTTTCGATTAACATAAAGTTTATTCTCACTTAAAACTTGAAATATTACCTGGAGGTGTTGCTTGTGTTCCTCTAATGAATTAGAGTAGATGATAATATCATCAAAGAACACTCCAGTGAAGGTTCGATGAGGTCTGAACAGCTTCTCCATCAAGCGGTTAAATGTGGCTGGTGCATTAGTCAAGCCAAAAGGCATGACAATGTATTCGTAAAGACCAAATGTAGTACGAAATGCGGTCTTTACAATGTCTTGATCAACTATCCTTATTTGATGATAGCCACTTTTTAGGTCAATCCTACTGAAGTAGGTCGATCCTTGTAGCTTATCAAATAGGTCTTCTACCCGTGGAACGGGAAACCTATTTTTTATAGTGATCCTATTTAGTGCTCTATAGTCGACACACATACGATATGTGCCGTCTTTCTTTTGCACTAATAGCACAGGTGAGCAAAATGGAGATGAGCTAGGCCTAACCATGCCCTTCTCTACTAACTCATGCACTTGCCGCATAATCTCCTCTTGTTGAGCTTGAGAAACTCTATAAGGAGGTTTGTTAGGCGGTGAACTTCCTGGAAGAAGTTCAATTGCATGGTCGTCATTACCTCGTTTAGGAGGTAGCTCACAAGGGATGTCGTCAATAAAGACATCTTGAAACCCCTTGAGAAAATTGGATAACTCTAATTCCTTTTGGTTGCTTTTATTTTCTTTTGCTAAAGCATTAGGTTCATTTTGAGAATCTTTAACAAAAATCATGTACACGGAAATAGAGCTCTTTATTGACTTGTTGAAAGCTGGTGTATGTACAATGGGAATGGTGTTACCCATCTCCCTAGCATCTATATACATGTCCTTTTCCCTGAACTTAAAGGAGATTCTCCTTTCAGGAAATTTAACATGGGCAGCCAGACGGTCAAACCATGGTGCCCCTAGGATTACATCCTCATGCTTGAGAGGAGAGATAAAGAAGTCCTCTTTGTCCACATAGCCTTGAACATGAAGCCTCAATTTCCCGATTAAGGGAGTGACTGAAGCTTCTTGCCCCTTGAAGGCACTGTCTGGGGTAGGATATCTCCCATCTCGTAGGATTGTATGCCTAGCTTGGTGGCTAACTCCATAGATATGAAATTGTGAGTAGAACCAGGGTCAAAGAGAATAAAAACATCATGTTCTCTTACCTTTCCCCAAGCATGGCATAGAGGAGATCCTTTGTGGTGAGTTTGATGAATCTCCTCCTCTTGGATTTCAACCAAAGAAGCTCTAGGAGGATCTTGGCGGTTGTTCTTTTGGGGACAAGCGCGGTACGCATGCCCTTGTTCACCGCACTTGAAACACCGGTTATCTTTACGATAACGCTCAAGCTCTTCAGGAGAGAGTTTATTCTTTCCTTTGTAAACTCCCTTCTCTTTAGCTTTGTTGGGATTGCCCTTAGGAGACTTTTGGACGTTGTCCTTCCCCTTAGGCTCATTGGAACCCTTGTTTTCCGGGGGCTTATTATTTCTTTTACCCCCCATTTGGAAATTGATTCGCGAGGCCACCATAGTATGGTGTATTACCGCCGATATGGTACGTGGCCTTTGGGAGTTGACATACTCCGCCATTTCTTCGGTTAAGCCCGCACAAAATTGTTGCTTTTGCTCTCCAAAATCCAACTTTTTGAAGACAGTGGCTTTGAGTTGTAGGTCCCAAAACTTGTCTACATACTTGTGGATAGATTCATTGGGAGAGAGCTTTAAGCTTCGCCATTCGGTGAGTACTTTGTCTTTGGCATCGGTGGCCAAAAATTGCTTCATAATGGAAGCTCTTAAAGCCTTCCATGTTCGTGGAGCTTCACCGTTGGCTCGTAGGCTAGACCACCATTGTCTGGCGGACTTTTGAAAGTGCATAGCTACATGGCGTAGCTTAGAGGACTCCGTGAAGCCCTCATCTCCAAACGCCGCATCGAATTGCTGGATAAAGGCCAAAACTTTGTCTGTAGCACCGAAGGTGCCATCATAGGTAAGGAAAGAGATGCTCTTCCCTCCCTCTTTGAATTTCTTCAGCTTGGACGACCTCTTCCATGCGGCATAGGATTTCCTATGGCCTCTTCTTTTTGATGGTTCAAACGTTGCACCATCACTTTCTTCAAAAGATGAAGAATTTGAAGAAGGTGGAGAAGAGGGTGACCTCTTTCTCGCCTTTTTCTTGTCTTGATCTTTGTCGTCTTCACCATAGCTTTCATAAGAGGAAGAGGATGAAGAAGATGGAGAAGAGGGTGTCCTCTTTCTCGCCTTTTTCTTCTCTTGCTTTTTATCATCCCTCTTTGAATTATGGCGTGGAGAAGAGTGTGATGGTCTTCTCCGCTTTGGTGGTGATGGAGAGCGTTTAGCCCGCCGTCTTCGTGGAGCCATCTCCGCCGAGGTGGCGGGAGACTCGCTTCTTTCTCGTTCCTTCGGTGGAGGCTCTTGAGTTCTCCTTTGGGAAGGAGATGCATCATCAAGAAGTAAGTTCTTGAGCCCTTCATATGGATTCTCTTCTTCTTCCCGAATCGGAGAGAGACCTCTTTTGGTAGTCTCACAAGGAGGCTTCCTAGGTATTCTCTCGTCATGGTGATGAGCTTGGAGAACCCCGTGAGCACGGAGCTGCCGTTGCACTTCACTTTGGAGAGATGGATTGCCCATGGCTTGTTGAAGCCTAGAAACAAGATAATTAACAAGCATTGAAGCATCATTAGTAGCTTGCTCATGAGCAAAATCAAAGTTATCAACATTAATTTCACTCTCTTTAATATTGTCAGCCATTCTAACAACTTTTAGGTGTAAACTTTTTAGGTGTACTTTGGCACTTCAAGCCCTAGTTGCTACTTCTCTTTACCCTTTTAGAAAAAGCACTCAAGCTACTGTACCCGCGGCTCGAATACCATTAATTGCAAGGAATAGAAGAGAGGGTCTTTCGACACCAAAACAGCACCGGCTCCTGTCAAGCTTCTAATAGCTCAATAGTGGTTAAGCCGTAGGCAAGCCCCGTAGGACTCCACTATTAAGACCATAGCTCTCAACGGTGATGCCCCGTTAACTGCACAAAGGCAGGCGCACTGCAAGGCTGAAAAATCCCTATTCTACTTACTCACAGGCAATTAATAATACCAACCATTTGTAGCTAGCTTGAGGACCTCCCTTCTTGAGCAAGAAAAGAGAAACCTTGAGCTCTGATACCGATGTAACATTTAATGGCCTAAAATCTTATTTGTAGCGGAAATTAGCATGAACATAGTGGGCATTTCTTTAGAATAGATTCCTAAGGAGAATTACAAGAGTGCTTGGGTGGAGAGAGCAACAAAAAGCATAACACCTAGTTAGATAGCATCGACAATACTTTCAAAAGAGAGAGCAATTAAGCTATTGACAACAGTTGAGGACCGGATTTGCATGGAGCCGGTCCCCCCTCCAAAAGGCTTTGTATTATGGTTTCTCCCATCAAGAGAGACATTGTACAATACAATTCTTTGTGTTCCTTCAAGACTAGCTAGTGCAATGAAGATGGAAGCTTCATACACCAAGCAAAACACCTAATCAAACACAACTTGAATTATCCCCGTTCTCAGACCCAAGACCTCACACACCTTCGAAGATGGTGAGAGCTAGCAGGGTATGAGAGTAGATTGAGAGGAAAAAGAAGTATCTTACGAGAAAGAAGTACATCTCCTCACATAATCACTCATATTAGCATAGTTTAGCTTAGTAATTAGCTTGGTAGAGAAGATGAGCATGCATTGAAGCTTGGCTCTTGGTTGGATTTGCATCCACATGCCAAGAGAGTGTTGATGTAGGCTTCTATCTCACAAGCTTGGAGTAGGTGATGAGCTCTCCATTAAAGCTTGGGAGGAGATAGAGTATTTTCCCTTCACACATGGTCAAGTGTGAGAGTGTGTGTGTCAATGCCCAGCAAAAATCAGCCCCCCCTCTCTCTTGGGCGAGCCCTAGCTGCTAAGTTAGTCTGGCTTTTGCCTCATTGGACCTCCCCAGGTCAAGCCAATAGGGATTAAGCAGCATAAGTGATAGCCTTCTGACATGTGTCCCCCTTTCCCCTTTTGTGAGAGCTTTAGATAATTAAATAATTAAACTAAACTCTCATTGGACCCCTTTGCCTCCTGGCCAATAGGAATCAGGCAAGCCATGGGGCTCCTGAATGCTCATTGGACCCCTTGGGAGACTGCCCAATAGTCTTCTAGGACAGTTAATTCTTATTGGTTTCTTTTATTAAATGTTTTTAAATTAATTAAACTAGATTTACTCTAGCCTAATTCTCATTGGTCCACTTCAAGGGTCTTCCAATAGGAATTGGGCACACCTTGTGGGCATCTGGCCTAGGGAGCTGACATGTGTCCCTCATTCCCTTTGTGTAAAGGGAGCCTGTGTGTGTGTGTGTGGCTTTCTCTCTCATTCCCCTAGCTTTGGGGCTCGCCCCCTCCCATGTAGGGATGTAGAAAGACTTTTTGGGCACACTAAGCATCCAATTTTTCCTAAGATTGACCTTTGGACACAACCTTTGAATTTTGGAACCTTAGCATTTTGGAAGTCTTAATGGGCTGAACCTTAGGGTCTTTTTAGCCCATTGTTTCACATGGCTCTTTTGCAGATGGCCCCCCCTTTGGATCCCTATTTTCCCTCCTTTGGATCCCTACTGTGGCCGGTCTGCTAACTTAACCAATATTCTAGCTTTTTCTCCCTTGGCACTTCCCCACATTAAATGATCAGTTTAATATGAGAAAATCATTTAGGAGAATTAGATATTGATTATTATGACATTACCTCTCTCTTGAAATCATAGTCGTCCTCGACTATGGTGTAGAGAAGATAAAGCATATGCATGAGTCCTTTTCTTAGCGGGTAGAGGATCCCTATGTTACCCTACGACATCATTCCATAATGGATGACTAGTCCATTTGGCGCTTGAGAGCTTGAGGCTGCCGCAAGCATGTCTGCACATTAGTCCTATCAGTCTTCCATAGTAGAGTGACAAGCTCTACTTGGTGTTCGGGAGACGTCGTCTCCGCAAACTTGATCTAAGCATGCATACTACTTTATTTTTGTGCACAAATAAAGAAAAAGAGAGTCTTATAAGACAAAAAATTTTGTTCATTTTTATCATTTTGTACATTTGCTTACTCGTGGGAAACATTGTAAGCATTGACAAGGTTTAGGTTATCCTTTAATTGTATGCCTTGCATCCATCTAGCATCTTCAAAAGGATAATTCTTAAACTTAATAAGATATCGTCGGATAGTCTTACCGCCTCTTAATACCTTGTCTTCATGTCGGAGAATGGACTCGGGCTGCAGCACCTCCTCGTGGTCCTCGATCTCCGGTGGGTCTTCAATAGTTGGTTCTTGAGGTGGCTCTCCTTTGTAAGGCTTCAAGAGGCTCACATGAAAAGCATTGTGTATGAGCCAATGATTGGGCAACTTAAGTTGATAGGCCATCTCATTGATTGGCCTAAGAATCTGGAAGGGACCATAGTACCTTTTTGCTAGTTTAGCATAGTACTTTTGGTGGCCCGTAGGATTCTTGCCCGTCGTGTGCCTTAATCGAGCCTTGGGAAACTTTAACAAGACCCAATCATTTTCTTTAAAGGCTTGGGCTCTTCTGTGCTTGTCAGCAGCAGCCTTTTGCCTTTGCTATGAGATAGAGATAGCATCCTTAATCTTTTGGAAAGATTCTTGTAGGTCTTGGCTATACTCATCTGCAGCGAAGATCTTCCCATGTACCTTAAGTAGCAAGGGACTTTTTGATTTTCCCTCAATTATCTCGAAAGGTGCTTTTCCTGTAGAAGTAT
Source organism: Adiantum capillus-veneris (assembly GCF_014529385.1). Lineage (NCBI taxonomy): Eukaryota > Viridiplantae > Streptophyta > Polypodiopsida > Polypodiales > Pteridaceae > Adiantum > Adiantum capillus-veneris. The sequence continues at coordinate 102,315,707 of NC_140953.1, forward strand.
GTACAGTGTTATTGTAAGCATACTCTACTAAGGGTAAGTACTTCTCCCATTGGGATCTTTGATCTACTTCCGTTACATAGGCTTTTAGTAGATCGAGAATAGTTAGGTTAGCTATTTCACTTTGGCCATCAGTTTGTGGATGATAGGCCGAAGAGAAGTTTAGCCTTGTTCCTAAATTCTCAAAGAGGCCCTTCCAGAAATTACTGGTCATTCTAGGATCTCTATCCGACACTATGGACATTGGCAAGCCATGGTACTTGAAAATTTGTGAAATGAAGAGGGTTGCCATTTGATGGGCTTTGATAGTCTTTTTGACAGGTATAAAATGAGCTTGTTTACTGAACCTGTCTACTATCGTCCATATTCCCGTATTCCCATGGATAGACTTAGGCAATCCAAAGATAAAATCCATGGATATGCTCTCCCACGGTGAATTAGGGATTGGCAAGGGTTGAAGCAATCCAAGTTGCTTCCCTCTATCAAATTTTGTCTTTTGACATACCACACATTTGGAAACATACTCATGTATGTTCACTTTCATGGTAGGCCAATAGAAATATGTTTCAATTCCCTTTAGGGTAGACTGAATCCCTCTATGCCCCGCATATGGGGGAGCATGAGATTCATACATTACTTTCTCACGTAGTGAGTTAGTAACGCATAGTCTATTGCCATAGAGAAGATAACCATCTTGTAAAGTAAATGGTTCTTCTTTCTTCCCTAATGCAAGGGCTGAAATCACATCTCTAAAATCGGGATCAATAGCATACTCATCTATCATTGAAGATAGATCATTGTGAGTTGCTATGGAAACCGCATTCACTCTCGGTCGTCTTGAGAGTGCATCGGCTACTTGATTATGCTTGCCAGCAATGTGAGCAATATGAAAATGAAATTGCGAAAGGAAATTTGCCCACCTCATTTGTTTGTCGGAGAGCTTGGTCTGCGTCATGAAGTACTTAAGACTTTGGTGATCCGTTCGCAGAATGAAAGGAGTCCCCAATAAATAGTGCTTCCATGAGTCTAAGGCATGTAGAACTGCAAGGAGTTCTTTTTCGTATATGCCTAGAGCTTGCTCAACAGGGTCGAGCCTTCGACTCTCATAGCCTATGGCGTGCCCTTCTTGGAGCAAAACAGCCCCAAGGCAATCACCACAAGCATCACATTGGACCTCAAATGGTTTTGAGAGATCCGGTAGTGTAAGCACAGGTTGAGAGATAAGCTTTTCTTTAAGCTTTTCGAAAGCATTGTTCTCCTTAGCAGACCACGTATACCTAACATTTTTCTTTGTTAGGTCATGTAATGGTCCCGCAATTTGTGAGAACTTTTCTATGAAGCGTCTATAGTATGCACACATACCTATAAAGCTTCTTAATTCATGAAGATTCCTTGGTTTAGGCCATCCTTTTATTACCTCTAACTTGGATGGATCCATTTGGATTCCATCTTGAGAGATAATGTGACCTAAATATTGAATTTCTTGCAAGAAAAATTCACTTTTCTTTCGATTAACATAAAGTTTATTCTCACTTAAAACTTGAAATATTACCTGGAGGTGTTGCTTGTGTTCCTCTAATGAATTAGAGTAGATGATAATATCATCAAAGAACACTCCAGTGAAGGTTCGATGAGGTCTGAACAGCTTCTCCATCAAGCGGTTAAATGTGGCTGGTGCATTAGTCAAGCCAAAAGGCATGACAATGTATTCGTAAAGACCAAATGTAGTACGAAATGCGGTCTTTACAATGTCTTGATCAACTATCCTTATTTGATGATAGCCACTTTTTAGGTCAATCCTACTGAAGTAGGTCGATCCTTGTAGCTTATCAAATAGGTCTTCTACCCGTGGAACGGGAAACCTATTTTTTATAGTGATCCTATTTAGTGCTCTATAGTCGACACACATACGATATGTGCCGTCTTTCTTTTGCACTAATAGCACAGGTGAGCAAAATGGAGATGAGCTAGGCCTAACCATGCCCTTCTCTACTAACTCATGCACTTGCCGCATAATCTCCTCTTGTTGAGCTTGAGAAACTCTATAAGGAGGTTTGTTAGGCGGTGAACTTCCTGGAAGAAGTTCAATTGCATGGTCGTCATTACCTCGTTTAGGAGGTAGCTCACAAGGGATGTCGTCAATAAAGACATCTTGAAACCCCTTGAGAAAATTGGATAACTCTAATTCCTTTTGGTTGCTTTTATTTTCTTTTGCTAAAGCATTAGGTTCATTTTGAGAATCTTTAACAAAAATCATGTACACGGAAATAGAGCTCTTTATTGACTTGTTGAAAGCTGGTGTATGTACAATGGGAATGGTGTTACCCATCTCCCTAGCATCTATATACATGTCCTTTTCCCTGAACTTAAAGGAGATTCTCCTTTCAGGAAATTTAACATGGGCAGCCAGACGGTCAAACCATGGTGCCCCTAGGATTACATCCTCATGCTTGAGAGGAGAGATAAAGAAGTCCTCTTTGTCCACATAGCCTTGAACATGAAGCCTCAATTTCCCGATTAAGGGAGTGACTGAAGCTTCTTGCCCCTTGAAGGCACTGTCTGGGGGTAGGATATCTCCCATCTCGTAGGATTGTATGCCTAGCTTGGTGGCTAACTCCATAGATATGAAATTGTGAGTAGAACCAGGGTCAAAGAGAATAAAAACATCATGTTCTCTTACCTTTCCCCAAGCATGGCATAGAGGAGATCCTTTGTGGTGAGTTTGATGAATCTCCTCCTCTTGGATTTCAACCAAAGAAGCTCTAGGAGGATCTTGGCGGTTGTTCTTTTGGGGACAAGCGCGGTACGCATGCCCTTGTTCACCGCACTTGAAACACCGGTTATCTTTACGATAACGCTCAAGCTCTTCAGGAGAGAGTTTATTCTTTCCTTTGTAAACTCCCTTCTCTTTAGCTTTGTTGGGATTGCCCTTAGGAGACTTTTGGACGTTGTCCTTCCCCTTAGGCTCATTGGAACCCTTGTTTTCCGGGGGCTTATTATTTCTTTTACCCCCCATTTGGAAATTGATTCGCGAGGCCACCATAGTATGGTGTATTACCGCCGATATGGTACGTGGCCTTTGGGAGTTGACATACTCCGCCATTTCTTCGGTTAAGCCCGCACAAAATTGTTGCTTTTGCTCTCCAAAATCCAACTTTTTGAAGACAGTGGCTTTGAGTTGTAGGTCCCAAAACTTGTCTACATACTTGTGGATAGATTCATTGGGAGAGAGCTTTAAGCTTCGCCATTCGGTGAGTACTTTGTCTTTGGCATCGGTGGCCAAAAATTGCTTCATAATGGAAGCTCTTAAAGCCTTCCATGTTCGTGGAGCTTCACCGTTGGCTCGTAGGCTAGACCACCATTGTCTGGCGGACTTTTGAAAGTGCATAGCTACATGGCGTAGCTTAGAGGACTCCGTGAAGCCCTCATCTCCAAACGCCGCATCGAATTGCTGGATAAAGGCCAAAACTTTGTCTGTAGCACCGAAGGTGCCATCATAGGTAAGGAAAGAGATGCTCTTCCCTCCCTCTTTGAATTTCTTCAGCTTGGACGACCTCTTCCATGCGGCATAGGATTTCCTATGGCCTCTTCTTTTTGATGGTTCAAACGTTGCACCATCACTTTCTTCAAAAGATGAAGAATTTGAAGAAGGTGGAGAAGAGGGTGACCTCTTTCTCGCCTTTTTCTTGTCTTGATCTTTGTCGTCTTCACCATAGCTTTCATAAGAGGAAGAGGATGAAGAAGATGGAGAAGAGGGTGTCCTCTTTCTCGCCTTTTTCTTCTCTTGCTTTTTATCATCCCTCTTTGAATTATGGCGTGGAGAAGAGTGTGATGGTCTTCTCCGCTTTGGTGGTGATGGAGAGCGTTTAGCCCGCCGTCTTCGTGGAGCCATCTCCGCCGAGGTGGCGGGAGACTCGCTTCTTTCTCGTTCCTTCGGTGGAGGCTCTTGAGTTCTCCTTTGGGAAGGAGATGCATCATCAAGAAGTAAGTTCTTGAGCCCTTCATATGGATTCTCTTCTTCTTCCCGAATCGGAGAGAGACCTCTTTTGGTAGTCTCACAAGGAGGCTTCCTAGGTATTCTCTCGTCATGGTGATGAGCTTGGAGAACCCCGTGAGCACGGAGCTGCCGTTGCACTTCACTTTGGAGAGATGGATTGCCCATGGCTTGTTGAAGCCTAGAAACAAGATAATTAACAAGCATTGAAGCATCATTAGTAGCTTGCTCATGAGCAAAATCAAAGTTATCAACATTAATTTCACTCTCTTTAATATTGTCAGCCATTCTAACAACTTTTAGGTGTAAACTTTTTAGGTGTACTTTGGCACTTCAAGCCCTAGTTGCTACTTCTCTTTACCCTTTTAGAAAAAGCACTCAAGCTACTGTACCCGCGGCTCGAATACCATTAATTGCAAGGAATAGAAGAGAGGGTCTTTCGACACCAAAACAGCACCGGCTCCTGTCAAGCTTCTAATAGCTCAATAGTGGTTAAGCCGTAGGCAAGCCCCGTAGGACTCCACTATTAAGACCATAGCTCTCAACGGTGATGCCCCGTTAACTGCACAAAGGCAGGCGCACTGCAAGGCTGAAAAATCCCTATTCTACTTACTCACAGGCAATTAATAATACCAACCATTTGTAGCTAGCTTGAGGACCTCCCTTCTTGAGCAAGAAAAGAGAAACCTTGAGCTCTGATACCGATGTAACATTTAATGGCCTAAAATCTTATTTGTAGCGGAAATTAGCATGAACATAGTGGGCATTTCTTTAGAATAGATTCCTAAGGAGAATTACAAGAGTGCTTGGGTGGAGAGAGCAACAAAAAGCATAACACCTAGTTAGATAGCATCGACAATACTTTCAAAAGAGAGAGCAATTAAGCTATTGACAACAGTTGAGGACCGGATTTGCATGGAGCCGGTCCCCCCTCCAAAAGGCTTTGTATTATGGTTTCTCCCATCAAGAGAGACATTGTACAATACAATTCTTTGTGTTCCTTCAAGACTAGCTAGTGCAATGAAGATGGAAGCTTCATACACCAAGCAAAACACCTAATCAAACACAACTTGAATTATCCCCGTTCTCAGACCCAAGACCTCACACACCTTCGAAGATGGTGAGAGCTAGCAGGGTATGAGAGTAGATTGAGAGGAAAAAGAAGTATCTTACGAGAAAGAAGTACATCTCCTCACATAATCACTCATATTAGCATAGTTTAGCTTAGTAATTAGCTTGGTAGAGAAGATGAGCATGCATTGAAGCTTGGCTCTTGGTTGGATTTGCATCCACATGCCAAGAGAGTGTTGATGTAGGCTTCTATCTCACAAGCTTGGAGTAGGTGATGAGCTCTCCATTAAAGCTTGGGAGGAGATAGAGTATTTTCCCTTCACACATGGTCAAGTGTGAGAGTGTGTGTGTCAATGCCCAGCAAAAATCAGCCCCCCCTCTCTCTTGGGCGAGCCCTAGCTGCTAAGTTAGTCTGGCTTTTGCCTCATTGGACCTCCCCAGGTCAAGCCAATAGGGATTAAGCAGCATAAGTGATAGCCTTCTGACATGTGTCCCCCTTTCCCCTTTTGTGAGAGCTTTAGATAATTAAATAATTAAACTAAACTCTCATTGGACCCCTTTGCCTCCTGGCCAATAGGAATCAGGCAAGCCATGGGGCTCCTGAATGCTCATTGGACCCCTTGGGAGACTGCCCAATAGTCTTCTAGGACAGTTAATTCTTATTGGTTTCTTTTATTAAATGTTTTTAAATTAATTAAACTAGATTTACTCTAGCCTAATTCTCATTGGTCCACTTCAAGGGTCTTCCAATAGGAATTGGGCACACCTTGTGGGCATCTGGCCTAGGGAGCTGACATGTGTCCCTCATTCCCTTTGTGTAAAGGGAGCCTGTGTGTGTGTGTGTGGCTTTCTCTCTCATTCCCCTAGCTTTGGGGCTCGCCCCCTCCCATGTAGGGATGTAGAAAGACTTTTTGGGCACACTAAGCATCCAATTTTTCCTAAGATTGACCTTTGGACACAACCTTTGAATTTTGGAACCTTAGCATTTTGGAAGTCTTAATGGGCTGAACCTTAGGGTCTTTTTAGCCCATTGTTTCACATGGCTCTTTTGCAGATGGCCCCCCCTTTGGATCCCTATTTTCCCTCCTTTGGATCCCTACTGTGGCCGGTCTGCTAACTTAACCAATATTCTAGCTTTTTCTCCCTTGGCACTTCCCCACATTAAATGATCAGTTTAATATGAGAAAATCATTTAGGAGAATTAGATATTGATTATTATGACAGGAAGTTTCCTCTTATGCACTCCTGAAGGCTGTGACTTAGACATTGGGTAGAGACCTCTGTAAGAATTAGTTAGGAGTCGGTCGATAGTAGGTTGACACCCTATTCTTGCTTCCACGCATCTGCGGGTCGAGTTTCGTCCTTAGCTGACAAATCTTGTTAGGTGAGTTCTCGCTGTGCTGACGTCCGTCGCGGCGTATCCATCCAACATTGGCACTGCTGTCGGGGACGAAAACCTTAGGTAGGTGATCGAGACTAGTCCTTGAGGATAGGTATTCTTTGGCTTGCCAAGAGTCTCGTTTTACATTTAGATAGGACGAGAGGGTGGAGGACTCTCTAGGTCTTAGAGGGAGTATAGGGAGCGTGTGTCTGGCCTAGATCCTTCGACTTAGGTAGATTTAGGTAGACTGAGATAGCTTTAGGTATTAGAAGAGTAGGAGTTGGAGTGGTAGAAGAGGTGAGAGGAGGGCGTGAGAGTCCGGAGAGGCCAGAAAGCAACCAAAACACCATTTCATATGATGAGTAGGAGTAGAGTAACTAGAACATCATGATTCGTGATCTAGAGCATTTCATGCATGTATACTTGTTTGTTGGATTCATCACAAGGTTGTAAAAGATGCAAAAAGATGCAAAAGTGTGTTTGAAAGCTGAAGTGAAGTCCAAAAGTTACTGTGAGTGTTTTTGATAGAGCTGCAGAGCATCAGGAGCATTTTTGTCAGGAAAAAAAATTAATTTTAAGCCAGGAGACATCCTACGCGTAGGATGTCTACAGGCTAATCTGGTGGGAATTTTGGAATTTTGAGTTGACCAGTGTGTTCAGAAGGTGGGGTTTACCCTATTTTCACCTGGAAAGTGGAAATTTGACCATATCTTGACAGGATAAGGCCAAATAGACTGAAATTGCCAGACATCCTACTCAAATTGTACCAAGGCATTATTTTAAGACCAAAACCATAAGATGACTGCATGAGCATGATCTGCATGATATATTGAGTGACTGAGAGAGGTTTCATCTCATTTGGGTGAGAAAATTGGGTTCTAAGCAGACTTTGGTACTTTTGACTGCAAAAGACTAGAAAATCTAAAATTGGGGACTTTTGAAATCCAAACCAAAATCTAAGCAGGCCACTGGGTTGCTGACATCAAGGGGAAGCCGTGGGTCAAGTTTAGGGTCAAACAGGCCAAAAAGACATCCTACGCGTAGGATGTCATCTGTGTGATTTTGCACTCCAAACTTAATTTTGAGCATACCAAAGGGATCAGCACCTCAAGGGGAGCGTGTGCTTTGCATTTGAAGCCATTCTGAGCAAAAAGACATCCTACGTGTAGGATGTCCAAAGCAAGAAATTATAGCCAGATACTGACTGTGGGCATAGCAAGGTGTTGTATAGCCTGAGGCAAGCCTCCTAGTCAATTTTGGTCCAAATTGGAGTTGATTAGACTGATCAAGACTAGCAGCAGGCTGTCGAAACAGATTTCTGATCTATTGACCAGCTTATAGGTGTCCAAATCAAAAAGTAAAACCAGGTGTGGACTCAGCACATCAAGGGGAATCCATAGTGCAAGAATCCAGGCAAAAAAGAGCAAGAGACATACTACACGTAGGATGTCTACTGGGGCTTAGTGAAGACAAAATTTGACTGAGCTTAGACAGTGAGGTTCCATTTGGCTTAAGGGTTCCAGAACTTCATTCAGAAGTGAATTTGGACCTTGTTTGGCCATTTTGACGGATCAAAGACTGAATTCAGACTTTTTCACGTAAATTGACCAACATCCGAGAGAAGTACAGTTTCAGATTAGCAGACCTAATCCAGAATATCAACAATGTATAAATTACAGTAGTGGTTGAGTTTAACTCTCCAGTTATACAAATCATTATTAAGATCGCCTCTAGCGGTTAAATGCTTTGATTCGATTGCCGAAATTAAACGCTTGTGTAGAGGTATATTCAACAGCAAAGCAAGAAGTTGTGCGGAGACTGATCCTTTGCCAGGTGAGTGGTTGGATTTGTGATAAATTGCATTGATAAGTTTGATGAATTTAAGATCAGGAAGCTACATTTTTAGAGACCAAAAGGTGGCAGGTGACCAAGGTAGCTTAGTGTCCACCGAGGAGAGTGTAACTCAGGCAAGGCTAGATCCACTAGCACTGATTGTTGATGAGGGTAGTGATACTGATACTTCATCAAACAAATCCTTCTTCATGATGGGTAGTCAACAGCCAGGGGGTTTCACCTATGACGGACCAATGCCAGGAGGAAGCACCTCCCTTAATCCTTTGAATGATTCCAAGTTCATTGTGATCTTCTTAGAAGGAACAAACTCAAGGGGAGCCCTAGTCTATTCTGACTATCAAGGATGCAAGTGTATTTGTATTGAAGAAAGATCGGCTCAGAGACTGGAAATAATTCGAGTCTATGATGATGGGGATAGATTCTGAGACGAAAAGGGAAACCACTATCTGATAGTTAGTTACCCTGAAGATTACAACAGATATGGAGATAATGTGGCGAAGGGGAAAATGGTTTCAGAAACTCAAGAACCTCCTCCAAACATTGATCGACCTGGAGAAATTTTTATGTATGATAAGAAAACAACTAGGGTTTCAACTTATAATGAGAATGTGGGAATTTACAAGCATGAGAGTGAGGGAATAGTCTCTTACTTTCACTGCAAAGAACCATACCCAAACGAGTTAAGCAAAGACAAGGTTCTTTACTTATTCTCTTATGAAACTGTTATGGGGAAGGATATAGTTTTTGTTGATAGGTACGGGCGAGAATACCAACGTATTCTCCCAGAGGAGGTAGAAAAGGCAACAGTTCCAGGAGTATCAACATATGCCCCCGATGAAGTGCCAAGATCCACCTACACCCCTAGCAAGTCGACAAATCCCTTCTCAGAGGAGTATGACGCGACCTCACATTCTACTCGACCGCAGACATTCAACAATCAAAACGAACCAGCAACTCAGCCATCATTGCAGGCATGGCTTCGACAGAGTGCAACATTGGAACAAGACTGAAATCGAGATGGTTATCAAGCCGCACGAGGGCTAAGGGATTTACAAGAACCACCACTCTATTCAAGGTATCAAGGAGAGAGTAAGCCAAAAACTCAAGGGACAACAGAGCCTGGGAGACCACCCATAGAACGAGTTCAAAGAGATGAACCATCTCTTGCAAGAACTATTAGAAATTATGGCTTAGGAGCACCATTGGGAGAGGAACCAACCTACTACAGAAGACCAGAGGAGGTATATTGATTAGGATGTGGAGATCCAATGATGAGATTTGTAGACAATCATAGAATTAGACCTTCTCAAGTGCAAAAATGGGTAAACAAGAAATACACGGGACACAGAGATCCGAGAGATCATCTAGCTTTTTTGTGCGTGTAATTAGAGCGGAAGAGGTGTTAGACTTCCCTACCTAATTTGCAGGGTTTGGACTAACCTTAGAGGATGATGCTGCTACTTAGTTTGACTCTGTGGAGCGTAGAGTCTTTGAGTCTATGGAGGAAGTGTTTGATGAGTTTATCGAGGAATTCTCACAAAGAGGAATAGCTCATAATACCGTCTCACAAATCCATAAATTCAAACAGAAAGACGGGGAATCTGTGCGAAAGGCAGTCCTAAGACTAAAAAGATATTTTAAGTTCTTCCCTGTGGAAGAACTGCCAACTCAGTCTAGACTTATGCTTATATTTATCCAAGGACTAAGGAATGCAGATCTCCAGAAGGACTTACATATGAAGAGGAGCACGACGTTGAATGAGTTAACCAAGGAGGCTCTTTACCTTGTAGACAATTGTGCGGTCTACAAAGAGGGCGAGTTCAAGGATCTTGACGATGATTCATCCTCACAACAAAGTGGGAGCAATTCTTCTAAGATAGCACCGAAAGGAGAAGTAGCTGTAAACCAAGAGCAACTTGTAGAGGAAGTGCTAAAAAAGATAAACTTGTACGCCAAACCGCAGGCCACCAAACAACCCAAGTGGTGTGCTATTGAACAAAAATGGACAAACCATGGGATAGAGGAATGTTATTATAACAAGGGATATGTGAGAGAGAGACCTTACGCTCCCCAAGCTCATGTAGCTTCTCCTCAAGTTCCACCGATGCCTAGGTATCAAGCAGGCAACCTACCAAGACTTGTAGGTGTAGAAAGACCACAACCAGTGTTGGAGCAACAACCACCCCTACCAGGATTACAACCAGTCGGCATAAGATACACACCAACTGTAACCAAATCAGAAGAGAAGGCTTTGGTGCCTATGCATGCATATTATGAAGATCCCAGAGGATATGCGGCAAACCCTGTCTATTATCCACCGGAAGAACCCTCGACACCAGAACCATGGAGCATGATAGGAAATACATGACCACCTACAGCTGCACAGGCAACAAGAGAAGGAAGATATAGCTTAGATGAACGAACACTGTTGTTCATAGCCAACGGAGGCATGGGCGGATAGAGACATGCATACCAAATAAGAGGAGCTCAAGGAGCACCTCAATAGCCTAAAGGACCCTGCTACAAGTGTGGTGGAGACCATTGGCTAAGAGAATGTCCTCATGATGAAATCATTAGAGCCAACGCATATTGCACCAAGTGTGCAGTTACTCATTTGATTCCAGATTGCTCTAAGAACCCTAGAAAAGGAGCAAAAACTACCTTAAACATACTAGAAGCAGTGCCTTCCAATGGGGGGTCAGAAAACGAGACAATCATACCTATTCAGGCAATGACACGAGCCCAAGCTCAAAGAATGACGAACGAACCCATAATTGAAGAGCCAAAAACCGATGCCCCAAGTTCAGAAACGAAAAATCAGAGAAGCACTTGGAAGGTTAGAAAGGCGCATATTGAAGACAGGAAAGAACGAGAGCAAACGGCTCTATTCGAGGAGTTAAAACACAAAAAGGATAGATTAGAGCAGTTAGAGGATCTAGCTAGCCTAAGCTCACACACCGTGGCAACCATAGCACCCAAGGGAATAGCAGAACCCAAAAGTGCAGAATCAGGAGGATCAGTACTAGCAGACAAGGTAAATGAGCAGTTAGATGCACTTCTAAAAGCTTATGAAAACACACTCAAAAAGAACCAAAACCAAGAGCAAAGATGGATGACTTATCCATATGCTGAAATAGGAAAACAGAGGTTGGAAATGTGTAGAAAGATGATTGAAACAACTCAATCCTTGATAGAAAACCCGTTTGGTAAACCAGCAAATTGGCATGAAGTACCAGCTCCAATCCCTATCAAACCAACTCTAGAGGAACAAGTAGAAACGAAGGAAAGACTCATGAATGCCTATGAGTCTAGGGGAGAACCTATCATAGTGCCAAATACTACAGATGGAGCAAGTGACGGGTTCCAACCTAAAACATTGGTAGAAATGGGTAAGGATTGTAACGGTTTAGATGATCTGTGGAAACAAATCCGTGAGGCCAACAAAGCTAACAGGGTGAGTTACCACATGAACAGCAAGGGAAAAGAGAAGAATGATATCTTACCTCCTATTGAATAATTTGAGGCAAGATCACAAGTGAACTTTGACATACATTCACAAGGGGGAGACCAGGGATCAATTAGTTTGGGGCACAGCCAGCTAGACTCGCTGAAAACTCTACCCTCTTACCTAGGAGAGTATGAAGCCAAGTCTGAAGTGAGAGCAATCCCATCTCAAAGACTTTCTTCTAACAAAGTGATGGATTCACAAGGGTTGATTGAGTTATTGTCCACCCCGGTGGCATGCACAATCACATTAGCCAAACTCCTAAGGTTACGACCAAACGTGTGGACCACAGTAGGAAAATGCTTAGAAAAATTTGGAGTAAAAAACCCCACCTCGAAGCTTCAAGAAGGGATTAGATAATTGGACAGGCCTCAACTAAATACTAGGCCAGTACCTTTAAACAAGGTTGGAGAGTATTGCGAGGGAGAAGATGGAAACACTAAACTACCAGTAGAATTCCAAGGAGTAGTTGCCAAAGCTATTCTTGACAGTGGAGGGGAAAAACAGCTTTGAGAGCTACTAGAATGGAATTGCAATTGGCAGATGGGTTCATGGAGAAGCCCCTAGGACTTTCAAAAAAAGTGATTGTCACTTCGTGTGGAATCGAGTATGAGCATACATTTGCAATAGTCGATTTCGACAAAAAGAACAATTATGAGATCATCTTGAGAAGACCGTTCATGCGACAATTGAAGATGGTCCAGGATTGGGGTTACAACCACATATACCTCAGACATGGCGAGACAACAACCAAAATATACCTGAAAGACCATAGTTACAAGGATGTGGACCAGACACCAGTGGAAGAGTTTGATTCAACTACAGTCGTAGGATCAGAACTCCCAGCATGGTTAGGGCAACAAAAAGAGCTATGGATGTGCGGAGCTTCACATTGTGGGAGCTTAAAAAGAGAGGAATGCATCTTAGAAAGAGCGATTGAGGACAAGGAGTATATTCCGGAACCTTTTCCTGAAGATGCCTTAGAACCTCTGGAATGGGAACACATACTAGCAACATTGGATGTCTGTACCATTACAGATAGTCCGACAACAAATTTTTGCGATAAGGATGGCTATGATGTGCTACCCTATCACATGGTAAGCCTTATACCAGGAGGAGATGAGATGGTAGAACCACCAGAACAAGAAGTGTTTTATAACTCCTCTGAACATCTAGAGGTAAACAATGATGCAGATAATGAGTGTTCAGACAACTCAAGTGAGTGTGGGGAGAAAGCAGAGAATATCAAGTTTTATGATTTTGCTAATCAACACCCTAGACACCAGGAATGTTATAGGAGAAAAAGAGCAGGAAACAAAGCGAGAGAGAACCTGATGCCCAGGATGAAAGATAAAACTCACTATCTAATGCTTGTCAAAGCAGAGGATTGTGTAAAAGATCAAATATCAGGAAGATTCTCAAAAATTCGAAGGGAAAAGACGTGAGAGGAAATAAGACAAGTACGGAAAGCTAAAACCGAAACAAAATCACAAAAACAGCAAAAATAAAAAAAAGAAACAACGAAAGACCAAGAATGGACCAAACTGGAGCGTAAACAGAAATACCAAGAACTGAAACGGTCTTTACGAGAGATATGGACTACTGAGGAAGATAGTGATGGTAAAGGGGAGTTAGAAAAGGGAAACATGAATGTACCACACTATCGGAAATTTACCATCCAGGACAGAAAAATCATAATGACACCACCAGTCAGGGAAAGAACAAACCAGGAATCTTATGATGGGCCGGAAAATGCAAAAAGGATAGACCCTACGGAACCAGGTGAGAAGCCTCAGTGGGTCTATATCGCAACCGATTTAGAGCCTGAAGAAGAAGAACGACTAACACAACTTCTCAAGAAGTATAAAGATGTGTTTGCATGGTCCTACAAAGACCTCAAGGGAATTGATCCATCGATATGCCAACATACAATTCCTTTGAAATCAGATACAGAACTTAGCAAACAGCGTCCTTATACATATAATGACACATTTGCTAAACGAATCAAAGAGGAGATTGACAAGCTGATGGATGTTGGATTCATCTATGAAATCGAACATACAGATTGGGTGTCACCAATTGTGGTAGTCCCCAAAAAGAACGAAAAACTGAGAGTGTGTGTAAACCTCAAAAAGGTAAATGCAGCCACCATAAGGGATAATTATCCCTTGCCAATCACAGAACATGTACTAGAGAGGGTGTCCGAGAAACGGGTTTATTCTTTTCTAGATGGGTTTTCAGGATACAACCAACTGGCAATTGCAATAGAGGATCAACACAAAACAACGTTTGCCACAAAATGGGGAATATATGTGTATCGTGTTATTCCTTTTGGCTTAACTAATGCCCCAGCTACCTTTCAAAGGTTAATGACGCACGCGTTCAAAGAATACCTAAGAATATTCTTAGAAATATACATGGATGATCTTTGTGTACACTCTCTTCTACGAGAGGAACATATTGACCATTTGCAAAAGGTATTTGAGAAGTGCAGAACATATCGAATCTGTCTTAACCCGAAAAAGTGCATTTTCATGGTTAGGCAAGGCCGCATCTTAGGACACATTGTCTCACAAAATGGCATAACCAAAGACCTAGACAAAGTCAAGGTCATAGTAGACCTGCCCAGACCTACTAATGCAAAACAAGTGCAATCCTTCATGGGACACTGCGGGTATTATTGAAGATACATATATATGTATGCAGTCATCGCACAACCTCTATATCGTTTGCTAGTCAATTCCGATTGGACTGAGGAGTGTGAAACTTCATTCCAAAAGTTGAAGGAAAACCTTGTATCAGCACCTGTACTTAAAGCACCGGATTAGGAAAAGATATTCCATGTCCACATTGATGCTTCTGCATATGGAATCGGGAGTATTCTGGCTCAACTTGGAGACGACACAACGGATTTTCTAGTTTGTTATGCCAGCCGCCGACAGTTAAATAGTGCGGAAAGGAACTACACAACCACCGAAAGAGAGGGGTTAGGAATGATTTATGCTGTAAAGAAATTTCGGCATTATTTGCTCGCAAACAAATTTTTGTTCTTCACAGATCATCAAGCTCTTTTGTATTTGGTGAATAAACCATGCAATACAGGGAAAATTGTACGCTAGTTTATTATATTGCTAGAGTTTGATTTCATAGTGGTAGTCAAAAAGGGTAGAACCCATCTACAAGCGGATCATCTTTCAAGGATACACAACGGGGAAACTCCTGAAGGAGTAGATGATGACACACCAGATGCTTATCTTTTCATATTGAAATGATACCCAAATGGTCTCAAGAAATTGTTAGCATTCTTTCCTTTGGAGGTAGGTTTGATAGCACGGAAGACAGATCCAAACAACAAACAATCCGACAAACAAAAAACTTCCAATTGGTTACAGGACGGCTGTATCATCTAGGATCGGACCAAATTCTATGATTATGTATAAATCCGGAGGAAGTCGAGTGTTATCTTGAAGAAGTTTCATTGTTCAACAGTGAAAACACACCAGAGACTGAAACAGTTAGGGGTTTATTGGCCAACTATGTACGCAAACACACATACTTATGTTAACAACTGTACTATATGTAGTGCCAAACAACCAGTGGACCATGCGACATTGTTCCAGGTAAACATTACACCTGCATGGAGTCAATATATCATTGATTTCTTAACCACAAGGACATTTCCTGAAAACATAACAAGAGCACGGAAAAGGGATATAGAGCTGGAGACTCGTGACTTTCAGTTAATTGGGAACCAAATCTATAAGCGAGGAAAGGAAAATCAACTTAGAATCTGTGCAAGTGAAACTGAATACCTGCTGATTCTAGAACACGCACATGGAGGTATAAGTGGAGGACATTTTTCAGGTGATAAGACGGCAAAAATTGTCTTAATCACAGGAATATGGTGGCTTACATTGCATATGGATGTTGAAGAGTTTGTAAAGCGTTGTGACGCATGTCAGCACACCAAGGTGCCGATAAAGAGAGATGAGATGCCACTACGGCCAATGATGGGGGCAAGGGCATTTTCAAAATGGGGCATTGATTTTGTGGGGCCTATTTCACCCCCTCTATATAGCACCCATACCCAATATATCATTGTGGCTACGGACTATCTCACAAAATGGGCGGAAGCCAAGGCAACACAAAAAGCAGATGCACGAACCACTGCACAATTTTTGTATGAGAATATTTTTGTACGATACTGTTTACCAATAGAAATTGTCAGTGATCGTGGAACACATTTTCTTAATGAAGTCATTGAACATCTCCTAGAGGAGTTCATGGTCATACATAGAAAATCTGCTCCATATCATCCACAAGCAAATGGACAAGCTGAGGCCACAAATAAAACACTATGCACGGTTCTCACTGAAATTGCATCAGAGACAAGAACAGATTGGGATCAGCAGCTACACTCAACACTATGGGCATACAGGGTAGCTTACAAAACATCGATCGGAATGATACCATACAACATGGTGTTTGGCCTAAATGCTATATTACCCATAGAGTTTTTAATTCCAACTCTACGAGTAGCGAAACGTTTAGAATGGACAGGGCATGAGCTCTCTTCAAGAATAGATGATCTTGAAAAGCTAGATGCACTCCGCTTGAGAGTTGTAGCTTAGATCTATGCTAAAAAGAGAAGACAAAAAGAGTTTTTTGACAAGCATGTGTGCACGAAAGAGTTCAAAACAGGTGATTATGTACTTGTTTATACTTTAAAGCGACATGCCAAGAAACTTAAAAAGCAAGGGATGGGACCCTTTGTAATTAGTGATGTATCACAAAGCAGAGCTGTCAAGATTGCTACATTAGCAGGTGAAGAAATTCCAAATTGGATTAGTGGGTGTCGATTGAAGAAATATCATTTACCACTAACACAGGATATGCTTCAACAAATCCATCAAGGAAAACAACGAATGAAGGAGAAACAGAGAATACAAGAAGAAGCTCAAGCAGAAGCAAAAGAACGCATTGCAAAAAGAAGACTTCTACGACAACAACAACAATGTGGAGCACCATTGCGAATCAATGCCATTCGACTAACGAGGTTTGATGAAGACACAATGGAGCCAATAATTGCAGTCAAAGTGGGTAGCAATCAAGTTGAATAGACGGCATTGCTTGATTCTGGAGCTCAAGCAAATTTGATCTCTTACAGATTATACAAACAGCTCAAGTCCACATGTCAACTTCATCCTACTCCACAAGTGCTGGAAAGAAGTACATCACATTCGTTGAAAACATTGGGCTGGACTATATTGCATGTACAAGTACATCAATAAATTTACCCACACAAGTTTTATGTGGTCAAGGATGAAAGCACACAACACCCCATGTTTTTGGGACAACCTTGGCAAAAAGAGTACAATGTGCAGATAGATTGGAATGTGAATGCAGTCAAAATTCAACATGCACAAGAACAACAGGTAATAGCCTTTGCTCAGCAACCCCGGAATAATCAGCTGCCAGCAATGCAATCGCTGGAAAAAGAGCCATAAGCAAGGGTGCCACCAAAGAACAGCATGATACCCAAGGCTAACGACCAAGGAACTGCCAACATAGTTCACTACAAGTATGACAAGTCACCGACCACGGTGAACAGATCAGAGTTACCAACAAGAGAAAAACAAATATGGGTTCAGAAGGATAGAAATGACATGGCAGACAAAAAACAATGCAACGGAGGAAGTCAACATAAGCCGATAGTTCAACCAAACACCAAGGGCATAAAACAGATATGGATCCCAAAGAAAATGCTCATCAATAACTCAAATGCGACTCGCATTTGGATTCCAAAACCGAAGCAAAAGGACCTCGCTTCAGTACAAGCAACATCGGAAGGCAGACAATTGCATATGAAACCAACAAACCAATTTATGTGTGTGCCAATCAACAACAAAACAGTGGCAACCAATGCAGTAGCAATAAACCCTAAATCGGCAAAAACAAGCTACCAATGGAAAGCAAATGAGACACGGTCTACGGCCATTCCGGCCAAGCCAATTCTCTCCAAAGAGACAACTACGGCCATATCAACAGTAGTGGCAAAGCAAGCGACTTTTGCCCAAAAGAAAATCAAACAGAGCAGTAGAGTTACAGCTTTTACCTGCAAGGAAACCAAGAAACCTCAACGGCGAATGCCAATAAGCATCTTGCTTATACCTTTCTCTTGCACAACATTAATTTTTCCATGCATTGACCGAGTATGCATAAAATAGGGCCACATTACACGACCAAGCATCATCACAATTTTTTCAACCTATGCACGGCACATACTCCGAGGTGATACATTGTCGTTCGGGAGGACTCCGGCTAGGAGGGGGGGAGGCATTCTTAAATGCGGACCCAATGGCAGAAAGAGCAAAAAAGGGCATGTTTTTCGACTATTTTTAAGGGTTGTTGTTGATTGAATTTTTTTTGGACTAACCCAAGTACATATGCCCTTATATAGCATGAATCTACAGGTATATGGGGCCAAACGCCAAATCAAGCCCCTAGGTGTGTGTATATAAGTAGAAATAGCCATTTTTTCGGGTAAAATATTGGTAAAACGGAGAAATCCGGCCATAAAAATTGCATGTGAGTGTATATAATGTTTTGCGGTGATGTTTTTGATTTATTATGATTTTTGGGAATTTTTTGGGTTTGATTTGCTATTTTTCTTTTAATTTTGCTAATTTTCGACAAAAAAACTTCAAAAATACAAAAAGCAGGTGAAAAACGGTCATAATGAAAAACAAAAAATATGGGGATGATCAATGACTATAGGACAACCTATGGTACATTGGGGGTGCAATTATGAGACTGGAGCGAAAAGCGTGTTTTGGCCAGATTTTGACCTAAATGCCAAATTTCTGGTAAACAGGGCAAATGGAGTCCAAATCAAGAAATTTTTGAGCCTAAACCGCATCTCGCAAAAAGTTTGGGAGCACATGTCAAATTTCATGAACAGTGGTTCGGGGACCCCCATTATAAGAATTTTTCACTTCATTTTTAGCTCATTTCCACTATTGACCTTTGAAAGAGAGCTACTACCACCTAGAGCGAATGGAACTTCCAGCAGCTTCTACGATGCGTACGACTACCCGATGGGCTTCAGACATGAGAGGTAGGCTCACCACCTTGAGCTTTTCGCGCATGTTTATCGTTTTGTCGCGAAAACTAGCATAGGGTTCACACAGAAAGCGGACAGTAGAGACCTACAACTAGAAGTGGCCACCTAACGGCTAACCCAAAAGCAATGAGACTTCATCGGCAGCTTACCCTAGCATAGGAGACCAGTCTTGGATGACCAAAGGCAGTAGAAAACCATCGGGAAAAACCCTAATTCCTAGAGCCCCACAAGAGGCCACCAAATGGGAAATCGGCGGAGAGGCGCCCAAATGCTACCAAAATTCATGGGTAGGAGCATCTCGACATGCTCGACAAGTCTATGTAGCCAACATGACCAAAAGATGACCCAAAGCGGCACTAAAATTCAGAAACGGCATCAGACACACAAAGCGTCAAATAGCTCTCGCGGCCAAATCGCATGTCCGTTTGCCACCAAACTTCACGAGCAGCTTTCTTAGACCATCAACAACCAAGACCTATGGTGGTAGACCACCACAAGTCATCGAAGACATGTAAACGCAACCACGGGTGCTTTTAGAGCGACAAATTGCCAAATGGAGCTCCGGTGAAGCCAAAGTCGACAAGAACCATACGGCAAGGATCCCCGAGGGATCGGGAAGCTATGGAGACCAACATCAAGAAATTTCATTGCCGAAAAGCACTCCAAAAGTCAAAAAATGGCTCGGAGGCTCTGAAATCCACACAAGGAGTTACTTTCTATCCATTTGACTTTTTTGTTGGAATTAGGCTTAAAAGGGACTCAGGGGAACTAAGGGTAGGCACCAGTGACAATTTCCATGAAAAAATCATCAGGAGACATCCTACGCGTAGGATGTCTCAAAGCCAATTCTAGGCACAGAACCCAACAACTCTCATCACACACATTTTCTGACTAGCCTTGACATGCTAGCCACCAAGTTTCATCACATTTGGACCAAAATTGACCTCATATGCATGAAAAAACACAAACTTAGGGCATAGAGGCAATAATGGGCCATAGACCTACCAAAACTTGTCCAAATCACATGAAACTTGCACAACACATTCATGAGCACATAGCCAACCAATCTGTGTGGTCACGTGCAAGAAATGATGAAGTAGACATTCTACGCGTAGGATGTCTATTTGACATTTTTGGCCTACAGAGGGTATTTTTACATTCCAGATCTTTTCTTATCATCTTCAAGAGCTCATATATCAAGTTTGAGGCCATTCTAATCATTTTTGACCCCCAACACCTTCAAGATACACTTTTTGCACCCAAAAACACTACATAGGGTCTTACCAACATCAATTCTTGTCCAAATCAAAATCCAAGAGCATGGCCATGTTCCACATGCCAAGGACTACCCACAGAACAAATCCCAAGCCATTTTGATTATATAGACATCCTACGCATAGGATGTCTCCAGCATGTTTTTGAACTTCTGTGCAAAGAATGACATCATGGGAGCCATTACCATGGTGCAAGGAGCCCATACATCAATTTTCAACTCATTTGGATATCATTTGCTACATGTTGTGGACTTTCTACCCAATTTGTGAGCCTAAAGCCTAAATCTGCCAAAAAATCCACTTTTTGATGCCCAAACCCAAATCCAATCACATAGCCATGTTGTACAGGCCAAGGACCACCAGCATGTCAAATATTACCAAAATCTGATGAAAAAGACATCCTACGCGTAGGATGTCTAAATGAAAATTTTTGGCCAGAATTGCACTGTGAGCACATGCACAGTTTCACAAGTTCCTTTTAAGTTTTATTTTCTATTTTCAAGTCATTTGGATAGTTAAAACTCATTTTCTCAGCTGATATGGAAAAAACGCTAACTTCGGACTACTGAGTGCAACAGGATCTATGGCAGCCGCAAAGTCACCGGCAAAGAAGAAGAGGATGACCATAAAGGATTATTTGGAAGAAGTAGAGCCCTTCGTCATACCAGAAGGAACTCTAAAGCCAATCAACACATGGATCCAAGAAGACCTACTAGAGTCAAATGATCTAAAGATCTACTAAGGCGTGTTCAAAGACACCGAAGGAAATGTGATAGAGCTACCAATGCTACCGCGGGAACTCAATGAGTTCGTCAGAAGCAAGATGGCAGAGTATCTGGAGAAAATTGATCTCCACAATTATTTTGAAGCTGTGCCGGCAGGAATTGACATAAAAAGAGTATGGGAATTTGTGACGACAATCAAGGAAGACAGAGTGGCACGAGTTACGGATCTGCGGGGCAAGCCAGACATGGAGATTGTAATCACAGAGAGAGTGGTGGCAGCTGCACTAGACCTCTCCAACAAAGGGGATAGTGTAACCAAAAGAAGAGACGAAGTAAAGGTGTACACAAAAAAGAAAGGCAACTACACCTTTGAAGACATTGCCAACCCCAAAATGGAAATCATGAGTCAGCTGTACAATCAATACTTCCATATGTGTACCAAGCGGCCACAAAAGTACAGAATGCCGCCTGGAGCAATTGCCACAACCTTTACCTGGGCAATGCAGAAAAGCAAGCCGAAAGTAATCAATTATGTAGCTTATATACATGATAATCTAGTGAAGATGGGCAACAAGAACCCCACATACATCGTGCCGGGTGAGCTAATCACGATGGTGATTTATGGAGCATTGCACGCCAAGGGGAGATGGCCTAACCCTCCATCACAGAACGACTGGCTGAGGCTCAAGGAAGATAAGGAAGAGGAACACCCCAAAGCACCAAGGGTGGAAACCCGTTTGAAATGCCGGTTAGAAATCGTGCAAGAAGAGCAGCCAGAGTTGAAGAAAGGGAAGAAAGAATCTGTCCAAGTGCCCATCAAAGAGACGAAATCACAGAAGGCGGCACGGCTAGAGTGGTTGATGGAAAGTTTCAGGGCCGAAAGAGCCCTCAAAGGAGATTTGAATGAGCTATGGAAGCTGTCTCTAGAAGAAAAGTCGGGATCATCCCGAAGGGTGCACAGAGACAGATTTGACGACTATATTAAGAATTTTGAGATTTTGGATGCCACAGCGGAAAATATCCCACATGTACTGAGGCGGTCCGGGGCGGGCAACAAGAAGAGCAACCTCTAGACACCCTTCAAGGCTCCCGTGCTGCTCAATGGGGCCGGGGCACAACACAACACAAACCAAAACAACAAACCCATAGCCAAATCCCAACTACACAAGGGGCACCACCTAGTTTAAGAGCGAACTAGGACGCAAAAGAGGAGAATCGTTAGAGCAACCCACAAACAAGCAAGGAATTTACACTAACCCTAACACCAATGGAACACTCTCACACACTAAAACACGAGAGAGAGAGAGAGAGAGAGAGAGAGAGAGAGAGAGATAGTGCTCGGGCTGCTTTGAAACGTATCGGCAATGATCAAGCAAACATAATTATATATTTAAGAAAGAGAGAGAAAGGGGGAGGGGGTGCTTGTTGCATTAATACCTTCTTACAAATTTGTCATGACAAATCAAAGTGAGATTAGTATTTGTTCAACATAGCTTGCGTAAATTTCACCACAACACATCACAAGAAAAGCCACCCCAATCACTGTCTTAAGGCCAGGGGAGTCCTCTCCACCCTGTCGCCCTCTTACAGTATGTGGGACTTATGGCTAGATTGATGACAACACCAGAGACAAGCTATTAAGAACTTAACAAAAAACACCAAGACACTTACGCATCATTGTTGTCCATTACTTCACGTTGGAAGGGAGACAAGGTATCCAAGCTTAGTCCAAATCCACCCTCCTTGATTCAGCAAATGTTGGGCTTACACTAGTAGGAGAAATGATAGATTTCCTACTCTCAATTGAATGATCACTCTCTCTCTTACAATGGCATAGAGTTCCCTTGCTAATCCCCTATTACAACACATGCACATGCATAAGACAATGAGCTTCCACTCAAGAGCTCCTTCTAGAGAGGTTGAGCTTGGCTTCTCAAGCTATAGCATAGTGCTCTTGCTTATGGCTCCCCCTTTTTGTGCTAGCTACACCCTCCTTTTATAGCAATTTTGAAGGCTAGGGTTACTCCTCTAACCATGGTTGGGTTAGATTTTCAGCAATTTATCTAATTTCTTTTGCTTGGAATCATCAAGAAGTTGGTGGGGAAAGAGAGAGGAGAGAAATGGAGGTGATAGGACTTTTCATAGTGGGTTAGTGTTAGTAGAGTTAGTATTAATTTACAAATGGAATTGGATATTTACAATGGGAGTATCCATGTAGGATACAAATAAGGAAGAAAAACTCTTAAGAGGTAAGAAAAGGTGGATTTCTTACAAGGTTGATGCTCCAAGTGTCTTGAGTAGGGCCAATTTTGACGCTTGTTGACGGTCCACTAGCTTTGACAGTACATTTTTTCTCCACTCTTGACCTTCCTTGAGAGACAAGGTAATTGAAGCTGAGTAATCAACCACCATGATGCTGTCTTTTAAGAGAAGAGGCTGAATTTTGTGGTTTTTTGATAGATATGGGTAATTTGGAGGAGGAAAAATGAAACTAGGTGGTCAATTTTGGAATGGAATTGTGTGTGGGAGGTATGAGTTCACCATGGTTTCTCTTATTCTTCAAGGTTGAGGAGAGGTGAGTAGGGTGCAGAGAGGAGTGGTGAGAGAGGTGGGGATGATGAGTGGAGAAGTGTATGTGAAAGAGGAAAATGATAAAGTGGAAGAGAGAGTGTGGCTGCATAGCATGGGAAAACTGGGGTCCACTAATAAAATCATAGCTCACAGCTCGTAGCTCAAAAAAATATGAAAAAATTTGAGGCAAAAGTTCAGCCCACGAGCTACAACTTTTGTTTGTATCACCTTTTCAAATTCGGAGAGCAAGTGAACTTTAAAAATTCAGCAAAACCGACCGTTTTTTTCCACTGCACAAGGTCCTTGTGGGGTCCTTCCTTGGATGATTCTTTTGAATACCTCCAAGAGTGAGCCCTCCATAGTGCATGTATGCATGCCACCTACCCTTGACCTTATTTGGTAGGTCTATAATTGAAGATATTGTTGAGATCATGATATAAGTGAATAGTACAACTAAGAAAATCAAATATTGAGGGGTCTAAAAAATATGTACATGTCAAATATAAATAATATAAGTGGAAAAAATATAAAGGGGTCAAAAGAAATCTCTCTCATTATGAGGCTACCATAAAAAGATAAATATTTTTGGTGTTCTAATTTTTTAAGAAAAAAAAACAAAATAGATGTAGGAAGGGAAAAGTCACAATAGTGAAAAAATATACACATAATAAAACTAGTTTTTTTGGATTTTTGTTGGGGTGGAGTTACACCAAATATAAGAGAAGCTTACATGAAAATATTTCTATATGGAATAAAGAGTATGAAAAATGGTAAGAAAAAATTGTGGTAATGGTGAGGCAATGTACAGAGCATAAATAGCACACACCTAGGTAGAAATATTTAAATAAATACCAAAATAATTATGAAAAAATATTTTATTTAGGCCCTATATACAAAGAAATATTTACATATGCATGGGCCATAATATACTTATATTTTTTATTTTTTTTTATTTTTTTGGCTCAACTAGCCCAATGACTAGCTAATTGAGGGTTTTTTAAGAAGATATGGGAAAAGTCCCGTGACTCACGCACGCCTATGTACAGTGAAATGGTAGGGATAGCCACAGTGTTTGGGTGATTTTGGTAGGGTGAGGTAACTCACTGTGGCAATTACAAAGAGCCGAAAAAACGGCTATCAGTACCATTTACAGAAGCAGAAGTGGAGCAAGTCCGATGGCAACTGCTAGAGGAGCAGGAAGGCCGAGAGAGAGAGAGAGGAAGACAAAGGCGGACAGGGATTTCAAGAAAAAGCCGACAACTCCACCGTCCAGCCCTGAGTCAAGCCCACCGCCCTCACCACCTCCTCGTAGCTCTCCAAAGACTCAAGAGAAAGAGGAGCAAGACAAACCTGAAGATCAAGAAGAGTCAAAGCAAGAACAAAGCCAAGAGAAAGAACCAAAAGAAGAGGCTAAGCCTGAAAGTGAGCATCCAAAGCCAAATGAAGCAAGGTATAACACATTTCTAGACCTACTGGCTGCCGGCTATTCAAAAGAAGAGGTTGCCACAGTCGCATTTGACTTGGCAAGCACGGGGCCCAAAGAGAAAATGCAGAGCCTGAGGTTAGTGGAGCTAAAGGAGATGGCCACTGATATAGTGGACCTGCACCCACGCACCAATGATTGGGATGTGGTGATGACCAAGCTAACCGGGCTAAGAGCACAGTCAATGGCCTCAGAAAGTGAAATGGCAACTTTCAAAGCCACTGAAGTGCAAATCAAGCCTGAAGTCGACACTTTACACAAACAAAGCCAAAGGCAGATAGAGAGAGAGAGACAAAGCTGCAAGCCAGTCTGGCAAAGGCATTGCAAAGATGCCAAGAGATGGAAAGAGAAAATCAAGAGGCAGCTCAAAGACTGCAAGGAGCTGAAGAGGAATATAGACAACTCAGCAAGTCATTGACAGATGCAGAGAGGGAAAGGGATAACCTAACCCTACAACTTGCTGAGGAGTCCAAGGAAGTGGAGGCCATGCGGAATTCCAAAGAGAAGGCAGAAATAGAGCAAGAGGCTAGCCAGGATGAGGTCCTTGAGCTCAAGGACCAGCTTAAAGTTAAAGATCAAACAATCCAACGGCTATTGGCATCTCTAGCCAGAGTCAGAGCTACTAGCTTGACTCACACCCCTTCAGAGAGCCAGATCTATGAAGAACAAATGAGAGAGCTCCAGAAAGAGTTGACCTTAGAGAAGAAGCAAAGGTTGATGATGGCAGAAGGGTTGGTGGTTATGCAAACACGCATGGAAGAAGAGCAGAAGGCAATGCAAGATGAGCTAGAAAATATCAAAATAAATCTCGAGGAGGCGGAGAAGATAAATGCCGATTTGAAAGACCTCCTCGTGAACATGGGAGAACAAGCTGAAGCAGAGAAACAGACATTCCAAAAGCAGATAGAAGAGCTGAGAGGCCAACAGGCAGAAGAGCAGGCAAGCACATGGCCAGCAGCCATGGAAGGCATAGACCTAGAGAATGTGGCAGATCCTGTGGACACACCCATGCAAGAGGAAATCCTTGTAGGACCCTCTCAAGAGCCACAAGATCTGACACAAGAAGAGGAAGAGAAGCTGCGCACGGCCATAGAAGCAAAAATCAGAGAAACGGCCAAAGAAGCTTTGAAATGGGAGCAGAGGGTTTTTAAATCCATGACCATTTAGAAGATAGACACCAGCAACCTATGGTGTGAATGGCTACAGCCCTCTGTCCCATATCCTTTGCTAAAGTACGAAGCTGCCATGATCAACAAAAGAATCAGAGAAGAGCCAATAGTGCCACTGTGTCGACTCCCAGCCCAGGTGGAGAAAGGCATGGCTAACAAAGTATCCATAGTACTTAACCATTTGGTAGAGGCACCCAAAATCATCAGAGATAACCTAAGCTTTTGCCCTCTACCAAGGATGCAGACGTGGAAGGCCCAGGAGCTGCTGCAAAGGAGCCAACCCACTTGGCTAAACTATCCGAAGCTACCAGGCTTGAAGGCAGGCGAGAGAATAAGTGTTCAATACATGGTGAAAACCCTAACGGGCGCCATCAAATTGTTCACTGGCTCGCCTGACCTTTCTTGCATTATGATGAGGAAGATTTGCAAAACCCTTTTGGCAGTCTTCGAGACGTTCAAACTGGGCCAGGCGACATACAATATCTTCTTCTTTCAAGATACTTACAGATGTGCATATGATCTGTCTGGTCAGCCTTCCAATGCATTGTATCAAAGGATCATGTTTTTGCCATCCTATCACCTCCAGGCCTTTGAAGAAGCTTTCTACACCGGCTTCTTCACAATTAGCACTGATATATTCGGCCCAACACTACATGATTTACATGCAAGATACGAGTCGCTGCTCAAGATGCGAGAAACCATCAGATGAAGAACAACTCAACAGCCATGTCGGGGACGACATAAGTAAGGAGGGGGGGAGTGTTAGAAGCTGGACACACCCTACGGAAATTGACTGCTCGACAGATCATCATTTTTTGTAATTATTCATTTATTGAGAAAACCCGACATTTCACCTTGTCAATATTGGGTCTTACAGAAGTTTCCAGATTGTATCCCAGTTTTGACATTTAGATTGAGTAAATTGTTAATTTGGAACTTTAGGGTTTGAAAATTGTAAGATATTTATACCACTTTTTGACCTTAATGAAAAACCTTTGTCATTTTAAAAAAGTTGGAAGTCTGTGAGTGAGCGTCTTGTATACGAGAGAGAGAGAGAGTGAGAGCTTCATCTTGACGCTACGTGTGCACCGGTGGTCGGAATCGAGTGCGGAGAAGTGCAGCGTGTTGCCCCCGATGAGAGCTACACGCCGATACCTACATTGCGCGCGTACGGTCCGGTTTTGCAAGCTCCATCTACAAGCTTCATCTGGTTATTCGGTGAGCATACGTTGTCTGATTTTGCATTGCAGCATATCCACATGTTTGCATTGAGTAGAGATACACATTAGGCATTTTAGATTTCGGAAACGAAGACCTGCAAATTTCGGTCAGACATCCTACGTGATTTTGCACCAGGTGTTTTGGGTTGGGGTTTTGGTTCATAGATCTTAGGGAGAGTGACATATTGGTGTTAGTAGGGTCTCTTTCAAGTTCTGTGGTGTTTCGAGATTGTTTGATGGGTGTTTGGCTCTAGAAAGCGTTGTAGGAAGTTTCCTCTTATGCACTCCTGAAGGCTGTGACTTAGACATTGGGTAGAGACCTCTGTAAGAATTAGTTAGGAGTCGGTCGAGTGTAGGTTGACACCCTATGCTTGCTTCCACGCGCCTGCGGGTCGAGCTTCGTCCTTAGCTGACAAATCTTGTTAGGTGAGTTCTCGCTGTGCTGACGTCCGTCGCGGCATATCCATCCAACACTAGCCCTATGCGCTAGAGAGGTGATGTGCAGATGTGATGCATCAACTTTGCATGATGTTGTCAAAATTGGATTTTTATATCATGTTTAGTTGCTGGTCTGACTCCTTTTATGCATGAAAAACTCATGTCTTAAGAGTCATATGTGTGTAGACTTCGATTGACTATAGAGGATATGTCAAACTCCAAGTGTGGGAGTTGGTTGAGTGTGAATATGATTTGTGGCTAAGGGCTGAGATTCCCTCATGGATTATGGTTGTGATTTTATGGTGGAAGCCGGTGTGGCTCTTAGTTTTTTTTTGGATATGGTTATGCTGTTGAAATTTTTACAGCCATGTTATGTTCTAAAGTGGTTATGCAGGATTGGTTGTGCCTCACCTGAGTTGGGTGAAGTGCTCACCCGTGTGATGTGATTGGATTATGGTTTATGATTTTTGGATTAGATCATAAAGTGATCTGGATGGTTTATGGTTGACATGTAAGGGTAGAGACCCTGTACGGTCTAAACTGCTTGGAAAAGATTGTTTGTGCATATGAAAAATGCTATTGTGATTGGACTCACGTGTTATGTTTCTCACGGCAACGTCGTTACAAGACTAGGATCACCTACATTGCTTAGCCTTAGACAAAAGGGTCATTGACGTGGGGCTTTGCTGGATTGAGGGTGTTGCATAGGTCTTCTTCTTTTTGTTAGGCTCATCTACACGGTTAGTGCGTCGGGAGTTGAATGACCTACATGGCTAACGCGTTGGGGATTTGGACTTGGCTTTGCCTAAACACCCGGTGTTGGGCATTGAAGAGGCATGGCACCTAAACTGGTATGGTTGGTGTTGATATCCTACCACCTACTTGTACTTGGGATCCTTTTAGAGCTCGGGTTCATGGAGGGAGGCGAAGCGGCCTCAGCTTATGTATGGCTCAGGTAGGTTGGAGGTGTTTTGGCTCACTCCCGACGAAGTGAAATTCTCTATATTCGTAGTAGAGCGGATGTGGATGGGTGGACCGATCGATCCCTACACAGGGTCCGGTACTCTGCTAGTTATTCTGTCATAAACTTTTTGATGTTATGGTATACCCAGATTTTGTCATTGCATTAATATATGGTTGCATGTTTCATTTAGATGGGGTATGAAAATATTCTCTGTTGTCATTGCCTCATGTCTCTGTGCACTATATTCTCTCTCTCTCTCTCTCTCTCTCTCTCTCTCTCTCTCTCTCTCTCTTCCTGCAACGCGGGGTACACATATTCACCCACCATAATGTTATATTTTCCTTGAGTACGCTTTCATTCATAACACACATTCAGAGGTAGCACTAGCCACTAGGTGCCTGTGGATGCAGTCCGGCTCATGGCCTAAACTCCACGCTTGGTCTGGAGATGAGAGCTCATTCCCTATGCAAACGCTTTCGCAACTCTAATGTACATTGAAAATTGTATAAAGGTGTAAATTGTATATTTTTTTCACAGACCCCCGAGGAGGGATATCTCTCATTGAGCACCAAAAATGAACACCATACGTTGTTGAAAATGGATCTTTCTACTAATTGCAACGTTTATTCTAATGTGTGGAGTGAAGTGGAAGGGAAAACCTCTTTCCATGTTCTATGCATGACCTGTGCTTAAAATAGAACAAAAATATATAGGTCCAAACTGAGGTCATATCTAATGAGAGGCAAAATTTAAAGGATTTTGGCCAACCTAAGAGGGTCCAAAATTCTGTGAATTACTTATTCAAATTATAATTTAGTGCTAATAATGATATGCACCTTTTGCCTTGCAATGGGGATGAAGGGGTCATACAAATTTTTTTGATTCATGCAAGCTACTTAATTTCTCTAAAAACCAAGCATTCACACAATATGAAACAACAACAGACACCAAGCCCTCCTCAGTGGGGGCACCAAAATTGAGGCAGTCCGAGGTGGGCAACAAGAGAGGCGGCCTCTAAACACCCCTCAAGGCTCCTGTGCTGCTCAATTGACACACACACACACACACACACACACACATCACCCACAATGGGAGTTTGTACAGGATTTAGATTCACTTTAATGATTGATGCAGATGTATAAACAACTTGGAGGAGAGTCAAGAAACACAATTAAGCTTGACGATCTTGCAATCTACACATTATCTTAGGATTACAGAAGCCCTCTCACCATGCAACCCTCTTACAATGTGTTCCCAAGCAACAAAAAAAATACAAGAGCTCTTGAGCCACATACAAGCACATGCTACAAAAGAACCCCAAAATGAGAACGCTTTACCTTAAACCAAACGAGATGAGGTTTCCAACCCTGAATTGGAGAAACTTAGGAGAGATTCTTGGACCGTGGTTGCACCCAAATTATTGACTCAATTGATGTGCAAGAGTAGGTACAAGCTTGATTGGAAGCTATGAATCACTCACTTCCTTGCAATGCTACAACTAGCTCAAAGAAGATTTCCTATTGGCACCACAAGCAATGAGGTTTAGAGAGCTCACTCTCTCTCCCTAGAACTAAGATGGAGAATGATACACTCAATGTAGTGTGAAATAGTGTACAGATCATGGATTTTACAAAGAGGAAGGGCTCTATTTATAGGTGACGATAGCCCTTATTAGGATTATCTCCTAATTAGCAATCACATAGAAAAGAATGTTTAATAATTTTTTAATATGTTCTTATGAGATTGGGGCTCTCTTGTCTCTTGAGTCACTTGGATGTGGACTGGAGAGGAGAAAATTATTGAGGGGAAATAGAGAAGATTCTAAAGAGGTGAGTGATTTTTTGTGTGAGGTTGCCTACTCCAAGGTAGAGTAGAGTGGGTGCAATTTACAACAGAGGGTTCGCAGTTAGTGTCAGTAATCACTAAAAAAAGCTTAGTTTACAACGGGTAGAATGACTTGAAAGGTTGAGGAAAGAGGGGTGAATGAGATGGTTGAACCCTTGAGATGGTGAAATCCTTGAGGAATCTTGGGCACCCATGCGTAGATTGTGAGAAGTGACCATCGGTCTTCTTCTTTGTCGGCTATCAAGCATAAGTTGGAGTGAAATTGGATAAATAGAGTGTTTTTGGGAACGACTTGCCTTTTTTATTAGTATCCCCTCCTCATCCCTTGGAATAAAAGAAGGGCTGAAGACTCTGCAAGCAAATATAATAAAAAAACAAATCTTTTATAATAGGGTACCAATTCTCACTAAGAAAACAAAGTGCTTCGCACTTTTTTGCTCCGCTCTTTCGTTTGTAAAGACAATGAAGTTATCTAAACCTCCACACCATCGTCATAGTTGAACACCACAAAGAAAATGAGAGTTTTTGTTGATTAAAAAAACCCCCATTTTGCAGAAGTTAAGCATGGTTAGGTTGTTGAATTTTTATGCATTTTTATAAAGATAAAATAAAATTGCAATATGAGAGTAACAGATAGAGATACGGAGATGGTGTATGTAGGTAGAGCTTTAAAAGAGATCTATGGGTTTGAAAGGGAAGGGTAATGGTGAGGAGGGTGAGGAAAAGCATGGAATGTGTAGGCTTGAGTGAGGGATGGAGTGTGTGTGTGTGTGTGTGTGTGTATGTGTGTCTATGTAAATGGGGAGTGTGAAAAGGAGTGAGCAAAGATTAAGAACTCTCTTGTGTGCATTATATGGACAGATTGGGGTCTACCAAAAAATTTGTATCTCCCATCCATGAGCCCGAAAAATTATGAAAAAACTTGCACAAAACCCCTCAAGTTTTGGGCTACAACTTTTGTGTTTGTCATTGGTTCAAATTCAAATGGGAGATGAACACAAAAAATCAAACAAAAACATGTATAATCTAGGAATGCAAAAGTCTTCTTGTGGTCCTTTTTTGGTTGAACCTTCATGTGGCTCCACAAGTGTTTTCCTCCATGCATCATGGCATGAAATTGATAATTGAGATGCCCTTTACACATGTATGGATGAAATTTCTTGGTGAAATAAAATATATACAAGAGGGAAGAACAAACAAACTCGTGCATTGACTTGTGATAGGACTTTATGATAAAGAGCTAAAAATATAAAAATATAAAAGTTAATAGAATAAAATAAGTGTCTTTCAATTATTGAATAGCATGGTAGGTCATTTTGAATTTAATCTTCTAATATAAATAAAAATAGATGTAATAGGTAAGAAAATTTTCATCTTGAGAGAGTGAAAGGATTTTTGTGAATTTTGATAAAGTGGAGTCACACGTAGCTTAGTAGAAGCTTGGGTGAGGATATCGAATGCATGAGATGTATACATGGATGATATTAAAATATATTATGGATAATAAAAATACAAAATGGCTTACTTAGGCCTGGTTAAAACGCACACCTTAAAGAGTATAATACATAACTCTTATATAGTAGAGTAATTAAAGTTATAATATTATAGATGGGCCCAAGGTAAGGGAAAATACCTATACGCAAAGAGTGGACCATAATGTTTTTATGGTTTTTTATTTCTATTTTTATTTTTTTGAAAATAATTGATAACTCACACACCTATGTATAATGAGAAGAGAAGGTGAATTTTTCAAACATGTGCCTTGGATAAAATGTTTTGTTGCTTTGCAAAGATAGGCTACCCAAAGCATAACTTTTATTGCAAGGATAAAGGACAACAAATTGTTGTTCCAAAATTGGAAAGCTAAAAAACGGCTATCACCAAATAATGATTGCATTTGAAATGAGTTGGTATTGGTACAGGAAGCTAGGTATTCCTTTTCATTAAGAAGCTCAAGTCTTTATGTACCTAAAGTTAGGCCCTTTTGTTGTGAATCAAGGCTATAACCAAGAAACTGAAAGAAGAGTATCCACAAAGAAAGTGTAAACCAAGGGAGCTTTAGAGACTATAATAGAAGAAGTGTCAGCCACTTACTCTGACTCAAGTTCTGAGATTTGTTTTTAGACCCAATTGGGGGCTGGAACCTCACTCAAGTTCAAGCACATTCTGACCCTTTTTAAGAGTAGCAACTACAATGCCTAGTTTTATTTGGATCCTAATGAGGAATATGTCGTAAGGGTAGATGACCATACCACTGAGTTTGAAGAGGAGGTTAGGACAAACAAGCAAGATACCTTCTACATGGACCAAAACAAAGCGCAACACCTTGAAATACAAAATCCAAACACTGTAAATAGATGGGGATTGGAGATTGACTCTTTGATTCTAAACATGACCATGAGAGAAGTACCGTCAGTGTTAGAGTTATAAGGATATGATTGACAGACACTAAACCTCTAAAGCGCATACCCATTGACAACCCAACGCTTGGAGTCTATTGTCGGGAACAAGTACAAGTAGGACTGTCATAAAATCTAATATCTAACCAACCCAAATGATTTTCTTATATTAAATTGATCATTTAATGTGGGAGAATAAACGTAAACAAGGGTTAGAATATACACATATGCTTATGGATCTATCTCAACACGGGGCTAAGGTTCAAGGGGTTCCAAATGAGAGATGTCTATCAAAGATCAAGGCTAGCTAATGAAGCTTAACGACCTTAGGGTTAGCTTCATTAAGGAACTCCAAAGGTTAGTGTTAAAAGTCCTTTGACCTTAGGCAAGCTAGGACTGTGCTTGAGGTGGGAACCCGGCCCAAGCTCGAGGTGCTTGTCGTGCTTGCTGACTAGGGTGCTTGAGGTGCTTAATGACTAAGGTGCTAAGGTGCTCCATGACTAAGGTACTTGAGGGGTTAAGGTGTTTCAAAAAGTCAAAGAACATCCCTACACAAGGGGGTTGAGTCCTCATTGTAGGAGCTAGAGAGAGAACATACACACCTTCACACAAGTCAAGCCTTGCCTAATGAAGCAACAGGGACACATGTCAAGTTCCTCTCCATGTTGCACTCATAAGCTTCCTAAACCCTATTGGTTGGCCTCTCAAAGGGTCCAATGATAATTTAGCTAATTTAATTAATTGTGTATGCATTTATCAAGTCCTCTCTCTCAAAGGGGAAAGGGGGACACTTGTCCCAAGGCTAGCATGGTTGCTTGATATATGCACCCTGCATGTGATTGACTAGGCTTGTAGGGGTCCAATCATCTTCTAGCATGAGCTACAAGGGGGTCGACCAAGGAAGCTAGGGGCTAGCTTGGGTGGTATATACCCCCCCCCCCCCCCCCCCCCCCCCCAACACACGCACACACTAATTGTGTGAGGTGCAAAGTGAAAGAGCTCCATATCCTTCTCCAAGCTTGTTGAGAAGTGGAGAGCCTACACCAACACTCTTGGCTATGGAATGCAAATCCAACCAAGAGCTATGCTTCAGTGCTTAAGCTTGCCATCGTTTCCATCTTCATTATTATGCTATTATGCTATGCTAAGCAAGAAGAGTGATGATAAGTGAGGAACTATTTCTTTCTCCTATGAATGCTTCTTCTTCCTCTTCCCTACCCTCATTCCCCACTAGCTCTCTCCACCTTTGAAGGTGTTTAAAGCCTTAGGACTGAGACCGGGGATGGTTAATGCTTTTACAAAGTTATGCTCGTGGATGCATGAAGCTTCCCATCTTTATAGCATCACCTAGGTCACAAAGGAACACAAAGATTGTATTGTACCAAGTCTCTCTTGATGGGAGATCGCCGACTCCACATAAATCGGGTCCTCAATTATTGTCATGTTCTCTAAACTCTCTCTCTCTTGCAAAAGTATCGTTCATGCCATATTATGGTTATGTTGCTACCGCTGATTAAGTACATTCTCTATGTTCTCAAAGTAGTCTCACAAAATTCTTACTCTAATTCTCTTAATTCCACTATTCTCAAAGTTCATAGGCCATTTCCATTACAAGGACCAACAATGGCAGCTCCAATTAATGCCATGGAGGACATGCTTAAGCACATGAATGACATGATGAATAACATGAAAAGGATGCCTATGAGAGGGCCAGGATAGGGTCCACCACAACGACTGTAATGGAAATGGCCTATGAACTTTGAGAATAGCATAATTAAGAGAATTCAAGTGAGCATTTTTGTGAGATTACTTTGAGAACATAGAGGGTGAACTTAACTGATGGTAGCAACATAAACATAGTACTTAATTATTTTGGCATGAACAATACTTTTGCAAGAGAGAGAGTATTAGAGAACATGACAATAGTTGAGGGCCGGATTTACTTGGAGTCGGTCCCCCCTCCAAAAGGTGTTTGTATTATAGATTCATCCATCAAGAGAGTCTTGATACAAGACTATCTTTGTGTTCCTTGTGACCTAGGTGATGCAATGAAGATGGAAATCTTCATGCATCACAAGCATACCATAATCCCAAGCCTCAGTCCCAAAACCTCAAACACCTTCGAAGGTGGAGAGAGCTAGGGGGGAATGAGGGTAGGGAAGAGGAAGAAGAATCATCTATAAAAAATAGTTTCTCACTTATCATCACTCTTCTTGCTTAGCATAGAATAATAGCATAGTAATGAAGATGAAGAAGGTGGCAAGCTTAAGCATTGAAGCATGGCTCTTGGTTGGATTTGCATTCCATAGCCAAGAGTGCTGGTGTAGGCTCTCAACTTCTCAACAAGCTTGGAGAAGGAGATGGAGCTCTTGCCTTTGCACTCCACACAATGAGAGAATGTGTGTGTGTGTGTGTGTGAGACAGAGAGAGTATACCCCCCTCTCATGCTTGGTCCACCTCTCTCTCTTTCTCTAGTGTCCTCTTTTGGGACATGTGTCCTCTTTTTCCTGTTGAGAGAAAGAACTTAATTATTTATTTTTATGCATCTAAATTCTCTTTGGACCCCTTTAAATCCTATCCAATAGGATTCAAGCACATCATGAGGGCCACATGTGGAGAATTTTTTGAACATCTGTCTTTTATGCTTCTTAAGTCATTGGGTTTGAGTTGAATACTTCAAGCATGGGTCTTTTATGCTTCTGAAGTCATTTGGTTTGAATTGAATACTTCAAGCACTTAGTCAATCAAGCATGGAACATTGATACCTCTTGAGAGTTTATCTTTGAATTGAACACTTCAAGAACCTTAGTCATTTTAAGCATAAAAATCACCTCAAGCTTTCGTCAAGGTTCCCACAAACATTTTAAGCACTTTAGTTAGCAAGCCGACAAGCACCTCATGCTTGGGTAGGGTTCCCACCTCAAGGTCGGCCCTAGCTTGCCTAAGGTCAAAGAACTTTTTAACACTAACTTTTGGAGGTCTTTAATGAAGCTAACCCTAAGGTTTTTAAGCTCCATTAGGTAGCATTGCTCTTTAGCATACCATCTCTCATTTAAACCCCTTTAACTTTGGCCCCGTGTTGAGATAGATCCATAACCACATGTTTATATTCTAACCCTTGTTCCCGTTTATTCTCTCACATTAAATGATCAGTTTAATATGAGAAAATCATTTGGGTTGGTTAGATATTAGATTTTATGACATTACCTCTCTCTTGAAATCATAGTCGTCCTTGACTATGAGGTAGAAGAGATAAAGTCTTAGTCATTAGTCTATGTTTCTTAGCGGGTAGAGGATCCCTTTTCATCCTGCGACATCATTCTAGAATGGATGATTAGTTCATTTGATGCTTGGGAGACGTAGATGCCGCAAGCATGTCTACTCTTTAGTCCATATCATACTCCCATAGTAGAGTGACCATTCTACTTGGTGTTTGAGTGACGTCATCATCACAAACATGATTCTAAGCATGCATACTATTTAAATTTGTGCAAAAAAAAAGGATTAGTCTTATAAGACAAAAACATTGTTCATTTACAAAGCATTTACATTTGCTTACTCTAGTACAACTTTGTAAGCATTGACAAGGTTCATACTATCCTTAAGCTGTATTCCTTGCATCCATCTAGCATCTTCAAAAGGATAGTTTTTGAACTTAATAAGATATCATCAAAAAATCTTACCATGCTGTAGTACCTTGTCTTCATGCCGGATAGCTTCGGGTTGCAGCACTTCTTCTTGGTCTTCGATTTCTGGAGGGTCTTCAATAATTGGTTCTCTTGGTGGCTGTCCTTTGTAGGGCTTAAGTATTGTAATGGAATTACCCTATTCAACTTGAGAATAGCGTAAATTAATGAGAATACTTTCGAGAAATAACTTTGTGAGCATAGCGGGTAGACATAATCGAAGATAGCAACATAATCATAGCAATTAGTTAACTTGGCATGAACAATACTTTTGCAAGAGAGAGAATTTAGAGAACATGACAACAGTTGAGGACCGGATTTATGTGGAGCCGGTCCCCCCTCCAATAGGCATTTGTATTACGATTTCTCCCATTAAGAGAGACTTGTTACAATACATTCTTTGTGTTCCTTGTGACCTAGGTGATGCAATGAAGATGGAAAGCTTAATGCATCACAATCATAGCATAACATGAACTTGAAGAAAGTTTTAACTATCCCAAGCCTCAGTCCCAAGACCTCAAACACCTTCGAAGGTGGAGAGAGCTAGCAGGGAATGAGGGTAGGGAAGAGGAAGAAGAAACATTTCGTAGGAGAAAGAATTAGTTCCTCACTTATCATACTCTTGTTGCTAGCATACATAATAGCATAGTAATGAAGAAGAAGGAGATGGCAAGCTTAAGCATTGAAGCATGGCTCTTGGTTGGATTTGCACTCCATAGCCAAGAGTGTTGGTGTAGGCTCTTAACCTCTACTTACTTGGAGAGGGAGCTCTTGCACTTTGCACAGCACACAATGAGAGTGCTTGTGAGTGTGTGTGGGTGAGTATACCCCTCAAGCAAGCCCCTAGCTAGCTTGGGTCGACCCCCCCTTGTAGCTCATTCTTGAAGCTCATTGGACCCTCCCAGGACTAGCCAATCACAAGCAAGAGCCATTACAAGCAACATGGGTAGCCTTGGGACAAGTGTCCCCCTTTCCCCTTTGAGAGAGAGGACTTGATAAATGAAAAATCAATTAGATAATTCAAGTAATTTATCATTGGACCCCTTTGAAGCCTAGCCAATAGGCTTCAAGCAACTCATGAAGGTAACATGGGTAGGGACCTGACATGTGTCCTTGCTGCCTCTTCAAGTTGGGGCTTCCCTTGTGTGTGTGAGTGGGTGTTCTCTCTCTAGCCCCTAGGAAAAGGGATCGCCCCCCCTCTTGTAGGAATGCTTTTGACTTTAGGTGATCAAGCACCTTACTCACCAAGCATGACAAAGCACTTGAACTAGGGGGTGTTCCCACAAGCATCTCAGGCAAGCTTCTCAAGGCACCTCAAGTACCTTAATCTTGCAGCAAGTCAAGAACCTCAAGCAAGGAGCCATTCAAGCACCTCAAGCATCTTAATCAAGCACCTCAAGCATGACAAACACCTCAAGCACGACAAGCACCTCAAGCAGGACAAGCATCTCGAGCTTGGGCCGGGTTCCCACCTCAAGCTCAACCCTAGCTTACCTAAGGTCAAAGGACTTTTACACACATTTATTGGAGGTCTTTAATGAAGGTAACCCTAAGGTCTTATGCTCCATTGGTTAGCCTTGCTCTTTGATAGACCATCTCCCTTTTGGGCCCCTTTACCATTGGCCCCGTGTTGAGATAGATCTATAAGCACAAATCTATATCTTAACACTTGTTCCCGTTTATTCTCCCACATTAAGTGATCAATTTAATATGAGAAAATCATTTGGGTTGGTTAGATATTAGATTTTATGACATTACCTCTCTCTTGAAATCATAGTCGTCCTCGACTATGAGGTAGAAGAGATAAAGTCTTAGTCATTAGTCAATCGTACTTAGCGGGTAAAGGATCCCTTTTTACCCTACGACATCTTTCCAAGATGGATGACTAATCCATTTGGTGCTTGGGAGACATAGCTGCCGCAAGCATGTCTGCTCTTTAGTCCATTTCATTCTCCCAAAGGAGAGTGACAAATTCTACTTGGTGTTTGAGAGACATCGTCATCACAAACATGATTCTAAGCATGCATACTAGTTAAATTTGTGCACAATTAAAAGGTTGACTAGTCATATAAGACAAAACATGAGTCATTTAAAAGAAATTTGTACATTTGCTTACTCTAATGTAGCATTGTAAGCATTGACAAGGTTCATACTATCCTTAAGTTGTACTCCTTGCATCCAAATAGCATCTTCAAAAGGATATTTTTTGAACTTAATAAGATACCGTCGGATTATCTTACCATGTCGTAGTACCTTGTCTTCATGCCGAAGGACAGCTTCGGGTTGTAGCACCTCTTCTTGGTCTTCGACTTCGGGAGGGTCTTCAATAATTGGTTCAATGGGTGGCTCTCCTTTGTAGGGCTTAAGTAAGCTTACATGAAAGGCATTGTGTATAAGCCAATGGTTGGGCAACTTGAGTTGATAAGCCGTCTCATTGATAGGCTTTAAGATTTGGAAAGGACCATAGTATCTTTTTGCTAGTTTAGCATAATACTTTTGATGGCCCGTAGGATTTTTGCCCGTCGTTTGCCTTAATCGAGCCTTAGGAAACTTGAGTAAGACCCAATCATTTTCTTTGAACATTAAGGCTCTTCTGTGCTTATCAGCAGCAGCTTTTTTCCTTTGTTGAGAGATGGATATAGCCTCCCTAATCTTTTGAAAAGATTCTTGTAGGTCACGGCTATACTCATTGGCGGCGAAGATCTTCCCATGTACTTTGAGTAGCAAGGGACTTTTAGGTCTTCCCTCAATGATCTCAAAAGTTTCTTTTCCCGTAGAAGTATGTACAGTATTATTGTAGGCATACTCTACAAGAGGTAAGTACTTTTCCCATTGTGAGCGTTGATCTACTTCGGTAACATAAGTCTTGAGTAGATCAAGTATCGTAAGATTGGCTATCTCACTTTGGCCATCCGTTTGTGGGTGATAGGCCGAAGAGAAATTCAATCTTGTTCCTAGATTTTCAAAGAGACCTTTCTAGAAATTACTGGTCATTTTAGGATCTCTATCTGACACAATGGATGTGGGTAATCCATGGTGCTTGAAAATCTGAGATATGAAGAGAGTTGCCATTTGGTGTGCCTTAATAGTCTTTTTGATAGGAATGAAATGTGCTTGCTTGCTAAACCTGTCGACTATTGTCCATATTCCTGTATTCCCATTGATAGACTTGGGTAATCCAAAGATGAAATCCATGGATATACTCTCCAATGGTGAATTTGGAATAGGCAATGGCTGGAGTAATCCAGGTTGCTTCCCTCTATCATACTTGGTCTTTTGGCATACTACACATTTTGATACATACTCTTGTATGTCCACTTTCATGGTAGGCCAATAGAAGTACGTCTCTACTCCTCGGAGAGTAGGTTGAATACCTCTATGCCCCGCATATGGAGGAGCATGGGATTCATACATAACCTTCTCACGAAGGGAATGGGTAACACATAGCCTATTGCCGTGGAGAAGATAACCATCCTGCAAGGTGAATGGTTCCTCTTTCTTCCCCAAAGCAAGGGCTGACATTATGTCTCTAAAGTCAGGGTCAGTAGCATATTCATCTATCATAGAGAATAGATCATTGTGAGTAGCTATAGACACCGCATTAACTTTTGGTCGTCGTGAAAGTGCATCGGCAACTTGATTGTGCTTACCAGCTATGTGAGCAATATGGAAATTAAATTGCGAAAGAAAATTTGCCCACCTCATTTGTTTGTCGGAAAGCTTGGTTTGCGTCATGAAATACTTGAGACTTTGGTGGTCGGTTCGTAGGATAAATGGAGTCCCCAACAGGTAGTGCTTCCATGTGTCCAAGGCATGTAGAACAGCTAAAAGCTCTTTCTCATAAATGCCCAAGACTCGTTCATCACCATTGAGCCTTCGGCTCTCATATGCTATGGCATGCCCTTCTTGAAGCAAAACCGCTCCAAGGCAATCACCACAAGCATCACATTGGACCTCAAATGGCTTTGAGAGATCCGGAAGCACGAGGAATGGTTGGGAAGTAAGCTTCTCTTTGAGTTTTTCAAAAGCATTTTGCTCCTTAGCAGTCCATACAAACTTAACGTTCTTCTTTATTAAGTCGTGAAGTGGTCCTGCTACTTGAGAGAATTTTGCTATGAAGCGTCTATAGTATGCACACATACCAATAAAGCTTCTTAGCTCATGTAGATTTCTTGGGTTAGGCCATGCTTTTTTTACCTCTAACTTTGATGGATCCATTTGGATACCATCTTTAGAGATAATATGACCTAAATATTGAATCTCTTGAAGGAAGAATTCGCTTTTCTTTTGGTTGAGATAAAGCTTGTTCTCCCTCAATGCTTGAAAAATCACTTGGAGATGCTGCTTATGTTCCTCCAAAGACTTGGAGTAGATGATGATATCATCAAAGAACACTCCAGTGAATTTTCGATATGGTCTAAAAATTTTCTCCATCAAACGATTGAACGTAGCTGGTGCATTAGTCAAGCCAAAAGGCATGACTAGATATTCATAAAGACCAAATGTTGTGCGAAACGCGGTCTTTAAGATATCTTCATCCACTATCCTTATTTGATGATAGCCACTCTTAAGGTCAATCCTACTGAAGTAGGTAGAGCCTTGTAGCTTATCAAACAGATCTTCTATCCGAGGTACGGGAAATCTGTTTTTGATAGTGATATGGTTTAGTGCTCGATAGTCCACACACATACGGTATGTACCATCTTTCTTTTGCATTAAAAGGACTGGAGAACAAAATGGAGAGGAACTAGGCCTCACCCTCCCTTTGTCTACCAGCTCTTGTACTTGCCTCATGATCTCCTCTTGTTGAGCTTGTGAGACTCGATAAGGAGGCTTGTTAGGTGGTGAGCTTCCAGGAAGGAGCTCAATACGATGGTCATCATCCCCTCGTTTTGGAGGTAAGTCCATAGGGATATCATCGATGAACACATCTTGGAATCCTTTTAGAAAATTAGACAAGTCTAACTCTTCTTGATTCCTATCATTTACATTTGATGAAACATTAGTATCTTTTGGAGACTCTTTGATAAAAATCATGTACACAGAAACTGAGCTCTTCATTGACTTATCAAAAGAAAGAGGATTTACAAGTGGATAGTGCGACCACGCTCACTAGCATCTATATACATGTTCTTTCCCCTGTAAGTGAAGTAAATTCTCCTTTCAGGGAACTTCATGTGGGCAGCCATGCGATCAAACCATGGTGCCCCTAGGATAACATCCTGATGTTGGAGAGGAGAGATGAAGAAGTCTTCTTTGTCGACATAGCTTTGGACATGAAGCCTCAACTTCCCAATCAAGGGAGTAACGGAGGCTTGTTGTCCCTTGAAAGCTGCATCAGCGACTACTATATCTCCCATCTCAAAAGCTTGAATGCCCAACTTGGTGGCCAACTCTATTGATATGAAGTTGAGAGTAGAGCCTGGGTCAAACAAGATGAAGGCATCATGCTCTCTTACCTTTCCCCAAGCATAGGAGAGTGATGATCCTTTGCAATGAGCATCCTCTTTTGGAGCTTCGATGGTGGAAGCTCTAGGAGTCTCATTGCGAGTATTCTTCTTGGGGCAAGAACGATAGCCATGTCCTTGCTCTCCACACTTGAAACACTTATGGTCCTTGTGAAAAGCTTCAAGCTCTTCAGGAGAGAGTTTGTTTTTACCTTTGTAAACTCCCTTCTCCTTGGACCGATTGTTGTTGTTGTTGTTGTTGTTGGAAGTGCCTTGGGAGTTATTTTGAGCATTGGATTTCCCCTTTGCATCATTTTTATCCTTGTTTTCCATGGGCTTGACATTACGTCTAGCCCCTTGATGGAAATTGATGCGTGAAGCAACCATGGTGTGGTGGATTACTTTAGTAATAGTATTGGGCCGTTGAGAGTTGATATATTCGGCCATCTCTTCAGGTAATCCCGCACAGAATTGCTGTCTTTGCTCAGCAAAGTCTATCTTTTGAAAGACAGTAGCTTTGAGATGTAAATCCCAAAACTTGTCTACATACTTGTTGATAGACTCATGAAAGAGAAGCTTCAAGCCGCGCCATTCAGTAAGAACTTTATCTTTAGTATCGCTTGGCAGAAATTGCTTCATGATGGAAACTCATAGAGTTTTCCATGTCTTTGGGGCTTCTCCATTGCCACGAAGGCTAGCCCACCATTGACGAGCTGATTTTTGGAAGTGCATAGCTACATGGCGTAGCTTGGAGGACTCTGTGAAGCCCTCGTCCCCAAAGGCCGCATCAAATTGCTGGATGAAGGCCAACACTTTGTCGGTAGCACCAAAGGTGCCATCATAGGTGAGAAAAGAGATACTCTTTCCTCCCTCCTTGAACTTCTTTAGCTTTTGTGACCTTCGCCATGCAGGAAATGATTTGCGATGTCCTCCCCTCTTGTATTCTCTAGGAGAATAGCCATAACTTTCATCGGAAGAGGAGGAAGGTGAAGAAGAAGGAGAAGAGGGTGACCTCTTCCTAGCCCTTTTCTTCCTTTGTTTCCCCTCTTGCCTTTCAGAGTGATGAGGAGAAGGACTATGGGTTGCTCTTTTCCTCTTGGAAGGAGTAGACGATCTTCTAGACCGCCTTCTTCGTGGAGCCACATCTTCAGAAGAACTTAGACTTTCATTGCTTTCTTTCTCTTTGGATTCCTCCTCTCGAATGGGAGAGAGTCTTCTTTTGGGGGTCTCTTCAAGAGGCCTCCTAAGCTCTCTCTCCTCTTGGAGAGGAAGGGAAATTCCATAGGCACGAAGTTGTTGAGTAAGTTCGGCTTGCAAAGTAGGGTTGCCCATAGCTTGTTGCAACTTAGTCACAAGATAATTCACAAACATGGGAGCATCATCATTAGCACCTTCATGTGCAAAATCAAAGCTATCAATGTTCATTCTACTCTCTTGATTATTGTCAGCTATGTTAACAAAATTTTATGTATGTACTTAGTGTATGCTTTGGCAATTCAAAACCTTAGTTGCCACTCCTCTTAGCCTTTGAAAATTGGCTCTTAAGTATCTACACCCACGGCTCAAAGTGGTTAATTATAGAGAGTAGAGGAGTAGGTCTAACATAGCAGAGTTGCCAAGGGCTAGCTCCTTTCGGACTTCTTGTGGCTCAATAATGGTAAAGCCGTAGGCAAGTCTAAAAAGACTCCATTATTAAGTCCAAAGCTCCCGAGGTGTGCACCATCCCCCACATAGTGGGCTTAACAAAATCGATATTAGATCCCAGTTCCACTTACCCTATTATAATTAACAACATCAACCATTTATAGGCTACTTAAGGACCTCTCTTCTTAAGCAAGAAAAGAGAAACCAAATGCTCTGATACCAATGTAATGGAATTAGCCTTTTCAACTTGAGAATAGAGTAAATTAATGAGAATACTTTCGAGAAAT
The DNA here is from genome assembly GCF_014529385.1 of Adiantum capillus-veneris. Taxonomy (NCBI): domain Eukaryota; kingdom Viridiplantae; phylum Streptophyta; class Polypodiopsida; order Polypodiales; family Pteridaceae; genus Adiantum; species Adiantum capillus-veneris. The sequence goes on from NC_140953.1 coordinate 102,359,784, forward strand.
AACTTTGTGAGCATAGCGGGTAGACATAATCGAAGATAGCAACATAATCATAGCAATTAGTTAACTTGGCATGAACAATACTTTTGCAAGAGAGAGAATTTAGAGAACATGACAACAGTTGAGGACCGGATTTATGTGGAGCCAGTCCCCCCTCCAATAGGCATTTGTATTATGATTTCTCCCATTAAGAGAGACTTGTTACAATACATTCTTTGTGTTCCTTGTGACCTAGGTGATGCAATGAAGATGGAAAGCTTCATGCATCACAATCATAGCATAACATGAACTTGAAGAAAGCTTTAACTATCCCAAGCCTCAGTCCCAAGACCTCAAACACCTTCGAAGGTGGAGAGAGCTAGCAGGGAATGAGGGTAGGGAAGAGGAAGAAGAAACATTTCGTAGGAGAAAGAATTAGTTCCTCACTTATCATACTCTTGTTGCTAGCATACATAATAGAATAGTAATGAAGAAGAAGGAGATGGCAAGCTTAAGCATTGAAACATGGCTCTTGGTTGGATTTGCACTCCATAGCCAAGAGTGTTGGTGTAGGCTCTCAACCTCTACTTGCTTGGAGAGGGAGCTCTTGCACTTTGCATAGCACACAATAAGAGTGCTTGTGAGTGTGTGTGGGTGGGTATACCCCTCAAGCAAGCCCCTAGCTAGCTTGGGTCGACCCCCCCTTGTAGCTCATGCTTGAAGCTCATTGGACCCTCCCAGGCCTAGCCAATCACAAGCAAGAGCCATTACAAGCAACATGGGTAGCCTTGGGACAAGTGTCCCCCTTTCCCCTTTGAGAGAGAGGACTTGATAAATGCAAAATCAATTAGATAATTCAAGTAATTTATCATTAGACCCCTTTGAAGCCTAGCCAATAGGCTTCAAGCAACTCATGAAGGTAACATGGGTAGGGACCTGACATGTGTCCTTGCTGCCTCTTCAAGTTGGGGCTTCCCTTGTGTGTGTGAGTGGGTGTTCTCTCTCTAGCCCCTAGGAAAAGGGCTCGCCCCCCCTCTTGTAGGAATGCTTTTGACTTTAGGTGATCAAGCACCTTACTCACCAAGCATGACAAAGCACTTGAACTAGGGGGTGTTCCCACAAGCATCTCAGGCAAGCTTCTCAAGGCACCTCAAGTACCTTAATCTTGCAGCAAGTCAAGCACCTCAAGCAAGGAGCCATTCAAGCACCTCAAGCATCTTAATCAAGCACCTCAAGCATGAAAAACACCTCAAGCACGACAAGCACCTCAAGCAGGACAAGCATCTCGAGCTTGGGCCGGGTTCCCACCTCAAGCTCAACCCTAGCTTACCTAAGGTCAAAGGACTTTTACACACATTTATTGGAGGTCTTTAATGAAGCTAACCCTAAGGTCTTATGCTCCATTGGTTAGCCTTGCTCTTTGATAGACCATCTCCCTTTTGGGCCCCTTTACCATTGGCCCCGTGTTGAGATAGATCTATAAGCACATATCTATATCTTAACACTTGTTCCCGTTTATTCTCCCACATTAAGTGATCAATTTAATATGAGAAAATCATTTGGGTTGGTTAGATATTAGATTTTATGACAAGTATGCTCACATGAAAATCATTGTGTATGAGTCAATGGTTGGGCAACTTGAGTTGATATTCCATGTCACTGATTGGCTTCAAGATTTGAAAATGACCATAGTATCTTTTTGCTAATTTAGAATAATACTTTTGATGGCTTGTAGCAGTGCTAGAAAAAAACCGGGCTCCAGTGTATTTTAACCGACTGAAATCCTTAAATCCTGGTTAGATTTTGAGCTTGCCTTGAAGAAAACTTGGAAATTTTCACAAGTTTCAGTGTAATTACCGGCAAAAGCTTCAAATTTTGACCTAAAACCCGAGAGAATTTCAAGTTGTCCTTATTTTCTTTGGTTAGGAAAAATGCATTTTTCTAGCCCTGGCTGGTAGGATTTTTGCCCGTCGTTTGCCTCAATCGAGCCTTGGGAGACTTACGTAAAACCCAATCATTTTCTTTGAACGTTAATGCCCTTTTGTGCTTGTCAGCAGTAGGCTTTTGCCTTTGTTGAGGGATGGATATAGCCTCCTTAACCTTTTGAAAAGATTCTTGTAGGTCACAACTATACTCATCAGCATCAAAGATCTTCCCATGTATTAAGTAGCAAGGGACTTTTAGGTCTTCCCTCTATGATCTCAAAAGGTGCTTTTCTCGTAGTAGTATGGGCAGTATTATTGTACGCATACTCTACAAGGGGTAAGTACTTCTCCCATTGTGAGCGCTGATCTACTTCTGTAATATAAGTCTTTAGTAGATCGAGTATTGTAAGATTTGCTATCTCACTTTGGCCATCTGTTTGTGGGTGATAGGCCAAAGAGAAATTCAATCTTGTACCTAGATTTTCAAAGAGACCTTTCCAAAAATTACTGGTCATTCTAGGATCTCTATCTGACATGATGGATGTTGGTAATCCATGGTGTTTGAAAATCTGAGATATGAAGATGGTTGCCATTTGTGTACCTTAATAGTCTTTTGGACAGGAATAAAGTGTGCTTGCTTGCTAAACCTGTCAACTATTGTCCATATTCCCGTATTCCCATGGATAGACTTGGGTAATCCAAAGATAAAATGCATGGATATACTCTCCTATAGTGAATTAGGGATTGGCAATGGCTGGAGTAATCCAGGTTTCTTTCCTCTATCATACTTAGACTTTTGGCATACCACACATTTTGAAACATACTCTTGTATGTCCACTTTCATGGTAGGCCAATAGAAGTACGTCTCTACTCCTCGAAGAGTAGGTTGAATGCCTCTATGCTCCGCATAGGGAGGAGCATGGGATTCATACATGACTTTCTCACGAAGGGAGTGGGTAGCACATAGCCTATTGCCATGGAGAAGATAACCATCCTGCAAGGTGAATGTTTCCTCTTTCTTCCCCAAAGCAAGGGCTGACATTACATCTTTAAAGTTAGGGTCAGTAGCATACTCATTTATCATAGAAGATAGATCATTGTGAGTTCTATAAACACCGCATTGACTTTTGGTCGTCATGAAAGTGCATTGGCCACTTGACTGTGCTTACCAGCAACGTGAGCATTAGAAAATAAAATTGTGAAAGAAAATTTGCCCACCTCATTTTTTTGTCGGAAAGCTTGGTTTGCATCATGAAGTACTTGAGACTTTGGTGGTCTGTTCGTAAAATGAATGGAGTCCCTAATAAATAGTGCTAAAATCTCTTTCTCATAAATGCTCAAGACCTGTTCATCCGTATTGAGCCTCCGGCTTTCATATGCTATGTCATGCCCTTCTTGAAGCAAGACTGCTCCAAGGCAATCACCACAAGCATCACATTGGACCTCAAATGGCTTTGAGAGATCCGAAAGCATGAGGACTAGTTGAGAGGTAATGGTTGAGAGGTAAGCTTCTCTTTTAGCTTGTCAAAAGCATTTTTCTCCTTAGCAGTACATGAATACTTAACGTTCTTCTTTGTTAAGCCATGTAATGGTCCTGCTATTTGAGAAAATTTTGCTATGAAGCGTCTATAGTATGCACACATACCAATAAAGCTTCTTAATTTATGTAGATTCCTTGGATTAGGCCATGCTTTTATTACCTCTAACTTCAATGGATCCATACTAATACCATCTTGAAAAATAATATGACCTAAGTATTGAATCTCTTGAAGGAAAAATTCGCTTTTCTTTTGGTTGAGAAAAAGCTTGTTCTCCCTCAATGCTTGAAAAATCACTTGGAGATGTTGCTTGTGTTCCTCCAAGGACTTGGAGTAGATGATGATATCATCAAAGAGCACTCCAATGAACTTACAATAGGGTCTAAATATTTTCTCGATCAAATGATTGAATCTGGCAGGTGCATTGGTCAAGCCAAAAGGCATGACTAGATATTCATAAAGACCAAATGTTGTACAAAACATGGTCTTTAGGATATCTTCATCTACTATCCTTATTTGATGATAGCCACTTTTAAGGTCAACCCTACTGAAGTAGGTAGAGCCTTGTAGCTTATCAAATAGATCTTCTACCCAAGGCACAAGAAATATGTTTTTAGTGATATGGTTTAGTGATTGATAATCCACACACATACTGTATGTACCATCTTTCTTTTGCACTAAAGGACTGGAGAACAAAAGGGAGAGGAGCTAGGCCTCACATCCCTTTGTCTACCAATTCTTGTACTTGCCTCATGATCTCCTCTTGCTGAGGTTGGGAAACTCAATAAGGAGGCTTGTTAAGCATAGGAGCTCAATTTGATGGTCATCATCTTCTCGTTTTGGAGGTAAGTCCATAGGGATATCATCAATGAAAACATCTTGGAATCCATTTAGAAAAGTAGACAAGTATAACTCTTCTTGATTCCTACCATTTTCATTTGATAAAGCATTAGCGTCATTAGTGGATTCTCTGACAAAAATCATGTACGTAGAAATCGAGCTTTTCATTGACTTATCAAAAGCTAGTGAATTTATAAGTGGTATAGTACGACAAGACTTATTAGCATCTATATACATGTTCTTTTTCCTATAGGTGAAGTAGATTCACCTTTTAGGGAACTTCATGTTGGCAGCCATGCGATCAAACCATGGCGCCCCTAGGATAGCATCCTCGTGTTGGAGAGGAGAGATGAAAAAGTCTTCTTTGTCAACATAGATTTGGACATGAAGCCTCAACTTCCCAATCAAGGGAGTAATGGAGGCTTGTTGTCCCTTGAAAGTTGTGTCAACTGTTACAATATCTCCCATCTCGAAAGCTTGAACACCCAACTTGGTGGCCAACTCCGTTGATATGAAGTTGTGAGTAGAGCCAGGGTCAAACAAGATGAAGGCATCATGCTCCCTTACCTTTCCCCAAGCATAGGAGAGAGATGATTCTTTGCAATGAGCATCCTCTTTTGGAGCTTCGATGGTGGAAGCCCTAGGAGTCTCATTGAGAGCATTTTTGTTGGGGCAAGAACGATAGCCATGTCCTTGCTCCCCACACTTAAAACACTTATGATCCTTGCAAAGAGCTTCAAGCTTTTCATGAGAGAGTTTGTTTTTACCTTTGTAAACTCCCTTCTCCTTGGACGTATTGTTGTTGTTGTTGTAGGAAGTGCCTTGGGAAGAATTTTGGGCATTGTTTTCCCCCTTTGCATCATTTTTGTTGTTTCTTTGTTTTCCATGGGTTTGACATTCCGTCTAGCCCCTTGTTGGAAATTGATGCGGGAAGCAACCATGGTGTGAACACTCAATCATCAAAAATTACAATAGGGCATGAGGTGTAATTTTGATTGCCACAAAAAAACCCAAAATTAGCACAAAAAACTCAAAAAATGAGCATTAAAGCTCGCAAGTTTTTTTCACAAAAATTTATGGCTATAAAATCGTAAAATTTCTACATCATGCTTCATTTAACAATGAAGAATCTTGAAAACAATGGAGAATTGACAAATTTACAATCACATGTGAACTCAAAAAAATTACATTCCCATAATCACATCAATTTTTGACCAATTAATAAAACATAAACTTTGTGATTTCACTATTGTGATGAAAAATGCAAATAAAACACACACTTATAATTTCTAGACCCAAATTTTGCATCTGATTTTTTTAAAAGTTAAAATAACAAGATTACCTCTACTTTTGCAACAAAGCTACATAAACAAAACTAAAAACTAAAATTATAAAGCAAGTTTGAAAGCATATTTCTTCTCTTTGTCATTCACAATTTGTTTTTCTTTCCCTTCTAGAAGACAATATAAGATATCATGCGAGGTATTTTCTCTGACATCAACAAGATAACCTACCACTCTGAAAACACTTTCCTCATTGTTGGGACCTTTATCATCAACCGCATAAAGAAATAAGAGGTTCAATAATTGTTTGATTGTGTCCGAAAACACCTACTTGAATTGACCAAGCATGACCTTCAAGCTTCTTGTGTCGTGCATGCTCCCAAAGGATTTGAACATCATGAGTTGATGCTTTTTTTTTGTTTATGAGAGGTAGCAAGCAAACCTCTAGGGGGAACAATGACTCTCTGTAAAGGCACCATCGGTAAAGTCTCGTCAATACCTTGCTTGTTCTAGAAATTGTTGAGCGGCTAACAAATGTCATCAAGGAGAACCACTTTCAAAAGCGAAAGGAGGTGGAAGAAGTTGTCTTCTAGAATCTGCTCCACTATTGACACACGTACCCTAAGTGCTGGAAAGTGAGGACTGATGGGAGCAAGTTTACTAGGTTAGGGAGTGAGTGAACTTGTACAACCTAAACCAATTAGAGCAGATGAAGATTGATTAGTGAGATTAGATTGTTGACCTCTTCTTTGCTTCTTAAAAACATGAGCATCACCAGAAGTAGAAGGCTTTACAAAGAAGAAGCTGCAAATATCGACAAAAGAATCGTAAATTCTTGCTATCAAGCATGCAAAATCCAAAATATATACTTAAAAACAACAAGAAGGATATAAAATTTGTTAAAAAATCAAACAAAGAAGATTAAAAAATCCCTCATATTTCAAGGCTTTCTTAAGTAGAAAATGAAGAATTTATGTGTATTTAAACCAAAAAAATCAAAGTATGTCTTTAGTTATGGCATAATAGATCTTTTATATGTTAACAAAATGATACCAAAAGCAAGTGTATTACGCTAGTTCCATCTCCCTTGGTCTAGTGTCTCAACAACAATAGGTGCTACAATAGTACTCACACTATCTCTTTGCGGAGTGGCTAGAGCAACACTCAACGGTTCAATTTCCAAACCAACCACATAATCTCACAAATTTCTTACAACAAGTGCTTGTTTGACCAAGAAAGACCAAAGAGAGTAGTTTATACCATTTAACCTATACTCATTGAAAAGTACATCAAGAATAGAAGAATTACACTTGCTTTCTTGTTGTTTCCTTATGCATATAACAATAAATCCGCACCATGTACAAAGATTTACACAACCAATGGAAACTTTCTCTGCACAAGATTGCCAGAACATAGCTCTCTTTGTATCTACAATCCATCATGCATGTGTAATTCTAACCTCCACACCAATACATGTTTTCTGTCAGATACACGCAGGAAGGTTTTTGTATGGCTGAAAACTATCTTATGATGTGATGCTTAAAACAAAATTTTGAGGGCATAAACGGCTCCAAAAGGGGGAAAAAACCCTAGGACACCTCCTAGACAATTTCTCGGAATGCTGAATATGTTTGTCCAAGTTTTGGACCCGAAAATTGCCTTTAACCTTTTGCGCGCGTGCGAAAACACAAAAACAATTTGCACACAACCATGCAAAATACACCCATGAAGATAATGCAAACTCACACAGAGAACAAGGAGATGGGGAACATGAAGATGGAGACGAAGATGAAAAAGACATACCTAGATACGACCTCTGGAGAGAGCAAAACCTTCTTATTGTGTTTTGGAATACAAGATTGCAACAAAGTTGTATTCTAAAATACACCTATGCTACAAACTTGTATTCTAGAATACACTTATGCTACAAACTTGTATTCAAGGATACACTTATACTTCAAACTTGTATTCCATAATACACTTGTGTTACAAACTTGTATTCCAGTACAAGCTTGTATTCTAGAGTACACTTGTGTTGTAATTTTGTATTCTAAAATACAAATATTGTAGTTGCATCAAAAATCGATTATGGATGGGAGTTTGGCATATGCATGGCCTAAATATTTGCCAATAGCTTGTGAGTGAATCAACAAAAAAGCATCCTAATGAAGCAATTTTGGGTATGGTATAGTCACAAGTTACAACATTAGCAGGAGCAGCACACTTGCCTCTTGACAACTCCAAGAGGTTCACATATCTCGGCACCAAGGAGACACACAAAAGTTGAGGGAGGGAAGCTTGTGGTAGAGATGGTATTGAGAGTTTGTGGAGAGCCCTAAAGACCATATGATATGACATGTTACAGTATGGGTAAAATATCTTGGTTTCACGGTATGTTGTGTTTGTGGAAGATTCTGTTAAGCCCTTGTTGTCATGTACTAGAGACAATAATGTCAGCTAAGAAGACATTTATGACAGTTTATTGCCTCTTTTTAGAGGTGGAATCTTAAATGTAAATGTTAATGAGCCAAGACTATGGGGATTTCTGAAAATGAAACAGATCAGCCAATTTCTGATGCAAATATACATGATGTACTTGATGAGGAAAGGGCAGAGAATGAGTAGGCTAGAGGTATGCCAAAATGGTTGGTGCATACTTTGCATGACAGTAAATTGGATGAATCTTTGTCTAATTGTACTCGTCCCGGTTCTCGCCATGCATCTTATGCATCAAATTGCTATGCTTTGGTTGTTTCTAGCTTATGTGATGTTGAGGAGCCTTTGTCTTTTGATGAAGCATAGTATTCAAAAAATTGGATGGCTGCTTTGCAATCAAAATATGATGCACTTATAGAAAATGACATATGGACTTTATGTGATTTGCCTCCTGGGAAAAAGGCCATTGGTACAAAGTGAGTTTACAAGTTGAAACGCAAGCCGGATGGTGAGATTGATCGCTATAAGGCTCGACTTGTTGCGAAGGGTTATGCACAATAGAAAGGCATAAATTATGAAGAGACTTTTGCTTCCACTTTTGTATGACTACTATGCATTTTCTATGTGCATTAGCAGCTCATTTTGGTTGTCATGTACATCAATCAGACATTGTTATTGCTTTTTTGAATGGTGACATATTTGAGGAAGTTTATGTAATGCAGCCTCACGGTTTTGTCAAGAAAGGACGAGAGGATAACATGTGCAAATGTAAGAAAGCTTTGTAATCTCCTCGTACATGGTATGAGAAAGCTGACACTCATTTGGTCAAACGAGCCTTTCGTCACATTCCAACAGAAAACACTTCGTATGTGAAGCGTGATGGTGATGTACTTCTCATTGTTGTTCTATATGTGGATGATTTGCTGATCACTGGTCCCAATGAGGCACATATTGCTAAATTTAAGGCTAATTTGAATGCTACTTGTAAGATGAAAGATTTGGGGATGTTGCATCATTAATTGGGCATACAGTTTAAGCAGTGTGATGGTGGTATTTCCTTGTGTCAAACAAGTTATGTAGAGACATTGCTATGTAAGTTTGGACTTGAGAATTGCAAACACATTGCCACTCCCATGGAAACAAGGTTGAAATAGAGTCTTCATGATGCTGGTGATCCTGCCAGTGTCACTCTTTACCAAACTGTTCTTGGAGGCCTTATTAATGTATGCAGCACGAGGTCGGATATTTGGTTTGTAGTCTCACAGGGGGTCATCAAATTTATGCATAGCCTAGGGTCTAAGCATTGGCAGATTATCAAGCGGATTTTTTGCTGCTTGAGTGGCACTTTACATCTTGGGTTGTTTTATCCCAAGGGGGGCTCATTGCCACTAGATTTACATGCCTTTTTGGACTCAAATTGGGTTGGTTGTTTTGACACATGAGTGTCCATGAGTGGCTTTTTTTTCACGCATGGCAGTTCATGTATCTCATGGTTGAGCAAGAAGAAATCTAATGTGGCCACTTCTAATTGTGAGGCTCAATACAGGGCAATCTTCACAGCTACGGTTGAGTGTGTATGGCTCAGACACCTTATGGCTGATTTGGCTGTTGTACAAGACACTGGCAACACCATCTACACTGACAGTCAGAGCGCATTGGCAGTTGTGAGGAACCTTACCACTATGTCAGGGAGATGCTCTTAGTAGGAGAGATTAGCTTGGCTTATGTGCCAACACAGGACAACCTTGTAGATCTTTTCACAAACGCATTGTCATGTGAGAAGTTTAAAACTTTCCGCAAAGCTTTGGGCTTACTCCCCTTTGTGGAATGGTCATGTCCTTAGGGCATGGCACTTCCCTATACTCTATGTGCCATCTCTTGTTCACCGCATCACTGCCAAGGGGTATTTGTTACCACATTCATGTGGTAGTGATGTTTGTGAACACACTTAGGACCGTCGGGTCATTTTTTCCCTCACTAGGAGGTTGTTCCCCCGTGCATTGTACATCCTAATGTGAACACACTTAGGACCGTCGGGTCATTTTTTCCCTCACTAGGAGGTTTTTTCCTCATGCATTGTACATATGCCCATCACTCTAGGGCTACATTATCTTTCCATCGCACACTAATTCATACAGTCTTTGTTGTGTGCCTTGAGCTTCCTTCGTCTTCTCCAAGTTGTGTGTGTTTCCTTGCAACCCTAATTCCATTATATCCCGCATGAGGATACTATGATCTATTTCAACATACCCAATGATCTCTCAACGTAACCATCGGCAAGTTGTATTTTCATTCTCGTTTTTTTGAGAGCTGGTCTTTCCCATTTCTCCCATATCTCCTTTGTGAAAATGGCCACTCCATTCCTTTATTTTCCATTGGTAAGGTGGTATTTCCTTCTTCGCCCTCACAATAATCATCCACCTTGTTTACAGGTAATGGTTTACCCTTTGGTTTATTTGGTGTCAGTTTACCCATTTGGTCATTTAGGACAATGTCTTGATGAAGAATTTTCAGCCCCATCTTTTCCAAGTTTCTTTTGACTTCTCCCCTTAGATATGGTCTAATTTGGGAATGGGCCTCCATTGAGAAGGGCACTACTTTGAGCTCTGATTTCTTTTCATGCTCTCCTATGAAAGGCAGCAAAGTCCTCAATGTCTCAAGCTTACTCTTCATAGATGCTTTCGTTCCTACATCACCGTATAGAGATTTTATATCTCCTAGGTAAAACTCGTGATCCATATTGATTTCAGTGATAGGTGCAGACTTAAAAGTTGCACTACTATCCTTTCTATTCTGTATTGTTTCCCATAAGGCTTGTAGCATGGCTCTTCCACTTTTGGAATTGGCATCATCAATTGCGACTTAGAGTCATCTATGATATTGGCCACTACCCTTGTGTCCAATGGTGTTTTAGTCTCCGGCTTCATTTGATCAGTTGCTTCTTTCCCTTTATGCTCAACTTCCCTGTCCCTTTCATGGATTAACACTTCTTATTTGGGAATGTTTGTTTTTTGTGGCTCCATTAGAGCTTGAGCGGTCTCTATGAGCCGTTTGCACATTTCTAGTCTTTGTTTTTCAACCTTAGATTGCGGATATGCCAACCATGTCTGGTTTATTTTCAGTCTAGCCTCTAAAGGTTCTAGAATTTTATCCACCAGGACGAACCTCCTGATGATACTTTGGATGACATCGCTCCTTTTGTTTGAATTTTTTCTCTTTTTCATGTTTAAGTTGCTATGTGGCTTGTTGCAGCTTGGCTTCCAGGGTAGTTTACTCTTCCAACCTCTTTGCTTTCATTTTGTCACGTTTTGCCTTCCACAATTTTGTTTAAGTCCTTACCGAGAAACTCTTAGATTTTGTTTGAACTCGTAGTTTGTTTTCGTCCTTGACCAATGTGTTTTTTGTAGCTTCTTGAGCTTGAGCTCTAATCACCACATTGATTGGAATGGCTCGGTTTCTGATCCACTTAAACACGACAAAATTCCAATGATGTTCATTGTCACTTTCCCCTTGGTTTCAAGTATAATGCCCCTGGTGGGACTGCCTGGAATGAACCTCCCAACCTCCCATTAAATAGCCCCCTTGGGCCTCATTCCCTATCCAAACTTGCAGTCGGCCCCTTGGGCCTGGTCCTTGACCATCGGGCATTGCCCTTGGCATGACATTACTCCCCCCTTGGAGAAGCGTTTTCGTCCTCGAAAACAAGAGTGATGATATACTAATGTTTTCCACTATGGAATCCTGCAGGGATCTAGCTATTTGCTTGACCAAAACATGGTTTACTAGGAGGTTCAATGAAACCAAGAGTAGCATCTTGATTTTCCACATTGTTGTCCATTTTCAACCATCCTGTGTTACCGGCTCATATCCAATCATAGTGTGTAGACTCCATTTAGAACGCACATGAGCATGCTAAATGAGTTATCACAACAAAGATGTACCCTAAAGAGTACCTCTTTTCACTTTCCATGAAAGTAACTGGCTGATGTAACTTATCAGCAAAATATAAGTTCTTGACTTGTTCTCAATTTTCATTACTAAACAACCCCACCATAACTAGTGTTCAAGGTTAAGAACATGAATGATACATGAAGAGACTAAACCTAGTCGCAAACATGCTATAACCCATGGTAAGCAAACTCCAAGTAGAGCAATAAATGCATACTAATTGGATTGCTTGGTGCTAACGTACGCATTTTGCATATCCTTTAGCACAAGATTACACTTTGCAATCTACCATCCCCTTGGATAATTGCCAGTACTACTAAAGTGTTTTTCCCCACAGTTTACAGACAGTCTTCCAAGATGACTCGTAAACAGGGATTATGCAGTATGCAGTTATACACCCACTTGTAGGGTTTATTTGGAACATGTTGTCACATGGGATGCAACATGGTCTAGGAACTCACGGAGTTCGGTTTAGCCAGTGTGGAGCAAGGCTAATGAGGGTCCATGTCACTCCCGTCGTAGAGTGTTTACAGTTACCTCCACACACAAGTACATCTTGTACTTCAAGGATGTTCTTTTTTAGACATCCTTAAATGAGACATATTCCACATGTGGAGAATATGAGTCTCTGGCCCCGAAGTCTTGGCTCATATTCTCCACAACGGCCCCGAAGTCTTGGCTCTTACATGACCTTGTCATCTCTCTGAATAGCAAAAATGGATGACAACATAGTTTATGCATCCTACACAGAAAAAGCAAACCAAAAGAAAAAAAACCAAAGCATATGCGTACCTATAGATGAAACATAGTGTTACATGTGCAAGTAGTAGCACATGTAACCTTGGGTGTTGCCTTGGCAATCCAGACCCCTTGGTTAAAATCAACATTGTCAAACCCCTTGGTTAAACTTTGCAAGAAAACTGCTCAACTAGCAGCCGGCCCTTTGCCTCTGTATGTGACCCCTTTTGGGTTGGCCCGTGGCATTACATTCCTTTGGAATTTCAAATTTGTCCACTACCCCTTGGCAGCCTATGGACTTCTTTCCTTGAAAATGCATGTGTGAAGGTTCCAAGAATTGACAATCAACACTGTAATAAGTGATTAGGAATCACGATTTGGGTCTTACCCCAAAACTGTACTCACATAGGCACTCTTAGTGCTAATAGGAGCTCCACTGAAGTTGGAATCGTATTCACAACTAGATCTTTTGCACACCCAAAAATCCATAATCTTGGGTTTTTGTGAAGAGTCGTGCTGTCTGAAATGCTTGCTTCATCTATACACCTTGGTAGAGAGACGCATTTACGAGTTTGAGACTTTCAAAAACTCAACTTGATCTTCACACTCAAAGTGTGTAGTGCTAAAATAACACCCAATAAATTAATAATGGCAAGACACTTGCTTGGCCATTAAAATCAATGGGTACTCAACTAAACAGATTTGTTTGATCTTAAAAGCAATCACTTATGGATTACCAACAGATGGCCGGCGTAGCTTGTCCAAAATAGGTGGCAATAGAGGACTCTTAGCCCTTGCTGGTGTCTTTTAGCCCTTCCTATTACAGTATTGACATTGAAAGATGTCAATGAAGCCACGCCTAGTTTCATTTCACCTTCCCTGCAAAGAAGTTGGAAAGAGAAAGAGAGTGATAGAATGCTGGGTTGAGGAAAACCCCTTATTCATGTGTTATATGCCCCTTGCATATGATCACAAGTAGACCCTGGCTGTATCTTATACTTGTACCACGCCCTCGTAGAGAGAGGTACCATAAATCACATCTCGACTCATTTATCGTATATGTGATCGTGATTGTATCAGGGTATATATGGCACTTCTCCTAGAAACAAACACAAAATGTTTAAAATATCTATAGCGGACCTCGCCCTTGACAGAGTAGCCAGTGTTATAGTGAAAGCTGAAATGAGATGGGATTATGTCAATTTCGGTGGCATACCATGCACGTAGAGGTGTAAGCCCTTGGCGACATTGACGGTCTCTACCAATTGAGCCGATAGGTAAAGTGCTTTGCACTATTGGTAATGGATACATTACAATGGGACATTGTACGCACATGGCACGGGTTAGAAGCTTTGTTTCTCGCAAATTGTGTCATAGCACTGTGCTTGGTACAATAGACAAGCATTATGAACATAAAGAAAACTTAAAAGTGTGTATCTTGGTTGTCTAGCTGTGACAAGTTGTATTGAGTTTGGCAAAATGAAACTAGTTGCAAGTGGGCTCATAGCCATATCTGTTATGGAAGAGAATGTCGTTGCATGCACCATATTCTAAATTTGTAGAAACCGTTATGCCAAATGTTGAAAAGGAAGCCGTGCTTCACATCAGTGTTCATGGAGTGTGTGTGCTCATAGCGAATATATGCTCCCGTTGACAAACAAGTGTCCAAGTGGAGAAGAATCGACCGTGTCAAAAGTGCTTAAAGAAAGAAAGCATGAGGTATTATATCTTGACTAAATAGATAATGCCCCTGGTCGGACTGCCTGGAATGAACCTCCCAACCTCCCATTAAATAGCCCCCTTGGGCTTCATTCCCTATCCACACTTGCACAAGTATAAGATACAACCAGGGTCTGCACGGGATCATATGCAAGGGGCATATAACACGTTCAAATAAGGGGTTTTCCTCAACCCAGCATTCTCTCTCTCTCTCTCTCTCTCTCTCTCTCTCTCTCTCTCTCTCTCTCTCTCTCTCTCTCTCTCTCTCTCTCTCTCTCTCTCTCTCTCTCTACAACTTCTTTGCGGGGAAGGTGAAATGAAGGAAAGGTGAAATGAAACTAGGCATGCCTTCATTGACATCTTTCAATGTCAATACGGTAACAAGAAGGGCTAAAAGACAACAGGAAGGGCTAAGAGTCCTCTATTGTTTTATGTCATGCCAAGGGCAATGCTCGGTGGTCAAGCACCAGGCCCAAGGGGTTGACTGCAAGTGTGGATAGGAAATGAGGCCCAAGGGGGCTATTTAATGGGAGGTCCATTCTAGGAAGTCCCACCAATGGCATTATATCAAGATTTTTGGGACAATTTGCTACAAACATGATATATTCTACATCCATCACAAAATTCAAAAATCTTTTTATGCTTACCCTTGTGTGGACAAACTCTTGCCCAATGATCACCTCAATTGGGATGCTTGTAGAGCCCCCATTGGTTGTCTTGGCCTAGGAAAATAAACTCTAAGTTTATAATTTTGATTTGCTATGAACATTATCTATTCCACATCCATCACATAATCCAAAAATATTTTTATGCTCACCCTTGTGTGGACAAAATCTTGCCCAATGATCACCTCCACATTCATAGCATGGACCTTTCGACTGGGATGCTTGCTGAGCCCCTATTGGTTGTCCTGACCTAGTAAGATAAAATCTAAGTTCAGAATTTTGATTTGCTATGAACATGAGTGTCTTTTTGTCCATTGTATAGTTATTCTTCCTAGGTTGCACAACATATGATGGCTCAGCATCATCATCGATACTTACCCACGAAAGATGGCCTCTGTCAGCATATGCAATTCTCTCAGGCTCTCTCTCATAGGTCTTGCATGGCTCTTTGTAATATGAAGTTGATGGCAACATTCTCTGGTTAGCAAATGTACCTACTAGCTAGGTACATCCCGGTACATCTAACAATTTCTTGGTTCTCTTGAGGTAAAGGAGGTTTTTGGCCCAACACTAGTTGAGACTTATCTCCTCCTTGTGCTACATTGCTTGGGCCCATTTGGTACCTCGGTGGTGGTGCCAATGGGGGCACCCTCTAAGGTATATATGGCCTTTCCATCATGTAATTTTTGTTGTTTAAACACTCATTTTTCTCATGGTTGGTCCACTTTTGCTTCATCACGCACCACTTCAAAACACGTGGTACATTTGCTGGTGGTGGTTGTTGTTGTACTTTAGGTTTTGTCGATAGCTTTGATTCATCCTTCTAATCACTTCTTTGACCATCAAAATTTGACCTAATTGGAGTATGAACACTCCGCTTTGTTGTGGATTCACTTGTGGCAGAAGAGGCACTGCTTGTCGTATTGTCTGCATCTTTCATTACCTCTCCTCCATAAACCTTACTGTTGTCAACTAGATACAATGCTTCTCTAGTGACTTGCTCAAATGTGGTGCAAGCTTTCAATTGCAGGTCCTTTTTTGAGAGTCTTGTTCTTTAAGGCCTCTATAAAGAGAACTAACAGTTTCTTGTCTTGTGATAACTCTCGCATATGACATCTCTCTATGTATTGTTTGAAGCAAAGCAAAGCTTCCTTCATTTTATCATTCTCTTTTTGCTAGAAAGAATAGATTTGGGACTTCTTGTTGTGTTTGATTTCCCTTTTAGAGAATTCCTCAACAAATTCACGCAAAAATTTCTCTCTTTTAAGGAAATCTCTATTGTTCAAAGTTTGGAACCATGTTAATGCCATTTCTTCCAGTGTCACTCCAAATCCCTCATATTGAGTGCGGAAATTTGTCACTTGTTTCACTCTCAAACTTGTTTGAAGAGATAAACATGTGCATATGGATCTCTCGATCCATTCTACTTCTTGGCAACACACTTCGCTACTTGTGATGGTCGCATTTTTTGTGTTTTGGCAACCATTCTCACAACTGCAAGTTCCCTTGTGAGGACATTTGTAGCGTTGTAACCCCCACTAGGAACTCTAGTTGGAGTTTTTTCTGTGACTCTCTCCTCAAGACGCACATCTCTTGCATCTATTTAGGTATCTAGAACTCGGGTGGTATATATCGTGCTACGAGCTTCACTACCCCTATAAGTAGTCATTGAAATCCTTGAAACCAAGGATTCCATTGGTCTAGGTACTGAAGATTTCACTTGACTAAATGAGTCAGCATTTCCTGTTCTATTTGGACTTAATCTTCTTGTTTTTAGTATGGTCTCCAATATAATAGGTCTAAACATGCTAGGAGTGACATAATATTGATGGAGTGGGCCTTCAAAGTATGCATATTGTTGGGGTGGTAAGGCCCAATGTGCTGTGCCTGAGTGTTGGGCAACCGGAGACTAATTGGGAACTAACATTGACCATTCATTCTACATAAAATAATAAGGACTCATAACCCTAAAACTATTGTGTTTGGAGTCCACCCAAACCTGTGTCTCCTCTCTTCTTCTCTCTTTTCCATTGCTGCACACACACACGCTCTCGTACATGCACTTCAACTGGTATCAGAGCTCAGAGATTGGGAGCACCATTGGAGCTCAGCAGGGAAGCAGGTGGAGAATTAATAAAAAATTGTAGCACGTTTTTGTACATCTATTTTGGCCTATCAAAACGTCTTCATTCAAGCTTATTTTTTGTGACGTGTTTTTCATCCTCTTCAACTTTGCAGAAGAAAGTTTTCTCAAAATCTTCACCAATTTTGAGATACGTTACTGTTGGGAATGGGATCGAGCTAGCTATGGTGGATGAAAGAGAAACATAGCGTCAATGTGTGAGTGTGTGTGTAAGCAAGGTTATCACTCAAGTGAATTATGTTCCAAGATAGAATTAGCTTGGACTCATAAACACAATCTTGAGTATTGACTTAGCTTAGCACAAGCTCGCCATAGACAAGCATGTAGTGCAAAATAGAGTTGTGTTTATTCATTCATGAAATGAGCTTTAAGTAGCTCTACAGGCTTGCTCCACAGTATGTGGGATAAATCCACTCTCCTCTCCTTGACTCACACTTTAGGACAAAGCTCACACTTTACAATCCTCCCTTGAGGTTTGGACTATGACAAGATATTGAAGATGCAGAATCCACACAGGATGATAATTTGCTATCCACACAGGATGGCAATATCCACACAGGTTGACAAAATCCACAAAGGATGGTGATGTCCACACAGGATGATAAAATCCACACAGGAAAAATCCACAAAGGATGGTGATATCCACACAGGATGACAAAATCCACACAGGAAAAAGGTCCTCCCCTACAAGTAGAGAGGCTGCATCTTCAAAATGGGTCTTCTGCATCTTCAAAATGGGTCTTCATAAAAGACAATGTTGCTCTCTCCTTTGTCTTCTTTGTCTTCTACTATGTGAGCTGATCCTTTGATAGGTCTCTTCCCTTCGTGACTTCTGCTACTGCTTCTACTGTTGCTGCTTTCTCCACTGCTACTGCCTCCATTTGAGTAGCACCGAGAAGGAGGGTGTCCCTTCTTACCACATTTGTTGCAAGGTTTGTTTGTGTAGCAGTCTTTTGCTACGTGTCCCTTTCTTCCACATTCATAACACTTTCTTCCGTTCATCGATGTCGATGGCGAATACCTTCCCCTTGAGGATGTTGCGATGAAAACTCCTCCTGATGAGGTGAGTGAACCTCTTTGCTTTCTTTCTTCTTCTTGGACTTAGTTGATGACATCTTGGAATGATGGCGCTGGTTCTTTGTCTTTAAGAATTGTGACTAAGTGGTCATAAGAAGGTGGAAGTGCACTCAATAGTATGGCCACTTTGTCGTCTTCTGGTACTTCGACCTAGATGTAAGTGAGCTACATGACAATGCTCTTAAGCCTATTTACTAGGCTAGCAATGTGCTCCCCTTCAATCATGGTGATCTTGTAAAGTTGTCTTTTGAGACTAACTTTACTTCTTTTGGCCCTGGCTCCAAAATTTCTTTCTAAAACATGCCATGCATCATGTGCGTGTGTACATTCATGTATGAAATGCACATAATTGTCATGCAAGGAGGTGATGATGATTCTTAACGCTTGTTCGTCTTTGGCCAAATTCTGTGCACTAGCTATGAGTGTAGATGCCCTAGTGTGCACTCCATCCGGTTCGGTTTGTTGCTCTAAGGCAGTGCTGATGACAGACCACAAACATTTTTTCATAAGGTAACCTCTTAACTTCGTTTGCCAGGTGTGAAACCCTTCCCCGTTGAATTTTTCTATTCCCTTGTCCCCCATTTGTGCTAATAGAGGGGTCTTAGCTTAGGAGACTCTCCTAGCCAGTGTCTACCTCTTTACATGAGCACAAATCACCCTTGAAAAATTTTATTAGCAAGTTGGCGTGCTTGGTTGCAATAATTTTAGGGCAAGAGAGAGAGAGTGAGTGAAAATTCCTTTAGTAAAGCTCTACTCCTTTTAAATGAAGCTCCTTTTCACTGTCGGTGAAGCCCCTCTTCACAAGGAGGTAATGTCCTTTGCTTTACGCGGTGAAGCTCATTGGATTTGCTTCCGATGCTTGAAGGAGTTTTGTCCTTTTGTAGGAATGCTTTAGTTGCTTTGGCTTCTTTGCAGGTGGGAACAACTTCTGAATATGGGCCCTTTTTGACTTTTGTGGGAAGTGCGGCTTAATTGGAACTCGAGGCCCGTGGGAAGGGGGGCCTGAGAGGGGCGGACCCGAAAATGGTATCAAGGGGAGTTTGGCGCCTCGGTTGAAGTTCGTGACCGGATGGTGAGGGCAGGCGCTTTCGGCCGATCGGGCAGGCGGGGGGCAGACGGGACTGTTGCCGATCAAACAGAGGTTTCCCTGCTCTACGGCTGGCCGTTCGGAGCCGAAATTCGCACCTCAATGCAATTGACTGCAGCAATTCACGTCCGCGAGTGGGCGGCCGGGAAGTGGGGATGGGCCCTCCTCACACCAAGTCAACACCTTATAATAGGGTTCCCACATAACGCCTTTGAAAATTTGAGATTCCAACCAAGAAAAGTGAGTCAATGGTTGGTGAGCATTGAAGAACTTTAAAAAACCTCACACACACACAGATTTGGGCCTTGAATCTGCAGGGAAAATCAGAGAATGAGGGTGTGCATGAGAGCAAGATTGAGCAAGCTTTAGAATAGGCAAAAGAAATGCGATTTTAGCATGGGTGGGCTTGACGGAAAGCACTTGAATGGGGCTACACACACACACACACACACACCAAATTGCAAATGCCAATTTGCTAAATAATGAGCAGTTATTGAATGCAAGATGCAAGTTCTTAATGGCTAAATTAATGTACTCTAATGCTAATTAAGCTTCCAATTGGCCAGTGATCCAAGAGTCTTTAGCTCAAGAACATGCTCATGCTAGCCAATGGAATACTAATTTGGCATGCATGATGTAATAGAAGAGCAAACCTAATGGATCTAGCTAATGATGATTAATGAATGCTAATTGTACAAACACTCAAATGCATAATAGCAAACCTAGCTAGCATAACCTAAAGCTCTGATACCAATTGTTGGGAATGGGATCGAGCTAGCTATGGTGGATGAAAGAGAAACATAACGTCAATGTGTGAGTGTGTGTGTAAGCAAGGTTATCACTCAAGTGAATTAGGTTCCAAGATAGAATTAGCTTGGACTCATAAACACAATCTTGAGAATTGACTTAGCTTAGCACAAGCTCACCATAGACAAGCATGTAGTGCAAAATAGAGTTGTGTTTATTCATTCATGAAATGAGCTTTAAGTAGCTCTACAGCCTTGCTCCACAATATGTGGGATAAATCCACTCTCCTCTCCTTGACTCACACTTTAGGACAAAGCTCACACTTTACAGTTACTCAGACTGCCTGCAGGTCGTGAAGTACAAGCTGCAGACTTTTATAGATCTGTTTTGACATGTAAAAACAACTTATTTCATGTCTGTTCTCGCATCACCCAACTATTTTTGTGTGGTCTACAACTTTGCAGAAGGAAGTTTCTACAAATTTTGCATGGTTCAGTTCAGACAGCAGGGTGGTCTACCTTTGTCGGTTCTTCTGCGTAAAGTTTTTTGTTGCATACTCTTTCTGCAATCTTTGTCACATACATATTTGATGTAAGATCTTAAGGGTCTGTTAAATTAAACAAGCCGCCACAACGGTTACAGGAAAGGGTTTCTGTGGTTAATGTAAGATCTTATGCGGTTTATGTATTGTGATGGAAATATGCAAAGCCTATCGTTGAGGGTCGTGGTAAGGTTTTATTGAGCTGGGGGATTCTCAAATGTGATCCTTTTGGTGATGCAGGTTTTGGAGCAAGCCCCCGGCATCCCCATAGTTTTGGCATTGACATAGGATGTATGTTTATGCGGTTAATGCAGTATTGGTGTGCATCTGTTGACCCGCCATTGTCGGCGTTACTGTCATCTTTATGCGTATGCGTTTGATAGTGTTCAGTTGGTCAGAGACACTCTCCTAGAGTTGGAGACACTGATAGTGACAATTCTTTGAGATTCTATCTTGCCAGTTTAGCCCTTTGATCAACAGTTCAATCATTGTACACATTTGTTTTGGATTCAAAAGTCAGTTTTGCAGGGAAGACTCTGCCAAAATTGTTCAGGTTTTCTATCACTTTGTTTAGTACAACGGATCTATCATTTTTGGTTCCTTGTCAAGTGATGGCTTCATCATCGGAGAACTCTTTGTTCAACATTGAAAAGTTAGATGGCACTAACTTTTGGAAGGAACAAATTTACAATGTCTTGGTACAGAAGAAGCAGATCCGACTGATAAAGATGAAGGGGATAAAGCCTGAGGATATTGATGAGTATGATTGGCAGGAGTTGGATGAGCTTGCCAGATCCACCATCATGCTAACTTTGTCAAAGAATGTGTACTTCAATGTGAACATGGAAAAGACTAGCTATGAGCTATGGAAGAAGTTATGTGACCTGTATGAGAAGCAAAGTGCAACACCATAGGTTGATTGGCTGAAAAAGTTAATTGATTGAAGATGGATGAGGGCACACCCATGTGAAACCATCTCAATGAGTTCAACACCATTTTTAGTTAGCTTTGTGCACAGGGAGTCAATTTTGACAACTCGATCAAAGCAATGTTCTTGCTATTGAAAGTTGGGATACTTTTTGCACATCCATAAGTAACTCAGTACCTCCTGATGGTTCTTACTGAAGAAGTTAGCACCAAGAATCTTGATGCTTCTCGTGGTACTAGAAATGCTCTTGTTGTTTGTGGTTGATCACAGGAAAAGGGCAAGCAGAATCAGAGAGCAAAATCTCGTAGCAAATCTCGTGGCCAAAAAGACATTTTGTGCTATTATTGTCACAAAAGGGTCATATGAAGAAAGGCTGTCAAAAGTGGAAACAAGAGAAAGGTAAAGAGAAGAAGCAGGAAGAAGACAAGAGAAAGGTAAAGAAGAAGCAAGAAGAAGGCAAGACTAAGGAAAGCAGTATAAAGATTGAGCAGATCAACAAAATGTTGCTTATTGAAGATTTCGACGGAGACATTTATCTCACATCTACCATGAATTCAACATTTTTGACGCCATTGATGACTATGCTTTACAAGATTGGGTTATGGATTCAAGTGCATCATTTCATGTGACTCTTCATAGAGAGTGGTTCAATACATATGATGGAGCCTATAAAGGTCATGTTTGTCTTGTCAATGATTTTGCTTGCAACATAGTTGGTGTCGGCGACGTGCAACTGAAATTTTAGAATGGTTATTCATTCATGCTCAAGAATGTGAGACATGTGCCAAAGCTTACCAAAATCTTGATTAGTATAGGACAATTGGATGATGCAAGATATTACTACACATTTGGTGATAGTTCATGGAAGATCACCAAAGGTTCTTTAGTGGTAGCACATGGTTCAAAGTCTGGGGCTTTGTACATGCTACATGTATCCAATGTTAAAAACCATGTAATTTGTGTAACCGAGCAACCAAGTGTTTCTTTGTGGCATCGTTGGTTAGGACATATGTCTCAAAAGGAAATGAAAATCTTGTCTCGTTTTGGTTATTTTCTTAACTTCAATTTCTCAGACTTTTTAGTTTGTAAGCATTGTCTTTATGGTAAACAAACACAGTCACCACACAAAAGGAGAAGCACTCAAAAAAGTGAGCCATTAGAGTTAGTGCATAGTAATTTGTGGGGACCTATGCGTAACATATCCATGGGAGGTTCATTATACTTTGTTACATTCATAGATGACTTCTCACGGAAAGTGTGGGTATATTCTCTCAGAAAGAAGGATGAAGTCCTTTAAAAAATTCAAAATATTGTGGCATTAATGGAGAATCAATCTAGCAAGAAAGTCAAGTGCTTAAGGTCAGACAATGGTGGTGAGGATTTCACTAAAGCCTTTCAAAATTTTTGTGATTCCAAAGGCATCAAAAGAGAGTTGACTGCTCCATATAACCCTCCACAAAATGGTGTTGCTGAGAGGATGAACCGTACCATACAAGAGAAGTTACGTAGCATGTTGCTTAATGCAGAGTTTCCTAAAGGATTTTGGGCAAAAGCGTTAGCAACTACTGTCCATCTTATTAATAGATCTCCCAACAATGTTTTAGATGAGAAGGTACCTGAAGAGCTTTGGTATGGGAAGCCACCTTCTTACAAGCATCTTAGAGTCTTTGGTTGTGAAGCGTATTGCCATGTTCAAAGGAGTTTCAAAGCAAGTTGGCTCCTAAGTCAAAGAAATGCATGTTTCTTGGCTATGGTAATCTTGGCGAGATGGGATTTTGATTATGGGATCCTGAAGCTAAACAGATAGGTCGCAACAATGACGTATACCTCAATGAAGAAAAGATGCATAAGAAGCCTACACATACAGTGGAGGTCAGGAGAGTTATCTTCCAAGAAGATGGAGTTGTCCACAATATGAATGAAGTGCCTAATGTCGGACAACAAGGACAAAATCCTCATGTAGTACAAGATGTTGCTGAGGGATAACTGGCTCAAGCAGTTATTAAAAGGTCTACAAGAGTTTCAAGGCCTCTTGATAGATTTACTCCCTCATTGGACTACATTATGTTGATAGATTGCGGAGAGCCTTCTTGCTATAAGGAAGCTATGTCAATGGATGTCAAGGCAAAGTGGGAGAAAGCTATGCAATAAAAAATGGACTCGTTCCATAAGAATCAAACTTGGAAGTTGGTTCGGTTTCCTAAAGGTAAAAAGGAATTACCATGCAAATGGGTGTATAAGCAAAAAATTACACCTCATGTTAATAAACCCAAGTACAAGGCATGACTTGTTGCTAAAGGATTTAAGCAATAGCATGGTGAGATCTTTTCTCTGGTTGTCAACATGACTACTCTGCGGTGTGTACTTGCGTTGGTTGCTACAAAAGACATGGAACTTGACCAGTTGGATGTCAAGACGGCGTTCTTGCATGGTGATCTTCAAGAAGAAGTTTATGTGCAGCAGCCAGAAGGTTTTGTTGAGAAGGGCAATGAAGAATTGGTGTGTCAGTTAGAAAAGACTCTTTATGGTCTAAAACAGTCATCAGAGGGAGTGGTATCGTAAATTCTACTCGTTCATGCTCTCTCAAGGCTACAAACGTAGCGATATGGACCATTGTCTCTACACTAATTGAGCTAAAGATGGTAGTTTTCTGATTTTGGTCCTTATGTGGATGATATGTTAATTACCAAGACATGCAAGGATGAGATTTTAGCCTTGAAGTACAAGTTACATGCAAACTTTGAAATGAAAGACATGGGTGAAGCAAGCCATATCCATGGCATGCGCATAAGGCAAGACAGATGCAAGAAATTGGTCTATCTGTCACATTTTGAGTACATTGCTAAAGTGCTCAAGCGTTTCAATATGGAAAGGGGGAAGGAATTGAGCACTCCATTACCTCCATATGTGAAACTTTCTAAAAATGATTTCCCTAAGTCTGAAGAGGAAAAGGTTTAAATGGCACAAGTGCCTTGTTCATCTGCAGTTGGGAGTTTGATATATGATATGATTGCTACACATCGTGATATTGCTTTTTCAATGGGATTTGTTAGCAGATATATGTCAAATCGAGGCAAGAAACATTGGGAGGTAGTGAAAGGGGTTATACGATATTTGAATGGTACAAAAGACATGTGCATTTGCTTTGGAAGAAAGGAAGCATGTGTAATGGGTTACACAGATGCAAATTATGCAGGAGACTTGGACAAGGGAAGTCCACTTCAGGCTATGTTTTTGAATTCACTGGAGGTGCAACTTCATGGTGATCTCGTTTGCAAGATTGTGTTACCTTGTCTACTATAGAGGTTGAATAGGTTGTAGCTTCAGAAGCTTGCAAGGAAGCTATACAGCTTGTTCAGCTAGTGGGAGACTTAGGAGTTAATGTTGAGATGCATGTGTTACATTGTGATAGCCAAAGTGTTATACAATTGGCAAAGAATCCACTGTTTCATGCAAAGACAAAGCATGTGTATGTGAAGTATCACTTCATTTGTGAGGTGCTTGAGGAGTAGCAATTGCAGCTTTCCAAGATTCACACCACTGAGAATCCTGTTGATCTTCTAACAAAGGGCTTACCTTCAAAGCGGTTTGCACATTGTCGGGTACTCATGGGCATTGGGTGGATGATCATGGTCATTGTCTACTTGTATTGTATGTATATATACATTGTCACCCCAACTTAAAGGCACATTGTCCTTTAAGTGGGAGGTTGTTGGGGGGTGGTAAAGCCCAATGTGCCGTGCCTAAGTGTTGGGCGGCCGAAGACTAACTGAGAAATAACAGTGACCATTCATTCTACATAAAACAATAAGGACTCATAACCCTAACACTATTGTGTTTGGAGTCCACCCAAACTTGTGTCTCCTCTCTTCTTCTCTCTTCTCCATTACTGCACACACACACACACACACACACACACACACACACACACACTCGCACGTGCAATTCACATATCTCTCAAGTTCTTTACGGTCTACTATGGAGTATCTTCACCCATACTTATGAATCATGATTATATGGGTATCTCTGCCTTCAATGTATGTAAAGACATACAATCATTTGTGCCCTAACAACTCTCCTAAAAGTAAAACTTGTCGCACTTGTAATAAAGCATTTTCTCACCAATATTGTACTTGTACATCCCCACATTGGTGTTGTGCACGTTGACTCCTCCGGTTCTATGTCAATTTTGTCTTTTGTGATTGTCATTCCCCATTTGTCCACAATAAGGGAATTTTGCATAATAAGATACATTATATCCTCATCATCAAAGTATCGATCACCACTATAGTCCACAGGCACTAGGTCCTAGAACTCACTAGGTCTCTCTTTTAACTTCATGCAATGGCAATCCATACCGTCTTTGTAAATTTTTACACTCTGTTCATTTTCAAATTGGTATTTCAAATGCAACAATTTCATCATAGGTGTTGGTTGGGATGGTACCACTCCCATGTTTGTCCCCTCCTTAAAACTCACACTTTTGAATCCCTCAACCATGTAGGGATAGGCTCTCTTTGAAGATGTGTCAGATAGGCCTCTTCCAAATCCTCAGCTTGAAATCACCTTAAGTTGCAATGCTCTAGCCCGTGCAATCTGTACAACAAACTTTCCATGGCTATGAAGTTGCAGCCACTTGGTTAGTCAAAAATTCTCGAATTGGCAAAACAATCGTATTTTTGGCACAAAATCTATTTTAGCTTGCAAAACCTTCAAATGACGTCCAAATTCAATGTTGAAAAGACCACTAGGCTTCTTGTTATGGTAGAAATTTGGTCTCAATTTGTGACAGGGAACATGGATTGCAATCCATACACCTTAGTGGCAGAATGTGATGAAGCTTTACACACAGCTTTCCCTTGGTACCCTAACACTGCTTTTTATGTGATTTGGACGTGATTAGACTAGCTAAAAGTCAAAACCTAAGTCTGACTTTATGGTTTTCACCTTAAAGTGTTTTTTACCATTTTGATCCACTTTTTGGATTCTTTGTCCAATCTTGCTTTAGGAAGTATTATTTCTATTGGTCTTTTCTATAGAGTGGAAAGGTCTCTCTACCAAATTTCCAAGATGGGGGACATGGATCATGATCCATGTTCCATCACTTTTGGACTTGGGATTTGGTGAGTTGATAGGATATGATATTTGTAGTCTATCCCCAAAATTGTTTTGGATTTGGATCAATTTTGGTCAACCAAAAGTGAAATCTTGAGGTTGCTTTGGCACTTTTTGGCTATTCTCTAATTTTGTTCTTTTTGGTAACTTTCTTTAACTCTTTATGCAACTGGTGTCTTCGGGAAATGTGTTTCTATAGATCTCAACTACTCATGTTCAATTTTCAGCCAAATCTATGATGAGGTACATGGATTGTGATCCATGTTTGACCTCCTTTTGACATGAAACTTGGTCAATTAGTAGCCTATGCTATTTGGAAGCTATTTCCCAAATCTTTTTGGATTTGGATCACAAAAAGTTGAATTTTCCCAAATTTTGGTCATTTGGACTAGCTTTTGGTGATTTCTCACAGATCCCTTGATTTGAGTGTGATTTTGGTTTCAATTTGATCCCAAACTTTGGTTTGAGTTGTTTGAAAGCAATATCAACTATATGGTCTCAGTTTTGCATCACTTTGTCTCTAGGGACATGGATCGCGATCCATGTTCTACTACATAATCTAATGAAACTTTTCAATTTGCACTTGGTGAGTTTTCTAGCTAATGACCTTGAGCACCAACTTTTTGAGTTTTGATCAACTTTTACGTCTCTACCATCAAATTTCCAAAATTTCAGAGTTATGGTCTTTTTGCCGAATATAGTTTTTAGCCCTTTTTGCCTTTGATATTTTCAACCCAATTTGATGGTGATAGTTTCCACTTATCGTACTCCTATGTGCTAGAAAGAAACTAGAAACAAAAAAGAACAAAACAATGAAAATCAAAGTCGTGATGGAAATCAGAACAGTATTCTCAAAGCATTGAGAAGATTTGAAGAATGAAATGCTTTTGTACAACTCTCTTTGCCTCTCTAGGATACATCTAGCCGATCCCTCAACTCTAGACTCTATCAAAGCACTAAACCCACGTCTAGCTACTTTACTGCTAAAGTGTAAGCAAAATGGATGAAACATCCTTGGAAAAGAAGGGTCTAAATACATACCGGATCACTCACCACCTAAGGATGATTCCCTAGCAGTGGCACCAATGTTAGCGGGTAGCCGTGATAGACGTCTATAGAAAAGCTATCTGACACTCAATATTCAGGAAGTGACTTGGTTGGAATATGGAGACTCTTTGAGGTTGTTAGTCCTCAAGAAGTAAACCTAACAAGCAAAAATATCAACTCCACAAGCTAACCACCACTCTCTGATTGAAAAATCTTCCTATGTTCTATCTCACCACTCTTGGTCATCACACCATTTTTATGACTAAACAGACTCGAATCGTCACAAAACTTTAGGCAAAAGCTATATTAGGTTTAAGGAGACAAGTCGGTGGCCATCCAACAAGGTACCAAAATCACGATCTATCATGTACCAAGTCTCAAAAACTATAAGAGAACAGCATAAACAGATCGCCTTAAGGTCTAATAACACTCTCTTATGGTCAAAATGTCAAAGAATAGCGAGTTAAGTACTTAAATGTGTAAACAATACTCACAGATGCATCGTTGTGAACCACAATAAAACTTGAAATGCTTATACTTAATTGAAAGAGAAAGAGATAAGGAAAACAATGCAATTCTCATACTTAAATTTGGATTACCAAATCTAGAGAAAAATGGATTACAAGTTGGAGCAAAGTAGCCGCTTGACAATCATACACATAGCTCTTCTATTTCCCAAGATAATGTTCATAATAATTAGTTCAAACTAAGGCTTTTGAGCTTTATACCTAGGGCTTTTCAAAATGGCCAATGGTCGGCTACTTGGCTTTGAGTACATGATCAAATAGTACAGCTCAGAGTTTTACATCTTCGGATCAAAATTATATAGGCTCATTTACGAGGTTCCCGGGAAAATAAGATATATTACATCAAAAAATGTGGTTTGGGCAAGGTGTGGGCAACTAGGAGGGTGCCCGTTAGCTTCATCGACCAAACAATTATCTTCTCTATGGCAATAGGGTATGCGTTACATATAGTTTATATGAAAAGGTTATGTACAAATCTCATGTTTCACCTTATGCGGGACATAGAGGGATTCAATCTACTCACAAGGGAGTAGAAATGTACTTTTATTGGCCAACAATGAAGGCAGACATACCAGACTATGTTAGAAAATGCATTGTATGTCAAAAGGCAAAGTATGATAGAGGGAAGCAGCCTGGCTTGCTTCACAGCCATTGCCTATACCTAATTCCCCATGGAAAAGCATATCCATGGATTTCATCTTTGGATTTCCAAAATTGTCCATACTTCTACAAGGATGCAAGATATCTAACTAAAGGATAACGTAAACTTTGTAAATACTTACAACAAATCCTACCAAAGATAAGAATCAGGTATGAACAAGTATATTTTATAAATAATTTTGTCTTGTTTTGACTAACATTTCTTTTAAAGATTCATAAGTTTTAAGTGTATGTATATTATGAATCAAGCTTGCGGCAGATTACTCTCTCTAGCATCTAGTAGACCTTGCCAATCTATGAAAGAAAATTACAATTAAGTAAAGGCATGCTTGCGATAGTTGAGCCTTCTAAGTTAGTCACCACTGTGGAAAAATGTCGACGGATAAAAAGGGATCCTCTACCCAAAGCAATAGGACTAGCTATGCTCCTACCCCATAGTCAAGGAGGAGGACTACGTTTCAAGGGAGAAGTACCTTATATTTTTCATCTTAATTTGACCACTTAATTCCAGGAAAAATAAAAAGAGAACGTGAAAAATTGATTAAGTACTGATGGACCAACTCGATCAAAGCTTGGGACCAAAAGAGGAAAACTCCATAAAAGAGCAAGGGTAATTGCTATCTAATTATCTCCTCGTTATCTCCGTTTTATAGGTACAGGTGTAAGGAAGGATAAATATATCCCGAGAAGTCTTGACTAGCTATGGCTCCTACCCCATAGTCAAGGAGGACTACAATTTCAAGGGAGAAGTACCTTCTATTTTTCATCTTAATTTGACCACTTAATTCCAGGAAAAATAAAAAGAGAACGTGCAAAATTGATTAAGTGTTGATGGACCAACTCGATCAAAGCTTGGGACCAAAAGAGGAAAACTCCATAAAAGAGCAAGGGTAATTGCTATCTAATTATCTCCTCGTTATCTCCGTTATAGGTACAGGGTTAAGGAAGGATAAATATATCCCGAGCAGTCTTGACTAGCTATGGCTCCTACCCCATAGTCAAGGAGGAGGACTATGATTTCAAGGGAGAAGTACCTTCTATTTTTCATCTTAATTTGACCACTTAATTCCAGGAAAAATAAAAAGAGAACGTGCAAAATTGATTAAGTGTTGATGGACCAAGTCGATCAAAGCTTGGGACCAAAAGAGGAAAACTCCATAAAAGAGCAAGGGTAATTGCTATCTAATTATCTCCTCGTTATCTCCGTTATAGGTACAGGGTTAAGGAAGGATAAATATATCCCGAGCAGTCTTGATCAAAGGATGACAAAGGAGATGACCGGGAGCAACTATAGGAGTTTAAAAATAGAAAGTAGTTGTGCTAAGTTCAAATCATAAGAATAACTCTTTAGAGTCCAAGTATGAAGTCTAAGAAGCCTTAGGGTAAAATTCTAACTTGCCACAAATTGTCTAAATTTAGTAGGTTTTGGGAGTAGCTTGGCGGCAACTCCAAAGCGACGTGCTAAGGTTTTGCACATGAGGTGAAGTTTTAAAGCCCAAGGGTGAGTTTTATTTTTACCAAATTTTATCATAGTTTAGCAAGTTCTAAATTATCAGGTAGGCTATAGCCTCAGGTCAGCCTCCAAAGTTTGTGCAAACTTCAAAGGTCTTGCACCCAAGCTAGTTAATAAAAGAGCAAGTTATGGTTTATGAAATGAAAAAGCTAAAGACTAAGTTTATATCTGCTCTTCCTCATTTAATAAGTTGAAGTTTGGCCAGGCCACATGTTCAAAGTAGCACATACTTGCTATGTATAAACTTAACAAGTGTGTGTGAGTGTGTGTGGTGTCTACTCTTGCCAAGAAGAGTCCAAAGAGAAGAAAAGGCAAGTTTTTTCATGGATGGCAAGAGTGGACAAGTGTGTTATAAGCATGAGTTGCATTATGGAGTGCTCCCACCTCATTGGCCAAGTGTAAGCATTTCAATTGAAGACTAGTTGCACACTTGCATTGGCATAAATGAGAGGGCTTGTTGAATTTTTGGCTCTTTTGATTCTCTCACACACTCACTCAAGTACCCAAGGTTGCAAAGCAATCTCTCTCTCTCTCTCTCTCTCTCTCTCTCTCTCTCTCTCTCTCTCTCATAGGAGCACAAGAGGAGACCATCATACTCAAGCACTTTGCTATGGACGGAATACCAATTCTCTTGCTTGAAAAAATACTTACAAGGCAGCTAGAGCAACTCCTATATGGCTTCCTTGACTATCAATATTGATTCATCATTGTTCCCAAAGAACAAGGGCGATCTCCCACCCCACACCATAGGAAAATCCTTGCTATAGAGATGTCATCAATTGTGCAGTGATTGGCAATCAATTTAGCTTGCCATCCTCATGCCTTATTGCAAGGGTAGATGCTTGTTGGTGCAAACTTTGCAAGGGAATTCAAGGCAAAGGGACACGTCCACCAAAGCATTATTACAATTTTTCACCTTGTTGTAGAGCATAAAGTAGTGGCACCTTCTTTGGCGTGAACAATTCTTCTTTCTATCGATGTTAGATAGAGGAACTGCACAACAAATGATGCCCCATCTTGCCACATGATAAGAGAATCCATCCTTTGAGTCGTTTGGTTTCGTCTTGACATGAAGGGGTGAGGGTAAGCTCCAAGAAGGCAATGCAAGATGAGAATAATATAGAGTCAACCTCACCCATTGGTTCAACCAAAACAAGCATAATTATTGCAAACAAGTGAAGGGCCTAGCTCTATACGCTAGTGGGAGTCAAGGCTCAAACCACCAAAACCAGGCCACCAGCATACTCGCAGGTCCATGCCAGCCCCACTTATAAAACAATTTGGAAATATTATAACCGTTGGGGTTTCTTTTCAACGAAGATCCACGGACATACCTGAAGCCCAATCTCTTCATGCAGCAAAGCGGTATTGAAAACCATGAAGTGAAGATGCAAATCCCAAGACAAACCTACATGATTTACAAAGAGAGTTGGGAGTGTGTGGTCGGATGGGTGGAATCACCCTTGCAAGAGAAAATGCTACAAATGATAAACAAAGAAGCTAGTAAATAGTATAGGGTAAGACCTCTAAATGCAATGTTGCAAAATACTGGGCTACATCAAATGAAATTGCTTAAGGTCTACAATACGCACACTCACTGATTTCTTCCATAGCGTCAACCTTGGTGGCTATGGGTTCAATGCCGAACTCATCTTGCCTCGTCTCTAGACGACTGCTTCAATTTGCGTGCTTTTGCATTTGCTAAAGGAGAGTGTAAAGAAGAGAGTGAAATCTACATCTACACATAAAGAGAAGAGCATATAAGACTCCATACATGAGTAGTGGACTGTGATGCACAAGACCTCTAAAGTCAGAGCCTCGCCAAGTCGCCGCTCACTAGAGATCCACACAAGGGACCCACACTTCACGGTAATAAGGTGCCTCCAATGCCCTCCATGAGCCCACTCTCTCTGGCTCACCGCCCACCTTCTAATTTCAACCCACGCTCCTGAATTGGCATTGATTCTATGTATGTCTCCCCAATGTCCAAAATTTGAGTCGCCTATGTGTAGCGTAGTAACTAACGCTACTAAAAGTCCGCCTTTCATGCCATCTCTATAACTCATGAGCATGAGGGAGAGTAACAGGGGTTACTCTAGCAAGATGACATGCTCTAGCAAGTTGGCCAAGAATTGCAAAATGACCTTTTGGCTACGAGAAACAATAAGTTAAGACTTGTAGTGCTTTGCCCCTTCTCCCCTAGGGCTCGTCTAACATGTCAAAAAGGAAGTCATCATCATGTACCTACGTAAGGTTGTAAGCGGAAAGGACCAGTTGACAAACTAAAAGTTAAAGAAGATTCAATAATTCACATGGAAAAAAAAGTGTCCAATTAAGGTAAAAACCCCTATTTTAAGACCTTTAAGCTGCGGACGAGCTGAATTTTCCTGAGGTGCTGCATTTTGGGCATAGAAGGGTGCAATCTATGCATAGCCCACGTCAAGACCGAGCTGTAGCAAAAACCTTAGCGCAAATAACCCTTCACAAGTTGCGCTCGTCGACAGTCTTTGCAATCGGGGGTATCAAAAACCGGTGCCATTAGCAATAGTGTCGCACCCTAATTCAAAAACCAACTTGCCAGCTCGATTTGAACCAGCATCCTACGAACAAGATCTTATTTCTGCCTTGCTAACCACGAAAGCATCCACTTTTCGGTGTCTCTAAAGTGGTCCTAACACTAATTATTTTTTGGGGAGTCGCCCATCCCAGCAGAGGACCCCGACCCACAACCGGCCCCCGTACCCTAGAGTAGGAAATAATAAAATTTTGAATGTCCACCTAGCTCTTCTCTCCTCTAAACACTGTTCGGGAAAAATCATTACAAATTTCCTTTCCTTGAGTTTGCCGAGAGGAAATTTTAGAAAATTAGGGATATTTTTTGGGTTTTAACGCTATTTTTCTCTAGTTTGGGGCGAAATTTCTCCTTTCCCCCTTGCCCTCAACCGGCATTTTTGAAATTGAAAACAACACGATATTAAGCCGAGACACATTTTTCTCGAACACTGCCTCTGAAACTTGTTCTAGAAAGCCAAAGGCGGGGATTTGCCATTTCTTGTTGGCATGCCATGGAGACATATGAGTCCCGTTGCATGAGACTGTATGCACCCTTCTTGCATAGGTTACGAGTCACGACCTCGTTGATTGCTTTGGCATGCGTGTGACATAGGTCATGGCTCCATGGCAAATTGTGTTTTTTTTTTTGAAAAATAGGTCTTTGTACACATCAAATCAAAGGCGTCATTCCCAGGAATTGTGCATTCAAAGTTTTGAGGTACTCCATCGTACAAATATTCTTCAAGGTGTTAACTTTTCAAATGCATCCCCAATTCCTTATACAAAACAAAATTAGTAGGAATGCAGGAAGCACTAGAAATGTGACACGTGTCGTATGGCGCAAAAGGTTGGCCATTCTAGCTTAAAACCTCCCTGTCGCGGGAACTTGGAAGTGCAGTGCTGCTGTTGTTCAATTCTTGCCGAGGTCTTCTTGATTCTAGGGTTAGGTTTTTCCTACGATTCGTGCAACAGACTTTAGGGCTAAGGTTCGTAGCTGAAGGCTGAGTACGCACTGGTAGGCTCTCTCTACACAGACGCGCGCACGTTCGCACACATGCACAGGTTCTCTCTGCGCCCCGCATGTGCCTACATGCAGAGGCTCTCTCTCTCTCTCTCTCTCTCTCACACACACACACACACACACGTTTGACTGGCAGTGTGCCTTTTTTTTATCTCTCTTTTGGTCTTCTGCTATTTGTAGGCTTTTGAGCGACTTCGGCCATGGCGTCAGACCTGGATGAAGAGCTCCTTGCGGCGGCTGGATGCGCAGGTATCGGAAAAGGCAGGCTTCTGAAACGCAGGGTCAAAGAAGGCTATCAAGACTCGGATGCTGATTCTCCTGACGAGGAAGAAGAGGAAGAAGAGGAAGAGGAGGAAGTTGATAACGACGATGACTCTGACGCGCCCTCTAGTAGAAACAACATGGCTTCTGCCAGGCGACCTCACAGCCTTGAGGAGGATGAAAACGAGGATGATGATGATGATTCCGTCAGCTCGTTATCGTTTGGGGAGGACCTCATTGGAGATGAGGAAGACAGAGAAAAACTGGCAGAATTGAATGAGTTTCAAAGGGAGCTTCTCTTTCTTGAAAGGGGGGAGAAGCTGCAGGAATACAAGGATAGGAAATTGAAGAAATCGCAGCAGAAAGCAGAGAAAGCCAGGCATTCGACAAGGGCGGTAGCTGTGACACCTCGATCCTCAACACGCAGAGCGTCTATGACTTCCACTGGTTCTGGAAGGTCTAGGGTTTTGCCTGGGAGAAGAGAAAAGGCAGAGATTTTGAGTAATCTTGTTGCTTTAAAGCAAAGCAAGACGAGAGACTCTGCACTGAAAAAGAGGAAGATGTTTGAGGCTGGGATACGTACCCCTCCTTCAGATGGGGATGAAGAGGATGATGGCACTCAAAGCCGCAGCATTAGCCAAGCTTTTGAAGATGATGAGGAAGTTGAAAGTGGCAAATCTTCTCCAGAAGCAGAGAAGACGGCAGTAAAGGAAGTTGTAGAGGAGCAAGGACCTAAGGACCAGCTTTCCTTTGCTGACATCACCGATATAACAATACGACGCTCAAGGCTCACGAAATGGCTGTCAGAGCCTTATTTTGAAAGGATTGTTGTGGGCTGTTTTGTGAGGCTTGCTGTGGGTTTGGATTCGGAGACAGGCTATCGTCTTTGCCAAGTGGCAGCTATTGAGACCGGGGACCCAAACAGATCGTATAAAGTTGAGCATCGTTCCACCCACAAGTATATGAGATGTGTGTTTGGTGATAAGGTGTCCACAGCCTCCATGGCAAGGGTCTCTGAGCAGCCACCAAGAGAAGAAGAATTTGACGCATGGAAGAAAGTAGTTGTTGAAGATCTTTCAGTTTACAAAGAATTGGTAGCTGATAAAGCGGCCGCCATTGTTGAAGTTGGGAACTTTGTTTATTCTGCTGATACCGTGAAGCGAATGCTTGAAGAGAAGAAGAAGAATGCAGGCCGTCCTTTTAATCTAGCTGCGGAGAAAGACAGGGTGATGAGGGAGCTTGCGCTGGCTGAACATGAGCTTCCATGTGATATGTCCAAGATAGCACAGCTTCAAGCACAAGTGAAGCAGTTGCAGGCGTTGGGTGCAGAAAGGAGGGGGAGGGATGCAAAGGCCCTTGCATTGGCTGAAATGAACCGGCGTAACAGAGAGGAGAATTTCCGCAATGCATCACAGAAGCGAGTACTTGATGCGGGTCAAGATGGATATGATCCATTTTCACGAAGGTGGACGCGATCCCAAAACTACTATAGCAAAACACCATCGGCAGCTCCAGGTAATGCCATGCGAGCACAGGGCACCGAGCTTCTTTCTGTACCTGCTTCTGTAGCAGAAGAAGAAGCACAAAAGGAAGCTGCAGAATCGGGTAAGCTTGTTAATACGGCACCACCCTCAAAACAGGTGATGCAGCTGCATTGCTTTGAGCTTCCACTTGACCTTTCTCGTCTCCAGAAGTATGGAAGTGGGCCGACGGGTGCAGCTCTTGCCTATCTGAGCAATAGGCAGCGCCTTGAAGGTGTTTTCGAGCATCCACTGAAAGAGCATGATTCACATGCTCATCCCCACACCCTCTCAATAAATGATTATAAACGGCGCATGAATCTGATTGATTAAAATTTTCTGAACATGCACATGATACCTGCATAGAAACTAGTCTTGGCATAGAGATATTGTCTTAGGGAGGACATGGTAGGGTAAATCATATGGAAGAAGTGCTGGGCTAAATCACTTGGGAGGCTGGACCACACGCAAAAATCGAAAGTTTTGGTGGCATTGTTCAATGACTCGTAAGGATAAGATTTTGTGTTACTTATCTAAGGTGCATGTTTACTTGTTGAACTCTTTTGCTTGCCTGCATTTAGTAAGTCTTCTACTTGCACTTGTCTTTATAGGCCTTTTCTTGGATTCATTTAGGTACATATAAAGAAGCCTAATCATGATGGTACTGGTTGCAGACGGGCGTAGCCAAACTTGTTTGGTACCACTGTTAGTACGCATGGCAATTGGTAAGTAGAGCAACATGTTCATATTGTCAAGCAAAGGGAAGAGTTCTGTTTTTGCCAAAGCAATTGCTTCTGCTATTCTACCCGGAGATGAGTTAGTTGACCAGTGTGTTTTGTTTAGCTTGGATGTTAGCATCTTTCCATGTAGGAAACCCTAGTTCAAATCAGACCTCAAAATTTGAGAAAGATGGGTAGCATAGGAGATGCCATCTTGAGATTCTTTAGTGCGTGCTACCTTACACTAGAATAAGGGTTTCATGTCAAATGGAGAAGTAGTGCGTGAATTTGGTAAAGATATTGCAAACAACGCTTGTTTTCGTATTTGCGCCTTGTTACAAGCTGTTTGTTTGCTTGCTTGCATTGAGGTTTGTGACATATAGCTAGTTGCATGCATTTTGTAAGAGCTTAAGCTGTATTTTATGTTGTGTATTTAACATGGTGGCAAAAATTTGTGAGTCTATTGTGTGTTGCATGGATTGAAGATGACCTATCCAATGTGCAGTGTGAGAGAATTGGCGTCGACACCCTTTGCTGTGGTGCCAAGCATGGTGACCTTAAATTACCTAATTTTTCTTGATAAGCATTTTGAATTTACTTTTGTGAGGATAATTTTATGTGGTGCTTACAGATAAGCATGTTCGCAGGTAGGAAGAAGATTATTTGGCTGCCCTAGATCAGAAGAAGAGAATAGGCATACATTTGAAATTATATTGTTTACTATACTGATTGGACCTACCTGTGAAGGACTTGAAGGATCACTTTGGCATTTTAAAACACAGAAAGGAAAAGGAAACCAAGTGAGGTCTTACTTGAAGGGATCAAGTTACAATGTAAAAGCATTTTAAAGCAATAATAGGACAAGAAAATCAGATGATTTACAATATAAAAGAGGGACTACAAAAGTTAATACACCCTTCTCCTTGTCCTCTTTATTTAGACAATGCTTGAGGCTGATATTCTTGCCAAGGTGTTTGATTCTCTAATCAAATATTTATTATTTCTAGCTTGCATTTAAATACTATTAATACTTGGGGAACAGTTTGAAAAGTAGTTAGTGGTGAATGTAGTTATCATTTGTTGGTGAGCTAAAGGTGACATTAATGTTATAATTAGCTATCTTTATCCTTCTTGGGTGGCAAATAGGTGGCACCGGCAATGAACTTATGAACAATTAAATTCTAGTTGGCCTTCAATACTTTTAGAAGGCTTTTAATTCTCGGAATAG
Organism: Adiantum capillus-veneris; assembly: GCF_014529385.1. Taxonomy (NCBI): domain Eukaryota; kingdom Viridiplantae; phylum Streptophyta; class Polypodiopsida; order Polypodiales; family Pteridaceae; genus Adiantum; species Adiantum capillus-veneris. The sequence goes on from NC_140953.1 coordinate 102,397,539, forward strand.
GCAGAGAAAAATGCAGTGAAGAGACAAATTGATCACCGAGGTAAAAATAGACGGGGAAAAGTGTGTTGTGTGTGGGGGTGTGTGTGTGTGTGTGAGAGAGAGAGAGAGAGAGAGAGAGAGAGAGAGAGAGTTGGGAAAGGTCATCCATGCTCATAGAAAATTGCATGTACAAGTGACCAAGGGTTCCGTTATATATCTAGCATGCCTTTGATTGATAGACCTTGTACGCACAATTGCTATTGCTTCCGCCATCTATTTCTACACAAGAGTATTGACTCGGCCTCGACATGGGTTATGAACTCTTAACATGCTCTGATTTGGTGCATCTCCTCCCCAAAAGAGAATAGGTATAGAGGAACAGAGACATGACTCAAGGTTGACATAGGAGGAGGCTACTCTCTACATGTCAATGGATCTCTTCGCTCCATAGCCTACATCTCGGATGAGAAACTCTGCCATTGCATGATCACAAAGTTTGTGAAAGGTTGTGTTGAGGAGGGTGACTGCACCCAAGGAGGATCACCCGACACTGCTCTAGTTGCCCACAAAAAACCGTCGGTGTTGATGTGGAAAAAGTGAGGGACATCTTGTGCATGTTGCTCATGGTAGCCAACTTATCCTGATTTGCACCCTAGGGGCTGCCCCATGAGGGCCCCCCTTTTTGGGCTCAACTAAAAAACAGCAGAGTGGTAGTATCCCCCTTGCTACCTATGTAGATGTCTAAGCTCGTTGCCCGACCCAACTCTTGAATCCCATGACCTAGTAAATAAGAGAGAAACATTTGGAAAATATAGGGGAAGAGCACTAGGGGCCCATAGGGCTTAGGGGAAAAATATGGGAGGGTTGGGGAAAAACACTCCCATACTATAGAGCCTATATGGCCATTGAATGAGCCAAAACCCAAAAGTTACACTTACATGGCTTGAAAATCCCAACATGAGAAAACTACCTCGCTCTGGCGGCCGGGCATAGCCACAAAAAAGCCCTCACTCTCTATCACCTATCCCTCAGGTACTAGGAACAATAGGACAAGTCAAGAGAGATACCATAACTCCAGCACTCCCTCTTAGTGTCAAAGTCGCCAATGCGGAAGCGTAGAGCAGAGAGAGAGAGAGAGAGAGAGAGAGAGACTTGAACCAATCAGCTTAGCAATTAATAAGTGATTTACCATTGGGCCTTGGGTGCTCCTTATATACTAGCTTTGGGGGCCTCAATTACCACCCTCAACAAATTGCCCTACCCAAGAATTTGAGAAATAAGTAAAATAAATACCTAAATCCAAATTAAATATTGGGATCACATTGGGCCAATCACTTGAGATGCTATAACATATGTAGGAAGACCAAGTTGATGAAGAGGATAACATGGACACTCCAATAACATATGTCTGCTATATACACCTTGGATTTGCTACTATTAACATGTCACATCAGAAGAATGCCATCTTGAGCACGAGTTGCCTCACAAACAATTGAACTGTAGACCACAATATGTCCAAGAATCCCCATTCGTGAATTGTGAACACATCACATCCAAAATTTCCTAGACAATGAACTTTGAAACACATCCTATCCATAGTCCAACCAACAACAATGGATTGGCGTGCACATCCATAGTGTTTTTATGCGTCGTGTTGGTTCCTTGCTAGATACATGTTCCTTCAGCTCCGACCCACAAGTTCAAACACCGATAACTTGAACTCCAAGTGGCATGGGTCCAAATCATTTGTAGGGAGCACTCTTTGCTCCTCTCTACTGCTCACAAGCCTCTCCTTGGCTGAAGCTAGTTGTGGAAGCATCCACTTGACTAAAAGGTTGGAGCCATTCCCATTGTAGTCTCTACCACACTGGCATGCCCCCTCGTGTCCTTCCTTGAGTCATTGTCGCTGCTTTTCTCATCATGCTTGCCTTTGCCTTTGTCTTTCTCCTTTGTCAAGCTTTTGTCTTTTCCTTTGGATATGCAATCTTGAGACAAATGACAACGCTTTCCACACTTGTAATAACAATTAGTGGACTTCTTTTTGGAATTGAACTTGTAGCAAGTGCTTCACCACCTTTTTTGAAACTCAAATTTTGTCTTGAGTGATTAACACGGCTTCCCCGTCAATGAGAAAAGAGCCAAGATCATCAAATTCCAGCTTTTCATTCATGATTTGCAAGCATAGTGTCCTAGCCAATGTTTCATACTCCTCATGAAAATTCATGAGTACCAAAGCAGCTAGTTGAGCACTAGTCAATGCACTTTTGATAGTTGATAGTTGATCATAAATATCCTTTGCATTCATTAGAAAAGACAGCATAGCATGGAACTTCCCGTTGGAAACTTGATGGAAAATGATTGTCCAAGGAGGGTGATTGCTTGCATCAAAGAATCTCGATCAAACATTCCGACGAGCTTGGACTACATTGCATTGGCAGTCTTCAAAGTCTGTATGGTTGGAGAAATTTTCTTGGTGAGAAATTTTGCAATGGCCGACATAGCCTTCACATTGCTCACATCCCAATCAACACATGATTTAAGGTTCTCCTCATCCTAAAGATGGGTGTACCTATCGCTTTTGTCCGTCATAGAATGCGTCTCCAAGCCGTCGATGATATCATATAAGCCTTTTCATGAAAACCAAAGTCGCATGATTAAGTTTCAATCAGCATAATTATCCCCGTTTAGTTTTTTGTTGCTGACGCTCGCACGGGGGGGGGGGGGGGGGGGGGGGGTTCATCTCACAGGTACATGTCTGGAGAGAAAACTGATCTTCCTCCTCGCACTCCAAAAGGCTACAACAATGTGCCCAAGACAAACCAAAAGAGGGTTCTACTTGTACTTTCAAAAAAAATTGGGCAACACTCTCCCTACCTCCCAAGCCACCAAGGGCCACAACGTTTCAAAATGCCATTGGAAAATAAAATCCTCTATAGCTATCGGTGCCTCTATCTAATTGGTGTTTCAAAATGCCTTCAAAATTGGACACAATTGCTGCTATGCATCTCAAAACCTACTCAAGGAAAAAGTTGTGGTTGCTTAATACCACAAGCGCTCGTGTCTCAAATGGCACGGTTGGGGGAAAAGGCATTGCCGGTGAGGGGGCACTGAGTCTAGGATTTCAAAACACTGTGACAATAGAAGCCAACCCAAGGGAGAAAACGCTAATGAAGCATGACATCGATCTCCATGTGCATTTTTAAAACTTAGAGATCCAAGAGCTACCCAAAACATTGATAGCAAGGGATCCAAGAGCCGCCCAAAAAATCCGATCCAAGCTCTCTCTTCTTCAACGTGTGCTTGCTCTCAACCAAAGCGTTGATACCATGTCAAAGTCAACGATGTGGAAGCATAGAGCCAAGGGAGAGAATGCGAGAGAGAGAGAGAGAGAGAGAGAGAGAGAGAGAGAGAGAGAGAGAGAGTTGAACCAACCATCTTGGCAATGAATTAGTGATTTACAACCACAACCACAACCATCTTGGTATCCATATCATTTCTCCACCACACAAATACTCAACTCTCTAAGAGGGTGCCGAAAATATGTACCTACGATCGCATACTACATGCAAGAATCTCCAAGCCGCTATGAGAATCCAAAGTATGTAGGCAATTGAGGCTATTGCAAAATTAATTGTGTCCAATGATGAAGAACCAAATAACTTCACCAGCCATTATTATATCATGAATGAATTGCAAACTATATCTAAAGAAATTCTATTGAGAGTGAAAATTGAAAACTATATCTAAATATTTCCATCAAACCTAAGAGAGAAATTTATTGTTGATCATCGTCTATGTTTGGAAACTTCAAGAGGATATCATCCCACTCTCATAGGTAGTGAATCACGATCATACATCCAATAGAAAATTACACCCATCAATATGAAACTATAGTTGATAAGACAAGATAAAGAGATCCTGCTCCCAAGCCTTGCAAGAGAAGAACATGGTGCTAGAGAAAGCCACCAAATAGACTATCAATCCTTTCCGATGTAAATGGAACCACAAAAAATGAAAGGAAGTAGCCATGAAAATCGACTCCCAAGATGACTCTACATCCCCTCTAAAGGAAGAAAATCCAAACGATGGATAATTGCGACACCTCTGTAGTAGTCTCTACGTGTGTAATTGGATCACCCAAGATAGGTGACTCCGAAAATATACACATGGAACATAGAACCAAACCTTGGAAAATTAAAAAAACAATCTTTGCACTTTGAAAAGAATGCCATGGCTAACTATAATTGGTTCCTAGTTCAAAAAGGACCAATATCTACCTATAAAAAAACTCCATGCAAGTCTATGGATAAGAGAAGTAGGTGTGCCATGACGGGTACAATCACTGAGGATAAATTTGGAAGACAAAATATGGGAGCTACTACTCAAATGCACAAAAAAGAGCAACCATGACACCACAATTCCAAAAGACCAAGCAATCATCGAATTGGCTCACGAATTGTCGATTCTACAACAAAGATGGAAGCATACGAACAAAGGTTGAAGGAACAAGCTCAGCGTATTCGATGAATCATTGAAGATCTTAACATGCGTGAAAAAAACTAATAAAGGAAAGGGAATAGCTGACATAGAAGCTGGAACTCGAGGAGAAGGTGAAAGTGGAACAAGAAGAGAAGGTGGAGGTGGAGTTTGGGTGGAGTTGCAACGAAGCTTGTGCACCAAAATTTGAAATTGAATTTCTCAATTGATTCGGTTAGTACACATTGCTTCTTGTCCTCTAAATTGGCAAAGAAATTAAACCCAAAATTAACCCGAGATCAAATGAAAAGACCAGTGGAATTAGCCAATGGTAATAAAAGTTTCGCAAGAGGGCTCATTGAAAATATGTTCTCTTCTCGAACACATAAAGGCAATTTTTATTTCATAGACATGGATGTGCAAGATGTAATTATTGTCATGGATTAAAAGAGTGAAAATAATGTTTTTATTTATTGTGAAGAAAGAAAAATCTCTTTTATATCTTCTAATGGGGACTGGTCTCATATTCATGGAGAAGAAAGGGATTCTAAGTCTATTTTGATATTAGTCATGAAACTGATAAGGGGACTTAAACAAGAATGTGAGACTTTTTTGAAAATAAATTAAAAGATAAAATTCGGTGTATGTGGAAAAGCTTCTTGATGAGTTCAAGGATGTTTTTCCTTATGACCTACGAGGTACGCCTCCTCCTTGCCTTCTCCTAGATCACTAGACCATGGAATAGATCTATATCCAAGATCCAAATCATACTCACGAGCTCCTTACAGATTCAATGTAGATGAATTTAAATCACTAAAACTCCAACTTGATGACTTGTTGAGTAAGATTTGGATCTCAGATATAGATCTATTCCATGTCTAGTGATCTAGGAGAAGGCAAGGAGGAGGCGTACCTCGTAGGTCATAAGGAATAACATCCTTGAATCATCAAGAATCTTTTCACCATTACCACCGAATTTATTTCTTTTTAATTAATTTTCAAAAAAAAGTCTCACATTCTTGTTTAAGTCCTATATTGTTTATGACTAATATCAAATAGACTTGAATCCCTATCTTCTCGATGATATGAAAAGCATAGTCCCATTAGAAGCTCTAAAAGAGATTATTCTTTCTTCACAATAAATAAAAAATTATTTCACTCTTTTTAATCCATGACAATTATTACATCTTGCACATCCATGTTATGAAATAAAATTGCCTTTATGTGTTCGAGAAGAGAACATATTTTCAATGAGCCTCTTGCGAAACTTTTATTACATTGGCTAATTCCAATGGTGAACTAAGAATGAGCACTTCTTTTCATCCTCAAACGGATGGGGAAATTGAACGGGTAAATTGGGTATTAGAAGAAATGCTTAGGATGTATGTGAGTGAGAGGCAAACTAATTGGGTAGACTACTTACATTTAGTTGAGTTTGCTTATGAAAGTTCTTAGCATGCATCTATTCAAATGGCAACTTTCGAGGCAATGTATGATTGCAGTTGTTTGACTCCCTTAAAATCTTGAGAACAGGGTAGAAATCTCTAAGCAAATGCTTGAGAGAATGGACTTAGAACTTTCCAAAAATAGGCACCACATTAGGGAAGCCCATAAAAAGTAAAAATTGTTTTATGATAGGCCGCTAGAAGACCTTTTAAAATAAAAATTTAAGAGATTTGGTTTTCTCAAAGGTCGTTCCTAAGCATACTAATATGATTCTTGGTAAGGATAGGCGATTGCCTCCAATGTTTGTTAAGGTTTTGAAGAAAGTTGGATCACTTGCTTATAAACTTGAATTACTCGAGCATGTGAAAGTACATCCAGTTTCCCATGTAAGACCTCTAAGACGTCCAAATGGTTTAGATCTTGGTAAGTTGAAAAGGGATATACACCCATGGTAGGAGCAACGATCTACGAAATATATGACTCATGCACCCCTAGGCTCCTTAAACTCTGTAGGCGGGGTAGCTATCGAGATTAATGCCGTAAACTACACATCTCCCCGAAGTTGGTTAACAACTTATCACTTCCTTTGGGATTCTTTTCTTTGTGGGCATTCTATGGCACACATTTAGAGCTCATGCAACCACAACTAGCTTTGAAAAAGGAATTGACTGCGATTCCAAACCCGTTCTTTCTATCACACATTACTTAAAATCTGAAGAATTTGTTTAGATGATGAAAGGGTTATGGCAAACAAAAAAAAAGGTGAATAATTTTCCACGCGCTAACAAGTGAGGACTTGGTAAATTTGCCTCCTCTTCTCTTATTCATCACATTTCTTTAAGATCTATCTATCCACCTGAATATGTAGATTCTAACTCATCATCTAGTCATATGTTATACACACACAAATAATGGTTTTTTGCAACATATTGGAGGAGAACCTCTCCAAACTGGAATAGATCTCAACTATCACTCTTGCCATACACTTCGTACGTCCCTAGAGGGTTTGTCTACCAATAAGGCTTTTGTCTCTCAACCTACGGGTTTTGGATTCAAATCCCCCTGTTGTTGGCTCACTTTAGAGGGACACCCTGTGCTCACCTAACGTTCACATTGCTAGGGCTCTTGCCCTTGGACACTCGAGTGCATCCTACTTCTAGGGTGGCTCACCCGAGGTGGAAGTTCCTAACTAGTTAATAAGAGTTCTCTCCGTCGCTCCTAGTATGAGGTGGCCTGGTGATGCCTACGCATGGGTCTTGCACACAACCCTTGCCCGACCATGTAACATGGCCAATATTTGGAAGGGATAAACACCTTCCGCTATGGGCCCTTTGGAGTGTCGAAAACAAAAATACTCCATACGAATATATTTCCGCATGTTTAATGTTGATAAATATCATTCTACTACAATATACAACTATAACATAATAAATTGTGTATATTAAGAAATGAGTACTTCGATTTCATGTGTGCAAACCTCTTTCAATGTCTCCGAAACTTCTGGCTTGCTATTAAATTTTGCCAATGAAAACACGCTTTCAAAAGGCAAAATGAGCCTCAAAACTTTTTAATTCAACTAGGTACCCGCTCAAATTAAATTAAAAAAAGGGAATAAATGAAAGATTCAAATATTATTAAGCATGCGTTGGTGAGGGGCCATTTCTTTCGCTCTTGCACATGAGACCCCACACCCTTTGAAAGGCTCACAAACTGTGCTTGTGCAGAGTTTGCTGCTTGGGGAGAAGGGGTTCTAGTACTCGTGGGGCTTGCACAGGAGGACCCTAAACGCATGAAGGGGTAGGGAATGGTCATTTGCTGACCATTCCGCATAATATTGACGACCCCATGGCGACCGACGGAGGCCGGGAGCCATGGTGGGAGTCAATATTATGGGTATGGTCAGTAAATGACCATTCCCGGCCGTCAAGGTCCAGGGGAGCCGGGCCAAGTACGGGTCTCTGACTCAAGGCAAGTACAATCGTGCAAGCCCACGCGGTATTCTGCATGATGAGGTGTTGTACACTCCTGCAGCGCAACTACACCCCGTCATTCTGCATGCTGACGAGTCTTACAATGATTGGCAATCATTGCCATGCAAATCATGCGTGCTGACGTGTCTGACATCTGACGGGCATCATCAAAAATTACTGTCGAGAATTGCTACTAGGTTGACGACACAGATCCACTGCCTGACGACCCTGGACCTTGACGGTGTAGGAAATGGTCCCGGAGTGAGCATTCCCTGTAATACTGTGACTATATGGTGACTAAAGAAGGCCGGGAGCCATTGGCGAGAGCAGTATTGCAGGGAATGGTCACTTAGAGACCATTCTTAGCCGTCAAGGGTAGGGGCAAGGACAATCAATCAAATTTATCCATGTGGATAGTGGTGCCTACAGCTTTTGCATGCTGATGAGTCCTACTCCAAGCCCACTGCAGACTGACACAGTCTTTGCAATCGATTCTTCAGCATGCTGAGATGGCACGATGGCAATGAACTGCTGAATGTTGATGTGTCAGCATGCTGAAGAATCGCTAGCAACAATAACATAATCTTTGTTGAGAGATCATTGAGCAATGGAGTGAAATAATTTTACATTCCCAACCTTTATGACAACAATCACTGAGCAATTGTCTTAATTGTATGTCAACCTTTACGACAACAATCACTAAGCAATTGTCCAAATCGGTTTTCTTCATTCGTCATCTTCATCGGAGATTTAATTGCTTGTTTGCTTTAGAAAGCCACAGTGAGCCATCACCTTGGTATGGTTAGAGGAGCCTAAAAGAATACTATCCATTGAGCTTATTGCCCACACATGGGAAAACTCCCTGCCCACCTCATCTCTGCACAACAAGGTGATGGAGAAGATTATCAACCTCGTGATGAGGAATGTGGCAACCTCACTTTAATGCTTGAATGTAAGTCTTGACAAATAAAAAATAGCACATCAGATCAAACATGAGCTTTGCTTGGTGATTTGTTTAAGCACTTGAGTTTGCAAAGCTAAATTAGGCCTCCATACATACACATATTATCATGTAGATCACAGGGCCTCCTTACCGAAATTTTAGTAAGGGCACAATGGCATCTCCAATCGCCCCCGAGGCATCAAATGAGTTATGGAACCTTCCAGCTCCCAAATGCTATTGCAGAGCTCACCCCTGCACAATGAGGGGTACAAGTTGAATGGGAGGTCCTCTGCAAAAACAAAACGAAAGCATATGACAACATGTATACCAGACAAGAAAGCCATCGAGCCGGATGAGTTTGCAGCAAGCGCCATGACCAACTCATGGAAATCCTGCAGGCCTCTCTCTCTCTCTCTCTCTCTCTCTCTCTCTCTCTCTGTGTGTGTGAGAAGATGAAGCTCAGAAGACTGCCTGTGTAGCTCACGGAAATGCAGAGGCAAGCGCCGGGTAGGTTCTCTCTGGCGAGCCAGAGACCCGGCTACCTTCCGCAGCTCATTCAGCATAGCGGTCTCATCATCGCACCCCTGACGAAATGTTCCTTGACGGTCATCGTTTACAGTTTATAGGGAAGCATTAGGGTTAAAATCTGGCACTATATTGCTTATCGTTGAGGCACTATATGACGGGGATCTATGGCCTAATTATTATTTTTTTTGGGTTGTTGTTGGAGGGGGGGGGGGCTTTAATCTCAGCCATCGGCTCTTCTAGTGAACTAGGGGTGAACTAGTTTGGGCCATAGATCCCCCCTCGTAGACCTCGTGTGAGATAATGACAAGGGAGCCACACCCAAAGGTAGTGAAAGGAGTTCCAGTTGTGAAAAAATCGAAAAATCTTTTATTACTAACATAAGCGTTGATGAAAGGAAAAGGCAAGGGTTTGTTGTCGCAGAACAAGCGACTCAACTCTCTGTGCTCCGTCTCTCTTTTCTATCTGTTTGCATCGAGCAGGGCCGTAGCCACTCAAATGCCTCTATGTTGTCTTTGTATGCACCAAGGCGCAAGGCTGCATGGCTAATTTACCACTAGGTTGGTAATAGGAAACTTTTGTGTCTTGAGACACTTTAATGTCCTCTTAACCGGCCAATTTCTAGGAATTAATTCTCCCAGGCACAATTATGATTTGAGAGCTTTACCACTTTGAGATACTTCCTCCATACTTGAAAAGACTTGGAATTTTTGTTAGGCTTAGTGCATGCCCATCATGCATGCTAATTGACATCGACACTGATTGTAATATGTCAACTTCTGTAAATTGAGCCAGTCTTGCATGGAAGGTCGTGCTCCAATTAGCATGGGGGCGGGCACGAACTCTTAATTATGGAGGGAAGTTGCAACCGTAGGATCCAAGCTCCATCCAAGGGCTGAAGTTGAAGGGAAAATGTAAGGTCGATTATCTCAGAAGCAGCGTACACGGGATCCAATTTGGGGAAAACAGAGCGCTCGACAAGGAACAGAGGCCGATTTTTTGTAGAGTGATGGCCCATGGGGAGCAATTCTCGGCGCTTCTCTCCAAAGGAGCTTGGGTGCAATAAGGGTGGTTGCTCCCATGAGTTTTTGGCAGGCCAAGAAGGCTCCCTCGTGCAAGTGCCAGCCATTTGGTTTGGGGAGGAATGGGCGTTGCAGCAACATGGACAATTGCATGAAGAGGTCTTCTTCTTTGGGGTGCTGAGAAATTTTATGCTCAGAGCGAGAAGTTCTTGTGTCGATTTGAAGGGGACACAAAGAAAGAAATACATAACCTCATGGAGTGATGTCTCCCAATTCATTGTGTGAAGCTCTATGCACTTGCCGGCATCACCTCTAAAATTAACACAAGTAAGAAATTCTTCCATTGTTGATAATACAAACATAATTCCTGAATGTGCTAGTCATGTTGTGATGCAAAATTGTGAGATTTTGGGGAGCGAAGAGCCTCTTGACTTTGGGGAAGAAGACTTGGAGCTTCTACCTTAACACACTCGATGACTCAACTCAACCACAAGCTAGGAAGAGAGGGAGACCTTCAAAGTCCAGAAAGCGTGGTAGACCATAGGCCCCTTGCATGCATGGTAGTGGTCCTAGAATGCATGCAAATGGAACACCCACTAATCCATCACCCAAATCCGGGTAGACCTCACAAACAAAGACGAAAATATGCAGAAGGTGGACCTAGCACATCAGCCAACCCATTTGATGGAGATAATGATAATGATTATATTCATGACGAGCATGCTTATGAGGGGGAAGGACTAGAATGCGGTGATAATGAGGTGCTAGAGGTTGAATGGCCCATTCTTGATGATTCACCAGAGGGTGATTGTGACTTTGTTGACGTTGTGCCCCCCGAGTGGAAGAGTGGAGATAATGTGGAGTTTGAACCTTCAGGTACATTTTGGCACCTCCCTCCTTTCAATCGACTAAAAGGGCCTAATTTAGGGCATTTGCCTCCTTGTGAATTATGTGAGTTTCATTTGTTTTTGTTGCTATTTCCACTTGATTTGATTGACCATATAATCAATGAGACAAACATGTATGCCAAAAAGGAAAGGCAAAGGTGTGCAAGCTTGTGAGACTCTATGTGAAGGTGGAAACCTCGTCACTCTGGGCCTACGGTTTTTGGGTGTTGCTTTGGGCAGTACATGCCAAGCAAGTGTCACTATTGGAAAGATGATGTAAGAGGCTCTTTGGTTTTTCTCTATTTTTGATGAAAAAATGAGAAACATCATTTCAGCACATTAGGAAAAATATGAACCCTCTAGGGGCCCTTTGGGATTAAAGTTAATTAGAGGTCAGCTAATAGGAAGAGGGTGGTGGACACACTCTATACCCTCAAAAAAGTAGGGGGACAAGGTAGCCTTACACCTCTTAATTGTCTCTTACCTAGTGAGAAGGTAAGGGAGGTGGCTAGGGGAAAGAAGGGGGGGGGGGGGGGGGGGGGGGGGGGGGGACCACTTTGACCTCTTTTCCCCCACTTTTTGGCCCGGATTTAAAAATACACTAAAAATTTCAAATTTTCAAAAAATTTCAAATTTCAAGTTTTCCCTCCTTAAAAGGTCCCCAAACCTATTTCATGGTCAAAAAAGTATTTTTGACCTTCAAAAGTTAAAAACGTGCACTAAAAAATCCAAAAAATTGATTTTTTAAAAAAACAAATCAAAACATCATTTTCACCCTCCAAAGTCTTTCCAAACCTATTCTATAGCTAAAAAGTGTTTTTCTCTCTCTACAAACCTTTTTCCAAGCTCTCCATTGCTGCAACAACCACATGCACCCCCTATAGTCTATCATTATCTCTCTGCTAGCTTTCTCCCACCTCCATTGTAGCACCAAGCAAGCTCCTCCTCCATCTCTTCCCCTTACCCACCACATAGTTTCACACCAAGCTAGCTCCTCTCCCTTCTCTCATCTCCATTACAACATGAAACAAGATTCTACTCCTTCTACTTTCATTCACTCACACTACATGGAAACCTCTACTCCCGAAGGTGGCAAAAGTATGAGCTCACATGAGTTGCATACCACAACAATAGGAGGTGTGAATATCGCGTGGGCATTGCAAGGGTTCATCTCCAACATAAAGATAGAATGGTAAGAAAACTACCCTTGTAGCTTACATTCAAAGCTTAACATCATCTCCATCTTTAAGTTTATCATGCTGGAGAGAATTAACCTCTTTATGGATTTCAGTGTTTAGGCTTCACACCTCATAACACTGGGTGGTGCTATTTTGTTGATGACTTTGGTGCGCCATCTATAGTTGTGTAGCATGTGATTTGAGTCTCACAATGTAAGTAAGTTGTGTTATCTATGGAGAGTTGTCAAAGATTTTTCTTGTAATTTATTCTTCGTATAATTGTCATTAGATAATTGGAATGATATCATTTTGTACTTTATAACTTTGTGCTCACATAATCTTTTGTTTACTTACAGATTCAACTTGTTTTAAGAGGACATGAGCAAGCAACCATGTGCAGAGATGGAAATCACTCTATTTTTGTTCCTTGAGGAACCTTTCACTACCATGTTAAAAGATTTTGATAAGAATAGTAGGTGTTTTTTAGAATCTTGAACCAATAGGGACTCTCTAGGAGCTCTCATAGAAGCCATCCATATAGTACTACTATCTTCCCTAGTGTCATAGACACACAAATACTCAAGTGTATATGAATCTCTAGATGAGGAAGACAAATACTTGTAAGATAAGCCTAACAACAACAACATTGTCTCCATTTGTAATTATTTTTCATGAGGCTGGATTCCTCTATAAATGCAATATAAATATGTTTTTTTGTTAAATGGTGTCTCATTGAGTGAGAGTATTTAATTTAGATTACTGAAGTTTCATACAGATCTGAGAAATATTGTTTACTTTTATGGATATTTTGATTTGCATGTACGATGATTCAAGTCGCAAGTCTTAATCACTCCACCTTGAAGAAATTCAAGTAATATTTTGATTTCAGTTTAATCATTAATGGTTATTCTTATTAAAGTGGATCATAAACTTTGTCAAGATGTCCTCATTTGGGGATGTTGAATATATATCATTAGCAATGTTTCACAAGAACACTAGGTGGACACAAGGAAGTAAAAATTGGCTCCTTGTTTGGTCGATTTCTAGTGTTTAATGTTTAGTGCACAGGATTTGTGAGGCCGTTGACATGGGGAGTTCACTAAAGTATATGTAACATAGCACATGTGTTCAACAGAAGGGATTTTATATTCTTGTAAAGTTGCAGAAACATGTGTAGATAAGGCCTATAAGGGGTACTTTTAATCCATTCTAGTGAACGCACGTGATATAGGAAAATTTTACATAGTGAATGCTCCGGACCTTTGAACACAAAGAAAGGGGGGGGAGCTCTAATTACATCTGAGTGAAAAGAAGTGGAATTTGTACTGTCATGTTGCATAAAGATTTGCTTTCACTTAATCTAAAAAAAATTTGGTATCCTGGGGTGCAGACAAGGCTATATAATGCAAAAAAAGGGGTGGCCACAAGCGCGCGTAGTGAGCCATCCAAAACTGCTGGATGGGCCATATGTGGGCCCTTGTGGCCACCCTTTTTTTGCATAATTAGGCTATTACTGCACTCCAGAACCCTGGAAAAGATGAGATGAACCTAAAATTGAACTTTTCAAGCACATTATGCCTTCCTTCAACTCAACTTACTAGTTCCCTGCACCAAAAGGGCAAATCACATTGGACAGTATAAAAATCTAGTCTCATGCTGCATAAACATCTGGTTTCATCAAATATTAACATTCTTGCTATTATAAGGGGCAGACAAGGCCATATAATGTAAAAAAAAGGATGGCCACAAGGGCACGCAGGTGAGCCATCCAAAACTGTTGGATGGGCCATCTGCGCGCCCTTGTGGCCACCCTTTTTTTGCATAATTAGGCTATTGTTGCACTCCAGGACCTTGGAAAAGGTGAGATGAATGTAAAATTTAACTTTTCAAGCACATTATGCCTTCCTTCAACTCAACTTACTAGTTCCCTGCACCAAAAGGCCAAATCACATTGGACAATATAAAAATCTAGTCTCATGCTACATAAACATCTGGTTTCATCAGCTATTAACATTTTTGCTATCCTAAGGGGCAAACAAAGCTAGAAAATGCAAAAAAAAGGGTGGCCACAAGGGCGCGCAGATGAGCCATCCAAAACTGCTAGATAGGCCATCTGCGCACCCTTGTGGCCACCCTTTTTTTGCATTTTCTAGCTTTGTTTGCCCCTTAGGATGGCAAAAATGTTAATATTTGATTTAAATTTAACTCTTCATGGCCAAAACCACTTAGCTTAAAACACATGGATAAACCGAAAAGCCAAATCACTATGGAGACAATAGATACAACTCTTAATCATTTTGTCATTGCAAAGTCATTTGAAATGATGTGAGCCTCTACAACTTCTTGAATAGCCTCCAACGCTATTGCTTGCATTTTATAGTGATTTCTATAGCTTTGAAGCACCTCCTTCACCGTGTGAGCATATTTTTGATGCATGGCCATGATTCAAGTGTTAAGTTTTTTTTTTTTTTTTTTTTGTAAGTGTTGAACTTTTCGGTTGTTGTCAATAGCTTCTAGATTTCAATCGGCTCCGAATCTGTCTGGGCTTGTCTCACATGAATTTGTTCATCTCATCGCGTTCTTCGACCATCATGTGATGAGAAAAAATCATATCTTGCTCACATTCTCCAAAAATCAATGTGCAAGTTGACAATTTATTTAAAAATGATGTAAAACATACATTTTTTACTTTTTTCTTAATCTACGGGCTCCAACGAGCATTAAAACCATGGAATCTGAAAATACTCAAAGAACCATTGTTTTTTATTGTGTTAAGGACTGTATTTCCTACATACAAAACTTTCCCAAAATCTCGCCCTAACACCTTCAAAAGTGGCTTCCAAGGAGTGTGCTCGGTCAAAATTTGAAACTGAAGAAAAACAATCAGAATGAACTCCTAGACTGTGTATAAACTTTAGAATAACCAAAATTTCCTTCAAAAAAAAGTTATGCTAAAAATTTGAAAATAGCTCCCCATTGGACTCCCCACAACGATAGAAGTCAAAGGGTTCAAGGAGAGGTATGGTGTCATAAGTGCATGGTGGGAATCTCATCGAGGTTTATTCCGTCAAGATCTCTTGTACTTTAACATGTCTTCTCATGTACAATCTTACAAAAAAAAAAAGATACTTTAAATGACTACAAATCTTATTTAACTTATCAAACAATCTAAAATATGGTAGACCAAGAGTGCTCTTACACATCAACAAACAAAAAAGTCCAAACTTCTTCTCATTAAATTTGATAAACATACATTCGTGAACAACTTCCAAGGGGTAGTGCAGTCATAGTTCTTACATCCATTCCATGACATGGTATGCTCATGGGGTGACCTATCATAAAAAAATACCTCTGGTGAGGGTGCCCTTATGTTAGGAAAGGGTGTGCTGCTGATAAAAAGTTGTTGTATTGTCCTACTAGGGATCTCTCCATGTTAGCATAGTGATTTTTGGTGTAGTGGGAGCCACATTGCTCGAGGAGAGCTTTGTGCCACTGTAAAAGCTTCATGTTATGCTAGTTCCTTGAGCCATTCTTGCATTAGGATGAGATTACCCATCTCTAATAAGGATGGATTTGAAGCACCTACCTGCAAGATGTAACAAAGAAGGCTGTTTTAGAGGAAAAGTGGTGACACTTGACCTCTCTAACCTGCACCCACTGTTTCTTGTAATGCCACTGTTTTGAGCTGAAGAGCTTGACATTCGTGCATCCACGAATGCAAAGAAGCACCTGCACCCATACACAACCAATTGCAATAGCCTAACAAGCCTACTTCTCCCCTCCCAAGATATTGAAGAACCATACACATTCGTCTCACCGACAGTATGACAATCTTGGGATGACCTCTGCTCACCCTCACGTGCGGCCTTCGGTGCAAACACCGCGGACAAGCAATATGTACACTTTTGTTGTGCGGAGTACATGGTGGTGGAGGGATACGATTTGTGATGTCCGTGAGCACCATGGCAGTTGTTGCGTGAGGAAGCAAAGAATGAAAAGAAAGAGGGGGGAGGGAGAGGGAGGAACATGGGAGGAGAGAAGGGGGCAGAGGGGGAGAGGGAGAGAGAGGGGATGAGGAGGAGAGAAGGGGGTAGGGAGGGAGAGGAGAGGAACATGGGAGGAGAGAAGGGGGTAGGGAGGGAGAGGAGAGGGAGAGAGGAGGAAGGAGGAGGAGAGAACAAAGGTTTTTTTTTTTTTGGGATTTTTTTTTTTGAAAAAGTAGACTTTTAGTGTTTGTAGGTTTAAAAATTTGTCAAAAAATGATTTTTTGATGTGTATTTATGTTGGGAGGGAATTTTAAGTCAAAAATAAGTAAAAATAACTTTTTTGAAAAAAAGTCAAATTTTGGCTTTTAGTGACCCACGTTTTTGCTGATGTGGCCACACCCCTTTACTCCCTTCACTTTCCAAAAGCTAGAGAGAGAAAGTGACCTCTTAGGTCCACATCCTACATGTGTCTAAAAAAAGGCTAGAAAAGTCTACTCAAAACTAGCTTCTTGAATGCCCTTGTCCCCTTAACCCTACACAACATTAGCCTTAATCCCTAAAAATTAGGATTCCTTACAAGGCCCATGCAAGGTTCATATTTCTCATAATGAAATTAAAAGGTTTCTTCATTTGAGAGATAATGCTCAAAGGCCGCCTAAAGATGCAGGGAACATAAGTTGTGGAAAGTTCTTGAGCTTGAAGAAAGTTTAAACTACACCTTTCAAAAGTATTACAATCTTGGTCAATGCGTGACAGTGGATGAGCGCATCATACCTTCAAAGTGCAAGCTCAATCCAGCAGGGTTTACAATCCAAAGAAGCCTCACAAATTTGGCATTCAGGTTTGGAACTTGTGCGACTCAGTCACGGGTTATAATTTTTCTTTTCAAATGTATGATAAAATGACATGCCTTGAGCTATCTTTTCATGTTGTTGCTAATCTTGTGAATTCATTGCCTTGAAAAGGGCACCATGTTTTCTTTGATCGTTTTTTCACATATGTGAAGCTCTTGGAGCACTTGTGTAGTGAAGGATAAGGCGGTACAGGTACGTATGTTTGCAACAGAAAATATTTCTTATCCAAAGAGATGTTGAACTTGGGAAGAAACCGCAAGGCACATGTAGTTTGCATATTGTAATAAGCAAGGTTTGGTTGCAAATTCTTGGATGGATAAGAAGGAAATTTATTTTGCATCTATTGTTTTGTTGTGCAAAGAGGTGAAGTTAAGCGGCTGGTTAGTGATGGTCGAAGGATGCTTGTGCCTTGCCCTGACATGCCTGTAAGATACAATGCTAGTAAGGCTGACTGTGATGTTTTTGATAGTATGGTTCTTGGAAGTGGGTACAACTTGCAAAGCACTATGCAGGGTTTCAAGTGGGTGCATGCAGGATATTGGGGTCTCACGGATTATGTTTTTACCAATTGTTGGATCATTTGGCAAGACATGTATGGCAAGAAGGATGTATCTGGATTCTCTTTTATGCTAAATTTGCATGATAAGCTTGTGAATAATGCATTCAAGCCATATGTTTGTAAGAGGCCAATGGTTCAAGATGCATATAATGGCCACTTCTTTGTGCGCATGCATCAAGTTGCAAGTAAGTTTTGTGTTGTATGCTCTACAAAGCGAAAGAAGCTTCTCTCTGAGCACAAGGATGTAGAGGGATCTAAACCATCCCAAACAAAGTGGGGTTGTGGCAAATGTAAAACAATGTGTGTTGATCCATGTTTCAAGGAGTACCATGCTAGAGCTCGTTGATTTCTTGTATGATGGCCGATCTAGAGTGACAAGAAGGAGAGTTGAGACTTTAATATGTAAGTTTTCATCCTCCTTGAATGTTGTTTTATGTTTCTTTGACCTACATGAGAAATCGTGTGTTATGGATATGCTTTGTGTGTTTTGGTGCAGGACTTGCTGATGCAATGCGCTTGGATTTATCACCATTTTGGCATATGTGTCAGGCTGCTTTTTACTAGCTAGTCATGGACCTTGCTAGGTAATCATGTGTATTTTGCAATGATTATGTCTCCTCCTTCTTCTCTAAACTTGGCGGCATCTTCTTCGATACCCTTCAAAGTGGCATTCTCGCCAATCCCTCCCTTACCTTCCCCTTTTCTTTTGGCTCTCTCTCCGCAAGCTCTTCAAACTTGACCCCTTCTTTTTCTCCAATGTCTCTTCCCATTTTGCCCGCCATAGACAAACCTTTGGAATTCTATTAAACCTCATTAACTTTAACTAGCCTCCATTTTGTACAACCTCGTTAACTTTAATATGCCTCCAATTTTGTACACCTATTAAGAACCCCCCCCCCCCCCCCCCCCCCCCTTTTTAGTACCTCCGAAGAATTTGGGGAGTAACTCACCTTTAAAACTAGCCCTATCCTCCCTTGATTACAATACTTTGTATAGGTTTTTGAACCATGCCCCCCTATTTATATCCCCTCCCTCCACCAATGTTTTGAACCATTGATGAGCTAATCTAGAGAAACACGTTTGGTGTAAAATTGGTGTTACTACTACCGCAACCCCCACCTCTTGAAAACCTCTTCCCTTTTTTCTCCCTTTTGCAAGTCTCGCTCGCTACTATGAATTTCAATAGAATAATCTCATGCCAATTTGAAAAGGGACACAAAGAAATACAGAACCTCATGGAGTGATGTCTCCCAATTCAACGTGTGAATGTCTATGCGCTTGCCGACATCACCTCTAAAATTAACACAAGTAAGAAACTCTTCCATTATTGACAATACAAACATAATAGTTGAATGTGCTAGTCATGTTGTGATGCAAAACTATGAGATTTTGGGGAGTGAAGAGCCTCTTGACTTTGGGGAAGAATACTTGGAGATTCTACCTTATGTAAACACACTCGATGACTCAACTCAACCACAAGCTAGGAAGTGAGGGAGACCTCCAAAGTCCAGAAAGCGTGGTAGACCAAAGGCCCCTTGCATGCATGGTAGTGGTCCTAGCATGCATGCAAATGGAACACCCACTAATCCATCACCCAAATCTAGTAGAAATCCGGGTAGACCTCACAGACAAAGACCAAAATATGCAGGAGGTGGACCTAGCACATCAGCTGACCCATTTGATGGAGATAATGATAATGATCATAGTGATGACGAGCATGCATATTAGGGGGAAGGACTAGAATGTGGTGATAATGAGGTGCTAGAGGTTGAAGGGCCCATTCTTGATGATTCACTAGATGATGATTGTGAATTTGTTGATGTTGTTCCCCCCGAGTGGAAGAGTGGAGATAATGTGGAGTTTGAACCTTCAGGTACATTTTGGCATCTCCCTCCTTTCAATGGACTAAAAGAGACTAATTTAGGGCATTTGCCTCGTGAATTTTGTGAGTTTCATTTGTTTTTGTTGCTATTTCCACTTGATTTGATTGATCATATAATCAATGAGACAAACATGTATGCTAAAAAGGAAAGGTAAAGGTGTGCAAGCTTGTGAGACTCTATGTGAAGGTGGAAACCTCTTGATCGTCACTCTGGGCCTACGATTTTTGGGTGTTGCTTTGGGCAAGGCCCTTCATTACATGCCTAGCAAGGGTCACTACTGGAAAGATGATGTAAGAGGCTCTTTGGTTTTTCCTAATTTTGGTGAAAAAATGAGTCAAACATCATTTCAGCAAAATAAAAGGTTTCTTCATTTGAGAGATAATTCTCAAAGGTTGCCTAAGGATGCAGGGAACATAAGTTGTGGCAAGTTCTTAATCTTGAATAAAGGTTAAACTACACCTTTCAAAAGTATTACAATCTTGGTCAATGCATGACAGTGGATGAGACTTTAATATGTAAGTTTCCATCCTCCTTGAATGTTTTTTTATGTTTCCTTTTACCTACATGAGCAATTATGTGTTATGGATATGCTTTGTGTGTTTTGGTGTGCAGGACTTGTTGATGCAATGCACGCGGTTTCACCTTGTGGCATATGTGTCAGGCTCCCTTTTTACCAGCTAGTCATGGACCTTGCTAGGTAATCATGTGTATTTTGCATTGATTATGTCTCAACTTGCTATCAATTTGGAATAGGTGTTTTTGGTCTTATGGCTGTTACAATGTTGTAGTTTTAGATTATGGCTTTGTTCACAAGCTTTTGCTACCTATTATGTTTTCTACTATTTGGCAGGATATGGTTGAAGCATTTGATATGATATTTTGGTGATTGCAATGGGGAGAAGTCTATGCTCTTTTTGGGGTTGTTAGCTTCTCTATCTCAACATTTTGAATTCATGATAAGTGAAGACTATAGTATCTCTTTTTTGGGTTGTGTAGCAGCTACTCCATCTCTTGTAGTAGTAGCATTTCAGTAGTTCTTGTTTTACAAGATTTTTGCATATTGTGGATATATATGACATAACATGGAGGTTTATGGCTGATCACAATAGCCGAACATTTGTGTTATATGTATGGTAGATATACAATGGTAGTCAAGTGGTTTCTACCATGTGATTTTGGTGGCACCCAGGTGATTTTCAAATGCTTGGAGTGGCATCTAGGTGGCATATTTGTATGGCAAGTGCACAATAGATTTTGTTTCCTTATGGTTTGTAGATTATGTATGGCATAGTGTGGTTATGACTTATTTTCCAATTATGGTGGTTTCATTTCTGGTTTAGCACAAGAGATTATGGTTTGCCTGGTGAGTTTAGGTTTGCTTGGCGAGTGTTTTGATTTGCTTGGAAAGTGCCTATTGGCGAGTGTATGGTTTGCTCAAGTGGTTTCCCTTGCAATTGTATGGTGTATTGTGGCTACTTGAGGTTGTGATGCTATGTTGGTTTTCATTTTTTGGTTTGCTATAGGAGAGATTATGGTTTTCTTGGTGGGATTTTGTTGCATGGTGGGTGATTTGTTGCCTGGTGGCGGTGGCAAGTGTATGGTTTACCTGGTTGCATGTATGGTTTTCCTGGCAAGTGCATGGCCTGGCGACAAGCATGGTTTTCTTGACAAGTTTATGGTTTTCTAGCCAATTGAACGGTTTGCATTTATGATATCATGCGGCTCGTAGACCTCTTTTTTGTCTTAGCCTGCATTCATATTGCAGACTATGGTGGATGATTCACCTTATGTATGGTGATTATGGTTCATACAGATCATGGTCTCTTTCTACTACTTTGGTCATTATCTCTTATTATGGAACTTCATGGTTGTCTTGCCCTATGATAATTTGTGGAAACATATGGAAAATTGTTATTGTTGTGTAAGGTTCATGGTTGTTTCTCTTTTTCCTTATGGTTATGGTCTTTTTATTTATCGTTTATGACTCTATAATTATGGCATATTATAAATTTTAGGGGGGATGTGGTAGTTTAGAATGATTTGGGACTTATGGATTTGTAGTAGACTACTTGCATATGGATCAGTTAGCACATTGTCTATTTTCTTGGAATTGTTTCATGGCAGGTAGGTTGTAGTTATCAATCTTAATCACCAAACTCTTTTATGGTTGTAGATTCATCTTAATATGTTACACCTAGTGCCATTTCTATATGGGTAAACTATAGCATCCATATGCACTACAAGGTGTGGGAGCAATTAGCTATTGGACGATGTTTTAAATGTTGGTATGCATAAACTAATCGTACTCATGGATGTTATATCCTTCTTTGCTATAAGGGATGTGGTTTAAGAAGGAACTTCTTGTCCTCCCATGGCATGGTCTATTGTATAGCACTAAATTTTGCATTTGAAGTGCATTCTCATTGATGTTATACCCCTCATAGTCAAAGCTTTTTGGCAATAAGTGGCTGCTAGACACATTTGTCTAGGAGTTATGGTATTCACACAATGCATTATGTAGCAAGTTGTCCACTGCTTTTGAAATTTGCAACCCTACATGTTGCTATACCCTAAATTGCCAAAATACATGCTAATTTCCACAAAAAAGTAGACCTTGTAAATGAATTTTTGGGGTTACAACTACTCATCTATTTGAGATCTATACTATGATATTTTAGGAGAAATTTGGACTCAATTTTGGGCCCTGTAAGAAACGCCAACTCAACATAGAGAGAGGTAATCCTGAAAAATACAAAAATAGTTTTTTGGAATTCTATTTCTCATAGTACAAACATAAAACTTTGCTTGATCACTTAAATGCATGCTCGTACAAAATGATTTTCGAGAGCGCAACTTAAGTGTACACAAAAATCCATGTCCGTGAATCTGAATGAGTGATGTGATGTGCGATGAGAGAAAACACATAAGAGATGTTTTCAAAATACAAAAAAAAACACCAGGCATGCATCCGAAACGTTCAAAAACCTTAGGATAGCACTTTAAAACATTGATATCCGACATATCTGGCTCAAGATACAACCTTTTTAATCCTAGGGCCTCATGAGGTCAGAACCAAGCAAACAGAGGCCCCAGAGACCCCTCAATGGCCTCTATTTGCTTGGTTATGACTCCTTCATAGTCTTAAATAGTACCTATCAATGGCTATCAAGTATGACCCGTCAAATTTGAATTGCGAGTACCTCATAAAAAGGATGAGTTATGCTTGTGCGAGATAGCAAGAACGGGTCATAAAAAGGCGCTTGGTGCTTGTGCAAGATGTCACTATCAAGCACCTTGCTTTTTTGGTGACAATGACAATTTCACAAAAATGGTTTTCATGGACATTTTCAAAAATGAGAAAAAAGGCTTTTCTAGGTAACGTTAGCCTTCTTCCTATTGGTTAAGGATTATTCTCTCACTAGAGCTAAAAGGCCCAAAAATGAGTCTATTTCTAACCTAATGATTTTCTAGAAATTTTTCAAAATGTGTAAACCAATTTTTATTTGGGAGACCCCAGTGGTGCACAAAGCTGCTTCCTTGTGTTTTTGTGATGTGCAAACATGCACCTACTTTGAGAGCTTACTACTTCCATGTCACTAATGTTTCGTGATCCTTTTTATAAATTTTCCTAAAGCATATGGTCTTGTTACTATGGTCAATGAAGGGTTTCAAACATGGAGCCCACTTTTAGGAGTGGCGTGTTTTTTCCTACACCCTAAAGAGGACACTTTTATGTCTTGTTAGGTTACCAACCTTGTCAAAGCCTTGGGAAGATAGTTGGCATAGGCTAGCATCTTGAGATGCTCAAACCTCTAGTCCTCGGTTCGCTACAACATATCAAAATGCACGCAAGAATAAAGGGCAATTGTTTGGCTGTATGAAGCATTTCAAAACGCCATGTGTGGTACATAGGAACTAACCAAGGGCTTCTCAAAACGCCATCCAACATGGAAAAGAGTCATATGCATGAAAAGCAAGCTATAAATGAACAAAATCACTGGAGTTCCATTCTAGAGAATTGGTTACCAATTCTATATGTTGGGGTAAGCCTTAGCTTACACTCATAGTGTGAACACTCCCTAAAAAGACAAGCATGCACCTTAAATTGCATAGTCACATTTTTCTATGGAACCTACAAAGCTTCACACATGCCTCTTTCTTTATACCCACATGCTACAAAATAGCCACATGTTGTTAGGCCTAGCCCATATGCTATTTACCCTATTCCTCACATGTGGAAGAAAGCTGCCTTGCAGAAGACTATATAAAGAGCCTCTTGTACACAATATATCATGATGCATAATAAGAAGAATTACCTACTTTGCTATCCAAACTCGAATAAATTCACTTTGTGTAATTAAGCGTAGTTATTATTATTTTTTTTAGCACCATAAATGGCTCTCATGTTTTCTCTTTAATTCAACACTAATAACACATAAAGTGGAGGCAAAGCAAGGTGTCGACTCTTTCTTGAGGTATCTATACATATATTTAAATCTCCATCTAGATTTAAAGAGAACGCTGAACCTCACTCTTGGTAAGACTCTCAAGATCAAAGCTCATCAAGAAAGAAAGCCAGTGGGGGTGACTTTTTCAACGGTTTGTTTGGAGCATTGGGTACATCAACAATACATAGTTCAAAAAGCTATTTTTCCTTGTCAAATGTCATAGATTTATTCAAAGTTTGTCTGTTGTCAACACAATCACATGTTTTCAGTCAAAGCCTTCTTTTAGCTTATCAGTTGTCAGTTACTGCCATGTCAAAATTTGTACAGGTTATAGACAGTGCTACACATAAGTGGTAAGACCTCCCATTTAAGTTTGGTTTGAGTTCTTATTG